>NC_047667.1:66481059-67081059 GCF_011762505.2 Arvicanthis niloticus
GTGCAGCAGAAAGGTGGCCTCAAAGACTTGTTCTGTAACTGTTGGTACTTATCAGAGACTACCTCTCATCTGTGCTCAGCAATTTACCAGGACCCTGGCCCCTCTCTTGTGTCCTGACCACTGTCTGGATAACTGGTGTGCAGGGCCACACTAGGGTTCATCATAGTGTACTCTCAGAGCCATCACTGGAGCTCATCCTGCCTGGTAGACAAGGATTCAGCCATGACTCATTGTACTTCAATGGTGCCATGCTTAGTCATCGGGTGCCCTGTGCTCTGACAGCCCAGGGTCAGAGCCAGAATCACACTCTTGTTCTCGTCTAATCTTTCCTTCCCTTTCTACTTTTCTTTTCTTCACTCTCCTTTGATTGCTCATGGATCAGATCCTAGCTGGTCTCCCTGGCAACCTACGTGGTTTGAGTCCAACAGATGGATAATGGGGACATGGACTTCCAATGTCACTCATCAGAATCGCTGCCAAGGGGGTCTGATGAGCAGGCAACTGAGATGACGCTATTATCAATATACTCTCGTTTTGGCAATCTGGAGTACGAGTTTCAAAAGGAGAGCCCCCACCGCTGCCTGCAGTACAGAACGTGCATGGGGGAAGAACGCATTCAGGTGACCACAAGCCCTGGCACCACGGCCTTTGAGGATACAGTGGTGTGAAACAGGCCTGGGGGATTCAGAAAACTGAGCCAGTTTCATGTCAGCATGAATCTATTCTACCAACATCAAGCTCCTTCCTATGAGGTTCCACCTGCTTGGAGAAAAATAATGAACAAAGTAGACAGGAGCCCGTGTCTCTCCAGATACAATGTTACCATGGTGGGTGTAAAAAATGACTAACCAATACAGAAGTCTGGAGAGCAGAGGCTATAGCTCAGAGTGCTTGCCTAGCATTTGTGAAAATCTGAACTTGACCCCAGCACCATATAAACGAGGAATGTTTGTGCATGCCTGTCATTCCAGCACACAGGAAGTGCAGCAGGAAGAACAGATACTCAAGGTCATCCTCAGCTACAAATCAAGTTCAAGGCCAGTTTAGGCAACAGGAGACCTTGAGTAAATTAGGTAGTCGGCCTACACACTGACACACACACGCACACATACTATTTTTTTAAAAATGTAAAACTTAAAAAAATCCCACCAACAGCCTTGGGCAGGTGAGGTTGGAAGCAGACACCAGACATGGAAGATGGTTGGAATTTTAAGTGTGGTGGTCGGAGTAAGCCTCATTCGGGACTCAGATTGGAGGGAAGTCTTGAAAACCATGAAAGGCAGTTTGCAGGTGTCCAAGAGATGAGCCTCCCGAGCAGCTGGAGCATCTGGGACAAAGGTTATATGTCAGAAGCAGACGTGGCAGTTTGGGGGCCTAGCAAGGAGGCTGTACCTCCTGAGACAATAGCAGGGAGAAGAAGGAATAGGAATGGAGAGGCGATTTGGGGGAGTTCTGACTACGGAGGACCTCACAGACTGCCTGAGCTTTGGCTTTGGTCTTGAAAGGTAGGGAGGCAGGCAGTAGTCAGCACAGACATCGGAGACCTCCTGCGTTTGGCTTTGACTGTGGCTCAGGCTCGAGGACCATGCACAGTGTTGGGCAGAGTGGCTCAGTCAGGGGGGCAGCCGGGGGTGGGGGTGGAGGTCTGGTTAATTTTGGACACAGAACCAGCAGAATTTGCTGTTAGGTAGTAGTTGCTTGTATGGATGCAAAACCCAAACCAAAACCAAACCAAACAATACAAACAAATCAACCCAGGATAAGTTCACTTTCTTGAGCAAAAGTTCTAGCAGCCTGGTGGTCCAGGGTGGGCAACCACTCTGAAGCAGCAGTTCACAGGCAGGGTCAGAGCAAGGCAGACACACAGGGAGCTGAAGTGTTCTGGCCACACCCCAGCTGCCCTGTAGCCCCAGCCTGACCTTCATGGAGCTGTGGCCTCTGTTTTACACTATTAATCTTTGGACACACTGGGCTCTGATGTTATAAAGCCTGTGGCAGGTGACCTGAATTCTGGGGGACACTTTGGAATGGTTGGTGTCCTTGAAGAGTGGGCTACACTTAGCTGCAGAAACAGCTTCTAGAACATTTCTGTGTGGGAGGCCTTTGCGGAGCAGCTGATGTTTGTCTCCTAGGAAGCCAAACCTGAGACCTGCCCCAGCTTGCAAAGGCTGAGACACCAAATGCTTATTTACCTGGGCTTCTGGGCTCAGAAAGGTGTGTGGAGGGGAGAAAGGAGGGAAGAAAGGAGGGAGGGGAGTTTAGAGGGCCCGGCCATTCACAGTGAGGCCCATCCCTCTTCCCTCCCTCTGGAATCAGGGCTTCCACACCTAAGCGTTTCTGCAGGCTGAACTAATTATTATTGAGCGCTTTGTCACATCCTCTGGTTAAGGGGGAATTTCCGGGAGTCTAGACTTGGGGAGTGGAAATGAAACAGAGCAAGTGGTGGAGGTGGTTCTGAAAACCCAAGCTATCAAAGGTGACCTTTCTCTGCCAGAACTGATGGGGTCTCTCAGCGCCCCTCAGACTGATGACGGAAGCTATGTGCACTCATCTTGTGGAATTAAACCAGACTCAATCAGAATGCTGTCCCCACCTCCTTGCTGGAGCACTGTCTATGCCTCTAAACAACCCCTTGTCTGTTTGCTAACTGCAGGATTCCTCTGTCTGAGCTTCAGCTACGTCTGAGGCTCGGGGTAAGACATGTCCAGTTCAGTCCACAGAACCTTCCACTTTTCCCATAAGGGATCTCAGGCATATCCTGGTAACTTAGAGGAAACCTTGGCACACTGGAATAGGGACATTGTAGAGTCCTGCTTATGGTCGGGGTCGTATCTCAGTGGCAGAGTGCTGGTTCAGCCTGCATGAAGCCCTGGGTTCCATGCCCAGCATAATATAAGCTGTGTATGCTGGTGCATACCTGTAATCCCGGCACTTGGGAGGTGGAGGCAGGAGAATTAGAAAATCAAAGTCATGGTTGACTTTTTAGTGGCTTTGAGGTCAGCCTAGGGTATGTGGAACCCTGTCTTAGAAAAAAGAGCATCTCCTTCAGATTGTGACATTGACACAAGAGTGTTAAAAAAAAAAAAAAAAATCAATGTCTTCAGGACCAGGACAGGATCCATGACATTCCAAGTCTGCTGAAATACCCTCTGACCCAACCTGAAAAAGGAAGTGTCCTTGACCAGCCTTTCCTCCTGGTCCTGTTTCTGTACTCAGTGGCTGGAGCCCATGAGACCCCACAAAGGGACTGTGTTCCTGGGCCTGGCTAGACCAGGGGAACTCTGCCTTGGCTTTAGCAGCCTAGCTGTGCTCAGCCTCCTCCCAGCCCTGGTCAGGTCTATTTCCTGGCCCTGCAGGCTGGCATTCCTGCCCAGGGGGGTGGGGCCCAGGAGCAGCTGGGACAGTGTGACTCACAGGCAGTTACCTGTCCTGGGGCTCCTTGCCAGCAGTGCCAGGGGAGCTTGAGGCTCAGGATGCAGGCTGCTTTATTCAACTCCTGTGGGAAGACTGAGCTTTGTCCATTTCCGAGCTTTTAAGGACTCCCTACCCCACCCCAAACTACCCTGGAACTTGGGATTTTCCACATTTTTCCTTTGGGATGAGTATGGTGCTTTCCAGGGTTCTGAATATTTGGGTCTTACACTATCCAGCCAAGTGACATACCCAAACCCTAACATAGTCCACTGTATGCTGTGTGTCTCCTGCCTGGTTGGTCTTCTGTCCAGGGTAGTCTGGGATTTAAGAGGAAGCTGACACCTATTAGACTTGGGAAGATGCCAAATCTAGTGCCTGGGCCCTTCCCTGCCCAGGGAGAATCCCCTCCCCCTATCTCTAAAGACCCTGCTGCTCCTGCTGCTGTCTGTTTCCAGCACCTTCCAGCCCTCCAGACACCTAAGGGCAGACAGTCTCCAAGACCAACCCACTTGCCTAGTCCTGTCCTGAGGGTGGGGGTGCAGTGACGTCAGATGGGCGTGGCAGCTTCGAGATTCCTGAGGCTGCCAGCAGTGGGGCTACACCCAGCCAGGGAGTCTCCAGAGGTGAGGCTGTTGTTTAAAACCGTGGAGCCAAAAGAGGGGACCCCCACATTTCCAGGGAGCTCTCTGAGAGGGATCTGGAAGAAGGCAGGGGAGCATAGGAGCTCAGGGTGAGGTAGGTTTTTTGCCTTACCTGTCCTGTGGGGGTTGGATGGAGCAGGTCTGGGACCAAGGCTGATTACAGGGCCCATATAGCACTCCTCTGGGAGCTCACCTGAGTATACCTGGGCTGTGGTTGTTTGAATTGCTTTTCATGGCTGATAAGCACCTGGAGACTTAGAAGAAAGCACCTAAAATCTGGGCTTAGTTACAAAGGAAAGGTGGGAGGAATGGTCAGGCTCTGCTCAGCCTCATTCTTGGTGAGTTTTCAGCTGGGGCAGGAGTGCAGAGAGTACTGGGAAAAATCAGAGATGCTTTCTGTATTTGGCCTTCAGTGGCCCTGAGACTTCAGGCCACACTCCCAGCTTGGGCTCTGGAGGAAGGACTTCGAAGCATTGGGATGTAATGACAGAAAGGCTGCTGCTTCCCTTCCGTCTGACCACCATCCATCTTTCCTCCTCAGCTGCTTTGGGCATCACTGGGCAGACCAGTGTCCCATCCCAGGTGGAGGGAGAAGGAGGGTGGTGCGTGCCTCTGAGGTAGGCCTGCCTCCTGTACTGTTTCCTGCTACCTTCCATGTCCTTGTTCAAAACTGGGGATGGTTTGAGCTGCTCTTAGTACAGACGAATTCATCTCTTACTTCTCTTAAAACTGTTGGGCCCACCCCTCCCCAGAGCACCCCACCCCTCCCCAGAGCACCCCACCTCTCCCCAGAGCACCCCACCTCTCCCCAGAGCACCCCACCTCTCCCCAGAGCACCCTACCTCTCTCCCCAGCACCCACCTTTTCCCAGTTTTACCCATGCTTTCCCACAGTACCCCCTCACCTCTTCCCAAGGCACCCCACCTGTCCTTTTAAGATCCCTCTTCTTCCTGTAGCATTCGTGCAGCCTGCTTTCTTAGAATTGTGACTACCACAGCCTCACACTCACGGTGGCCCTGTCATCCTGGAGACCCTGTCAATTCAGGAAAAGACCTGCCTCTAGACTTTCAGCACCTTTGTCTTGGGTGCCTTTGTCTTGTATGTAAGCCTGGTTTGAAGTTCTGAGAAGCCTGAGTCAGTCTCTCTCTGTCTGTCTCTGTCTCTGTCTCTCTGTCTCTCTCTCTCTCTCTCTCTCTCTTGCGCTCTCTCTCTTGCTCTCTCTCTTTTTCTCTTGGCAGAAACAAAGCCTTGGACCTCCCTTTAGCTATGTGCCACAGTGGGATGTTCTCCCTCCTGCCGTACAGTGCCCACGTTCCCACCCATTTCAGAAGAGGAAGCTGACCCTGGGGTTTCCCCAGGGTTCCCACTAGGTCTCCACTGCCTGGGACAAATGTCCCAGATTCTTGCCATTGACTACAAATGTGCCCACTGCTCAGCAGTGTCTTTGTGAAGATCCAGGATAAGGACTTGGTGAGGACAGTGATCTAGCACAATAAAGAAAAGGTGGGGCAGGGAGCGTTGACCATCCAGGATGCTTTGCTTTGTTCTAGGTGACCTCTCTGGGAACCTTCACTGGCCCATGATGACAGCACTTTTCCTCCTGTGGTTTGGTAAGCATCCTTTCCTTCCTCCCATATCTCTGTGGTACAGGAGAAAGAGGCTTCTCTGCTTCTCTCAGAAGGCTCCCTGGGTCTTCTTGTCCTCACCCAAGGGTGATGTGTGGTTTCCTGAGTCCCATCTCTCTCTCACTCTCAAGCCTGCCCTAGAGCCTCTGTTCTCCTGGAACTCATGGCTGCTTGCTTTCAGGTAATGGCTCAGTTGGTCAGCTGTGCAGACAAAGTAGAAATAACATGTACTTTCTTCATATTCCACCAATGGCTCAGCCAACAGCCTCATCCAGCCTGTGGTCTGAGGGCACTACCCAGGCGCCAACAGTTGACATAGAATTTACATGGCCCAGCGTGTGTCTCTAGATTGAGTCTAAAGCCACATCTAGATAGCACTGGTCATGTGTTAGGATCACTGCTGGTTACTGTTACTGAAATTTCTCCCCCCTTTCCTTTTTACTAAAAATGTAGTTTGAACATTTCATACATGTATATGGTCTCATGTAACCCAGGCTGGCCTTGCATTCCTTTTGAAGCTGAGGATAACCTTGAATTCTTGATCCTTTTGCCTCTGGCTCTTGAATTCTGGGATTACAGGTGTACATAACTATACTTGGTCATACATTACTGAGGACTGAACCTAGGACTTCATGCACTCTGTTAGCTGTGTTACAACCCCCAGCTCTCTGCTCCTTTTAAAGTTTGTGTCATAGGATATGAAAGCAGCCCCTTTAACTCCCCGAGTCAGGACTGTAGTCATCATATTGACACCAGTGAAGAGACGGCCCAGTTTTGCTGATGTCATCTCATAAGGAGAGAGTATTGGGGTGATCAGCTGGGATCTCATCTTCTGGGCACACTCCAACAGTTCCCTGTAATTGCAGTCTTACCTGGCCTCCTGTGTGCCCAGCAAGCCTGCTCCCGAGGGGCCTGTTATCCACCCGTTGGGGACTTGCTCATTGGAAGGACTCAGCTTCTTCGAGCCTCATCTACTTGTGGACTGACCAAGCCTGAGACCTATTGCACCCAATATGGACAGGTAGGTCCTTCTTCCAAGGCCTTCAGGACAGGAGGAAGGTGAGGCAGAATGGAGATACTGGATAAAGTGTAGAAGGCACAGGTCAAAGGATGAGCTCTGTGACAGGGCAGAAAATTTAAGTTCAGATCCCTGCTTGTAAGGAATTTAGAAGTATACAGAATTAACAGGACCTCTTAGCTCTGAGGGTAAAGTTGGCATCTTTTCAGTGTCTGGGCCAGAATGAAAGCTGACCTCTCTAGTTTTAACAATGGGAAATGGATACATAACAACTTTTCAGTTATATAGAGTCTAATGTGCCCTCTCTGGTAAAGCACAGGAATTGTGGAGAGTGACCCAAACAATGTCACAACCCTGCATTGCTGCTCTCTCTGGGGCAGTGTGAGTGAGGTACAATCACAGGCTAGAGTAGATTTGTGTCTTTCCCCGTGCAAAGGGGTAGTGTATCTACCAGACCTGGTGCTGCATGTTCACCAGCTTGGCAAATGAAAAGCATTATGAATTGTTTACTAAATGAGAAAAGGGTAAAGATTCAGCGATAATGGGAGAAGAAGCTGAGTAAACCCACATCACACTGCTTTGAGTGCACCAGATGATGTCGCCTGTCAGGTAATCAGCTTGTTCTTTTCTTTCAGGCATCTTTATTCAATAATATACATACTTGTTACTCATTTTGTAAGTGAGAAGGTTCTTTATGACATTCTATATACTCTGTGATGGTTAGTTTCAAAAGTCAACTTGCAACAGCCTAGAATCATGGGGGAAAGAGCCTTAATGGAAGAATTACGTAGATCATATCGGCCCATGGACATGTCTGTAGGGGACTGTCTTGATTATTAGCTGGTGTAGGAAGACATATCTCATTGTGGGTGGTGTTATTTATTTCCTAGGCCAGGCCCTGAACTACATGAGAGCAGAAGAAGCTGGCTGGGTGCTAAGCCAGCCTGTAGGCAGTGTGGGAGTTTTCATTATTCTCTGCTCTTGACTGTGGGGGTCGTGTGGTTAGTTGCATGTGTTTCTGTCTTGTCTTCCCTGACATGATGAATGGTAGCTTGCAATTGAAAGCCAAAACCCTTTCCTGTCCTGCGTTGCTGTTTGCTAGGAATTTTATCACAGCAACCCAGATAAGAGCAGAGGACTGGGGTGTATACTATGCTTTGATCTTATTCACTTTCTCTAGCATGCTTTCTTTTGTATTTTATTTTTTTAACATTTCAGACAGGTGTATGTATACTGCATCTCCAGTGTGTGTCCTGCTGTCCCTTCCTCCCACACTCCCTTTTACTGGACATCCTCCTCACATTTGTCCCTGTTCTTCCCCTGAATAATTTCACCCCCCCCCTTAATTTCATATATGCATACATGGGCTGTATATAAAATTTAGGAACCACAAATGAGAGAAAACATCTGCTATTGAGCTTTTCAAGACTGGCGTAGTTCACTTGATATATCTCAAGTTACATCCATTTTCCCTCAAATGATGTAATGCCATTCTTTTTTATAGCTAAAAAAGGCCACATTTCCCTTATACATCCCTCTGTTGCTAGACACCTAGGTTGGCTCCACAACTTAGCTGCAGTGAACACTGACAGCCAGGTGTCTTAGTTAGGGTTTTACTACTGTGAACAGACACCATGACCAAGGCAACTCTTATAAGGCCAACATTTAATTGGAGCTGGCTTACAGGTCCAGAGGTTCAGTCCATTATCATCAAGGTGAGAAAATGGCAGCATCCAGGCTGGCATGGTGCAGGAGGAGCTGAGAGTTCTACATCTTCATCTGAAGGCTGCTAGTGGAAGGCTGACTTCCAGGCAGCTAGTCACGGTGAGGTCTTAAACCCACACCCACAGTGACACACCCACTCCAACAAGGCCACATCTCCTAATAGTGCCACTCCCTGGGCCAAGCATATACAAACCATCACACCGGGTGTCTCTGTTGCACTGGGTTAGTATCCTTTGGGCAAATACTCAGGAGTGGAATGGCTGGGTCATATAAAGGATGTACGTTAGGGCTTTGAGAAGCTTCCATGCTGACTTCTGTAGTGCTGGAGACTAGTTTGCATTCCCATCAGCAGTGTACTAACGGGCTCTTTTTTGTTCCTATCCTCACTGGTGTTTGTTGTTTGAATTCATCTTTTATTTAAAATTCCTACAATATATTTTGGTCATATTCTCTTCCCTCCAGATCCCACCTGTCTCCTCAGCTTCACATTCTTTACCTCCGTAGAAAAACCTAAATAAACCCTCAATAGAACAATAGCAAAAAAAAATTATACAGAAACATACGTACTTTACTGCCTTCAAAATAGGTGTGTATAAGAGAGCGACAGGAAAAGGCTTGTCAGAAGTGTCTGCAACCTCTATCAGGGAAAAAAGAAAGAGGGAGAAAAGCAGATGACTGCCTTTGATCCTGATGAAGGAGGAAGGTATTTTGTGAATACATTTTCCCGAGCTGCCCTGTTCTCAGGACTTGAAAGAGGGCACTTGAAGTGCTCTTGTCTTGTTGTCCATCCAGGCCCTGACATTCTTGCGGCTATTTTAATCATAGAAGTAACTGAGTAAGGACTTTGGAGATGTCTGGTGAAAATGGATGTGCTATTTCCATTGTCACCCACTTGGATATAGAAAGCCTGCCTGGCCAGGTTGGGTAACAAACTATTTCCCATGGGTCAGGCAAGCGGGGCCCATCCCTGCACTGCTAAAGCTTTCTAGGCAGTAGAGGGAATTCAGCTGCCCACCTATAGACCTCTCCCAAATCATGTGCCACTACTCGTTAGGCCTGATTTCCAGAGGGAGACTTCTGCCTTCTTCTTGAGACTGACTTGCCTCAGAAGATGGAGCAGAGAGAGATAAGGACCCCTGTGTGGGTGAAAGACATCCTCCCACACAGTCCCTGAGGAGAGCCTTTTCTCCACTTGGCCTGGACATCTGGCTCCTCCCTGGTCTGCCCTCTGCCTCTTTCCACTAGCGCCCCCAGGAAGTGGCCTCTTATCCTGCTTAGAAGCAGCCCCTGAGAGCAGAGTGAGGTGCTTGCAAAAGAGAAGTCTAGACTGTTGCAACTCTGGATGGGTAAATATTAGCTGTCTTCTGCTGTGAAAGCTAAGAAGCTTTGGCTTGCTTTTTCCCTGGGAGAAATAAATCCAGGGAGCCTTTTGCAGAGTAGAGAATGGGACACCTTGTGGGTGATGTAGAGTTCCAGGTCTCCTGCCAGCTGGAGTGTGACCTTGGGCAAGAAGTCGGTCTCACTGTCTCACCAGTGTGGGACAGAGTGTTCTGCAGGGTCCCTCTTTGCTTCTACATTCTTGGGAATGAGCTGCGTGCAGACAGTACCATCTCTCCTGTGCCTCCTGCCCTCTGCCTTGTTTCTTTTCCTTCTCCCTCCTGTGTTGAGGGCACACACACACACACACACACATCGAAGGTGCAGAGCCTCTTTCTCAGACCCATGTTGATGCATTGGTAGCTCAGAGCCCACTGTCAGCCGCATGTTGACTAGACCAAGCCCTTCTCTCTGAGACAAGGCGTGAAAGGCATCACACCAAGAATCTTATATAAACATGTCAAGTGATTATCATAGCACCTTGTTATTCCCATGAGCTGTGAGAAGGTTTGGACTCCAGATGGGAACAGGAAAATGTTGAGTTTCCTGAGTGGTTATTCACGGAGGGGTACCAGGTTGTTAATATCTCAGTCCCTTCTCTGCTTTCCCTGCATATCCTTGGGGTTGAGGCTTCTCTTCTGTCTGTGTAGGGGTCACAGTGGTGGCCTCTTGAGGTGTAATGAGGACCAGTGTGGAGAGACTTGTGACCTCAGACATCTCTGTCACACTTCACTCAGCCCCTCAGCTTGACTCGGTGGATGGCAGACAGTTGCAGGCATGCTGGGATTCTGTCCAGTTCCAAAAGTGTCCCTTCCAGCTTCTGGCTTCAAGAAACGACTCCTCTGCAAGCCAGTCTTAGCCTGTCTGCACGTTCCTGCCCCAGCCCCGTTCTGCCTCCATGGCTGGCTGGACACTGTGGGCTTTCAGCGCTGGCTTCTTTGGATTCCAGTTGCATGTTGCAACCCTTGCAGTGGACATTGGACATAGCCATCTTTGCCCAGTTGCACTTCCCCCAACTTTGCCTTTCTGGGCTGGCCTGACTTCCTGACCCATTAATGGTCTGTCCCTGAGTGTGGGCTACACTCTACCAGAACTACACGGCTGTTCCCTAGTTCTAGGCAATCTGCCCCATGTTTTCCTTCTGCCGGCTCCTGTGTCTTCTAGGTAGGCTCATTGTAGAGACATTCCCTCAGTCCCAAGGTCTGGATAACATAACATGTGACACCCTCCCACCCTGATGCAGCTCTACACGACCCCTGAGCCACAGATGAGAGGAAGCAATCCAGTTCAGGGGACCATTGTGAGGACTATGTTGTAGACTATCCAGAATGATACAGCACCTGCAGAGGCCTATGCTCCTTCAGGTCGCCCCTCCTTCCTCCCATCTCCCCTTCTTCACTCTTTCCTTCTGCCTCCCTCTTCTTTCCACCTCTCTTCCCTCCTTCCCTCTCTTCCTGCATCCTGGGGGCTGTTTCTGCTCACAGAAGCAGCTCTACCCACAGGTCTCCTGAGCTCATCCCTATTGTCAGGCCGCTCATACAACCCATGGAAGCCAAACCACCCTGATTGTGGCTTTGGGAAAGCCACTCCGATCTGGATCACCATTTATCCCCACAAGAAACTTGCTGTTTGCTCAGACCTGGTGTCTCTGCCAGTCTCTCAGAGGTTCCCCTGGGGACTGCATGGTGTCTTGGGACCATCGTGTAAGGACTGCCTATGAGCAAGGCTTTGCAAGGCCGAGAACCAGAGCCCATAGCTTTGTCTGGATGCTCCCAGCCTTGGCTTCTGCCTCCAACAATTTTGACAGCATGTGTCTGCTCTGTTTCTCAAATGTTCTACTTACCCCACCCCAACCCCTTTCTGAGGGAAACTTAATCATCCGTTGTCTTAATGACAGTTTTGCACAGCACATTCCCCAGGTTAATTATCTGTGCAAACCAAACAGCTGCCATTTTAGTCTCTTGCAAAGAAGAGAGCTGCAGCCAGTTGGAGATACCTTCCTCCTCAGCACTTACAAGCCCATGAGCGCCCACACGTCCACTTCTGCCCACACCAGCCCCTGCTTTTCCTTGTTTGGAAATGGTCTGCTTTCGTGACCTTCGGAAAGGTTAATGTATAGGCAGAGGTTGTGTGTGTGTGTGTGTGTACACTCACTGTATTAGCTGTTTCTCTGTAACTGTGATAAAATATTATGACCAAAAGTAACTTAAGGAAGAAAGGACTTATTTTAGCTTCTGTCCAGAGGGAAAGAGTCCATAATGACAAGAAAGGCAAGGTAGTAGGAGCAGAAAGTAGAGAGATCATACTTCACCCACACACAGGAAGCCAAAATCGAGAATAGGAAATGAGGAAAGGCCATAAACCCTCAAAGTCTGTCCCTGGAGGATGTATTTCCTCCAACAAGTGGCTTGCTCTTAACCTCCAAACAGCACCATGGACTGTGCGGTGCATGGTTTAAATATGTGCACCTGTGGAAGACATTTCTCATTCAAACCTCAACACGGACACACGCATTGCACTACTTATGGTGTCTTATTGTTGTGGCAAGATACCTGACAAAAGCACCTTAAGGAAGGGTTGATTTTATTAACTCATTGTTTCAAGGAAGGATTTATGTTGGCTCACAGTTTGAGCCAAACTCATCATGGTTGAGGAGATCGCGGCAGCAGGAGGGTAACGCTGCTGGTCACGTGGCATCCATAGTCAGGAAGCAGAGAGATGAAGGCTGTTGCTCGGCTTGCTTTTCCTTTTTTGTTCTGTCTTGAAAGCTAGCCCTTTCAATTACGTTGGTGTCACCAACGTTCAGGGTAGATCTTCCCTCTTCAGTAAAACTGCCAGGAAACACCCTTATGGTCATACCCAGAGGTTTGCTTCTTGGATGATTCAAATGTAGTAAAGGAGGCAATGAAAATGAACCATCATGCGCACGCACGCACGCACGCACGCACGCACGCACCACAAATGTCCTCTTTCCGTGGGGTTTTGAGCTTGTTTCTCTATAAAACATCGGCTTTCCTGTTCCCCAACTCTGAAAAGGCCTCAGGGCCCAGGCTTCCGTGGCTGCCGCAGTTTTACTGTTCTGAATGAGCACTGAAGATTTCCTTATTTTAATGTAATCTCTTTCAGGGAAGGTCAGCCATTCAGTCCTCAGCACAGGTTGGTATATCAGAGACATGGGTGAATTTTTGCAAAGGGTCCCAAGAGAGTAAGGGTCACCCTTGAGGGGATGGAAGAAAATGAAAAGGAATGTTGGAGCAAGATAGTTACTGTCTGAGGGAAGCAAGACCTGGTCATGTACAGTATGAGTTTGTGGCTGCTATGGCCAAGGGAATGGGCGTGTGGAGATAAAAGGACAGAGGAGAGGAGAAAGGCCTAAGGGGAAGGCATGGAGATACACACACTCTGGCCTGACTTTTTACACCACCATTCCTGGGGGTCAGGCCCTTATTAACACCAAACATGGCCTTTGCTTCAAAGGGAGTCAGAGATTTTATTCAGGGTCACATGAGTTGCTGTGGTTTAGGAACTCAGATTCAGGTCATTCCAAGTGACAGTTACACTGTGGAAGTGGTCACACGAGCTGCCTGATGACACTGTCAGCTTCTGGGTTTGCTGAAGCTCTCTGGCTGCTAGGTTTATGCATTCAGAAGGTTTTACCTGATAGTCAGAGGGTGTTGGGTACAATGCAAAAGACAGGGAAGACTGGAAATAGCCAAGACCTTTCTATCTCTGGATCTACAATACTCTGACTTTACCACAGTCATGAAGTTCTGATCACCTTCTGAATCTTTAACACAGGTCTGGCACTTCTAGGAAATTCTCCTTGTGCCTCAAGCAATATCTTGCAGGCCTGTCTTTGCCAGCTAGGTCCTCTGTGGCCACAGAATGGACTTAGGAAGCCATTGTCGGGGTAGAATTGACTCCCCATTCTTAGCATTAGGGACCTCTTTGCTTTAGAGAGATTTGCCCTTTTTGGGTGAAGAGGAGAGTAGTATTTAGAAAATCTACTTAGTCTCTGCCATGTGGAGTGGTGGCCATATGACCTCTGTATGCCGTTAGTTGAAATGGCACAGGGCAGTGTGGACTCAGATGCCTGGTACATGAATCTCTGCTTCATCTGCCTAGCATTCCTGATCTGGGGATGCTCACCATGTAAGATGCACTATATCCCCATCTAAGGTCTTGGAAGGGTGAGCCGAAGGTGCACCAGTAGTGCTCAGGAGAGCAGGTGTAGTGTGATGTAATTTGGGGCTGTGTGGTGAACCCGGGCTCTATAATCAGCTTTGGAAAATTGCCTTTCTCAATTTAGTTTAGACAGCGATAGGGCTGTCTCAACAGTCTGCTCTAAACGAGAAAGGAGCTGAAGTTGGAAATGGCTAACTGCCCTGGCGCCCCTTCCCACTCAGTACCTGCTGCTGCTGGCCCCGACTTTAGCCTTTCCTGGCTCTAGGGAGACTCCAGGAGGCTGATGAACCCCATGTTGGGGAAGGCCTCTCACAAGTTCCTTTCCTAGGACCCAAGTTTCCCAGCAGGCCTCTGGCCAGTGTTCTTCTTCTCCTCTTGATTCCTTTGTCCTGCTGCACACCAGTGATTCTGGAATGATGAGCCCAGTCCAGGGAGTTCTCACCCATGTTATAACAGGGACAATTTATCACATCCATCTTGCACTTACCTAGGAGGAAGCTGAGATGGGAGACATGTATTTTCTTTCTTTTTAAATTTTTGTAGAATTTTTTCCCCTCCAAGACAACAGGTCTTTGGGTTGTTTTATTTTGTTCTTGGTCTCTCCTTTGAGCCCTGGCTAGCATCCATGACCCTGGATGTAGCTTTGATGGACATAAAGCAGCCCTCCCTCAACTGAAGCCCTTCCTGGATCATCCTGAAGGGAACTTGCATCTTGGTTAACCAGGGCTTGCTTTCCTATTCTTCTCCACTGTTCTTCAGAGCCTTCTCGTGCATGCTTTTTCCTTCTTCACCGTGATCCAGGCCCCGTAGGCATTCCTCTGCCCTAGTTTAGCTCTCTGGAAGGGGTTGTCTTTTAGCCAGACTGCTGAGATTCTAAAAGGTTCCAGGAGAAAGTCCAGCCTCTCCAGCTGGAGAGGAAGCAGGAGCCAAACTGGCTGGGGGCCTGGCAGGCTGGACTGATAAGAATGCAGCGTCTCTTGGATAGCACCCAGGGAGCATGCTGGCTACGTGACCCAGGGAGGGAGGCAGCAGCTGCTGGGAGCAGCCATTGCTGTAGAGAAAGGGTCACATAGGACCTGTGAGAAGAGCCTCACAGGCACTAATACATACACACATCATACAGAAAAAGAAACTGAGGTCAGAGGGAAGGCACACAGCTTGGCTTCAGCTGAGCTTCTATTGTAGCCGTCCTATTTCAGACTCATCCTGCTGTCGACTCGCCAGCAGGGCTACTTAAAATACCTGTCTGAAGCTGGGGCTTAGCTTCCCTTTGAGCGCAAAGCCAATTCCCTCTTTAGCTGCGTTACCCTTAGCATCTGAGCCCAGGAAGCCATCTGATCCCTCATCAGTACCTGTACACGTGGAAGGCTGGTGGAGATGGCTTGAGGCCCCCATGCCATCTTTATGACTGAGGGCAGGCAGCTCAGAGCAATGAGCCCACACAGACACTGAGTATCTTTAACATATTTTATTTCTAATCCTATCTATATTCCTACATATAAAAGTCAATACTAAATATATAAACGTTTAAACATATCAAAAACTAATTAAAAGGGGAAAAGTCACCTAAAATTCTGTTAGATATTAAATTGAGTTTTGTGCTTATAAGTCGAAATAGGTGAATATTCGCAATTTTGTGTTTTTTCCCCCTACTATATTGATATATTTCTTTCCCAACATAGTCTGTTCCTTTGAAAAATATATTGTGCCGGGCAGTGGTGGCGCACGCCTTTAATCCCAGCACTTGGGAGGCAGAGGCAGGCGGATTTCTGAGTTCAAGGCCAGCCTGGTCTACAGAGTGAGTTCCAGGACAGCCAAGGCTAACAGAGAAATCCTGTCTCGAAAAACCAAAAAAAAAAAAAAAAAAAAAAAAAAAAAAAAAAAAAAAAAAAATTGTATGTACGAGTTTAAGCTTACCTTTAGCCCATAAAACATTATAATGTAATCCCTTCCCCATGTAATTGCACAGTTTCTATAAACTATTTAATAGTTACATAACTGTCATTTGGAAGCACCAAGACCATTTCTGCCATCTTTGGCTCCTTGTACAATGTCCTAGGCTAAGAAAGAAAGAGTCCGTGTTGCCTGCTGCCATAGCCAGCAAGGGATGGGCTCGGCTCCCAGCCTGGGGTGGGGAGCTCGGGTGACAGCACTTGCCAGAAGGCATCTGGCCCTTGTCTTTCCTCCGGACTTGTGCTGAGTACAGATAGAGTGGAGTGGAAAATATGTCTATGAGGCGGGGCAGAGAGCAGGGAAGGGCACACTCCCTCGCCACGCACCAAATAGGGTCTGGAGGGCTCCTGCTCTAGTCTTCTCTTGCTCAGGAAAGATGACAATAAACACCCAGGCATTTCAGCTAGTGGCACATCTCTCATCTCCATGGCAGCTAAGCTGAGTGAGCTGGAGAAACTGGGTCCTTCCCAGAGTGCTCTCCGTGCTATGGGCTCCCCCAAGGTCATCTTGAGGTCAGCACAGGCTCTGTGGACAAGACAACATGCTCCCGGTGACATCTGTTACTCAGCAGCTTTCTTGGGGGGAAATAGGGAAATACTGTTTTCCTCAAAGGCCTCCTGTAAAACTTGATTTTATTTTATTCTATTTTATTTTTGGTTTTGTTTTGATACAAGGTCTCATTTAGCCCAGATTGGTATTGAACTCACTATATACCTAAGAATGACTTTGAATTTCTGATCCTCCTGCCTCCACCTGCTCAGGGCTGGGATTGCAAGCATGTACTAGCACTCCTACGTGTTAATATACTAGGATCACACCCAGGGCTCCAGAGCTTTGCGTATTCTAGGTCCAGGCCCCTTAACTAGGCTCTGATATTGAAATTACCTGGTACAGTCCCTGACACTTGGCCAGAACTCCCTCAGTTAATTTTATTTTACTCGGAGACGTTGCCCAGTCTGACACCAAACTTGAGTTTAAGCTATCCTCTTGCTGTAGCATCCTGAGAGGCTGGTGGCATAGGCACACGGCTTAACCTTGATACTCAATTCCTTACTTCCTCTCCACCTCCTTCAAACACACTGAGGTCAGGAAAGAAATAGCTTATTGATCGCTTGAATGGAAATAGTTGGCACATGTTGAGCATTGCCAATTATTGCTCATTCATTCATTCATTCATTCATTCAGCAAGTGCTTAGCCAGAGCCTGCAGTGTGCCAGGCACTGTCTCTATGCTGGGAGGCAGCAGGGAAGGAAGATGAGCCATCGTCCTCATGGAAAATATACTGTAGAAGGAGAAGCTAGACAGTCGGCAGAAATCAACGGGAAGTGTGTAGTTTAGCAGGTGGGGTTGTGTGGTAAGAGCGATCCAGGTGGGCATGGCCAGGATGGAAAATGGCTGGTGAGTGACGGGCACAGTCTAGTTTGCTAAGGCATTTTTGGTTGTGGTAAGGAAGGGTGAGTTCCTTCACTGACTAGGACTAAGAAGTGTGAAGTGTGCAGGCAAGCCGAGGCCCTGGGAGCAGGACACTTAGCTCCCCTTTCTTTTCTGGGCCAGTGCTGTGAGCACACAGAGGCAACACGGTACCGGCAGGAGTGTCCATTGCTCACGAGCAGGTCCAGCATGGTCACAGAGTACTCCTGAGCAGAGGTTCCCGAGAGTATGACACTGGCTCAGGCAGCATGTGACCTTCCCTGCACACAGCTGAGTCTGAGCAGCTGGAAGGTGGTGAGGTGAGATTAGAGGATTAGTTCTCACCGATGAGGAAGGATTAGAGGAAAGCAGAGGCCTGGGCTGTGTGGAGAATCAGCAAAGCCCAGGGGTCTTGCCCAACCAAGCCTTGCTTCTACTCGGGAGTGAATTTTGAGCCCTGTGGGTTGTGCTCTTGGATTTTGGGCAGGGTTTGGGGTTATGGCTAATCAGAGAGAGTAGGTGCTGAGCCCAAGGAAGCTGGGGCAGGGCCTCACTGTGGCTGTGAGGAGTGGTATGTTCATAGGCACAGACTCAGAGACAAGTCACCTCTCTGATCATCTTCATTTCTCCATTATCTCTGCCTTGACCTGGAATCCATCCGTGTAGATCTGTAGTTCAGTCCCGTGTCCCACTCAGAGGGAGGTACAGGGCATGGAAGGTGTGGGTATTGTTTACTAGGCCTGCCTCAGGAAGGCAGCTGTGTGGTTAGTGTTGTCAGCTTAATGGACATTAGAACGAGTCCAGCATCTGGGGCATGTCTGTGCGGGATTACCTTGATTATGTTAACTGTGGGTTTGGCTGAGCTCCTGGGCTACGTAAGTGGGGAAAGTGCTCAGAGCAGCCCCATGTGTTCATCCTGGGCTGCCCTTTGATTGTGGATGTGATGTGAGCAGCCAGAAGCTTCTGCAGCTTTGACTTCACCAGTACGATAGGCTGGTTCCCTCTATTGGTAGAAGGGCTCACTGAGGCTGGGAAGAGGGTGTATGAGAGAGGACCATCTTTGTTTCACTCTGCTTAGTCTCAGTGTAGGTGACTGCAGGGACTTGGACATTGGGAACTGGTCTTTGTGACAAACGGGTTGAAACCCTCTGAGGTGGCAGAGGTTGCAGTGGCGGTCGAAGGAGACCTGACAAAGGCAGAGCATGTCTCGAAGAAACTCTTCATTAAGTTGACTTGGTCAGAGAGCTTAATACCACAACAAGAACAGGAACTAAGACAGCTAGCTTCTCTTCTGTGGGGAGGGCATCTTGGAGCTGGGGAATGGTAACCAATTGCAGGCTTCCTTAGAGAGGAGTGTAATCCCCAGAACCAGTGCCATGCCTGGCACATGAGACGTGCTCAACCAATACTTTTGGGGTGACTCTAATTCAACCCTCATTCAACTTACTGAGGAAAAAGACAAGGTTATGGAGGAGGAATAATGGAACCAGCACTAGATCCTCCCATTCCCTTGTTCTCTTCTGTGTTCTGTAACATAATAGGTACTAAGTCAGTGTGGGTTTTTCCCTTCTTTCCCCTGCCCACATCCCACCTCTGTAGTTTTAAGGCAATGGAATGAGCCAAGATTGCTTTCTCCCACTGTGGTCCCTTTCCCCAACCCCAGCATTGATTTGCCCTGCTGTAACCAGGAAGACCACAGAATTAAACTGAGTAGCCCTGGGTTAAGAAATCCATCTTTCTTAGCGTGTTAGTGACATTGGCAGGTCCTCTGAGGGTGGAATTCCAGATGAAGACAGGTACTAGGCTCCCCCAGCCCATAGGGGAGAGTCCCAGGAGGACCTACTCTGAGCTGTGCCACTTCCCTCCCCCACAGTGGCAGATGAAGTGCTGCAAGTGTGACTCCAGGCTGCCCCGCAATTACAACAGTCACCGAGTGGAGAACGTTGCATCGTCTTCAGGCCCCATGCGCTGGTGGCAGTCACAGAACGGTGAGGATCCGCCACAGGCAGAAGCCCATGCTTATGGAGGCTCCACGGGCTGGGGCACACAAAGGTGTTCCAAGATGATCTGGGTTTCTGTGGCAAAGTTTGCAGGAGGTGGGCAGGCAGAACCTTCCAGCTTTGCCTTGGGGTCTGTTGGATGCTAAAGGCAACGGGAAGAAGGTGAGCTGGGAGAGAACCACATCTGTTTCACGTTACCCTTGTCTCTATGGGTGGGTGCATGGAAGGACTTGGGTCTTGGGAATGAATCTGTTTGTGACAGACAGTCTAGGATCCTCTGAGGTATCAGAGGTATCAGTGATGATATCACCATCTGACAAGGACAGACTTGAATATATAACACAAGCAGAAACACACTGGTTCGCTCCTTTCCCAGAGGTGGCTCAGAGTCAAGGTTAGAGATGCTCTGGTTGCCCAGAGCTGATGTTATCAAGGCCTTTGGGGGGTGTTGGGGGAGATCACCTTGTCTAAGTTTTCTGTTTCTTGTCCTTCTAGATGTGAGCCCTGTCTCTCTGCAGCTGGACCTAGACAAGAGGATGCAGCTTCAGGACATCATGATGGATTTTAAGGTTTGCTCTTAAGAACCTCAGGGGATAGGAGAGGGACCTGGGCTGACAGAAGAATATAGTGCTTTATCTCCCTAAGCTGGAATGGTGGCATCATGTACTTGGGGTCCTCTTTCAGAAGAGGGACACTCACTAGACTCTTATGTCATGGTACCAACAGACAGCTGGCCATCAGGAGAAGAGGGCTCCTTCCCATGCCCCATTCTGGTCATGCTGCAGTTGCAGACCCTGATCCTCTCTGCAGCCAAACGTCTTCAATCTGTCTAATCTGTCTTCCGTCTACACTGGCAATACCAGTTCCACTGGGCTTGGTTGCATTGTATGATTTGGATAGGAAATGTCCCTGAAATAGCTCATGTGTTGATGGCTTGGTCCCCACTGGGTGGACCTAGTCATCAAGAGGTAATTGGATCATGAGGCCTCTGGTGGAACCAAGGTATCATCAATCTATTCATGGACTGATTTTCTGTGGCATTATTTCAAAGTGATGGAGACTTTCAGGGAGGGGCTGGTTGGAAGAAGTCAGTCACTGGGGGCATGCCCTTTGGGGCCCTATTTGTCTGGACATTCTCTTTCTTTGCTTCTTTCCCTCTCTTTACTCCTGGTCTTAATGGATCTATCATTAGTGATCTGTTCTACTCCATTCTCCTGGGTGTAGCCTATAATCCAGCACTGAGGGAAAGAGAGCCGGGGCAGATGGGTTCCTGGGGCTAATTTGACCAGCAATTTTAGTTGAATAAGTGAGCTCCAGGTTCAATAGTAATACCTGTCTCAAAAACAAGGTGGAGAACTATTGAGGAAGACACCAACCTCTAACCTTGCTCACACATGAACACGCACCCCCCCATGTGTGCACAGACATATATACCTAAATACACAAAATAAGTAGAACATATCAGGAATATAAGCCTATGTGGTAAACGTGTTAGTCAGGCTTCATTGATGTGACAACAATCTTCAAGAAGCCAGTTTACAGGAAAAGGATTTATTTTGGCTCAGGGTATCAGAGGCTTCAGCCTGTAGTGGCTGCTCCATTGACTAAGCTGAGGATGAACATCACGGCAGAGAGCATGAGGTGGAGGGGAGTGGACCCTTCCAGTTATCATCTTCATAGGCGAATCAGTGATGATGGAGAGAAAGACTGGTCTAGGGATCTGACTCTGGTCCTCAAACTTACACACCAAGCACAGCTGTCATCTTCCCAGCCCCTGGTATACTCTATTTTAACAACTTTGAAGATGAGATCAAGTTTAGCCAGCATTTAGGAGGAGCTTACCTACCCACAGGAAGGACACACAGGGGCACCCTGCTCTTGGAGAACAGTCTATCCCATCAACTCTATGGCCTCTGGAGAACAGTCTATCCCATCAACTCTATGGCCTCTGGAGAGCAGTCTATCCCATCAACTCTATGGCCTCTGGAGAGCAGTCTATCCTATCAACTCTATGGCCTCTGGAGAACAGTCTATCCCATCAACTCTATGGCCTCTGGAATCCTTCCTCCTGTCTTACACTCCCCTCTGAGAGGCAATGGTTTCCATCATGAGAGGATTTAATTTTACTCTTTATACAGAAATAGTCAAGCACAAAAGGATGAAGTTTCGTTAATAAGATGGGACAATCAGGAAAATCTATAAGACTCTCCAGAGTGTGGGGCGAAACGTAACAGGACCCAGCTTCTTGTATGGCTGAGGAAGTTGGCTCTGAGAGCCCTGCCCTATGAAAGGTCAAAGTATTTTGAGAAATGCCAGCAGTGTTTGAACAGAAGCCCAGTCCCTCAAGGTGACAGTTTTGAAAGGTGGTGTTAACTCCAATGTTGCTAAATGCTTTTGTTGCTCTGCTGTTTCCCATTCGTGCATCAGGTTTGGCCACGCACATACCACTGACGGCACGACAGGACTGGCATCAGGTGTTAGAGCTAGAAAGACGTTTAAAATGAAGTCACGATGAAACTGGATGCAGTGTCATGGTGACCAGTTGGGGAGGGGCTTCTGGCAATTTCTGGAGACATTTTTGCTTGTCACATCTGCAGGTATGGCAGTGACATTCAGTGGGCTGAGGTCGGAGATGCTGATGGCATCTTGTAGTTCACAGGGCAGGCTGATGGCACCTTTGTCCACCCACAAATAGGAACTATGTTGGAGCTGAGAAATCCTGCCTAGAAAGCAGGAAATCGGCTAGTAAATAGAATGATGGTGCTGTTTCTAAGGGAAGCCAGATGCTAGGCTGGGAAACATGGCATGGACTAGGCAGAAGAATGCAAGTTAGACAGGTATAAAAAAAATCTCCACGCAGAAGGAGCATTTAGACTTTCAACTGAAGATGAGAAGAAACCACAAGAGAGGAGTGTTTCAAGCAGAAGGAGACCAGTGAAAATGCTGAAGAGGGCGTGGGCTCACTGAGCTGGGTGCCGGTGAGAGCCATGCAGGGAACACAGAGCTGTTGCACACAAGGTCTGGTTAGAGTTTAAGAAGGGTTGGCGTGTTGGTCTCCGTTCTGTCACTGTGACAAGACATCCAAGATGAAGAGCTTAACAGGAGAAGGGGGAGTGATTTGGATCACAGGCTCAGAGGTTGCAGCTTGTGCTCACTCAGTCTTGTTGCTTTGGGGCCAATGGAGAGGATGGACATGATGGTAGGGTGGCTTGGGGTAGGGGTAGGGCACTGACCTTTGTCACTTGCCACAGACCTTGCTCTTGCTGGGCTATCTCCCCCTTCTCTCTGCAGGAGCCTGCTTCTGTAGTTGTGTCCTCCTTGGGATACCACCAGTACCTCTTTCCCTCTGTCACTCAACCCTACTCCACATCCCTGCCCCATGTCTCTCCAGGGTCTCCTGCCAGCTGGCATGTTGATTGAGCGCTCTTCTGACTTTGGCAAGACATGGAGGGTGTACCAGTACCTGGCAACAGACTGTGCCAGCACCTTTCCCCAGGTCCACCAGGGCCAGCCCAAGAACTGGCAGGACGTTCGGTGCCGGCCCTTGTCCCAGAGGCCTAATGGGCATCTGACTGGGGGAAAGGTAGGTACAAGGAACCTGAACCAGGAGTCAAAGGGAGGGAGCCCATATCTCCCAGTCAAGAAGTGAGAACATGTCAGGTTAGGTCATCTTGCTGGGACCTTCCAGAAACATCTTGCTGCATCCATGGCATCCTCGGCCCTGACTTTCCCCGGCTTCCTCCTATGGGACTCATGGGATCCCTGTGTGGGCTTTGTTGTGAGATCTTTGTGGTGGCTGCTCACACATGAGTGAGCAAAAGGCACCTGCAATTTCTCTTTCAGAAGAGTTACCACAAATAGGAATTTTTTTGGCTTTAATCTGTCAGTCTGCCAGATTGGAGGGAAATTCAAGAATAGCCCAGAGCTCCAAAGGCATCTGCAGTAAAAATTACAACTTGCCTCTAGAAACACCCAGAACATTCCCTGGGAATCTTCTCCATATGGTCAATCTCTTTCCCAAAGCATATCCCATTCAATGTGGAGGAGGCTATAGCTTCCTTGGAGGAAAAGTAGCTCAGGTGACAGGCAGGCTGAGTGCTGCCCCTCTGTGGTCGCAGATCTCCTTGTCTCCACCTAATGGTGGTCCTCAACCTTCTGATTCCTTCATGGTGCGGTAACCCCGGCCATAAAATTATTTTCGTTGCTACTTCATAATCACAATCTTACTATCGTTATGAACTTTAATGTAAACACCTGTGTTTTCCAGTGGCCTTAAGCCACCCTCATGAAAAGATCATTCAATCTTTAGGGGTTGTGACCACAGGTTGAGAACTGCTGTCCACTTGTTCTTAACCCTGGGCAGAGACCAAGGCTTCTTCGTCATTTGTAGGGGCTTGAAATGAAAACTTGGTGGGATATGCCAAGAAGTCACATGTGGTGAGCGGTTTGTAGAATAAGTAAAAGCATACTCAAAACTGACAGGGACCAGGGTGGCCAGCACTACCCAGTCACTAGAAAGTTACCACCTCCCGTGCATGAAAATGTCAGACAAAGCCCATTGTTGTGTATACTAATGTAAAAAAAAAAAAAAACTAACAGTAGGGGTGGAGAGATGGCTCAGTGAGTCAGGTGCTTGCTGTGCGAGCCCTGGTGACGTGCGAGTGATCACTAGAACCCATGTAAAGCTAGAACGAGAAAGCTAACTCCACAGAGCTGTCCTCTGACCTCTATACACATGTTGTGGCACACTGTGTGCTCAACATGCATCATTACACACACACACACACACACACACACACACACACACACACATGCACCCCACACCCTGTCTATGCTCTTTTAGGGTCCAGTGGCCATCTGCTCTACCAGCACAGATGGCAGGTCTAGGGCCATGGTCTGTCTCAGGTTTGAGAAGGGACGTAAGGGGGATGAGGACCAACGGGAAGGAAGGCTTCCGAGCTTCCTTCCTGCACGTTTCCATTCTCGGCCTCCGCAGTCCCAACCTTTCTTCTCTCCCATCAGGTCCAACTTAACCTTATGGATTTGGCATCGGCTATCTCTGCATCTCAAAGTAAAAAGATTCAAGGTTTGTTTGAGTCTTCCTCTTTTCCATGGGATTGGTGCTATGGACAGGAAACAGCCTAGAACCTAGGTCATTGAAGTGTCCAGTTCCTTCCTACTTTCCAGGGTGGCTGGGAGGAACTGCTTGACTCGCTCACCCTCCAGGGAGATGCTGTGAGAAGGCTGAGGGTGGGAGTGTCTGTGGTATGATGGGAAGGTAGAAAAGGAGATTCCATTGGCTCTTAACTTCCTGTCTTTATTTTACCTCTCCTCTCTGCTGGTGCCACTCTCAGAATTCGGGGACATCACAAACTTGAGAGTCAACTTCACCAAACTGGCCCCTGTGCCCCAGAGAGGCGCCTATCCACCCAGTGCCTACTTTGCAGTGTCACAGCTACGTCTCCAGGGCAGTTGCTTCTGTCACGGACATGCTGACCGCTGTGCCCCTAATCCTAGAGGCCCTACAGGTCCCACCACTGCTGTGCAGGTGACAAGCCAGGGTGGGTAGGGCAGAGTGGAAGGAATAGGACCAGAACAGACACATGAAGTAGGGCAGCCACTCCGTTTAAGTTGTGGATATTGCTGGTGACATAGCTCAATGGTAGTGTACTTGCCTAGTATGTGAAAGGCCAGAGAAGGGTAGGGAGATAGGTTGTGGGGTGGGGGCTGGGCACGGTGTGCATACCCGGCGAGCCCAGAACACTTAAAAGATAGAAGCTGGAGGAACAGAGTTCAAGGTCATTGTCCACTGCAGAATGAGTTTAAGACTAGCTGGGGTGCATGACATCCTGTAAAGAAAAAAAAATCCCCAAACAAGCAAATGATAAAAACGAAACAAGACATAGGTATTTAGTAAAGAACAAAGAAAAACCTACTGTTTCAGGAATCTAATTGTATACCTAGGTGTGCATTACAGCTGGGGATGGTTTCAGCTTTCAGCTGCATGTACAGGGAAAGCTGACAAGGTCTCTCAACCTGGGTCCCTGGTATAGCATTGCTATGCCATGGAAATTACGGTGTACATAGGAAAATATTATTATGAATTATAAGGTACAGGGGCCCAAATAGCCTGTCTGGGCCTCTACTCTCAGATATTCTGATTTAATTACTGACGTTTGAGGTTTCAGGTTGCTGTACTTCCTGTGTGGTTGAGCACCGATGAGTTTACTCATCTGGCAGTAGGGTGTAGGGCCAGGTGAGAGGTCAATGCTTAGTCTGCACACAAAGTCCACCTGGACACCAGCCAGTATTGAGGCAGTAGGGTGGAGACGTTACAGTTTAGCAAGGTCTGAGGGTCCATGGTCACACCAAACAGGTCACAGTCGCTACAGTGAAGGAGAGATGGGACCTTTGGTTTGCCATTCCCAGGGAGTCAGTTTGTCAACCAGGGTGACAGCCTGGTATCAGGGAGGCAGGGGGAAGTCACAGCAAGAGACTGAGGAGGGAGGTTAGTGGAGAGAGCAGCTGAGTCTCTGCTCTATCTACTTCTGGGTCAATTCTTGCTGGAGGCTACAAAGGAGTCCAGAGGGCATCCCCAGGATCTCTCAGGGCTTAGGAGACAGATTAGGAGAGCCCAAGGCTGAGTAGGGCGTGAGGAGGAGCTCATAGGACCACACCTTAGCCCTGAGGTTCAAGGTTCAGGTGGAACTTGGCCAGGGCTCTGGTGTTTGTAAAATACTGTCTAGGTGACTATGCATTCAGCCCGCACTGCAATTTATGGCATTAAAGGGACCTAGGAGGGCCTAGGCAGGGGGGATTAAATATGATACATTTGGCTAATGGATGCAGAAATTAATTATGGCAGGCAAAAAAAAGCACCAGAATTGGCTAATGGGAAATGCCAGCTTACATTAGTAGTGGCTAGAGATTCAGCTGTGGCAGAGAGGGGAGAGGAGCTAAGAGTGAACAGGTCCCTGAGTGCCAGGCTGTGGGGGTGGGGCTTAATTGGGGAGGCAATTAGCACACAATAGTGGTTCTATTTTTATATCTTAATGAGTCTAGTAACAACTCACAATGCATGTTCTACTAGCCAAACAGCTTAGTCACGGGTTGCCAGAATGAAGCTGCAGAGAGCCTGCCAGCCTCCAGAGTCCCACAGTTTATTAGTCTGTTGTCCTTTATTTTCCACTGAGCCCTGACCTGTACAACACAGGTATCAAGAAGCATGAAAGAGCCTGTGAAACCCTTGCTTCTATGCAGGATACCATGCATGCATGCACACTCACTGACTTCTCACAGGCACACACTATGAGTGTTCACATACAGATCCTGGCCACCAATCACAGTGTTACAGGAACTGGGTGAAGGCTGAAGCATTTAGGTGTGAAGCATTTAGGTGTGAAGCATTTAGGTGTGAAGCATTTAGGTGTGGTGTCCTGGAAGGGCTTGTGCCTAGGCAAGGTCTTGAGGAACAAGCATGCTGGTCTGTGTGTGTGTGGGGGGGTGGGGGGTGGGCAAGTCTAGCCCTCAAATTTTCCTGTATGTTGTTTCTGGTAATCACTGGCTCCTCTCCCAGGTCAATGATGTCTGTGTCTGCCAACACAACACAGCTGGCCCCAACTGTGACCGCTGTGCCCCCTTCTACAACAACCGGCCATGGAGACCTGCAGAGGGCCAGGACACCCACGAGTGCCAAAGTAGGAGCCTGGGATCAGCCCCTGACTGAAATGGGGTGGGAGCTGACTCTTCTGTTTCTTACCTGGAACACTGGGAATCTGCTTTTGTTGCTTATGGGGAAACTGAATTTCAGCCATGTCTTTCAAATCTCTAGTTTAGAGTGGAGCTGGAATCCCCTCACTGCCTCTACCTCTATTCTGTCAGCCCTGGAAGAGCCAGGCTTTGGTCTCTGCTGAAGCTCCCAGAGCCACTGCCCCTATCCTCCAGGCTCCTTGCTCTGTGGCAGACACATTGGCTGCCAGTGATCACATCTTATACCCAACGGTCCTTGGATACAGAGCCTTTGTGCAGATCACAACATGGCAGAGAATGATTACACCGAAGGCTAGAGTGTATAAAGGACCTCCTTTTATTCTGGAGCCCATCCCATAAAGGGAGTTGGGAGGCCTGAGTGCTTGTCCACTCAGCCCTCTTCCCTGTCATGCAACCCTTCCCCAGCCTCCTTTGAAACTGGACCTCAGTTCCTTGCTCTGCCATCTCGAAGAGTCCATCGAGATGCCAATGCTATGGTGCCTGCCATGGTGGTCTGTGTTGCCTCATGGAGTCAACCTTGGATCTCCCCATCTAGGATGTGACTGCAACGGGCACTCAGAAACCTGCCACTTCGACCCAGCTGTGTTTGCTGCCAGCCAGGGGACAAATGGAGGTGTGTGTGACAACTGCCAGGACCACACCGAGGGCAAGAACTGCGAGCGCTGTCAGCTACACTATTTCCGGAATAGACGACCCGGCGCTCCCATTCATGAGGCCTGTATTCGTGAGTAGTGGCTTCAGGGACAGGTGGCTGTCCTCCCATTCTCCCAATTTGTCCCTGGGGACATGAAGGCCATCAAGAAGGAATGAAGCTTTGGTCTCAAGGAAGGACATGTGGGTTGTTTAAATTTAGCTGTGCTCTACAGAGTAAGTCTCTTACCCTCTCTGGTCTCTGGACCATCAAGCAATGAGCTTGCTGATCAGTAAACAACCATTCTTAGGGGTACAAAGGGAAGAATGCACAAACACAGCCCCTGCCTTTGGGGTGCACACACATTATGAAACTGAGGGGTGCAACTACACCCTTTTGTTTTTCTGTTTCCCAAATGTTGAGAACACCTCTGTCATGAGATTATATTGTAATCCTCCAGCCCCAGTACAATGACTGGTAAATCGCTGTGGTTGAGTATTTCTTGATAGACTGAATAATGGAATAGCTTAACATGCCGACCAGGCCACTGGATTGACATGGGACAGTGGTTCTCAATCTTCCTAAGGCTGTGACCCTTCAATACTGTGGCTGTGACCCTCATGTTGTGGTGATGCTTGACCACAGAATTATTTTCGTTTGTACTCCCTAACTGTGATTTTGCTACTGTTATGAATTGTAATATAAATATCTGTTGTGCAAGACACCTGGTAATGTGACCCCTTGTGAAAGGCTTATTCAACCCAAAGGGATTGCAATGCACAGGCTGAGAACTGCTGACCTAGAAGAAGACAAACAGGTTAGAACAGCTATTTCAGGCCAGTTCAATCAGGAAAAACCTTGTGGACAAAGGAGCCTTGAGTTTTGTGAGGCATGAAGGAGTCCAGGCGCAGGCAGGAGAAGCTCAGTAGTTGGCCAGTATGGAACTAGTGAGACAGACTTGAGTCTGCTTCCCCAACCCCCAGGACAATCTCCAGGATGCTAACATCTGCCAGCATGGTTTTCCTCATCTGTATGGCAACTCCTGCCTGTTGAGGATGCCGTGCGGATTGGTCAGGGCAGCCTGTGAGAGTAGTCATGGTAGTCAGTCACTCAAGGAGTGATGACCACAGAAGCATGGTCCTTAACAGGAATCAAGCACCGTCCTACCTGTTCTTTGTTCACCATTTACTGCCCAGAAGGAATGTCTTTTTCTTATGGCAGATGGGGAAACAGGCGCTAAGGGTTCCATGCTAGGCTGGGGTCAGGAGGCCAGGGGACTTGGAGCAGGTTATCCTGGCATGTGCTCTGAGTTCTGATTTTCCTTCCTTCCTGCCACTCAGCCTGCGAGTGTGATCCAGACGGGGCAGTCCCAGGAGCTCCCTGTGACCGACTGACGGGCCAGTGTGTGTGCAAAGAGAACGTGCAAGGAGAGCGCTGTGACCTTTGCAAGCCTGGCTTCACAGGGCTCACCTTCGCCAACCCACAGGGCTGCCACCGTGAGTAGAGGTCCCAGGAAGGTGTGGGGTGGGGTGACATGGGCTGTGTGTGAGGGGGAGTTACCAGACCAAACCTTGTCCTTGGAGTGTTCTCCTCAGAGGAAGCCCCACTCCGTGCATGTGTGCTTCACCACAGTTCTCCAGCAAGTGGCAGCACAGGCCTGGGTTGGAAGATGGGTTTGAGTCAGACAGTGCCAGGGTGGGCAGGCTGGCTGCCAAGCTGCCAGGTGGCTGGGAAGGCTCAGTGGCCTTATGAGTAAGCCATGTTATGCACAAGGACAAGCCCTGTGACTTCAGACTGGTCTCATTGCAGAGCTCAACTTCAGATTAATGAACCAGCTCTGTACAGCATTAGCTCTGAAGTCCGTTTGCAGAGTGAGAGTCTAGGACAGTGTCCAGAGGCAGGGCCAGACAGAGCTTGGTAGGTAGAAAGGATCCCTGAGGCTACTCTCTCCAGTAAGTCAGAGGGCAGGTGCTTTTCCAGGGCTGGACCTTCTCTGGTGCATGTTTTTTGGGGCTAGTCTCTCTATGAGAATCTACTTATGCTCACCAGCCTTTCCCCCCCTCCTACAGGCTGTGACTGCAGCATCTTAGGTTCTCGGCAAGATATGCCTTGTGAGGAGGAAAGTGGACGCTGCCTGTGTCTGCCCAATGTAGTGGGCCCCAAATGTGACCAGTGCGCCCCTTCCCACTGGAAGCTGGCCAGCGGCCTGGGCTGCGAGCCCTGTGCCTGTGACCCACGCAACTCTCTCAGCTCCCAGTGCAACCAGGTATGAGTGACATGCCCAGGGACTCTTCAGTCACAGAAGGGTCCCACCCTCCAGTGTCTCTCGTCTGTGGCCTTCCCACAGCCAAGCAAAGCTACATTTGTCCCCTTTCCCCTTGAGGGAGGCCACCAGCTCTCCCTCCCTCTATAGTTCTTAGCCTTGGGCCAGGCTTGTTCCCATACCTTCTGCAGCTCAATACTAGAACTTGACTTTGGGCTTTTCTTTGAGTGGGAGCACTAGTTTTGAGGAACACCAGGTCTGGGGCACAGTCCCCAGAAGCAAGGCAATGATGCAGAGACTGGAAGGGTTCCCCATGGCATTCTCTTTATTCAGTTTACAGGGCAGTGTCCTTGTCGGGAAGGGTTTGGTGGCCTCACGTGTAGTTCTGCAGCCATCCGTCAGTGTCCTGACCGGACCCATGGAGATGTGGCGACTGGGTGCCGAGGTGTGTACTTATTACATGGTCATACGGGAGGCATGTAGAGGGGGGAGGGATAAGGGTGCTTGGTGATGGGCTTTGATACGGTCGGAAGTCCTGTATTGATAGCCTGGGAAGCTCTGTGAGCACCTACACTTGAGGACTGCCTGCCCTCCCTGTGCCTGGATCAGGCTAAAATAGCTTCTCCCAGTCTAAGATGAGAGGCTCCTATTCCCTGAGAGTAGTGGCCAGCAACAGTGGAGAAAACGGGTCTTGGGGTCGGGGGACTGGAGTGCTTCCCTGCAGGGCTTATATATCATCAGTGCCATAGGAACTGGAGTCTAATGGCCAGCCTCAGTCTCAGCTCTGCCTTGCTGGGTCTAAGCAGCTCGCCCCCTCTCTTACTTCTGCTTTTAAGCAGTATACTCACAGTTAACCATTGAACTGACCATGGGGTTCCCAATGGAGGAGTTAGAGAGAAGACTGAAGGAGCTGAAAGGGTTGGTGGCTCCTTGAGGAGAGCAACAATACCAACCAACCAGAGCTCCCAGGGTCTAAACCACCAGCCTGGGAACACATAGGGAGGGACCTATGACTCCAGCTGTATATGTAGCGGAGGATGGCCTTGTCGGCATAGGTGGGAAAGGAGATCCTTGGTCCCATGAAGGCTGGACGCCCAGTGTGGGAGAATTTGAGGGTGGGGAGGTGGGAGTGGGGGGCTAGGTGGGGGCACATCCTCATAGAAGCAGGAGGAGGCGGGATGGGATAGGGAGTTCTGGGTGGGAGGGGGAATGGGGTAAGGGGATAACATCTGAAATGTAAATAAAATATCCAATAAAAGGGGGAGAGGTGCTGTGCAGTGGGCCCATCTGTGTCATGGTCACCTCCTAAATAAAAGCAGGAAATCAAAGTATGATGTGCAATGGGTGTGTGGATCAGATAGGTTCGAATGCATGTCAATGTGTAACTTGGAACGTGACTGGCATGCGGTGGGCGCAGAGGACAAGCTTTCTATCAGTCCCTGTCAAGGCCGGCTTTGCTCTAGCTGATGTCAACGGATAGTCTATGTCACTTAAGCAGGCTCATTTTCTTCATCCTCACCATGCCCCTTCCTCTTCCTGGCCCCAGCCTCTGAGTGTCATTTCTCCTGGCTTCTAGCTTGTGACTGCGACTTCAGAGGAACCGAGGGTCCTGGCTGTGACAAAGCCTCAGGCCGTTGCCTCTGCCGCCCTGGCTTGACGGGGCCCCGCTGCGACCAATGCCAGCGAGGCCACTGCGACCGCTACCCTGTGTGTGTGGCCTGCCACTCCTGCTTCCAGGCCTATGACACAGACCTCCAGGAGCAGGCTCGGCGGCTTGGCAGTCTCCGGAATGCCACTGAAGGCCTGCAGACAGGGACAGGTCTGGAGGACCACGGCCTGGCCTCTCGGTTGCTAGATGCCAAGGGCAAGATCGAGCAGATCAGACAGACTCTGGGTGGCACCTCTGTCACAGAGCGGGATGTGGCTCAGGTGGCCAGTGCCATCTTGTCTATCAGGTAGGTCCTTTTTCTGCTAAGCTGTTGGAGGGATTATGCCCCTGGATCTGAATGAGGACCATACTGATTCATTCCAGTTCATGGGGGGACATTTTTACACACATCGTCTCTTAGCTACCAAGGCATGTCTGTGAAGGTGGAGTGGTGGTGTTTCTTCCATTCTGCAGATGCGGCAACAGGCACAGGTGTGGTGAGCTATGCAGACAACAGACCCAGAGCCAGAGCCTAGTGTTCTTCCTGAGTCTACTGCCAGTGGGATAGTCAGCCCCGGATTAGTCACCTTGGCAGAGGGCATTCAAGAGACAGGGCACTAAAAATATCTCTGAATTTGTCTTTAGAATGGAAGCCGTCCTACCCACACCCCTCCAACCAGCACAGGCGCCTCCCTTAGTTGCTCAGGTTCTGGAAGCGTCTATAATTAGCGTGTGTTCCCTGAGCATTGGTGGATGGTGCCAAGCCCAGAAGGAATATAAAAGAGGCTATGCTTCTCTTGAGGGTATTCAGTCATCTTGGGCAGTGTGGGGGTTGAGGAGGCTCTCCAGATGAGCTACAGAGTGTTGGAACCTATTCATTCATTCATTCATTCATTCATTCATTTCATGTGTGTGTGTGTGTGTGTCTGTGTGTGTGTGTGTGTGTGTGTGTGTCTGTGTGTGTGTGCATGAATGTGCGGGTAGACATGTATACAGAGGCCGGAACAGGTTGGTGGGCGACACCTGCTGTCACTGTATGACATACCTGCCTTGTGAGAGGCTCTTACATTGACTCAGAAGCTCACTGCTTTGGTCAATACCTAGCTTTTTATATGTGTACCGGGGATTTGAACTCAGGTCTTTGTAGTTGCAGAACAAACATTCCTATCCACTGAGCCATCTCCCCAGCCCTTGTAAATAGGCTTTTGAGTACCTAATAGGATAGAAACATTGCGCAAGGAACTTGGGACATTAAAATATTAAGACATGGTCTTCGCAGACCAAGGGCTAAGGTATCTGTCCTGTAAACAGTGATGTGATACATGGGGTATGTTAATGACTCTCACAGAGGAGGCTATGGTAGCCTTCACAGGGGAAGCGCTGTATGACCAAAGTCTCAGAATTAGGCAACTAGGCCATAGTTGGTTAACATAGGAATGTGCTGTTTTGGTAGGCCCTGAAAGGGCATGCTATTCCCGAACAAGCCTGTATGGTAGAGATGTGTAAGAGCAGAAAGCATGGTGGTATAGGAGAGGTCATGAGGACAGAGATACACTTAAACTCAGGACCCAGGGTCTGGAGTGACACCCCAAGCCACTGCCAGATAGAAATGGCTGATGAACATGCAGTGGTTGGACCTCCACGGAGGAGGGTTAGGCTACGGAGGAGAGACTGGAAGCATCCCAAACATAAGGTGAGAGCTGAAGTCAGCCAGGGGAGCCAGAGGAGCCAGCAGGGTGGTTCTCTTCATGGAAGCCAGGGATAGCCAGGAGATGGAGGAGGAGGTGGATCATGTATTGTGCTGACAGAAGTCAAGGAGAGAGAGCATTCACAGAGCCACTTGCAAAGACATGGGGTAGGCTGTGCCCTGGCTTCAGCTTGTCTGAGCCTCCGCCAGGCAGAACCATGTGGATTGTCCCCTCTCATACCGGTACGAGAGCATGCTTCTCCTGACTCAGTTACAGCTTCTCCCTATATTTCAGCAAATATCCTTCTATCTCAGGAGGACTCTTCAGGGCCTGCCGCTGGACCTACCCTTAGAGGAGGACATGGAATCCTTCTCTGGAGACCTGGGGAACCTAGACAGAAGTTTCAATCGCCTCCTCCTTATGTACCAGAGCAAGAAGGAACAATTTGAGAAGCTAAGCAGTGTGGACCCTTCAGGTGAGGACGGGGGCACAGGCTACTCACCCTAGGGAGAAAGGCCCATGCCCAAGGCCTCCAATCCTTCTCCCTCAGGAGCCTTTCGCATGCTGACCACAGCTTATGAGCAATCCTCCCGGGCTGCACAACAAGTGTCCGACAGTTCCAGCCTGCTGAGCCAGCTGAGGAACAGTCGCAGGGAGGTGGAGGGGCTGGAGAGGCAGGCTGGAGGAGCAGGAGCCGGAGGAGCCCAGCTTGTGGCCCTGCGCCTAGAGATGGCTTCGCTGCCTGACTTGACACCCACCATCAACAAGGTGACCGAGCCTGAGAGTCCAGTGTCCCGAAGCCCTCACACCTGTAATCTGTCCCACTCAGAACCTACCCCACTCCTTCTGACCCCATGTCCTTGCTGTGTGTTCCAGGATTGCCAAGGAAACATGGTTATGGTTACCATGGAGATGTACGGCTGTTTAGTGTGGGGTGGGAGCGGTTATGGAGGGGCCTCTGACACCCTCATCTCTCTACAGCTCTGTGGTGGCTCTAGGCAGACAGCCTGCACCCCAGGAAATTGCCCTGGAGTGCTGTGTCCCCAGGACAACGGTACAGCCTGTGGGTCTCACTGCAGGGGAGCCCTGCCCAGAGCCAGAGGGGCCTTCCACACGGCAGGGTGGGTAGCTGAACAGCTACGAAGCTTTAACACCCAGCTCCAGCAGACCAGGCAAATGGTAGGTGCCACGGAGTAAAGGGGCAGGAGTCACAAGGCGCCAAGTCCCTTGAGCAATTCAGAGTGCACATTTTACAGTCGGTCGGGTGTAGCCCAGAGATCTCAGGTGATTTGTCTAATGTCTCACAGCAAGTGTAAAAATAGAATATGGAGCTTTCTCCTACACAAATATTCGGAAATGGGGTTTGGTTGCAAGTTCCAAGGCTGCAACTCCCAAGGAGAGGATGCCCCACAGATACCTTGGGAGCTGCTCAGAGGCTCCTTGGAGCTGCTGCCCCTTTCTGACCCATGTCGTGTTTGAGTAGATCAGGGCAGCTGAGGAAGCAGCATCAAGGGTCCAATCAGATGCCCAGCGCCTTGAGACCCAGGTGAGTAGCAGCCGCTTGCAGATGGAGGAAGATGTTCAGCGCACACGGCTCCTCATCCAACAGGTCCGGGGCTTCCTCACAGGTGAGCTGGCCCTCCACCCCCCCCCCGTTAGTGTTCTGGCTTCTCTGTGCCCCTCATGCCCACATCTAGTTCATTAGTCTCCTGCCTCCTTCCCACTGTGCCTGCTGCCCTCTTAGTTGGCCTCGTCTCTTTCCGGTTTTCTTCCTGGTGATTTTGCTGCCCTCTCACCTTTCCTCCAGCTTCCCCCTCTCCTTGTTCTTGGATGAACATGGACTCCTTCCTTGACCTCTGTCCATCTCATCTCTGTGTCTGTTTCTCTTTCCTTTGTTCACTGGACATCTTTGAACCTGCCAGGCCTGTGCTCACTGCAGGGTCTTTCACTGATCCTTGCCGGCCTGGGATGAACCAACTCCAAGGCTACAGCTTTGAATACTAACTCCCCAGAAAGGCCTCGTGCCGTCTCCCTGTCTGTGCCCCTCCTCCCATCTCCTGTTCATCCTCTACTCAGGAGTGGTGGTACATTCTGAGTGTACCTCTAGGAAAGTGAGGGTGGCTGTCTGTCTTGCTCTTGACGGCATCTCTGGCACATATATAAGAATGAATGAATGAATGAATGAATGAATGAATAATGAACTCTCTTCAGTGGCCAAGGGGGTGAGATAGGACTTGGGCAGGTTGCTTCTCTTGACTCTATCTTTCCCTTGAGAATGGGGTTGGTAGTATTCTACAGGTTTATCCTGAGGACCGAGGAACTGCTGTAAAATATGCTTTGACAAATTAAAGGTGCCACTGGAGTGTGAGCGGATATTATTAGCTCTCGGGTCCCTGCCAGGACTTTGTTTGGCTGGAAGCCTGGTTGATATGAGCTGAGAGCCGGGCACAACAGCCATGGCTCATGCTTCTACTGCAGTGTTTTTACACCCAATAGGCCAAAGCTGTCTCCTGAGTGCAGATGGCAGGCCATGCGTGGAGGAGCTGTAGGCGGTGCGGGTAGGAATCAAGTCCAGGAGGTTCTCCACAGAGGCCCTGCAACTTAAGCAGGGGGAGCCACTGGGGAGCATTGGTATAAGAGTGCAGGGTAGAGGTTTCTGGCACATAGGGACAAAAGAACAACCAGAGTTTGGGGCTTGAGGCTGAGTAGCCATCTTCTGTTAACTTGAGCAGGCCTGGGCTCTCAGGTCTCCTGCCTCTCAGCTAGGCTGCATCTCAGGTCAGGGTCAATGATAAGTATGGGGCAGAGGGGACGGTGGGCCTGAGAGAGGCTGGGGTGTGGGTAAGACCCCAGAGAGTTCTCACAACTACTGCTTGGTGAATTCTACTCTACAGACCCATGGCAGGAGGTGCCAGTCCCAGCTGCCACTGCCAGAGGAGAGAATGGCAGGCCTGTGGAGGGAGCAGTGTTGCCTTTGGTAGCCCTTCAGGTAGAATTGAGGAAGTTCACAGTTGGGGCTTGAGGAAGTTACTAATATAGGCAGTATTGGAAGGCCTTTGTATCACATTCCTTGACAGCAGCCACTCTGGCTAGGTACCCCAATTACCTCCACTTCCCCTGTGAGAAATGCACAGAAGTTAAGGGTGTCCAGCTGTAGGTGGTGCTGGCACACGTACATGCACGCGCGCACATGTGCACGGGTGCCTCCTTTTGATATTTTTTTCCCTCTCTGTATTCTCTCCCTTCCATGGCCTCTTCTGACCTGACTAATTTGCACCTCAGGTTTCTCAACCCTGGTCCTGGGGCTCCAGCTACGTTTTGAGCTTCCCAAGGACTGGGGCAGACTGACTGCATCTTTGCCTTAGCCGCCCGGACTGAGCATGCTGGTATTTACTGGGTCCGCTCTGCCTCAGAAGTTTACTGACTGAGGGCACTGCACACTCATTTGTGCACGCTGCTGCTGCAGTTGTGCAAAATACAGGAAGCACGGAAGCTGGGTGGGTTGTGCTCCTGGCAGGAGGTTTTCTGAGAAAGGTGTGGCCCCATTTGGAGGACAGGGCACTGGGCTTCAGGAGGCGAAGCATCTCTGAGAATGAGATGCCCCAGGGAGCTGAAGGTAAGATGGGACTGTTGCTTAGTTAACCAGCCGTGGCTGCACCTTGGGCTCCTGTGGTGTGCTGTTGCATAGCGTGGGGCCTCCAGTCTCCTTTTTCCCCACAAGGTCCTTCCACCTGGTGTGGAAAGGGGCATGAATGGAGTCTATGTCACTTACTGCCTGTGAAGAGAGGCTGGTCCCAGAACCCCAGAGGGGTTCAGGATAGGCTAAACTATCTGGGCAAGTGGACACTTCTTTCCACAATGTTATCTTTAGAAGTAGCTGAGAGATGGCAAGGTGTCACTTCTGTACTCTCCCTTAGATCTCTCTCGGAGACACATTCTAAAAACTCTTGCTAACTGATGGTGACATGTCATAGCCCAGTATGGGGAGGGGGACCTGTCACTCAATGCATTTCACAGGTCAGGAAACAGCCTAGGCAGCCTAAGTAGCCAAGAGCAAGTTCTCTTCAGTCTTTCATTTTCCCTCCAATACAAAGTGCCTCCAGGTGCCGGCCTGAGCTGGTATCTGGGGACACAAATGGGACAAAATTCAGTCTCTGTTCTCAAGGGCCTCATGCTACAGCATGAGAAGAGAGACAAGCCAGAAGACTGTGTTGATGGGGGTAGGGGGACATGCCGTGTGGTGGGGTGAAAGAAGAGGTGAGGGCCTAGGAATGCTGCTTCTAGATTCCATTGCTAGGACTGGCTTGAGACAGTGATATTTTAGGAAAAAAATGGTAGTCCTTCTCTGCTTTTGCAAAAACGAGAACTCGGGTCTGAGGACGGGTGCAGGAAGGGGTCTCATTGCCAAGGAAACAGTTCCAATTCCTGGCCGCTCCCTCCAATTTGGAGCTGATTTTGTGTGTGCTGCTGGAGTTATTCAGCACCAGCTGCCTGGCACCACCTCCTCTTTCAAGCCCACAGCTTCCTGTGGCACAGACACTTAGCTGCCACAGCTGTGTCCACACCCCTCCTCTCAGTAGAGCACAGGACAAGGATCCTATAGCGTCCTGAAAACACCTCCAACCCCCAACCCCCAACCCCCACTGGAGAAAGGTGCCCCGGTTTGGCTAGGAGGAGCAGGAATCTTGGGGAAACAACGCAGGGGCTACTTCCTCCAGGAGTGCTACCCAGCCTGGAGGGGCTGCTGATCTTAGAAGAGCTAAGTGGGGTCCCTGGTCTGATGGCTTGCTTGGTTCTCTTCCAGATCCTGACACAGATGCAGCCACCATCCAACAGGTCAGTGAGGCAGTGCTGGCTCTCTGGCTGCCCACAGACTCAGCCACAGTGCTGCGCAAGATGAAAGAGATCCAGGACATTGCTGCCAGGCTCCCGAATGTGGACTTAGTGCTATCCCAGACCAAGCAGGACATTGCCCGCGCCCGCAGGCTCCAGGCTGAGGCTGAGAAGGCCAGGTATGGCCACTGGCCGCAGAGCCTTCCTCATGGAACTGGGCTTATGTTTATTCTCCAACTGTGTGGCTGGAGAGGGGTACAGGGTCTGTAACATGGGAAGGGCTTACCATGGTTGGGAAGCCAGGGTCTCTTCAGGCTCCAGGCTACATTTCATACACATGACCCAGTACTTCATGAAGGGAGCTTGTGCCCAGAGGGCACCATGAGCATCACTCTTACACAGCTGCCCCTGGGTGGGTCCTGTCGGGGAGAGCTAATGTTCCCCTTGTCTTTGTCTGCCTAAGAACAATGTCCTCCAGAATGGCTGAGAACTGAGCTCATATCTGTTCATTTGCCACTCACCCATCCTCTCTCTCCTTCCTCTTCCTTTGCTCAGAAGCCGAGCCCACACTGTGGAAGGGCAGGTCGATGACGTGGCTGGGAACCTTCGGCAGGGCACCGTGGCTCTGCAGGAGGCTCAGGACACAATGCAGGGCACTGGCCGCTCTCTTCGGCTCATCCAGGAAAGGGTCGCTGAGGTGAGGTATTAGAGACTTCCTGTGTTTGGGAGTGAATAGATTTAGATACAAGGCAGAAGGTACTGGAGTATGACCTGGTTCGAGGCCACCCTGGAGGTCTTGCTTCGGCTTGGCTTTGAGCTTCACATTTGTCTCACCCGTCCAGGATGCAAAAGCAGAAATGGGCTCAGGCATACTGGGGATGAGGTAGGTGGAGATGAAGGAGGAGAAAGACTGGGTACCACTCGACAGGTAGCTTGAAGTCAAGGGAGGACTTTCCTTCCTGAAGCAAGAGAGACAAGCTAGGGAAATGAGGCCCCTTGATGCTTGTGAGACCCAACACAAACCCTGATTCATTTGTCTTTCAATAAAGGTTCAGCAGGTCCTGGTGCCAGCTGAAAGGCTGGTAAAAGGCATGAAGGAACAAATGAGTGGATTTTGGACACGGATGAAGGAGCTCCACCGCCAGGCCCAGGAGGAGCAGGCACAGGCAATGAAGGCCCAGCAGCTTGCAGAGGATGCCAGCAAGCAGGCAATGAATGCCCAGGAGGTATAAAGATGGCAGAGTCATCTCAGTCTCATGAAACCAGAGTGGGGCTCTTGAGGAGTAAGGGTTACTACATCTTATAAGATTATATAGGACAGAATCAGAATGGTTCAGGGTAGGCCCAAATATACCTTGTGTCTGATCTACCCACCCCTGCTCCTCTGGGTAACTGGTGCAAGGCACAAGGAACACCCTAGATACTCTCTGTTTATGAATGAGGTCCGTGTTCATCTATATAGTTGTTCTCTTGATACCCACTCTGGTGCTCACCTCCTGAGTCTCCAGCCTGGTCCCTGGGCTCCATCCTAGTCAGAATCAGAACAAAGAAGATCAAAGAGCCATATTAGCATCTGACTGTACCTCTCGCTTTACCCAGGGCAGGATCATGGGTACATGTAATTCTGGTGTAGTGACAGCATTGGTGACATACCTTGATATTACCCGGTCATTTTGTGATTGGCAAGTGAAAGGTTCAACAGAAGGAAAAAAATTTAAGAGATCCTCTGGGGGCATCAGGGATAGGGCATTATAGGCAAACCCAACCCCTGGGGATGTTAGGAGGCTGCGTGCTGTCTGGGTGATGCCAGCTGGTCCCTGGCATTTAGGACTTGACGATGCTCATGGTGTTATTGAGAATGACCAATCTTTCCCAGGGCTTTGAGAGACTTAAGCAGAAGTATACAGAGTTGAAGGGCCGGCTGGGTCATAGTCCTATGCTGGGTGAGCAAGGCACTCGGATCCTGAGCATCAAGACAGAGGCAGAGGAGCTCTTTGGGGAGACCATGGAAATGATGGACAAAATGAAAGGTAAGCATGATCCAGAAACCCGGACTGTTGGGCATTCTGGAAGGCAGTCACCATCCAGGACTTATTTAAAAATCGTTAATTACATTTTTTTGTGTGCATGGCATGTGTGTGTACATGTGTGAGTACACATGTGCCATAACATGTATGTGGGAGTCAAAGGACAGCTTGGAGGAGTTGGTTATCTCCTTCCACCGTGTAGGTTCTGGGAATCAAATTTGGGTTACCAGGATTGGTGGCAGGTGCCTTTACCCATAAGCCACCTCACTAAACCTGTCTCAGACTCCTAAAACTCTTGTTGGAGCCAAGCCAGCAGGAGTGAGAGCAGCCAAGACTTGCTGGGCAGGCAGCACACTTGCTAAGGCTGCAGGGACACAGACATGTGCAGGTGACATGGCCTGGCCGGGAGAGGCTCACAGTCCAGCTGGGACCTTTTCTCCTGCTACCCTCAAAAAGCATACTTCAATATATAGTGGCATATGTGTCTGTGATATGGGCACAGAGCTCTGGGGGGGCCCAGAGGACAGTCAATGCCGAGGAGAAATGTTCAGAGAGGTAAGATCTGAGGAAGGAGGGATAGGCCTAGGGGAGGCAAGAGGATGTCGGGACAATGGATAATGGTGGTGAGAAGAAGAGAGGTGTTTTGAAGATGAGACTGGACTCACGTCCAGAAGGAGAGGAAGGTAGGCGAGGGATCCTAAGAGGACATTCTCCTGGCTTCTCACTGCCCCGACAATGAGAGTAGACATGGACACAGCTCCATCCCAGGCCTCCTCAGGATTTGGGACATGGAAACATAATAATATAGTGGCCTTAGAAAGATGGAGTTCCTAAGAACCTGTCAATCTTTGGGGCTGCTGGTGTCTCCAGCAAATGCTGCACCCATTATTCCTCTGAATTTCCATAAAAACGGTTAGCAAAAGTCTCATTTATAGTTAGGTGGACACTATAGAAGAGATTAGGTTGGCGAGAGGCTGTGGCCACATACCCCAGAGGAGAGAGTTGGAGGCTGATTTAGCACTTGTCCTGGTCTTGCCCGGCAATACTGTATCTGCAGATGATACACCAGGAAACAGTATCACTGGACAGCGAACTGCAAAAGGCTAAAAATGATGGGCTAGAACCAACTGTCTGAAATTATGTAAGAGGGAAAGTTAACCTCTGCCCTTGTTTGGGCTTCTGTCAGTAAACCATGGCTTGGGGGAAGCTTCTCTGTGCATGGCTCATGTCACTGGAAGTTCGTTCTAACTGGTAAAGTGGAAATAAGCACAAGCTGCTACTCACCTCAAAGATACTCAAGAGTCCTCTGAGTCACTGAGAGTTGGCCTAAGTCAGCAAGGTCTTGCTCACTGCTAGAAGACTTAACAGACATGATGCATCTGGACAGACAGGAGGCAGCATCTCAAGAGTGAGAGTAAAGGGTCCCCCCAGTCCCAAAGGATCCCATGCAGGCAAATTCTAAAAGCACATAAATGCCTGCCTCTGCGCTATGGACTGAACCTTCTCTGTTTGCTGGGACCAGGCCACAACAGGTGCTGAGTCATTTTGCTGTCACCCTGTCCCGAGTGTTCATCAGCGTGGGACTCCATGTGTAGGTCCATATGGATCTCCGTGGTCATGACAGCCCAGGACCAACGCCGCTGAACTCTGCTGGGGGTGGTGAGGGCTACCTCATCTTCAGAAAGAATGCTGACAGACCTTCATTCCTAGGAGAGAAGTGGCCAGGGTAGGCAGAGGAGGAGGTGATGCTGTAGCTGAGGAATAGAGGTGTTTGCCTCTTGGATGTCAAGCCACAGACGTGTGCAGTACTGTCCCACGGGAGCATGTCACACAGGCTCCTACTGCCACGGAATAGGCCTGAGGCAGCCGTGTGGGCGGAAGCTAGAAGTGGTCAGATTTGGGCTTTATGAGATGACTTCTAACATAGCTGGGGTTGTCCAGTGCTACCCCATAAGGCAGTCCACACTCCTTCCCTACTCTTGGCAAAGTCCAGGCCATCAAAATATGGTAGAGGGGACTCCTCTATTGGAGACCTTCAGACCGTGTGTCCTATCTGAGGATGATATATGGATGTAATAGGGGTGGGAGCAACTATTTCCTGGCGTGTTATATTAGGGAGAGGAAGTGGTGAGTGATCTAAGTCGCCTGGCCAGCTTTTTCCAGTTTCCATTTGAGGGTCATTAGTAGGATTCAGGATTCTACATTTTCAACTTGGGGTGCTAATCTTAGTGGCAGCAGCCTTCCTTATCACCCTGGGTGAGTAAGAGAGCCTGGAGTGGAGGAGAGAGGCAGGCAAAAGGAAGTCTGAGACTGGGGCTGGGCTTGCCAGGTTTCCCTCCAAGTGGAATGGGGCTGGAGAAGTGGGTAGTCGGTGGGAACTCTCTGCCTCGGTGGTTGACTGCACTCGGGAGACGCTCCTGTCCCTGCTGCCTCCAGGTTGGTGGAGGAGAAGGACAGGCTGGGAGTCCTTGGGTGTCTCACGTTCTGATTCTTCCTCACTGACTGTTCCATCTACCTCAGACATGGAGTCAGAGCTGCTTCGAGGGAGTCAGGCCATCATGCTGCGCTCGGCAGACCTGTCGGGGCTGGAGAAGCACGTGGAGCAGATCCGCAGTTACATCAATGGACGTGTGCTCTACTATGCCACCTGCAAATGATCTTAAGTCCCAACCTCAGGCACTTCCTCTCCCTGCCTTGGAAGGGCACACTGGGGAGGGGAGTGTTTCCTGGACCTAGGGCACTTCGATAACACAGTCTGGTCACCCTGGACTTGCTTCGAGGTACCCAACTGCCATTGAGCCTGTGCTCCCATCACCACATTGAGAAGAGAGACAGTGCTGGGGGTGGGGCTGTCACAACTGAAAATCCTCCAGATAAGGGAGCTGGGATGGACAATGTGCCGTGCCCCCCCCCCCCTCCGCCACCAACTCCTGCGCTCCACTGTGGTGGAGTCTGGGACCAATTAAAAAACTGAACTGAGAGTGATGTATATGAACACGAAGCCCAATAAAAATCTTTGGATAGGAGCCTGGAAGCTCAAGAAGAAAATGATCTGGCTCTGCGTTAAGTAACCTTTGTCACCTTTTCTGTCTCCCGTTGAGGTTCCTGTGGACTCAGTCCTATGGCTTGCCCTGGTTACTCAGTCTAGCTCAATTGGCCCCCGGACTCGGACAGATTGAGCTCCTGTCTCCAGACTGGAGTCCATCTGTTTCCTTCTTAGTGTCGGCTTGTATAGAGTGCCCTCTGCTCTACCTAGGCAGAGGAGGGGGTGGGGAGAAACTCTCTACGTGGTCGCCCCTGGGCTATGGTTGTCCAACGTATGGGACTGGTACCCCAGGCACAGAGGCTTTCAGCTTCAAGCCCTGAGAGCCAGGCTTTTGAAGCCAGCGACCTGTAGATGTAGGTGCTTAAGCTGGTGGCTTGTTTCTCTTGGCGTCTGTCACTCACTGTAATGGCACTGGGCAGCTCTTATAGCCCTGGCTTTCATTGCACACCATGGCCCTTAAGGCTTGGCAGCTCCTGGAACTTTCGCCTCCAGGACCCACAGGTTTTTATCCTTGGATCCTGTAACCTCAGTCTGTTTTCAGCTTTGGCTTCTTTGTCTGCTTTCCCCTCCCTGGTGCATCCACTCTTTGTGGCAGCCTCTGTCCCCTGCAGGTCAGGAGGCCGGCCGCTGCCTCCCTTCCCGAGGCTGTGTCTTTCCTCAGGTTACCATCCCAGGCTACTCTATGGTTTTAACAGGCCTCCTCCCCATTAACTTAAAGAGGACTGAAGAGTCCTTGTGTGTGGCTGAAAGGAGCCTGGAAGGCCATTTGTATTTGCATCATCCTCCACATTTGCATGAAGGGTGGTATCTAAGTCAGTGTGCTATTGCTGTAAAGAGACACCATGAGCAAGACAGCTCTTAGAAAGAAAAGCATCTGCCAGGTGATGGTGGCACACACCTTTAATCCCAGAACTCAAGAGGCAGAGTCAGGTGGATCTCTGTGAGTCTGTGAGTTCGAGGCCAGCCTGGTCTACAGAGCTAGTTCCAGGACACAGCCAAAACCCTGTCTCAAAGAAAGAGAAAGAGAGAGAGAGAGAGAGAGAGAGAGAGAGAGAGAGAGAGAGAGAGAGAGAAGAGAGAGAGAGGAAAAGCATTTAACTGGGGCTGGCTTGCAGTTTCAGAGGTTTAGTCCATGGCTTACATAGTATCTGAGAGTTCTACATCCAGATCTGAAGTCAGCATGAAGAGACACTGGACTGGACCTGGCTTAGGCTTTTGAACCTCAGAGCCCGCCCCAAGTGACACACTTCCTCCAGCAAGACCACATCTTTTCAAATAGTGACACTCACCCCCTAAGCATTCAAAGTGTGTCTCTGGGGACCATTCTTATTCAGACCACCACAGACCTTGTTTGTACTAATCATAGGCCCTTCCTTCTGCTGGGCCAAGTGCTCCTTCTCTGGCCTGGATGAAGAAGGCTTGTGATGTAATGAGCATCTGTGCTATGCTCTAGCTTCCTCAAGGCATCCCTGTGGGTTTAAAGCAGGCAGGATGCCATTGAGGCATCTACACCGCTGTCAGGGAGTTGCTGCTTGCCTGGTAGGCCTCTACCTACTGTTCAAGGCAGCTAGACACCAAAGAAGGGTCCAGCGACTGTCAACTAGTGAGTCAGATCCACCCCATCCTCCCCTTCTCCCAACATTTATTATTCAAGAGAAAAATAAACATAAAAGGGTTGCTTTTAATAATGACCCGTTCCTAACATCAACATTGTGTTAACAGAACTTAGTGTTTTGTTCTTAGCTAAACATCCCTGGGAGAGAATCGGGTGGTTTTACTTGTCCTAGAGGTAAGACAAAGGATAGAAACCATTTTGTGTAAAATGACTATGTAGACTGATATAGAATGTCACAGACATTTGTGTGCTCACAATGGTCCAGGCACTATGCTGGGCAATTTCTACACATAGACACACACACAGACACACCACCCCCATGCATGCGTGCACACACAGACACACACACCACCCCCATGCATGCACACACACAGACACACACACAGACACGCACACAGACACACACACACCACCCCCACGCATGCACACACACACATATACCCCTTCCCACGTCTCATTTCTTCTTTCCCTCCTTTTCCTTTCTCTTCTCTTTTCTTCCTCCTCCTCCTTTGGAATAGGATCTCACTACATATGTAGCGAAGGCTGGCCTTGAACTCACATTCATCCTGCCTCAGCCTTCCAAGTGCTGAGATTATACCTATATCACCAGGCCTGAGATTAACTTCTTGATCGTTACTGGTCATCTAAATTGTTTTGAGCAGTACATCTGGCATGCCACATGCACTGTCCATGATATAAGTAGCATTGGCCTTCCCTCAGACAAGTGAGGAAAATGGGGTACGGTCACCCAAGGTCTCAGCATAGTAGGTGAGGGCCAAGGTGGGTCTCAAATTCATGTTTGCAGCAGTCACAGACAGAGCAGGAACCTCAGCATTCACAGACCTAGCCTGGGGGGTTGGAATGAGTTGGGTGATGCAACGTATTCAGACACTTGGTTCCCATTGTTCATTGGCTACACTAACCTCTAGTGCCTAGAAGGGCCCAGCCCTCCGTGAGCTGCTTTGGAACTTGAACAAAATGAGTGAAGCCTCATAGAGAAAAATATGTCCATTTTATTTGAGCACAACACAGAGCACGAAGCTTGAGGGTACGAGGCGAAAACGGAGAGACAGAACGATGCACCTGACTTTTCAGGAAACGAGGGAGCCAAAGGCAGGACACCTGGCTGACGTGGAGAGAGTCCCCGAATCCTTAATTAGGGATGTGTGAGGTGTGTGGCCAAGAGAGAAGGCTCACAGTCCATAGCCTCAGCTTTCTCTATCCCACCATGGAGGACACGGGGGCATGGCTGTGAGGCAGAGGCAGGGAGAGCTTTGAAGTGGCCTGGGTCTCAGTGCAGTGGGAAGCTACTCCTGGAGGGAAGGACTAGAGTTGGGAGTGCTCCCAGGCCCCTGGAGCAGCCTGGCATTCATGCGGATAGGCAGGTACTATGATAATGGGTCCAGTCTGGCCATGAGGCCAGAGAGGCAGGAGTGAGTACGCAGAGCAGGGAGTCCGAGTTAGACTCCATATGGCTTTGCTTGAATAAAGTGGCACAGCCTGGCCAGCCCATAAAGCTTTTCACAACAAACAACACGGACCCAGATGAACACTATCTACTGACACTGCACGGAGCCACTGCACAGAGGATGTGGGGAAGGGAACGGGCAGGTTGGGAGACCTGGAGGCTGGGATGATGGAGGCAGGCAGGCCACTCATCCTGCTCGTGGCCTCAGAGAATGTCCAAGATTGGGGCTCCTCTAGACTTCCTGTGAGTGTCTGCCCAGGCAGCAACAGCCCTACTGCCTCAGACCAGAAGCTTCGGCTATCCCTGCTCTGCTGCTCCCCTTCCTCAAGGCAGACGCCAGCTTAGAGAGGCAGAGAAGAGCCAGGCATGTCTCCTGCAAAGGGAAGCACTCTGAGTGACCGCAGGGCTTCCAGCCCCTCCCTTAAGCCCAGGAGTGACGCTTCCCTTCTAGACATCAGATCCCCGACTCCACCAGCCTCAGACCTCACCTGAAAACCGCATGGGCTCCTGGGATCACATAATGAGACACACCCCAGTCTGCCCACCCCGGCAGTGGGTGCTGCCACCGGCTTTCACTGGTACCATGACCTCTGACTTGAAGTTCCTGGAAAGGAGGCAGAGTAGAGTCCTTAAACTATTTGAGGCAAGAAGGAAAACATGTTCTTTACACACACACACACACACACACACACACACACAGATACACAGATGCACACACACAGACACACATACACAGACACACAGACACATACAGACACACACACACACAGACACACATACACAGACACACAGACACACATACACACACACACAGACACACATACACACACACAGAGACACACACGCACACACAGACACACACACACACACACACACACACACACACACACACACACACACACAGTGTCTGCTCAGTCATCCCTTTCTGCAGTTCTGATGGCATAGACCCTGCTGTGAAGATCTCCAGGACTCCCTTCCTCCTTCCTGCCCCAAACAGGAAAGCCCTGGGAACTTGGAGAATCGAACACTAGTACTTCTTACTTGCGGGTTCGCCTTTTGCTTTTTTTTTTTTAGGACTTAGGACTGAATGTCTCATGCACATGGGACAAGAACTCTACTGTTGGGCTGAAGCCCAGCCTGCCTCTCCTCTTGACCTCTACCCTATCTCAGTGAGGCATTTTATACATGAGCAAACTTCAAGCCAGAGGCGAGACATGGCTGGCAATGGTGTCTCTGGCTGGTGGCAGAAGTTTCCCTTGCCTGAGCCCAGAGTTCCTTCCACCCTGTAGCTACCTAATAGTGGGCCTGGCTTTTGCAGTCGCCATTCTTCAGCAAGTCTTTCCCGTCCCTTCTGAAACAGATGAGCAGGATGGGGCTCATGGCCTGAGACTACGTACTGTTTTTTGTTGGCCTTTCTGAAGAGGGTAGGCTCAGAGCAGTAGGAAGACTTTCCCTTGTTCCCAATATTTAGACAGCTGGAGCAGCAGCCACAGGGCCCCGTGGCTAGGGGGCCCTGTTGCATAGGCACTAGGCTACTGCTGATACGCAGAGAACCGTTGACCAAACAGTTGAGTGAGCGGCCACCCGGAGCTGAAGGCTGGGTGCTCTGTGAGCAGGGCAGTCGGGTCAAGGCAGGAAGGGGTGTGCTTGGGTCCAGGATGGGGGCCTCTGTGATGGAGCTGTCGTGGGAGGCTGGTCTGGAGACTTCAGGAGCAGGGGACACAGGCGGCCTGTTCTCTACCTCTTGGCGGACAGTGGGGCTGTGCAGGTTCATGTGTAGCTTTCTCATGTGATGCACCACCGCGGCCGCGTTGAAGGCTTGCTGAGGAGGCAGAGGAGTGTCTGGCTGTGCTCTTGCAGAGACTGCTGGGTTCCTGCTTTCTTCTCCCTGGGGCCCTGGAAACCACCCTGCCCACTTCCCAGTTCACAGAGAGCACAGGGTACTGCTCTTGCCTAGGAAAGGGATGCCCTAGGAAACCCATCCACCAGCCCCAGACAGTCCAGCTTCCCAGGGCCCAGGACAGCATGCTCAACCTCTGAACGTAGCTCACCCTCCACTTGCTCTTGGCAAAGTTCTTCTGAATCTGGAGGCTGACAGATGGATAGATGTCCCGGTGCAGGGCTGTGTTCCCGTCAATCCTAGCATGTAGGAGGGGACTTGGTTACCAGGTGGCCCTGGGACTCAGACACAGGTTGGACAGGGCTCTGGACATGCAGGGCCATGTTCAGTTGACAGGGGCTGACATAAGCCTCCTGGACACTAGACATGCTATGCACTCAGCCATGAGCTTCACCTCCAGTGACACGCTCCTCAGCACAGGCTGCCTCTTTAGTAACCATGCAGGGATCTGACATCCAGCCTGAGGATGGGAACCCTTGGCCTTTGCTTCTTAAAGTGGTTAGAGAACATAGTTGGACCCTGCAGGCCACACTGGCCCAACTCAGTGCTGTGTGCTGACCACCTGAGCCTGATGAACACATAATGAGCGCTGGCTTTGATGTCTCAGGGCCCTGAGATGGCTCCAGGGGGCCCTGGGAGTTAGCTTGGCTTTGAGAACCAGAAAGGAGAACACACAGCCCACTCCATTTCTTACTCACCATGGGTGTCTGAGGGCTTTCTCGCAGGTGTACCGTTCATTTGGGTCCTTCTCCAGCAGATGGCAAATAAAATCCTTGGCTAAGGGGAATATCAGAGACTCAGCTAGGACCAGATTTCATGACTGAAAGAAATTCACTTCCGGGCTGGTGGGAGGCAGTGAATGCATCTTTAGCTAATCTTCTAGAGAGACAGTTTTAAGAGTCTTAAAAAAATATCCTAACTACCTAACAACCCAGCATAAGCCACCAAGGAGAGCACTCCAAGCAGCCTCACCCACATGTACAGGGGAGCCTTGCCAGTCACGTCATGCCACACCGTGTGCATGTGCTTGCTGGTAAACACATGGGCTAACATGTGAGTGTTGGCTTCTTCCAGCTCTGATCACCACTTACCAGCCTCCACAAGCCGGCTTGGCTCATTTTTTTCACACACAACACACCTGCTGCCTTCTCTTTCAAACAGTGTATACGCCCCCCTCTCACACACAACACACATGGCGCCTTCTCCCGCATCAGAGTCAGTTCTGTTCTTATACCTAATCTCAGGTTGTGCCCCGGCCTGTAACCCTCCATTTCTGGGCTCCTAGCTTCAAACACTTTACCTGGTCTTTGAACCAGGGAAAGACTTCTCCACTCTCCCTGGCAGCTTCTGCTCCACAAGCCCAGGGACTGTCCTCTCTCTTAAGATATTGTCCCTTGCAGCCTCCACTTTATCCTTCATGCTCACCTGACTCAGAAATGTCATCCCAGAATGGAGACTCAAACTCGTAGTAACCCTCTTTGATCTTCTCAAAAAGCTTTGATTCGGTTTCTTCATAGAAAGGGGGATACCCACACAGCCTGCAGGAAGACAGGGAAGAGATAGTCTGTCAGGCAGTCCCTTCTCTCTGGACCAACCTCTCTATCTATCCTCTCGCTGCACAATTCACAGTCAATGAAGGTCTCTGACCAGCAGTGTGACTACGAGGTAGGCTTGCCTATTCCCATGAAGAGCACATGCGGAGCTGAGACCTGGAGAGAACTCTCTGGAAGGGCCCCTTGCAGGTCTTCCCCCTGGGCCCTCGCTTCCTCTGGCTCTTGGGTGTTCTCTTCAAAGGACGAGGAACATCACAAGGGATTAAGCTGTTTTGGTCTACTCTTTGAGACAGGGTCTCATGTAGCCCAAGTTAACTTCAAACTGTGTAGCTAAGGATGGCCCAGAATTCTGCTCCTCCCTCTGTCTCCTGAATCTTAGGGTTGCATATTGTGCTACCATGCCCAGGTTGTTTGTTTTCAGAAAGATGTTTTATTTTCATTTTTTTTATGTTTATGTGTGTCTGTGTGTCACATATATGCAGGCATGTACAAAGGTGAGAAGAGGGCATCAGATCCCTCTGGAGCTAGAATTACAGGCCTGATGTGGGTCTCCTGGAAGAGCAGCAAGTGCTCTTAAAGGCTGAGTTATTTCTTTAGTCCCCCTCCTACCACTCAGTTGTATATACTGTGCTAGGATTGAACCCAGGGTTTCACGCATGCTAGGCAGGCGCGCTGCCAGCTGAGTTGCATCCCACAGCCCTAACCTAGGAGGTGACTCAGACATTGTTTGAGTAAATGAGTTGGAGAATAATTTGACAGAATCCACACTAAGAGCAAGTGTTATTTCCCTAAGAACAGAGCTGGCTGCTATGGGGGGGGGCATGTTGGGGGAGAACCCATGGGAAGGCTAGGAAACAGAGCACCTGAGCATGGGTGGAGGAGAGGAAATGCCATGAGAACCTCTAGTTTATGATGTTGCCTTCAGATGGTGGCACTGCTGGGTCAGGGGAGCTGAGGTACTTCAGCCTTCATGGGTTCTAGGCCTTGATATCTCATTTTCTTAATGGTTCTACAGAGTGACAGGAATGCAGTGCTCTGGGAGGGTAGCCCAGGGGGCTGAAGAGTGAGTGCAGTGTCCAGGGCTTGGTGGAGCTCAGTACATACAGTTATGTACATAAGTGAACCTCATTCTCTCCCTCTCCCCCTCTCCCTCCCCCACCTCCTCCCCATCTCTCTCTACCCCCTCCCTCTCCCTCTCTCTGTCTCTCCCTCTACCTCTCCCCTTCTCTGCATCCTCTCCCTGCCCCCTCTCCTTCCCCTCCTCCATTCCTCTCTCTCCTCCCCCTCCCCGTGTGTGTGTGTGTGTGTGTGTGTGTGTATGTGTGTGTGTGTGTATGTATGTGTGTGTTCACACATGCATAAACAGATGCCTGGGAGGAGAAGAGGTGATTTCTCAGGGAATGCATTGACACCAGCTTTTACTCACAGTATGTATGTGATGACACCAATGGACCAGCAGTCCACAGCCTTACTGTAGGGCTTCTGGGCCAGCACTTCTGGAGCTGTAGGAAATCAATTGTAGGTTCAGGGCTAGGAACAAGAGAGGAGGCCCAAGAGAGGAGTAGAGAACAGGAAAGGGATGGAAGTAGGGGATAGAGGGGTAGAATAGGAACATCCATGAGACTGAAAACTCCCCAAAGGGGGGGACTGCATCTCCCCAAGCAGACTAACTCTTTTCCTGAGAGGAGAGACCTGTTTCTCCATGGATCTAGGAGGTCCCATAAGCTGTTTCTGACTCCTCCGTTAGCCCAGAACTCTCCAGCTTTGTCATTCCCATCAGAGTAATAAGAGTAACACCTGACTGTGTTACTCATACGGAGGATCCTCAGGGCCAGGGTCCACCAGTCTCTGTCTTCAGAGCAGGGATCTGCAGGGTGGTATGGTCTCTCCACCACAGCAGCAGAAGCCCTGGAAGGCAAAAAGCTCCCTACTCTAGTCATCTCAGGAAGCTCCAAGAAGGTGGCTGGGACTTGCTTGTCTCTGGTACCTGCCTAGTGCATGAACTTGAGGGCTCAGTAAGGCCATGAGCCATGCTTCCCTTGGATTGGGAGAGCCAGGCAGACAGACCTGCCTTCTGAGTGCACCCCAGCACTGAGTTTAGTATCCAAAGAATTCTACATCTTTAGGTGAGTGACTAAACTTCCCATGGGAGAGAGCAGGTTCGTCCTGCAAGTCTGGGCTCTGCCTCCTACTTTCCCAGGTACTTAGCCCATCAGGTGATGGCTAGCTAAATATTCTCTTTCCCTTCCTTCTCTCAGGTCCCAGGACTCCTAACATCAAGTGCCTTGTCAGGTATTTCTCTCTCAATGCCCAGCTTTCCCCACTCCCATGTGTTTCTTGGAGTTACAGGAGGGGCCCATACCCCTTGGGCAAAAACTCATCATCAGGTGGATCCAGACTCCTAACAGGTGGGATTCTAGTGTAGGAGGAAAAGACGGGTGAATGCCCTATTTCTCAGCTCTCTGCCAATCTTGGGGTTGCGATAGTGGAAGAGTGCCTAGAATCTCCTGGAAGGGTTGAGGGCAGCCTCTGCAAAGATCAGGATTAGAGTCAGATTGATGAACATGTCTGTACACAGTCACCTTCCTCTGGGAGTTATATCATTGCTGTGCTGGTCAACTTGTCCCAAGCTAGAGTTATAGGAAGAGGGGACTTCACTTCAGGAGTTGTGTCCATCAGATTGGTCTGTGTGGGGCATTTTCTTGACTTAGGATTGATGTGAGATGAGATGCCCAGCCTATTGTGTGTGGTTCCATCCCTTGGCAATTTGTCCTGGGTGGTATAAGAAATCAGGTTGAGCAAGCCATGGGGTGTAAGCCAGTGGCAGCATCCCTCCATGGCCTCATAGAGTTATTTCCTATGTTCAGTTTCCTTCTTGAGATCCTGCCCTGGCTTCCCTTCATGATGGACTGTAAGATAAGATACAAGTCCTTTCCTCATTTGTTCGTGATGTTTATCACAGCAACAGAAAGCTAATACAACACCAGTGGTTAAACAGACAAATGGCTCCCCTCTGTCGCCCCTGGACTCACCCACATAGCCTGGGGTCCCACAAGCCGTGGACATGACTCCATTCTGCTCCATCTTGGATAGACCAAAGTCAGTAATCATGATCTTGGAGTTCTCCTCAGGCGTGAGGTACAGCAGGTTTTCAGGCTGCCAAAGAAGACACACAGCCTAGAAAGGGACTTCCTGAACAGTGTGTCCTTGTTATGGGTTTTCCTAGGAATCGAAGCCCTGGGCTCCCAACTCAGAGGCCACAGCCCCTTTCCCTATTTTTTCCCACCTTCATCCCATCTGTGCCCTCGCTTCTACATCCTAGAACTCTGCATCTTGCTAATAGTCTTGTCTTTGCTCCTCTCTACTCACAACTACTCCAGACTGCATTTTGAGGGGCCCAACCTCTGGCTGTTTCTTAACCCCTAAAGCCTACTGCAGTGCCTACTATGGTTTAGACCCTTAGTGTCTGTTATGCTTAAATTTGACTGTGGCGGTGGGTCACATTGACATTGTAATGAGAGGACATTTAAAAGGTCCCTGGAAAGGCCAAGGTGCAGTTGAACAATGGTTATATATGCTCAGCATAAGGAATCTTAGGGCAGAAGAAGCCTGCGAGTCCAACCAGGCCAACTCTCTCATGTGACATATATTTCCCAGCCAGCACCCCTGCCCCATCACCTTTAGATCTCTGTGAACGATGCCATTCTCATGAAGGTATTTCACTGCAGACAAGACCTGCTGGATGACCAGGCTGGCGTCCTTTTCTGTGTAGACGCCACGCTCTAGGATCCGGTCAAAAAGCTCACCTCCGGAAACACTGTGGGCACAAGAATCTGATTCCATAGCAGGTCAAAGCCCAACCACTTCTCTGTAGCCAAGGGTTGTAAGCACAAGCAGGCGCCCTGAAGTGGGGTATGAGCGTTCATTGCTGGTTCAGGACACTCCTTCTGGGTATCTGAGATATCACTAGGGGTCATTTGGTTGGAAGCTTCTATTATAATTCAAATAGCCTTGGTTAGAGTACCTGGAAAAGCTAGGAATTCCTTCCTATGGATACCTTTGTTGCTTACCTGGGCACAGGATTGGAAATTGGACAAAGTGTGAAAATGAGATTAATTGCCCACATTTACAATGGGACTTCTTTCTTCATGAGGGAAAACTGGGCTACCTGCTGCTGAAATTTCAGATAGGGACATAGATGTATTTTAAAACTTGAATGGTCTGGGGAAAGAGGACTTTAGAGCTTGAAGATAAAGCCTGACCGTCCATTATCCTTGAAATCATCTGTACTATGTTTCTAGAAGTTCCCAATCAGCACTAGATGGTTGTCGTGCTCGGGAACTCACCATCTCTGATGAAAGATCACGTTCTCTTCGAGTATAGTTTTGATATCTCTAGATATCATGTTGAGCCTGAAACTTTGCAGTTCCAGCATCTCTGCCCCTGGTACCACACAAAGGTAGTGCAACTCTTACTTGTTTGTGACAGTGACAGATGAGACCATTCTACTGAAGAACCATTTCTGTCTTGCAGAAGGATATACCACGTAGCCTCCATTTAATTCAAGCAGATCTCTCCCGAGACATTTGTTCTTTAAACTGAATTGAAGTCATCTACCTGAGATGTCTACTCTTACAGTTTATCCTATAATGATGTTAGTATGTTCACCATCAAGTCCATACATAGAAACAGATGCATTAAAGTAGTGTCAAAGAAAGGTTCTGGGGTTGACAGTATGCCCGAGTTTCCCCTTCAGTGGCTGAGTGCTTGGGAAGTCCCAGAAGGCCTTATGGGCAGCAAAGACTGTGAATAGCTATTGTCTGCTCATAGGAAATACCCCAACAACTGCAAACCTGTACTGGCATGAAGTAGCTCAATAGTCAGCCCAGTGTGACCCTCAGCCCTGCACTGGAAGCAGTGGCCCAGAAGGACAGCATCTCAGAGCCTCTGAAGCTAGGTCTTGACTGTATTTGGCAGCTGCTCTCCCCCGTTTCTCCCCTCCTAGGCCTCTGTGGGGGTGGGGGTCATCTTCACTTACAGCTGCATGACCAGGTAGTAGTGGGTGGTGCTCTCATAGATGTCCTCCAGGGTCACAATGTTTTCATGCTTGATCCTGAGGAAAATAAGAATCCTGTGATGAGTATTGGGTTCAGGTGATCCAAACAAAAAAGTCTGGATCAGATTCAAAGTTTGTTTGTATCAATTGTTTGGATGGCAACGTGTAAGAGGAACGTGTCTCAGAGAAGCCTTGCTGATGGGGCAAAGCAGTTAAGGATGGAAGAGCTCCTTTGTACGTGGGCACCACCATCCCACGGGCTGGGAGTCCACGCTGAATAAAGAAGACAGTGAGCAGAGCACCGCATACAGCTCTCGGCTTCCTGAATGTGGATGCAGTGTGCCCGGATGGCTCATGACCCTACCAGTTCCTTTCCATGATGGACTGGATCCTTCAAGCTGTGAGTCAAAACAAACCCCTCCTTTTAAAGTCGTTTCCTCGGTGCTAAGATTGTCACAGTAACAAGAAAAGTAATTAATAAGTAACCACAAAAAGTGTGTTGAGATATGAAAAATGGTAAATTCTGATTTTCTGGGGAATAAGAAACTCCATAGAAATGATATTACCCTTTAAAGGACATGCGTGTGTCCATGTATCATCTATCTATATATCCATCAATCACTCAGGCAGTAAATTTATCTATCTTTATCTGTCTCCTATCTATCCCTCATCTATATTATCTTATATCTATTTTCAAAGCGTGCATTTATCTTTCTAATATTCTTTGCATTGTGGCTTTTGGTCCTTCCCTTCCCTCTTCCTCTCTCCCTTCCTTTCTTTTAGCAGAGTGTTACTATGTAGCTCAGATTAGTCTGGAACTCATAATGTACACAAAGCTGGCCTCAGACTTGTACAGACTCTCCTCCTCCTGTCTCCCAAGTGCTAAGCTCCTTTACCACCATAGCCAGCAACATATATTTTTAAAATAACTTTCTTTTTTTAAAAAAGTATCTATTTGTGTGTGCACATGTATGTGTGTTTCTGTATACATGTATAAGTGCCTGTGTGAATTTATGTTCACCATATGCCTGCAGATGGCTACAGAGGCCAGAGGGTGTTAGATTCCCCAGAACTGGAGGTATAGGTGCTTGTGAGTCACCTGATATAGGGGCTCTGAACTAAACCTAGGTCTTTTTTAACAGCACTATGTGCTCTTAACTGATGAGCCATCCCTCCAGAAACATGATTTTGTTATTAGTGGGGGCCGGGGCTGCCACCCTCACCTACAAGGTAGAAGTAGAAAGACTGCTAAATAGGCCACAATGTACAGACCACCCTCAACATAAAATAGTCTGGTCCACGGGTTGTTGTGATGTCCTGCCCTAGAGTTAAGCAGAAGAATCATGACAGACCAGAGGACTGGCTTTCCCAGCAGCTGTTCTATGGATGCCGGGCAGAAAGATTGCCGCCAGGAGGCTGCAACTGAGTTAGATGGGCCCAGGACTTTACCTGACTCTGGCACATCCTAGCTTTATCTGGCTTTCTCAGATCCTCACTTCTATTGTTCATTGGTTTTGGTTCGAAAAGTGCATCTCTCTCATATGGTTGCATCGGGATTAAAAGCGAAAAACACAGATGGCTCAGTGATTAAGGCACTGACTTGATTCCAATCCCTGAAGCCCACGTGAAGGGTCTCAGACCTCCACGTGCCTGCCATGACACTTGTGCCCACTCAGCATGTACACACGCACACACCCGATAATAATAAATGCATTGTAAACATTTTAAAATCTTTTTCTTTATAAAAGAAAATGCAAGGTATAGTGTTTGGGGGATGGTCTAGCCAGTGGTAGCTATATGATTTAAGGTATCTTTAAACCCCAGAGCTGATACTGTGGTTCCTAGGATGCCACCACCCTCACATGCCGGCAATGCCCACATTACCTTCTGATTATTCCTGCAATGAACTGATGTGCATTGACTGTCTAGGCTATTGATACAGTTCAGTAAGAAAGGTCACTATAGGGTGACCGCCAGGCTCTTCCATATAGAGATAATCTACATAGAGTCATCTATGGTCTACATGTTCCAACCAGTTTCTTCCAGTTTCCTTGAAGTCTAGGCTTTTTTGTTCTTTACTCTGATCAACAGCACTGCTTTCTATCTAGTGGGGACTTGGCTTAGTCTCAGGGTCATTTTAAATGCTCGACTCTTCTGCACTCTTGTTAGCGAACCCCAAACTGGGGTTCTTTCCTTGAGATGGCTCTGTGTCTGTTCAGTCTTCCTGTCTTCACAAAATCCTACCACTCAGGTTTTTAAACCGTTGTAAATTGCTATGAGGGTTTTATAATGGGTCTCCCACCTTCTAGGCTGGTGTCCTAACCCACCTTCCCCCACACCTAAGGGAGTGTATTGTTAAACTGATTCTATTTCCTTACTCCAAGTTTTCCATCTGTTCTCTTTGTTCATAGAATAAAGCCGGCATCCTTGATCCTAGGACCCTCTGCCAACCTTGTTCCACTTGACATTCTATTCGCACTGCCTGTCCTTGATGCTGCCCACTCAAACCTGTGGCGATTCTAGGACAGACTCTCCATACGCTTCTCTGATTCTGCCCAAAAGTTTGCAAAAACTCTCGAATTTCCTTCCTGCACTGCCTCCTTGTTCACAGTATTCCACTCATTCATCCAACTCTTTCTTCTTTGAAAACATATCTAATAATTTACATTCACCAGGCACCTGGGCCAGGAAACACGAACCTGTCTCTTCCACACACTTCTTTCTGCTAGACTGCAGAAGATGGAGAAGAGAAAGTCGTTATGAGTGTTCTCTTCAGAAGGGCAATGTGGGCTCCTGGGTAATGCCTGCCTCTTCAAGTGGTTCTGATCACGGGTCACCTGTCACACTTTGATATGTCACAGGTATTCCACAGGCTCACTGTAAGAGTCTCACTGGTGATACGTCAGTGTAGCCTTGGGCAGTTTCCCAGCTGTGGGTTTTCTCTGGATCCAAGGATGGCTAACTCTGAGGCTAGCGATGGATGGATGGATGGATGGAAGCCAGCTCAATTCCTGCTGCCTCATCAGCTATTGATTCTTCCTGCCGTTGGCCATGAGCTGCCTTTTGACTCTGAGCTGATCACTCTCTGGCCTGAACCAGTGAATTCAACTAGTCAGTTTGCTGGGGAAATAATTCATGTGACACATCTGCTGACTGACCTGACACAACAATTCGGGGCACACGATACTGATACCCACAGCTGTTGAAATCCAGCTCATTTGCCATAAAGTTAATTTGGGAAGGGCAGGTGGGAATCTCACAGCTGCGCCTGCCACACCCCCAGCCCCTTTCAGCCCCACCCCCACTCACCTTTTCAACACTGCGATCTCATTCTCTAGGCTGCTGTCCCGGAAGGCTGGTGACTTCTTGATACACTTCAGGGCAAAGAGTTTTCCAGTCACTCTTTGTTTCACCAGGAACACCTCTGAGAAAGCTCCTCTGTAGGGAAGAGGTCAAGACAGAAAATGTAGCTCTGCCTGGAAGAGAGCATGCCAGAAACCAAGGGGAAGTGTAGAAAAGTTTCCATTGCCACTGTGAACTCAGAGGAATGGGGTGCCCATTGCCGAGCTGACATACCCAAGTGGTCTCTCCCTTGCAGATCACATGGGACAGACGTGGGGACCAGGCAATCCCAAAGACTGTGTATTAGATGTGGATATTTCTCCACATGGTAAACCCCATCAAGGCTTGCCAGAGCTGCTGCATTTCCCATCACTGTGGGGCCGTAGGGCTAGCAGTGGTAGCAGGATTGAACAGATTCACATACAGTAAGGAAAGAAAGCCTCCTGGATCAGTTTAATTAGTGCTTATTTGTGAATCAAATCATTTAATTTAAAGAGGTCTTACTACTTTCGGACTGCTCTTAAATTCCTAGGATCATGTGATCCTCTTGCCTCAGTTTCTCAGATAGCTGGAACTATGGTTGGTGATCATCCTGATTCTGACCCCAGAAGACACGGGCAGACCACTTCTCCATTCCTGCAGTGTCTGTGGATTCTGGGACATGATGGATGGAACCCGGAAGGATTTGACCTGCTCCAGGGGTGAAGGGTTGTGTATGTACGTCAGCCATCAGAATGTCAGGTAAGCTAGGGGTGGAAGCTGGATCTTGATGAGGGTTTGCAATAGAATCTTAGCTTTGGAGGTGAATGCTGTGCTGTGTTGCTGGAGAATGAGAACAGGAGAAAACCTGTGCGTGTCCAGGACAGATACATTTTTTTTTTCTCCTGCTATGTTTGACTCTCTGATGGCTGAATCTGCCCTTGTGGACCTAAAGGATACAGGGATGGCTGAGCAGTGAAGTGTTAACAATTGGGTTTAAGAGCATGGATTTCATTTGAGTTCATCCCACTTTTTCCTTGGGTCTAAGCTACCTTGAGCTAATGCCACAGCTCTCAGAGAGCTCCTGAGTCCCTCTACGGTTTGCACGGTACTGTGGTGGAGGCATCCCAGAGGACCAGGAGAGAAGGTATGTCTGCCTCTGGAGTGTCTTCCAGCAGACAGTGCAGCACCAGCTCCTGTTAGCCTGGGCTTCCTGCTCCACCTCTCTCTAGTTTAAGGCTGCTTAGCAAATGATTTCTGGTTCACATGTGCGCCTTGTCTCTCTCCTGCCAGCTGCCACTTTCTAGCCACCCCCATGTTGGCAAGACCCTTGAAGGAAGGCGAGGGCTCTGACAACGAGCACTGACACTGTGTCCTCCTGTGCCTGCAGAGCCAGACATCTCCCTGTGTGGGGACAGCCTCAGTCCCCTCTCAGTGGTGCCTGGTGCCTGTCTGCAGAAAGCGTGGGCACTTCTGCCACCGTCTGAGGTCATGGCCTCTTGGCCAGGACAGAGTCAAGTGACACTTTGACTTCACTGGCTAGAGAGCTTGCTTGAGGGAGCAGCCTGTGGACTCCTTGCTTGCCTAGGTCCAATTATCCCTGGCTCATTAGCTGACCAGCTGGTGCTCCAAAGAGGGGAAGACTGGTGGCTGGAGCTGCTGGCTGGCCTACGTCAGAGCGTATGACCTCCTGGGGACAGGCAGGACCGAATGGCGAGTCTGCCCCAGACATGCAGCCTCACATGGAGTCAGCCATCCGTGTGATTGCTGTCAAGGGGAGGCCCAGATACCATGGGCTCCAGCATTTGTAAAGCACTGGAATAAAGAGAAGAGGAGGAGTGAAGGGAAGCTGGGGGTGAGGAACCCACCCGCTCTCTGGGCCACAGTGCCCCTTCTCTTCTGTCGGAAGTGGACATTGAGGCTGGCTTGGTCACATGACAGAGAAAATGGGGAAGCCGAAAGGGAGGCCCAGGAAGAATGTTCCAAAGATATTGGCTTTGTGGAAGTCCTCCTCAATCCCTGATTAGGTCAGGAATCCTCAAGTTGCCACAGATCTAGGAATATGTTAGGGGCCACTGGTCTGTCTCAGGATACAGAATCTGGAGGTATGGAGTGGAATCTCCTGAGGGTTCCAGTGCATTAAAGTAACAGGTACCTTTTATGCACCTTGAGTCCCAGGGCCAGCCATAAAATTCTGCCCAAGTCTCTTAATGCAACCGAGAGAGTTTCAGGGGCTGACTGCCCCCTCCCCAACAGCAGGCAGCCCAGCTCTCTGAGGCCCAGCCCCAGCCCCAGGACTTACGATCCCAGCACTTCCATGAAGATGAAGGTTTTCCTAATGTTGGTGGTCTGTTTCTTCCAGGAGCCACAGTCCTCCTCCTCCTTTCGCCCCATGTCCTCCAGAGTTGAAGCTGCCTGGGTAGCTTGGTGGGAGAGAGGGAAGGAAGACAAGGTCCGATCAGACTGTTTCTCATATAAGACAGAACAGGTTGCAAGAGGATCTGAAACACCCAGATCGTGATGTAATGTCCAGAAGGAAAGACTGGGAGCAGAACCTGGAAAGTGGCAAAAATAAGAACATTCTCTCTCCCACTTGCATTCTAAAATTGCTAGAGCGAATCCACGGAGTGACTGTTCTGTATCTGCTGGCTAGATGCAACAGGGATGTAATCACATTGAAGGTGGAAACCCAACAGAAATCTGCCCATCCTGTAATCTGAGCATTAGTGACGGTGCACAACATACAGCCTAGCCCAGAAACTTCCTGTGTTTATTCAGCCTAGCCCCTTCTTACCACCACAGCTCTGTCTCCATCTCCTGTTCCTACTCCTACCTGCCACAGCTTCTGCAAAGGAGCAGTGTGTTTCCCCTGCCACCCCCACAGCATGCGCAGGGAGCTGGGCAGATTTTTGTTAGCATCTGAATTGAAGCATGCCCTCCTTTGCAGCAGAGCTCTGGGGCTGCATGTAGCACCTGTGATGTATGTGATGATAAACAAGTTGGACCACGGCCCTCCTTCCAGGCAAAGGAAACAGGCAGTGAGCCAGCCAGCACACTTTAATGTGGATGGCTAAGTGACCAGACACTTGGTGAGTAATGGGGACAAAGAAGGGTGTCTTCAGATAAGGCCAATGGAGGCATTGTAAGCAGGTTGGATTTAGACTGAGATTTGAAGCTGGCAAAGACGTCAAACAAGTGAAAACTGCACAGAACTGCTTCCCCAGAAAAAGGTAAAGCAGGAGGACCCCAAGGTGGGGAAGCCAGGACAGCAGGGCACATGGCTGCTGAGGATCTGAGAGTAACAAGAATGACCAGTTCTGCCAACACCCTACCCTTTGAACCCAAGAGAGAGGTGGGAGAGTGTATTTAGCAGTTACTCCTTTTAGACGTGGCTCTGATCCCGCCTTACATAAAAAACAAATGCCCATAAAACCCTTGGGGCCTTTTAGAAGGCTGTGGAGATGACGCAGCCAGTGAAGTGCTTATCTTGCAAGCATGAGGACGTGTGTTTGATCTCTAGGAAAAGCTGAAGAGAGTAGCACCTGCTTGTAAGCCCAGCCCTGGGGAGGTGGAGATAGGTTGATCAGTTGAGTTCACTGCTGGGCTAGCCTATTCCACGCAGGGAGTTCTAGGTCTCAATAAACAAAACAAAACAAAACAAAACATCAAACAAAACAAGGCCCCTGAGGAGTGACAGCTGAGGCTGTTCTCTGGCTGTTACACAGGTGTCCACCCACTGCACTCACACACGCCTACACACGTGTGCACAAAATCCTGTGCTTCTGTAGCTCTGTGTCAGATGAAGAGCACAGGCTTGGAACCCGGGTTCAAATCCTCTCTCTGTTTCATATTAACCTCTTGGACTGTGTGGGGCAGGTGCTCTGAGGAGGATGGCTAGGGCGTCGGGCCCTTTGCAGATTCTGAATTCCAGATCTCTCAGGATCCTTGGTGTGGGGAATGCCTGGACCCCACCTGCCCGACAGCCAGAAAAGGAAAGGACCGGGAAGTTTTGTTCTTGAGCTTTTCTGTAATAGCATGTCACGCTTGCTAGTCTCCAGGGACAGGTTCCTATTGGGTAACACCCTAGGAGCAGTCAGTCTTGAAGAAGGCAGGGCCCAGGGTAGAAGGCATGCGTGTCTAAAGGTGCACACAAGACAGAGTTGGTTTGCAAGCCTCCCCTTTGGTTTTTCCCTCCACAGAACAACAGGGCTGGAGCTTGTTCCGTGTGAGGGGCTAATGAAGAACCCGGGCATGGACACCTCAGCTGTGCACATCACTCCCCCTGCAGGAGCTGCGGAGAAATGACTGCCTGCTCTGCAGGAGGCTCCCAGGTCTCATTAGCTGATCTGTGCCCAATGTTCCTGCCTTCCCATTGCTCCTAAATAGCTTTAAAAACATAGTATTCTTAGCTGAGGCGAAGCCGTAGAAAACGTCTTTCCCGCCCACCGCTCCTCCCATACACGGCATCCTAACAATGCAGCTTCATCATCAGCGTGGAATGCTCAACAGCCCAGATCTAGACCCCACACCTTCAAGGATGTCATGGAGGCCTCCTGGGAAGGGCGCCCAGGCTCAGATGGGGTGGTCACAGGTGGGTAGGGAAGAGCTGCCTACACCCGCAGCTGGGTCATGTTGCTTTCTGCTCCAGCCTCACTGGCTTCTTCTTCCCTGACTTCAGCTGTGTTCATTAGTGTTCCCTGAACACTAATGCTGTTTGGCTTCTTCTTCTTTTTTTTTTCTGCCTCGCACTATTTCCCATAACAACTGCCATTGGATTTTAGAGCATAGGCGCAATCCCCGCAGAGTCCTCTGAGACTTAGGACACATTTCACCTCCATGGAGACCTTCAAGAGGTATCCTCCATGTTGGATGTTGGCCTGTGTACCCCGCTCATGCCCCTCACTCCTCAATAAAGTGATATCATTGTGATGGTTCTATACCAAGGACCCTTGGCAAGGAAAATGGCTATGTCCACATAGTCATCTCTGAATCGTAGAGGTGACACTCTCTGATCTGGTGACCATTTATTGAGTGAATACCTCCTGTACCCAGTACTGGATACAGATACTTCCATGACACAAGCCTGACCCTCAAATGCTTTCAGTCTAGTAGCTCTGCATCTATGTAACTAAACAGGCAAAGTGCTAGGAAATGAGCCTAAAGGACGAATGCTCTCAACATACAGGGCCCACTACTAAGCCTGGTGCACACAGGAGCTAGCCTCATACCCTGGAGATGGGTCAGGATGTTTTCAGATAGGAGCGAGGATTCAGATGGGTATGAAGCCTGGATGGGCACATTCTTTGCACTGCTCTGAGCCTGCGCAGAGGGTGGCACCCAACTGAAACTCTTGATAGGAAGTCCTGTCCGAAGCTCAGTGGGAAGGAGGCAGAATGGCAAGAGAAAGCCAGATTGCCTCTTGCCATTGTCCTGGCATCAGTAGACTGATAGGATCTGAGCCCAGTACTTGGTCAGCAGAACCTCTCTGGGACAGTCAAACTAAGTCTGGCTACCTCTTCCTCCCTTTCTTCCTTCCCTCCTCCTCTTTCTCCTCCTCTTCTTCCTCTTCCTCCTCCTCCTCTTCTTCCTCCTCCTCCTCCTCTTCTTCTTCCTCCTCCTCCTCTTCTTCCTCTTCCTCCTCCTCTTCTTCCTCCTCCTCCTCCTCCTCTTCTTCTTCCTCCTCCTCCTCTTCTTCCTCCTCCTCCTCCTCTTCTTCCTCCTCCTCCTCCTCTTCTTCCTCCTCCTCCTCCTCTTCCTCCTCCTCTTCCTCCTCTTCTTCTTTCTCCTCCTCTCCTTCTCCTCCTCTTCCTCCTTTTCCTCCTCCTTCCTCTTCCTCCTCCTCCTCTTCTTCTTCCTCCTCCTCCTTCCTCTTCCTCCTCCTCCTTCCTCTTCCTCCTCCTCCTTCCTCTTCCTCCTCCTCCTTCCTCTTCCTCCTCCTCCTCTTCTTCTTCCTCCTCCTCCTTCTCTTCCTCCTCCCCCTCCTCCTCCTCCTCATCCCCCTTCCTCTTCCTCCTCCTCCTTCTTCCTCTTCCTTCCTCCTCTTCCTCCTCCTCCTCCTCTTCTTCTTCCTCCTCCTCCTTCTTCCTCTTCCTTCCTCCTCTTCCTCCTCCTCCTCCTCCTCCTCCTCCTCCTCCTTCTCTTCTTCCTCCTCCTCTTCCTCCTCCTCCTCTTCTTCTTCCTCCTCCTCTTCTTCCTCCTCTTCCTCCTCTTTTTCTTCTTCCTCCTCCTCCTCCTCCTTCTCTTCCTCCTCCTTCTCTTTCTCCTTCTCCTCTTCCTCCTCCTCCTCCTTTTTCAGTTCCCCTCTCCTGCAATGCATTTGCCACCCGGAAGCCACCCTGTTTCAAATAATCATCCTCTCGAGAAATAACCCCATAGGCAGTCTTGCTGTTGTAACTTCAGTCTGGTCTTCCTAGCCTCCTAGGGGTCTTCTAAGCTTGGAGCAAGGGAAGAGACAAAGGGGACACTTCTTTCCAGAGGACATGCAGGACAACTACAGCCCTGGCATGTTTGAGCCCTTTCTGTACTTCCAGGATAGGTGTTCTGGTTCATGTTGGCAGCCAGCCTGGCTATTGATGAGACGCTGCTGAGAGACGCTGCTGAGAGACGTTTGGGCCATGAGCCCAGCAGGTAAAAGACCTCTTCCTGGTGACCCCTAGGGCTCACTATCCTGCCCTTCCTAGCTCCATCTGGTCTGAATCCATACTATACCCAGATAGAACTCTCGGGAAGATGAGGCATGTCTGCAGTGTCCTCTTCACTGCCATCATGTGCAGAGCACATCGTGACCCCAACACTTCCCAGACCTTCTCTCTTACCCCTACCCCCTCGCTCCACATGGCCTCCTCTCCTCTATTTGGACTATTCAAGGAATCTGGAATCCTTGCGTCGTAACTTGAAGGCATTTGATTCAAATCCCCTTTCCCTCCACCCCGTGCACACAATGCAGGGATGAGATGGTGCCTCTTAGCTGGCCTAGACACACCATAAGGGTGAGGATGGGGACAGAGAAGCTCTGAGTGCAATCTCTGTGGTTCTAAATGTGCAGACAATGGCTCTCAGTTCTATCCACTGGAGACACTGGTTTACTTTCAGCACTCCTGCCTGGACCTTCTCAGTAAGGGTGTGCCTCACCAGCTCTCACTAACCCCAGATGAATGGGAGTAACCCAAGATTGGTTCTTCTTTTCTAGTGCTGGGGTTTGAGTCCATCCAGAGCCTCACCCCAGAACTCTCCTCCCAGCGGCCCTCAGGCTTCCTTGCTCTCCTCTCCTGAGATTGTTGGAAGCATGATATTGAGGGCCTGGGATACTGGGAGGGAGGTTATCAACTGTGTCATCTTTAATAAAAATATGCACCCTGCCTCCAAGCAGAGGCACACACATCCACAGAGCCACATATCATCAGACTATACTGGTCCAGAGGATGAAAGCTGAGAGGTTTTCCAGACCTGGTACCACAATTTCCTAAATTCTGGTCTGTACCAGATACTCTATATCTGTATCTCTGGAATCCAGAGTCTGGGTTGAGAACTCTCTAGAAGCCCCCATCATGGTTTGACACTCTGCTGCTCTGCAGCTTAAGGCAGATCACTAGATATCTCTGAGTTTTGACCTTTCTCCTTAGTAAAAGATGAAGACTTAACTAGATGAGTCCCTGAAGTCTGTTTCGTGGCTGTAAGTCCTGGGAGAAACTCCCTGTGAATAGATAGCTTTGCTGCACTGAGGTTGTGAGCAGAGTCCTGGTCCACACCAGCTCCTGAAAGGCTCTGAGGGCCACTACAGACATGTGCTTATTGCAGTCTACCCTGGCAGGACCCACATTTCCTTGATGAAACGATTTAATACCCAGCAGCAGCAGCAGCAGCAGCAGCAGCAGCAGCAGCAGCAGCAGCAGCAGGGACCTGGGTCTGCTCAGAGCATGCACTGGTTCATGCAAGCAAGGCCTTCTCCAATACTTGTTTTTACTTTGTCTTTTTGAGGAGTATGTGATATTCCCAGAGTTCACTGTCATCCATCGCAGCCCTCTTGTAGTGTCACAGATATGGGTGACATCTGCACAGCTGGCATGAACTGTGTCCAGCTCATAGGCTGCAAACCAGTGGCTCATGAGCCTCCCCCTGCTGGGGCGGAACACCCAGGTCCTCTCCGTTCACTCTTAGCCCTCGTTACCAGCTCTGCATGAGAATTTATGTTTACAAAATAACTGAAGAGTTTCAGTTGGCCTGGAGTTGGTTTTAGATGAAAACCCATATTGCCACATGTAAGCTTGTCCAAATCATCCTACTGCTTGACAACAAATTAGCTTAAGGTTCAGTGTGCTCGCTTCAGGGCAGAAGCAAGAGCCCTCTCTCTATGGCTTGCTCTGGTGGCTGAGAGGTTGGGATACAGGTGACAACCAGAAGAATAGGGTAGCTGCTTAGTTGTAACCACACTGGACTCCTCAGTTTACATTGTCTGCAGAATGGGAGCAGGTATCACCAATCTATTACTCTGTACCCCATGAGGTCAAATTCGACAAAAGACACGTGCATCTTCTCCAGCGCCACATGGTGTACCTATAGTATGGTATGCAAGCCACAAGCACGGGAGAAGAGCAGGGGCAGTGGGTGATGGTTTATCTACTGGTGGACATCCCAGTAGGGATGGGCATTGCAGGAGACATGGAGCTACTTCCCCCGCCCCATCACTGCTCTCCCAGAGCCCCCATAACGTGAGCTATATCTCCTTGGTGTCCTGACAGGCTAGAAGACAGACCTCTTTCCTATAGCACAGTCCCAAGTGCAAACTCCATAATTCACATGGTCTTCAGCTGAGAAACTAGGCATCTCCCCTGAGGAGTTAATGACCATCACCCATGTGTCTGTGTGTGTCACACATTGATGGCTATGATACCTAACACTCATGCATGAGGTGACTCCTCTGTGCAGGCCTGGGACTCATTCCCATCATGTTTCATCATCTGGCTGGGGCTCTCAGAAGGGGCCAGCAAGGATCCATATTGGAGAATTACAAAGGACAGCAGCCTGGACTCAGGACACTGCATCAAGATGCTGGGAGTTACAAACCTTCTGTCTAGGGACATAGCTCTGACACTCAGGGACAGGCTGTGCAATCCTGCCCCCATTGCTCTTTTCTGGCTGGCAGCTGCTTTGCCCCAGCCCCCTTGCTGCCGACCATGGCTGTGTGCCTGCAGTTGTAGCAGCAGCCACAGCCTTTCCTCAGACTCCATTGCTCCTCCCTCCCATTCATGCCTCAGCTCATTCACTCCCTGGCGCTGGCAGGCTGCTGCAGCTGGGCGCCGTCACTCGCACGCACTCCGTGTGGCAGTTTATTTCTGGCTGGGTGTGCGTGTGTATATGGGGGAGAGGGAACAGAGAAGAGCCCTCCTTTTGGAGAGGGAGGCTTTTTGTTTCCTTCTAGCCGGAATTGCTCCTGGGCCTTGGGGATTAATCAGGCAAGGACTGAGCCCTTGGGTAGGGCAGTACTAGGCACTTTGCAGGCATGATCCCTGCTGCGGATTCTCTGCAGCCTTACACCATTTTATAGCTGATACTGATGGTGAACATTGTTCAGGGGAGATGCCTAAATCAAACAGATAGTATGTGGCTGTATTGGGCTGGAAGCCCAGTTCTAAGGCTTCCAGTGTCCTTGTCACTGTACCATAGGACCTGTTGCCTCTTTTCTGGAGGTGGCCGATGGCATGCCACTCCTGTGTTCCTTCCTGCTTATGACACTGTCATGCTGCATAGCACCTGACTTATTCCTTGGAGACACATGGCTTCAATGATCTGACAAAGGCTCAGATCCTTGTGGTTGGAGCTGAGGAGCAGTGTCTCTTGCCTGAGCTGCTCCTGGATCCATCTTCCTCAGCCCTCAGGCTTTCCCCAAAGTTTGTCTCATCTTTAAACAGGACTCTTTTGCACACACACACACACACACACACACACACCACAGCAACATGGAAAGGATTGGCGTTCAAATGCTACCAGGACACAAGGGATGCCAGTGGCAGCTGGCTTTATAGCAAGCAGGGAAACACCTTACTTCTCTGAGCTATATACTAAGTGGGTTGGGGGGACCATATAGCACATCGCTGGATGAATTAAAAGCCCATTGTTGACTGCCTGCAAAGCGTGGCAGTATCAGCTATTACTAAGCACTTTGTACTCTGGTCTGTTTCAGATTTGGGTCTCATCCTTGGCCCTGGCTTAGCTCAGATCCACAGGAATGATGGTCCCATTCCAACTGTGCTCTGTGGTCTGGAAAAGATTCCTTACCCGAGACAGAACCTGTTTGACCCTCCTGACCCAGCTCAGAGATTTTCCTCTTGATCAGTTTTCTGTTTCCAGAGCAGGAGGCTGGCCAGGCTCACACTGCAGCTGGCCCTGCAGCCATCTCCTCTAGACTCAGGGTTAATCTTGTGCGTCAAACTTACGTGGAGAGAAGGGGCTAGGGTGGGTGGTGAGTCCAAACCTACTCTGAGTACCCCACAGAGCCACACTGGGGAAGTTTAGACTCCAGGAACAGATGAGCCCCTGGGGAAGGTGAAGGGACCAGCTTATGACTGACAGCTTTAGCTTGTGTCTGTGTCCTGCATCTTAATGCAGCAGCCATGGCCCTGGGGTGGGAAGCTGAGCCCTGCCTCGAGACCCTGCTGCAAGGCCTGAGGCCATCTCTTCCCCAGTATCAAGAGCAGCCACAGGCTATTTACCATGGCCTTTGTACCCACAAGCTATCCATCCCCACTAAGGATGCTAGTGTGGGCGGGGTGAGCCTTCTCCTTTGATGGATGAGCTAGGTCCCAGAGGTAAAGGAATGAAGGGTGAGCTAGAAGAGGGGTGCTAAGGAGCTATAGGTCCTGATACCCCCTCCCATCCCCAGCCATACCCAAAAGCTCACTGGGCACAATGCTCTCCTATTTCTGTCTCTGCCCAGAAGTACCGAGGGCTCTCCTGGGCCAGCCCAGGAGGAATGATCAGGTATCTCCCCCAGGAAGCACCTACCAGGTCCCTATACAGATTCACTTTCCGCTACAACTTACCCTTGAGACTACAAGAGCCAGGAGAGACTGACAGGGACTAAAAGGAAATGAGTCTTCAAACCCTCTCCCTCTCCATGCCAACAAGATAACCTCCCCAGAGATCAGAGAAGAAACATGCTGTCTTACCCAGGGGCTCACAAGAAAGGTGCTCCAGTCTGTGATCTTGGCCAGCAAGCCTGCTCCTACAGGTCTGTGAGGATTAGCTGCCCCAGTGCTTTAACAATAAACCCAATTAAAGGGGAGGAATACAGGGGTTTTCTTTCCCAGGACCGTAACCAGGCAGCCTTAAAGGGGAGTAAAAGTAGCTAGAGTGGTTTGTATCTCTCCTTGCTTTCCTGGGCTCTGCTCTTCCTCCCTCCCTCCCAGGAAACTGTTATTTAAAAAAAAAAAAAGCGCAGAAGGAACCCTTTAATGCCCGAGTGGCTCTTTACACACTGTGTGTTTGTGGGCACAGTTGTGTTAAATTTTGTCTGCATTGATGTGTGTGAATAACAGAATACAATGTGAGATCAAGTTGTGGATTTTCCCCTGAAGTGTAAATAGAAGAAAAAAGCAGAGAAGCTATCTGAGACTGCCTGACTCAGTTTCTACTTTACACAACAGCATTCCTGGATTGGGTGGTCTAAAAGCCCCCTTCCCTAGCCCTGTAACAGGATCTGTATCTGCTGAGAAGTGGTGATAGCAGTGAGACTATCATTTTGTCTCTGAAGGAGGAGGGAGGGAAGCCCCTGGCTTGGCTGGTTTTATCCTGATCTCTGATGCCTCCCCTCTCCTCTGGACCCTCAACCCCCATTCTGTCCCCAGTCCTAACTGAGGAGACCCCAAGAGACCACTAGTCCCCTGTTCCCTTGGGAACTTCACCTTTATCTCTCTGCCTTGCCCCTTGGCTGATCCTCTTTTCCTTCTTCAGGTTCCTCAGACCTCTGACTCCTGCATCTTGCTTTCTCCTTCTCCAATCCCTCAGTGCTGCCCACCCACGGGTCCTGTAAGTACCTTCATGAGGAATGCTCAACTGAATGTGGCCATATCCACGCTACCTCCAACCTCACTTTTCTCCTGGAGTTTTCCACCTGAAGTTCAATCTCTACTGACTTCCCAGAAACCCTTCGTGTCTGTGTTGTCGCCAAATCCTGTTAGCCCCTAGACATGTTTATGTGTTCTTCCTAGTTAGCTTTCAACTCATCCTTTCTATTTTGTGTCATCTTGTAATCTTGGAAAAATAACATTTTCACGGGTCCACAACCGGAGCTGTATTAAAAGGCTTCATCCCTCTGCCCTTGGGCCTGGCCTTGCTGTCTGGGGGTGGGTCACTTTTGTTACTTCTTGTGCATGCCTGTGGCATTCTCATGGATGCCAACAAATAGAATATATGTATGTCTCCTTGTTATGCCTTCTGACGTCTCCTGTAGTCTGCTTTCTGTCTCTGTGATAGACACCATGATCAAAAGCAACATGGGAAGGAAAAAGTTTATTTGGATTACACAGTCCTGATGACAGTCCATCGCTGAGGGGAGGCAGAACCCCAAGAGGAGCTGAAGTAAGACCTGATGGGGTGCTGCTCACTGGTTTGCTCCCCTCGACTTGCTCACCTTGCCTTCTTATACCTCCCAGCACACCTGGGTGTCAACCCAGAGGTGGCTCCACCTTCAATGGGCTGGACCCTCCTTAGTATCTATCATCAGTCAGACAGTGTCCTCCAGACACGACCATAGGGCAGCCTGCTGGAGGCAGCTCCCCAACTGAGAGTCTCTCTTCCCAGTCTACTTTGTGTCAAGTTGATGAAACCCAATCAGCACAGCATTTATTTCTGCAACATTATTCCAGATCATCCTGATCTGTGGATTAGAGACAGGCCAGGCCGTCCTGAGGTGCTGGCTGAGAAGTCTCCGGAGGCAGGAGAAGAAGTCTGGCTTCCTAAGTCTTCCATGGACTGGATGTGTGGCCTTGGTCAAGTGAATCTCTTCTGCCTTGTTTTTCCTATCCGTCCCGTGGGACAGTTCCTGGCCTTGCCTCCTGAAATGTTTGGGGTGAAGGGAGACAGAAGCCACTGGCCAGTACCTGGTCACCTCTCAGCAATGACAGCTGGGATCAGTCTCTAGACTCCAGTCTGAACACCTAGGACCCTCCTCAAGTTCCCGTGTTGACCTACTCCCCACTGCGATGGTGTTCAGGGCCGTGATTAGGTCATGTGGATGGAGCCCTCATGAATGGATTAGTGCCCCTCTCAAGGCAGCTCAGAGAGCTTCCCTGTCCCTTTCACATGTGAGGGCATTGCTATGAATCAAACGTGATTTTCATTAGGTGCTGAGTCTGCTGGTGCTTCCCAGCCTCCAGAACTGAGAAATACATTTCTGTTGTTTATAAGCCGCCCAGTTTGTAATATTTTGTTATAGCAGCCTTAACACACTAAGCCACTTTCCCAATCCAGCTTCTACCCATTTTAGAATTCTCTCAATAAAAGATCCTCTTACCTCAAATTTTGCTCACAGAATAAAATCGGGGCACCTTAACCAGTGCTGAAGGCATTCTGAGATCCAGCATGAACTAGCTCCTGTGAAGTGTTCTCCTCACCCATCTGATGCTCCAGCCACAGTACAGACACCGGCTTCCTGCACCACTTCCTGCATACCCTCTGGATTTATTTCTCTGGATTTATTCACATGGAATACCCCTCCTCTGGCACCCGTGGAGATGCTACATATTAGAAGACCCACCTTACTTTTTCTGATAAGATACCCAGTAAAAGCAACTTGAAAGAGAAAGTTTATTTGGCTCACAATTTGAGAGCAAGAAGCATCATGGCAGCAGAAACTTGATGCAGCTGGTCACATCCAACTACATACAGTTCAGGTAGACAACGATGAATGCATGTGACCAGCCCACTTTCTCCCTTTTATACAGAATCTTAGTCTAGGGAATGGTGCCGCCCACAGTGGGCAGGTCTTCCCACCCCACAGGCATGCATAGAGGCCCATCTAGAGGTGATTCTGGACTTCATCAAGTTGACATTAGAGACATTAGGCCATCACACACATGAAATACTACCTCATCTAAAAAGCCACAGTCTTCTTTCTTAGCACGTTTCTTCCAGCTGCAAGCCATTCCACAAACTCTTTGTCTCCCACCCTTCCTCCTGCCTATAAATGTCCATTCCCATTTCTGTTCCCCACTTTGAACTGAGTGCTTAAAGAAGCCAGAGTGGCCTGGATTTTCTGTCCTCCTTCCAGACATTTCACTGTGCCTGGCTCTGGGAATGTTTCAGGGACCCATAGAAAGACTTTGGTTGTCTGTTACTTTTCTATTGCTGTGATAAAACATCAAGACCAACAGTAACTTACGGAAGGAATGTGTCTTCATTAAGGTTTTACAGCTGTGAACAGACACCATGACCACGGCAACTCTTAAGAAGGACAACATACAATTGGGGCTGGCTTACAGGTTCAGAGCTTCAGTCCATTATCAGGAGGGAGCATGGCAACATCCAGACAGGCATGGTGCAGGAGGAGCTGAGAGTTCAATCTCTTACTCCAAAGGCAAACAGGAGAAGACTGACTTCCAGGCAGCTAGGATGAGGGTCTTAAAGCTCATGCCCACAGTGACACACCTACTCCAACAAGGCCACACCTCCAAATAGTACTACTCCCTGGGCCAAGCATATTCAAACCACCACAGAGTATAGTTTGGTTTACCGTCCCAGAGGGATGAGTCCTTCATGGCAGGAAAGCATGACAGCAAGTCACAAGCATGGCAGCTGGAACAGGAATTCAGTCACAAGTGCAAAGCAGAGAGAATGAACCCAAAATGGGGAGACTACAAGCTCTCAAAATCCAGCTCCCGTGCCATATTTCCTCCAGAAAGCCTACACCTCCTATCTGCTCCCAGGATGGAGCCACAAGCTGGGAACTAAGTGTTCAAATATCTGAGCCTATGGTGCACATTCACTCAAGTCTCTACAGCCTCTGGCTGTTTACAAGTAAATAAGATACCCAGAGGTGACAGACACATACATATGCTCCTGTTGCCAAGGACAATAGCTTATCAATGTCACTAGCTTGTTGGCCCACTCAGCAGCTAATTCTCTAGAAGGGGCACTTGTCAAGCCTATTGGTGCCTTTGGAGCTAGGCAGAGCTGAACAGTACCTGCGGATGTGAGAGTTTGGCATGGGTCACAAAACTTGTCTCCAAGTGGTCCCTCCAAAGTCTCCTCCAGGACATGCAAGCAAGTGCATCCCATAAAGTATTTATTCCATGCTGTGAGCTGGGGCTGGGGGTGTGAAACTGCACTTGGTCCTATACTCACGGGATTTCTACTGCCCTAGGATGTGGATCAGTCACACTGTTAGAGCCTGGACTAAGCAGGCAGCAGGGGAAGAAAGAGGAAGAACCCGAAGGAAGGGCTGCACACATCGGGGACATCCTTCATCCAGAGCAGTGGCAGGTCTGAGCTGTTTGGCTTTCAGGTGACTGGCAGGGCTAGAAGCTGCCCTGCAGACCTAGCTTTTCTCTCCACAGCTTCATCTCTTTGAGCTTATCTTCCTCATATATCTGCTTTGAGGATGGGGATATGGAGGCAGATCAGCGATGGATGCATTGACCTGTTAATGAGGAAAGGGGAAATGACAGTGAGCAGAAGAATCAGATGCATGAAAAGTCAGACTGGGACAAACAAAAGCAGAACATGCAAAGGTCCTGGAGCAGGAAGGAGCCATGTTACTGCAGGGTCAGAATATAGGAAGGGAGCATATGCAAAGGTCCTGGGGCAGGAAGGAGCCATGTTACTGCAGAGTCAGGACTTGGGGTGGGAAGGAGCTATGTTACTGCAGAGTCAGGACCTGGGGTGGGAAGGAGCTATGTTACTGAAGGGTCAGAGTTCAGGAAGGGCTACAGAGAGAGCAGTGTGACAAGGAGGATGGGGAGGTGGAGAGACATTCCTAACCTCAGGCTGGAGACTAGAGAATGGAATGGCTGACAAGAGGGTGGTAGAAAGAAAGAGAAATGACAAGACAGGGAGACAGTCTGGCACACAGACGTAAATCGATACAGACAAGCCATTTTGGTATTGATTTGTATTAAACAATAAGACCTCTCCACTGGGACTTGCAATGGGCTCTTCACACAATGTCCTGGTCCATGCTGTTCCAATGGCCAGAAGAGGCTCATATTTTAATTTGACCTGGCTCTTTAATGTCTCCTCCCCCCGAGTGCCCTGCCTATACAGGCATGTGAAAGACCCCTCTGATGAGAGGTCCCACATCTCTGTACAAGCAGAGGTGGCACTGGGCTAACACATCAGGGTGTTCCCTTGCACAACAGAGATCTCTGAAGAGTAAGAACTGTGTCTCTGTGGCCTGGCTACCCATCACTTCACAGGAGAAAGAATTTCCTCATGATTCTCGAACCTGAGGGATCAAATGGAAATCAAGAATGCGTTTTCTAGAGTGTTCTGTTTGACACCATGAACCTTGGGAAGGAGGACGGCTGTCTATGACAGCGTCCAAAAGAACACACAACCAGCTAGTTCTTGTCACACTCCCAGGTTATTCACAGTCTCCCGAGAACCGAGTCCTGGGTGGGCTCTTGATGCAGCTTCAGCCAGACTCTCCTTTCTCCTCCCCATGCTGCTTATCCCACTCCATCCTCCCTGCTTCTCTCGGGATTCATAAAGCATGTACATCGCTCTGTGAGCTGATGGCTCTACACTGGAGCATCTACAAGGTGGAGGGCGTCCCTTCACCCTCAGCTTGGTATTTGCTATGTAGCCCAGATCTGGAGAGATCTGCTGTCTTTGTAGCCTGAGTACAGTGACTGTGCCTTGGTAGATGGTGTGTGTGTGTATGTGTGTGTGTATGTGTGTAGAAGGGGCATTGTGTGTGTGTTTGTGTGTGTGTGTGTGTGTAGAAGGGGCATTTTGTGTGTGTGTGTAGAAGGAGCATTGTGTGTGTGTGTTTGTGTGTGTGTGTGTGTGTAGAAGGGGCATTGTGTGTGTATGTGTGTGTGCATGTGTGTATGTGTATGTGTGTAGAAGGGGCATTTTGTGTGTATAGAAGGGGCATTGTGTGTGTGTGTGTAGAAGGGGCATTGTGTGTGTGTGTGTATTTGTAGAAGGTGCATTGTGTGTGTGTATGTGTGTGTGTGTGTGTGTGTAAGGGGCATAAAGCCTGCCACTCTGGGCTTCTGAATTCTACTCTGCCCTGACTAGCTCCTAAGTGAGGACCTGCTCCTGGTCCTTGTCAGGGATTGAGGAATTCTCCTTCTCCGTGAAATCATTAGTATTACTGATTTCCGTGTTCACAGCTGGAGCTCTGAAGGGTAGGAACTAGAGGGAGGAGCAAAGACTCTCCAGTGAGTGACCTTGAAACACTTGTGCTCTTGGGTGGTGGTGGCCTCAGAGGTGGCTGCCAGTGTATAGCCACGGAGCTAACTTTTCTCATCCAGATTTCATCGTGACTACTTAATAGAGTCTGATCCGGCCACTAGGCTTTTGTTTCTTTCCTGTTTTTCTCTAATCCTTTTTGAATGAACAGACAGAAAAGGGATAGCCTGGGGTGGGGGTAGGAAGTTGGGGGCTGACAGTGGGGGGACTTTCTCTCGCAGATTTAGCATCAGCCTTGTAGACAGTTGTAGATTCAACCTGTATTTGGTCCTGTCCCCTCAGCTGGGCTGCCTGGGAGGAGTCCAAATCACATCTCAGCATTCTTCCTTTATTTGTGTGAGAAACTGGGCGTCCCAGCAGTGTTATCAGGCAGGGGCACATTAGACAGAAGGCTTTGTATGAAGACATGAGCAATGGAGCCCCCTACTTCAGGAGAGCTTGCCTTGGGGCTCATCCTGGCTTACCCCTCCTCCCAGTGAGCTGTACTACCCTCTAGTGGCACAGGGGAGGCATGTCATTTTCTTGGTAGGGCTGTTTGTGGCCAGCCACTTGCCTTCCTTCCTCCATGGTCTTCGTATTTCTGAGCTGGATGGTGATGGCAGCTCCCTGTCTTTGTTTGGAAGGCCAGCGAGTGTGTGGCAAGAGTCTTCTAGGGGCACTACAGCATGCCAGGCATGGCTTTACCCCCCACTTTCTTTTAGTCTCCCCTCCCACGGGAGGGAAGATCTAAGCTAGTCACTGCCAGGGTATCTGCCTTATGGAAATTCCAGGTGACCGAGCCTAAGCCACCCCATCCCTCATCTGTAAAAAGAACCCAGCAGGACCACAGGGACTTCTAGATTGTCTTCTGCATCTGACAGCACCCAGCACAGAGCAGGCATTCTGGAAATTTTGGTGAGTTACTCATTGGCCTCCATGGGTAGGTACCTATTCTAGATAAACCCCAAAATGAAAACCATATAGTAAAGACATTGAGAATCACAGAGGAAGGCTGACTTTGGGCTAACTTTGGATTGGTTTGCTATGGCAAAGAGACCTTCAGTTTCTTTTAAAGGACCTTCTTCTTATTTAAAACTATGTGTATGTGTGTGGGTATGTACATGTGAGTGTAAGTGCCCACAGAGGCCAGAAGACACATTGTATCTCCTAGAGCTGGAGTTACAGGCAGCTGTGAGCTGTTCAACGTGAGACCTGGGGACCAAATTTGGGTCCTTTGGAAGAGCAATGTGCGTTCTTAACTGCTTAACCAAGAAACAAGTTGGGGAGGAAAGGGTTTCTCAGCTTACACTTCCACATTGCTGTTCATCATCAAAGGAAGTCAGGACAGGAACTCACACAGGACAGGAACTTGGAGGCAGGAGCTGATGCAGAGGCCATAGAGAGGTGCTGCTTACTGGCTTGCTTTCTTATTGAATCCTGGACACCAGCCCAGGGATGGCACCACCCACAATGGGCCCTCCCACCCTTGATCACTAACTGAGAAAATTGCTTACAGCTGGATCTCATGGAGGCATTTCCTCAAGGGAAGCTCCTTTCTCTGTGATAACTCCAGCTTGTGTCAAGTTGATACACAAAACCAGCCAGTACACCACACACACACACACACACACACACACACACACACTCACGCACACTCACGCACACTACTTAGTGCAACAAGGGAGTCCTAGAAATTCAATGAGATAAAGAATATGAAATGCACAGAGGAAGAGGACACTTTCCAGGTAGGAGTCAATGTGAAGCACTACAAGATCCACCCACCTAGCCAGTCAAGTGAGCTGGTGAACTACAGACAGGTTAGGAAGAGGATGTCTACAAGTCTGACATCTGGGGGTTCCTGAACAGCAAGGACTTGCCATATGGCTCTCTGATGTAGGGGTGATGGGTGGTCTCCATTTCTGGAATGACCTGTGTGGTGGCTTGGATAAGAATGGCCCCACAGACTCGTAGATTTGAATGCTTAGTCACTAGGGAGTGGCACTGCTTGAGAAGGATTAGGAGGCGTGGCCTTGTTGAAGGAAGTTTTGAGGTTTCAAAAGCCCAGGCCAGACCTACAGCCTCTCTCTCTGCCTGTGGATCAGGAATGTCACTCTCATCTCCTGCTTCAGTGCCTGCCTAAATGCCACCATGGTTTCTGCTGTGATAAGAATGGACCAGACCTCTGAAACTGTAAGCTAACCCTGATTAAATGCTTTTTTTTTTTTTAAATAATAGTTACTTTGGTTGTGGTGTTTCTTAACAGCAATAGAACAGTGACTAAGGCAACTATCTTTTTCAAGACAAAGAGATTCTGAGTTCTGAGCCCTCTAATGCTCCAGGAAGTCTAGGTCATGCCCTGCTCAGTTTGGAGGCAGAGTAGTGGGCTGGAGAATTTCATGGATCTCCTTGGTAGAGGTCTGAGAAGGTGACAGGACTCTTGAATAGCTCTGATTCCTAGTAACTGGGATCCAGACAGGTTTCTATGGTCATTAGCTCTGCTAGGTGGCTGTGGGGGAAGACACAGCTATAAAACCCTTTTCTAGTTGTCTACTGCCTGGACTCCCCACAGAGAGGTGAGTGGTGAGTCCAGTTTGCTCTGCTTCAGTCCTCCTTCCCTTCCTCACTTAGGGCTCTCAGGAGGCCACATGTGCTGAGGCCACCAGAGCCTTCCTAGCAAAGTGTCTGCTGGCCACATTTACATAACAGAACTGTGGGTACATGGAAAAGCCAAAGAAATAATCGACTTCTGAGGAAGAAACAATTGCTTGATTTAGTCACCAGACCCCTGGACTCAGTGTTCTCAGCGCTTTGGTTCTAATGTGACCTTCAGAGATAGATTGAAAGAGCCCAGTGGAGGGAGGGAAGGACGGAGGGACGGACTGAGGCATGCTGTGTCAGGTCCACAGACTGAGAACAATGGCTGTTTCCCTTGGTACATGGAAACCAGCACCATGGGCACTCTAAGAACTGAGAAGTTCTTACACTGCCAGTCTACACCCAAGGCTGGCCTGCAGCAGTGTAGGAACTGACGGCAGCACCCCTTCTTGCAGACTGTTCTGATCTCAGCCTTCAGCATCATCCCCCACTCCCAACAGGTGGGAGGAAACAAAGAATGTTCTGTACAGCTCTGAAAAACCTTGGGAGGAAAAAAAGAAGTAGCACAGAAAGCGTTGCAAAGAGGCGGGTTATAGACTCCCAGGAGTGGCAAGGCCAGTGCTAAACAGCACCAGAAAATTATCTATTGATGGCAGGGCCTAAAACACTCCCAGCCAAGCTGTTGCATCAGCCCTGTGTTTGGGCAGCAGGTCTGCAAGAGAGATTGATGGAGAGAAGGGGATAACACTTCTGCTTTGTTTTGGCGTAGGGCACAAGAATGTGGCAGGTGTGTGCCATGGCTCTGCCCAGAGGACTCCTGGTTCTGCTTCAAGGATAGCTCAGGGCTTACTCTGAAAGCCTCCATAGCAAGTCAATCTTTCTCTGCAACACTGGGAGATGTTTTGTTCTTTCTTCACATTCAAAACTTTAAAGTTTATTTTTAGAAAAATCTGAACCCCCAGGGTATATACTTTGTGTGTCTTTAAATGCCTAGCATATAAAAACTGATTCTTTATTATCTCACTGGGCAAAGGAATAAGAGTCAGGTGAGTGCCAGGCCTGTAGCTTGAGGGTATGGCAAGGAAACGTCCTGCACATGGCAGAGGTGAAGAAGGGCTATTGTCCCTGTAGTGCTGAGTACTGGACAGAGTTCTAATACAGGGGCATTAAGAATAAGGCTTGACCTGGGTGTAGGGATGCTGCAGAGACTGAGAGCAGAGCTGAGGTCAAGAGAGGCCAGATGCTGGGTCATAGGTACCCAACTAAAGGGGCTTCTAGGCTCCTTGATGGAGAATTGTCACATGACCAGGCTGGAGACCATTTGCACCTGCTGCTGAGGCTGTAGACCTCACTGCAACCCGAGGACTGAGGATTCACGTGTCCACCTGTCAGTCAGCCAGACCCCTGACCACTGCTTTGCCATCATCTCTTCTGAGTGAACTCAGAGATGTACCCCAAGTATCTGAGGATGACCCTGAGCTTCTGATCCTTTTGCCTTTTGATAGTTCTTCTGGATTATTAACTTGATGATATCTAGACTCATCTATGAGAACAATCTCTGTGCATGCCTGCGGGGAATTACCTTGCTTAGGTTGATGTAGGATAAAGACGTGCCCATTGTGGGTGGCACCATTCCCTGGGCTGAAAGCTTGGACTTTATAAGAGAGAAAGTGAGCTGATGTTTAGTTTTGGGTACCTAACTAAAGAAGCCTCTAAGCTCCTTGATAAAAAATTGTCATGTGACCAGGCTGGGGACCATCTGCACCTGCAGCTGGAGGACTGAGAAATGCATTGTGTGCATTTCTCTTTGCTTTCTGACTGTGCCTGTGACGTGACCAGCTACTTTAAGTGCCTGCTATCTTGACTTCCTTGCCATAGCAGATTGCACCCTTAAATTGTGAGCTAGACTCGACCTTTTCTATCTTAAGTTTCTTTTGTCAGAGTGTTTTATCACAGTAATGAGACAAGGCGCACGCCCCCACCTCCTGTGTGCTGGGATTGCAAGCATGTGTCACCTCACCTAGCTCTTCCCAGCACCAGGCTGTTCATTCTGAATGATCACTCTGCCAGATAAGCCATCATCTCCAGCTTTAAATGTCAATGTTTTTTTAACAGCGGGGGCTGTACCATACTCATTCTTGTTGCCTTAGTTCTCAGTAGATGTTTAACACGTGGTAAATATTAGAAAGATCCCAATATACCAGCTCTCCTGGGAGACTGGTGAAGAGGGCCTTCAGGAAGCTCTGAGCAGGGCCTGCGAAAGAACCTCTATGTATGTCCACTGTTAGGTTTCAATAAACCATCAGTTTCCTATGGGGAGATCCCACCAGCATGCAGGCCAGTCAGCTTTCTTGGAGAAGTCCTCTGAGGTATAGTCATCTTAACCCTGGAGAAGACATTGCTGGTAAGAGAAGATCTTGTTTAGAATCAGGGCCATGGGACAAGCAATGAGTTAAATTCAGATGACGTCACACTGGAGAGGGGTCCATGTTTGGACACAGTCATACACAGGGGAGGAGTTTGCGTATGCAGATGACAGAGACACTGGTGTTTCTTCTGGAAGCCAAAGACTACCTGAAACTAGGGGAGAGAACGGAGGCCATTCTCTCTAAATTTCCTGAAGAATGCAGCTAAGCCAGCTCCTTGATCTTAGTCTGTGGTGCTTGCTCATGGCAGCTCTCACCTCCCTTCACCCTGCAGAGGGCGAAAACTGAACCTGGGTGGGTGTAGCAAACAAACAGTCAGCTGGCAGATCTGTTACACCCTGGAAGGAGAGCAGGGACGACCTCGATCCTGCCCTCTCCAGCTAGGGGTATGCTGGTAGTGTGAAATCCTAATCCTCCTGGGGTTTTTTGTTCTCCATCTGGAACCCCCCTCCACCATGAGATGTGTGCAGAATGCAGTGTGTCAGAATTCACCACGGGGCCAGCTGTTACTGTATGTTTTGTAAAGCACAATTCCCACTTTGGGCCTGCCTGACAGGTACACTTGCAAGAAAGCAAAGATCCGTTTTGTGGTTTCGTGCTTTTAACTTCCTAGAGACATGTTCATAAGAACTGATTTGGCCACAACTCCATGGGAGTATGCCTTTAGGAATGCCAAGCATACTCCTAATCTGGCTGGAGACCCTTCACAGTCACACAGAGTGACTGCCTGGAGCCGGCAATAATTCCCAGACATTTCTCTCAGCAGAATCCCAGTGGTAGAGGTGCCTTTGAGTTAGCCACATTAGATCTGAGTGGAATGTGGGGATGGGGTGGAGGAGGGGTCGATCACATATCATTGATGGCTGTTTAAACGCCATAGACAGCGCAAATCTCCTTGTGTATTAGGGTTTCTATTGCTGTGACCAAAGCAACATGGGAGGAAAGGGTTAATGCCAGCTTATTGTTCCACATCATAGTCATCCATTGATGAATTCAGGGAAGGAATCCGGAGGCAGGAGCTCATAGGGACGCTGTGGAGGAGTGCACTTACTGGCTTGCTCCTCGTGGTTTGCTCAGCCTGCTTTCTTTCAGCCTGGACCACCAGCCCACGGGTGGCCCCACCCACAATGGGCTGGACCTTCCCGCACCAATCATCCGCTAAGAAAATGCTTCACACGCTTGCCCACAGGGCAATCTTACGGAAACATCTTCTCGGTTGAGGTTCCCTCTTTTTAGGTGGTCCTAACTTGTGTCGGGTTGACAGAAACACACAAAACGAACAACTGGGACAAATGAAAACTAGTTTTCGAGAGACTTTGTTTGGGCTTTCCCAAGAAAACCTGGAAACGGGGGGGTAGGGGTGGGAGGGCTGAATCCCAGGGAAGAAGCAACACCCGGAAGCCGATGGCTGACTCCCTGAGGTGCTCTAACAAGGACCACGAGGCATCCTGTGTTTGGGCTAGCACACGCTTCGTGTTGTGATGAGACTCTCTCAGAGATCTCAGGGAGGGGATGAGGAGCCTGGGTGGCAGTTCAGGTTCTCAGTGCTGGACCAGAGCCCTCTGCTGGCCATCGAGGGCTCAGTTGGGGCTGTGCTTAAGACTTCTACCCATTCCAGCAAGGAGGACAAAATACAAGTATTCCAAGGTCCAGGAACAGTTCTCTCCCACCCCCATTTATGTTTCCCAATTCCATTTTAGTTATTATTATTATTATTATTATTATTATTATTATTATTATTATTATTATTAATTAAGTGGATTTGAGTCACTGATGAGACAGTTTTTACTTGCATTTTCTTTGCAGTTACAGAAAGCTGCCACTGTGGGGCAGGGTACTCCCTGCTTGTGTCTGTTTTTCTCTGTCACCTCTCTCTCTCTCTCTCTCTCATCTCTGTGTGGCTCTCTCTCTCATATCTGTGTGTGTATGAGAGAGAGTGTGAACATGAGAGTGTGTGCATGTGTGTGATAGAGACAGAGGGAGAGAGGGAGAGGGAGAGAGAGAGAGAGAGAGAGAGAGAGAGAGAGAGAGAGAGAGCTCGCTCAATGTCATCCTTATGTCTGGTAAATACCCCTTTCCCCTCTAGGCAGAGTGGATTTTGGGGTGGGGATGCCCAGTTTGCAGTATCTCCCCAGGTAGAATCCCCAGGGAAGGGAAAGAGAGAAGGAGGGAAAAAAAGGGGGGAGTGAGAAGGTTCAGGGCCATCAGTTACAGGTGACCTGTGTGACCAGGGAGGCAACTTCGTGGGAAAATTCAAGAAATGTTTTGTGCTCCCCTGTTACTGTTGGATAAATTGCTAGGACTATCATACTCTTGTGGGGAGGGTGACCAGACACTACCTGGAGGGGCCTTCAGCCATGTCAGGGCATCAGTAAGACCATCTCTCAAGAACTGGATCTCTCTTTAAACAGCGACCTGCATGTGGACACCTTCTCTGTGGAACTGCTTGTAATGGCAATATTTGGGTCTGATGCGTTAGCTTGCCGAGAAGGCAGGCCTGTCTCCGTTGCAGAATTAGACATAACTTCACAGGAACGGAGCTGGGCAGTGGCCAACAACATGGTGCCGTCTAGTGTTAGAGGTTGGATTATAATCCTGCTCTCTCACCACTAACTCTGCGATCTAGGCAAGCTACATCTGTGTGTGCCTCAGCTCTCTCACTCATAGAACGCGGAGGTAAGGGTCAGAAAGATGGCTCAGCAGAGAAAGGTGCTTGCAGTGCAATCTTGGCAATCCCTGAGACCTGTGTAGAGGGGGAAGGAGAGGACCGATCCCATGAAGTTCTCTGACTGCCACACATGGTCTTCCCTACCATACATACGGTAGTGATAATAAAATTCAAGTGGAGATGTAAATGGCATTTACCATACAAAGTTGTTTTGAGGGTTAAAACAACACTGAACATGGTTATTAGAAAAAGAATAAGCAATTGTTGTCACCCGTGAACAACATTATCACCATCATCACCACCACCACCATCATCATCATGATATCATTATCATTATCACTCTCATCATCTTAACCGTCATCACCATGGTTACCATCATCACTACCATGGTCTCACCATTATCACCTCCTATGGCTACGAAGGTTCTTGAGAAAACGGGTGTGATGAAGAGCCTGTGTCCACCACTGTCCTCTTCACCCTCCCCTCAGCACTGAGGGCTCCCACCTGGTGTGTGGACAGCACTGTGCTCATCACTGTGGGCAGGAGATTTCGGGTTGGTGTGACTTAGGCCATAACTTCTGCTGGAGACATTAAATGTCTGGATAGGAATGGTCACAGGATAGCTAGAAGCTGCCACCATTAGGAGCCAGGACATCTGTCGGCTCCGATTCTCCAGTGTCTGTGTGGCAGAGCTGCACTGCCAAGGTGTAGTCAGAGTCAAATTTTCTACAAGTACCTCAGAAGTTTTTGATCCATCTCAAGTTTGAGAGTGAAAGAGACAGGCAGATTGGAGGGGGAGTCCTCTTGTCTCAGGCGCCCCGTGAAGAGAGACCTGCATGAACATAGGCCGGTACTGTTTAAGGCTGCATCTTCTTCTGTATCTCTTCCCATTGGTAAAGAGACTCGAGTATCAGTTTGCTGGGAATATTTGGCAACCATTTCCTGAAAGTCAACACACCACTTGGAAACCTGATCAGTGACCCTTTAAAAGATGAATCATGTAGCTGGGAAAGACATTGGGTGAATAAGAGTGCTTTTGGCGCAAACGTGAGTTCCTGTGTTCAGATCCCAGCATGCAGGGAAAAATCTAAACAAAGTCACCTGCGTGCCTGTAACCCTATGCTGGGGGTGGGTGGGTGGCAGAGACAGGAGGATCACTGAGGCTCATTGGCCACGGGCCTAGTTAACAAAAGCCACAAACCCCACACCCAATACCCACATCTTCCTCTGGCCTTAGTGTGTGTATGGGCTGGTACACTCATCCTTGCAACACACACACACACACACACACACACACACACATACACACACACACGGAGAAATGTTTCTAGTTGGTGTGTCTGAGCCACTGGCTCACAGCATACAAGCTCACTCCTTGCTTTATCACTGATCTTCACCCCAAGATAAGAGCACCCCTGTTTCACCAAGGCAGCCTGGAGCTTTGCCCCACACGCACCCCCAGGTCTATGCTTCCCCAGCACAGACTCAGCAGACAGCTACTAGAAGACAATGAACTGCAAAGACACTGGCAAGCCTGGCACGTTGTCTGGGTTCTGCTGGGTCCCAGATGGCACTCTTTACTGTGTCTGTAAGGTCGTAGGAAATCTGAGCAGACTGTTACAACAAAGCCGGGCAAAGGGGAGACAAAGGGCACGGATGGGTGGAAACAAGTTAACTAACTCAAGCCCTTTGCTGGCCGGAGCTGCTTCAGAGACATGACAACCTGTCGTCAGTAGAGGGCAGTGTTGCCTTAGTGACTATTTTAATAACCACTTGGCCAGGCTCCAGCTGGCTCTCCAGAGCTTTGACGGGATTGCTGGAATGGACAGAGGCCAGCCGGTCTGTCCATTTGAACAAAAGCAATAAAGAAGATGGACACCTGTGTACTTACCGTCTACATCCCATAGTTCCTGTATAAAGCTCGGCTTTTCTGTCTATATTCTCCCTGCTGCTGGGGAGCCCACCCACCTTGTAGCCACAGTGAGCTACAGGGTCTTTGTTCAGTAAAGCATGTCTTTCATTTCTGCACTGTTTTGATTTTAGCTTCTGAGACAGGGTTTAACTACATAGCCAAGGCTGGCCTGGAACTTGTGTCTTCCTGGGGTGCTGGGATTGCAGGGTTACCTCCCTGTACCCAGCAACATCTTTCTTGATGTCCATTATATTCTTGCTGTGAAGATGCATCCTCGTAGATTCTGCCTCACTGACCGTTTCCTTCCTGGCTTCCCCCACCCCCCATCTCTCATCTACCTCACTCTGTTCTGCCTCCATATCGGGATGAGAGTGGGTGGTCTGGTTGGTGGGACCAGGTACAAAGCAATGAAGAGAGAGAGAGAGAGAGAGAGAGAGAGAGAGAGAGAGAGAGAGAGAGAGAGAGAGAGAGAGAGAGAGAGAGAGAGAAGATATGTCCTTTAAGGTGTTCCCATCTCAGGGGGACAAACTCACAGTAGCAGCACCCAGAGGAGCAGGATGGAAGAGCCTCTGCCACACTCTGACCAGAGGGTGAAGGCGGCTTGGCCCTAGGCTCTGCCATTTTCCAGGATTTCCTTAGAGTTTTCTAGAAAACATCTCCTCCACATAACCAAACATCCTGCAAGTATTTCCAAGGGTCACTTCTTTGGTTCCATATTTGAGGCTTCTCAGCCCCTCCAAGATATCTCAGTGATGCCAGACACAGTCCTCCACTTGGGGGACAAACACCTAAGGCCCTGGGTCTGAGGATGAGGTCTGCAACCACTTGGTTTAACCACATGCAGTGCTCTGCTAGGTCCTCACTCTGGCCCTCTTCCCGGAAGGAGGCCATTTTCCCACTGCTAGGTTTCTGGGTGCCAGCATGTAGGTGTGGAAGCTGAGAGGACGGCCACTAGCGAGGCTATGCTGGCATTAGGAGATTAATGAGGCTGCCTCCATGAGGAATGTCTCTTCAGCCAACTGCTGGCAATTAGTCAGAGCTGAGCCTGCTGTGTTCCAGTCTGTCAGCTGGGTCCTGGAGAGGAACACCTCAACAATGGGCTGGCTCAGGCGGAAGGAGGCTGGAGCTCAACCCTGCCTTAAGGTAGCAGTATAGGTCCACAGTGGCCTTGAACTAAGCCTTCTCAGAACCACCAAGCTGACACTGTTTGGAGGAACATCAGATACTGTCTTGCTGAGCTTCTCGCTTCTACTTAGGGCCACAGTAGGGCTTTTAGAAGGTTTCTGTGCTTATGGGTCACTTTGAGACTTTGCTCCCAGACCTCCCAGGAGATTGACTGCTGACACTGCTAGACTAGGGACCACTTTGAATACCAAGGATCCTAGTGGGGAGAGAGAGTCAGGGAGGAAGAGAAAAAGAGGAGGAGAAGAGGACTAGAGAAAGAAGGAAGGTAGAAACATTATGTGTCTATTTTGTAAGTGTGTGTGTGTATGTGTGTGAGAGTGTGTGTATGTATGTGTGTGAGTATGTAATAGTGTGTGTAATAGTCTGTGTATGTGTATGAGTATATGTGTGTATGTGTGTGTATATGTGTGTATGTATATGTGTGAGCCGATGTATGAGTGCATGTATGGGTATGTGTGTTTGTTGTATGAGTGTGTATGTGTGACTGAATATGTGTATATGTGTGAGTGTGCACATGTTTGTAGGTGTGTGTGTGTGTGTGTGTGCTGGGCCTTCTTTCTCTGTAGAACAGGAATGTACACTCTTCTTTGTCTATGAAGTGATGATAAGGAAAGGATAGTTAACACTAGTGTGTGGAGGTCGGGGTGGGGGGTGGGGGCACCATGGAACCTGGGCCTGGAACAGCTTTCTGGATCTCAGGCTAGCCTAGCGTGAGGATGGTCCAAAGTGTCTCGAGGGGACAGCTGTGGGGAATCCTCATCTCAGAAAGGCCACCGGGCCTGATGCTAGCAGCATTCCTTCCCTGCCACTCAGAGCTGAGCACTCATGGGCTCCTTTTCATACCTGCTCTCCTTGCAAGCCTGTCCCTGTTTCCAATCCTTTCCGTCACTCCTGCGCTTGGCGTGATATGTGGTCATGTTTCTCAAAGTAGAAACTGACATCCCTGGCACTGTGCAGATGATTTGGAACATTGACGTGGGAGGGCCCTGGGGAATGCGTGGACGTTTTCTGCATACCTGTCGACAGGCAGAGCCCTGTACGTCCTCAGTCTGGTTTAGACTGCTGCCGTGAGACAGTCAGCCAGGGTCAACATGATATTCAGCATCCAGATGTTTAGAAATGTCCAGATGGAGGATTGAATGTTTGTAGTTGTTTGTCTGGGTGCCTGTGGACACACGTTAGTAAAGACAAACGGACGTATAGATAAAGCCTGCAGGAGTCATTGAGTGTATTGTCTTTATCACACACGGATATTCAGTTCTTCCTTCCTTCCTATTGGCTTTACTGCGATGACATGCTCTGTAGAGTATACACAAACCAGCACTGGCCACACTCTGCCCATTCTCCTCAGAGGCTCTTCCATGGAAAGAACACACCTCAGCATAGCTTTCTGGAGCCACAATGTCTGTGTCATAGTGAGCTGAGTCCCAATCCTCTGCATAGGCCCATCCCCACGCCACCTACTCACCTACCCACCCTCCTCTCTCTTTTTTTTTATCCCTCCTCTTTTCTCTCTCTCTCTCTTCCCTCCTGGGACCATAGCAGATGCACATGCAAGCACAGGCACTGCAGAAAGCATCTTTTTACAACCCCATGGACCCTGTACTATGGTGATCTTCACCTGCTGTGTGAGTTGGGTGGACACCTGGCTGTAAAGCTGCAGCTGTATGGACCGTGTTCATGTGTGTTTTTTCCTGGACCATCTCTAGATAATCTTCCCTTCCCGGCCTCATATTCCCTTCACCTGCTTCCCAGGGTGGGAACGGTGCCTCCTGGGCTCAGGGATCCCTAGTAAAGGTCATTCCTACAAGCAGATCTTCTCAGCCTGAGGTGTGAGGCTGGGGAGGGGGAGCTTTGCACTCAGACATTTGTGGGTGTCCTTCTGACACTCTAAACGAGTTCCAGAGTCTCTGTGCAGCACGGCATCCCTCCCCATGGCCTGGGAGATCAGCCATACTCATATAAGGTGAAGTGGCCCATCTCTTCTTTCAGTAAGTCCTTCCTCGTATCCCACCCCAGATGTCAGGGTAGCAGGCTGTCAGTTTAGCTCCTTTCCAGCCATTCTCCCTCCTGGTGGGAGACAGCAGCTCTGAGAAGGGAAGGGCTGTGGCTTTTTGAGCTTAATTAAACATATTTACCAAGTCTAGGCCCAGTTAGCCAGGGAGGGACGATGAGACAGAAGCCAGCACTGTTCTGTAAGATTAATAAACCAATTAAATAAAGACTGTGGTGGCTTGGTGGCCCCACGGGGGCAGGAGGCAGCATTGACAGCTGCTCCTTCCTGATGATTGCCACACGTTTCAGAGGCGCAGACAGCCTGGGCTTTCCTCATTCTGGGAGAGAATACCCCAGGCTCTTGTCCTGTCTAATCTCTCACATGGCTAGTGAAGTTGTCTGTTCAGCCTGCGGGTTGGATGTCATGTTTAGTCAACTGGCAAGAATAGAAAACAAAAGTGATTTCCTCCCCTCTAATCGGAAATAAAAACAAAAACAAACAACAAAAAAAATCACCAGTGTGAGTCCATTTGTCTTCTCGAGGTGTACCATTCCCATAACAGTGCAAAAGGCAAGGCAGGGAATTATGGGAGCTCAGAAAACTATCTGTCTGACAGGAGCCTCTCTGGGGTACCCACCTTCTGCAAATTGACAGTTTTCTGGTGTCTCTTGTTTTCCTTTCATCATGGCTAGTGCTGGGCTCTGCTTCTCGAAGAATGGAATTCCTTCTTCCTGCTGGCATTACTGTGATGACATGCTCTGTAGAGTTGATACAAGCCAGCACTGGCCACACTCCCTGCCCACTCTCCTGAGAGACTCTTCCGTGAAAAGTACACCATGATATAGCTTTTGGGTAATGTCAGTCACAGTGAACGCATTTTCTGATCTGCCCACTGGGCTCGAGTGTCTGTCTGCCCTTATTGCCTGGGGCATGGTGAATAGATACTGGCCCTGACGGAACTAAAACCACAAAACAAGCACACCAGCTCAGACAGTGAAGGAGGAGACTGAAAGCCCATCCCATTCTGAACTAAGTGGTACAGTGGGCACATACCCATGACTCCATGCATGGTGGAACATGGCAGCTAAGAACCTGTACCTCCAGAGGCCTCATTGTGTGATAGGGCTTCTTATGGTTCGGACCCCAGCTGTACCCCCAGAAGTTCCTATGTGAAGGCTTAGTCCCTTGACGGTGCTATTGAGAAGTGGTGGTGATTTCCATAGGAAGTATGTCAGGGGCCATGCCCTTGAAGGTTTATTGGAACTCACATCTCTCTTGTTTCCAGGCCGCTCTGTTCCAGCACACATTCTGCCATGGTGTCCTGCCTCCTGGCAGGCCCCAAATAACAGGGCCAAAGTGAACATGGCCTGAAACCTGTGATACTGAGGGCCAATTTATCTCCTCTGTGCTGTTTGTTGTGGGCATTTTGTTCCAGTGATGGAAGGGTGCCAACCAGCCAAGCGAACCCAGGGAGCTCAGGGCCCTGAGGTTGTGTCAGCTGCCCCAACTTGGTTTCAACAGCCATCAGATTGCTCCCATATAGATGCCAGTGAACACCCAGGGGCCTGCCAACTTCAAGAAGAGGTTCGGGTGATCTTTCTTTTTCTTTATTTGGAAGAAAAGATAAAGAAACAGAGGAGATTGCAATAAAGGCAATCATACTCACTCCGTGAACTTGTCAGAGAATCAATGAGAATGATATTACATGGAGAGTTCTAGATAAACGGAAATGTAGGCAGTCATGAGACAAAGGCCTCGCTTCCTGACTGGCGGATCTGGCTGTGGAGGGTCTACAGGTGCTGACCTTGTCAGCGTTTCTTCAGTGGGCTGGACAGCAGTTGAGTACAGGACTGTGCTCCCCAGTGTCCTGTCAAAGTCGCTCACTTCCAGGCTGTTAGCCCTGAACATATTTTGTGCTTCATTTATTTCATCTGCAAAGTGAAGGTGATGCCCACCTCACAGGACCATTGAGACATGAGTGAGCAGCTCATGTGAAGTCATTGCGGGCCTGCGGCAAGCTAGTACAGCAGCGGCGGCGGCGGCTTCAAGCTTCTACTTTGGCACATGGTCTCCTCTTCCTCTCCTTCCCAAAGAATCCAACCAGACTGTATGTCAAACCGGGGCCTGTCTTCAGCGTGGGGTAGGCAGAGCCTGTGAAAGTTACATGACTTTGATAACTGCTCTGTGGGGTCACTGCTTTCTCAAAGAGAAAGCAACACAATGAGGAATGAGGTAGGGAGAAAGTTCAGCAGGTCCTGTGCCGGCTCTGGGCCAGCTCTGGGCCAGCTCTGGGCCAGCTCTGGGCCAGCTCTGGGCCAGCTCTGGGCCAGCTCTGGGCCAGGTGCAGGCAACACCATCATCTCTGCTCATCTATTCTTGGAGCATCCTCAAACCCATCACTTCCTCAGACATCTCAGGGAATCAAAGTCATCCCACAGAAAGCAACTTGAGGGTTCTACAGCTATGGACTCCTGAGGATGGAGCCGTTGTCCCTTATAAGATCAATAGAGTCCGACTGGCTTGCAGATCTGCCATAGCTCATTCCATCTCCACGAAACTGCACGAGCACAGCGTTTCTTGAACACTGGGACATTTTAGCTGAGCCTGGTGGTTTACACATGAAGTCTCATCACCCAGGGTTTTGAGACAGGAGCATCACGATAAGTCTGAAACTAACCTGGGTTACACAGTTTATTCTAGACCAGCCTGTGTTCCAGAGTAAGACCCTGTCTCAAAAAAAAAAAAAAAAAAGATATTTTAGTATTTTATTTTATTTTTCAAGCCTGTCAAACCTGTCTTTGTATTCTATCTCTGTGTTTTCCTGTTTGATCAGGCTATACTGATCTACCAATGTGTTTTTCTTAAATATTACATATTTAACTAGAAAAAAAGTCTTAGAGATTTATTTATTTTATGAGCACAGACGATTTGCATGTCATGTAGGTCTGTGCACCATGTGCATGCAGAATCCATGGAGGCCAAAAGAGGGCATTGTATCCCACTGAACTGGGGTTACAGATGCTTGTGAGTTAATGAGTGGGTGCTGGGAATTGAACTTGGGTTCTGTGCCAGAGCAGCTGGCTATTAAGTGCTGAGTCATCTCTTAATCCCTAGAATTTTTTTTTTTTAAAAATCAATTTTGGTAAATAAATAATAAACATAAAAGTTGGCATTTCAGCATTGGTGAGCACACAGTTCATTGTCATATGTAACCGGACACTTTGATAACATATGGTTTTAAAAGTGCTGAGCTTGCGTCTCCAGCAGGCCCATCAACAGTAATCAATGTGCAAATGATCAAAGTAACGTAAGCGTAGTTCTAAATCAGATATTAAGGATGTTTTTGGACCGTTACTCTTGCATTCGTTTTCTCATTGCTGTGACCAAGGTCTGACAGATGACTTTAGGGAAGAAGGGTTTATTTTGGCTCCTGGTTTGAGATGATGCAGCCCCTCATGACAGCAGGAGGCTTCGTGGCAGTAGAGTGAGCGGCTGGCACTGCTACCTCTTCACATTTTAGTGGAACAGGAAGCAGAGAGAGGATTAGAAGCAGAGCTGGACTATAAAACCTCAAGGCCCACTCCACAGTGGTCTTCTTCCTCCAGTGAGGTCCTACCTTCTAAAGAAGGTTCTACAACCTCTCCAAAGAGGGCCATTGGCTGGGAGCCCGTCTCCAGACAGCCTGTAATTGGCAAGCCACAGTAGCTTTAAATGAGATCAGTACCATCTCCCCAGGGAGGTAAGCAGTGTGCTTATTGCTAGAATGTTAGTGTGTGTACCTTCCAAACTCTATTCTTTATCAGATTTTATTTTGTTTTCATAGATGTGCTCACTCACAAAGCTTATATAATGAGCTAATGGGAGCAGGATATTTTATTATGGGGACTCATTAGTTACTTCATCTCTGGGTTCAAGTGCCACGCCACACAATAAACCACCATTGAAGATTACGTTCTTCTTTAATATTGTTAAAAGAGAAAAGGCTTCCTAAGGGATTTGTTGCCCATAATTACAATCATTCATTTTCCCGATTTCTAGAATATACAAAAAGCCATTTCCAAAATTTATTCAAAGATTATTAATTACCCCACTTAGCAGCAACGTGTCTCATTCAATTCATTAATAAAAGATTGGGAAATTGAAATATTGTAAATTTCAATACGCTTACCCCAATGCATTTTTTTTTTAAATAAATGCATTTATTTTATTATATCCTTTGAGCGTCAAAACCTCTAAGCTCAGATTCAGCTCATTCGATTTGCGGAAAATGCTGTGCACACAGGAGTCCCTTCAGTAGAGCTTGTCTTTCTTGCTAAGCCACTCTGAGATTTGCCTTATTTTCTATGACAAGAAGCCTGACTTAAAATTTTAATTCCTGCCAATGTTACAATATATGTTTTCTGGACAATTATAGAAACCAAAGAGGGATTACTTCTAATCTTGTAAAAAAAAGATTACTGAAAGTGAAATCCCAAATCGGGAATGACATGATGGAAACAGTCCACTTTATATTAGATTATAAAATCAAGGATACATTTACAGCCTTCTCGCACGACCTGGTTGAATGGCCAGTGCAGCTGCAATGAACAGTTATTTATAAGAAACAGATTGTAAGCAAAGACTTTTTAAAGTCTTTGTACCTTTTAAAGTGTTATGCAGGCACATGTGTTATTCTGAACTTAGCTTCTGGGAATAATAAGATTCGTGTATAAAAAAAGTGATTCCTTTAATTTGATTAGATAGTGAGATAAACTCTTCCACTAATTTAATGAAACAGAAAAGTATACACTGCTAGAATGAGTGGGTCCAGACACCAGCATTTAATTTTATCTTTTGATTAATACGAGGTGTAGAAGGAGACATGTAAAAGATTTTATAAGCTTAAACGTCTCAGGATTTATTGCAATTGGAAAACATACCTTATCATATTATTTGATGAAAAAGATTTTAATTACTTATTGAATAATGCACAGTGCATTTGAGAGAAGCCACATAAAAATTTTATCTCAGTGTTAGTACAACTTGAGGACTAGTGTTTCTGTAAGCCCCTGTGCCTAAGAGAGTTAGTGTTCTGAAACAAAACTGTGATGTTCTGGCTGCTCAGAAATTCTTTCTTGCTCCCTGCTTCCCCCCTCCACATTTTCTTCTTCCCTCTCTCCCCCTCTCTTTTCCTTTCTCCCTGCCATGTCTCCCCTCCTCCCTAGCATGGCTGCAGTCACCTTGTGGCTATAGTTCCAGCTTTGCTGTGTTACCTAGAGCAAATAACAACCTCTCTGTGCCTCCCTCCACCTTCTGCAAGGTGTGGGGGTGTGGCTGTGTGGTATACATAGGAGTGTGTTGCAGCATGTTGTTAGGAGCACAGTGTGTGTGTGTGCAATTGAGTTAGGGTGGAAATGTGTCTGTGTGTTGAGTGTGCTGTAAGCAGGGTGAGTTTCATGGAGTCAGTAATGAGTAGGGCGGCGGGGGGAGATCCAAAATGGAACTTCATAGGACTTTCAGTTTCCATACTTTGCAGTGATGTGTGGGACCAGGAGACTGTTTTTCTTGTCTCAGTAGATTTGGGGCTCACACAAGGGACTGGCTGCTGGGCTCAGCATTCAAATATAGTTTTTGACTTCATGAAGCTAACGGTTTGGAATCCACTGACATGGACTCTCCATACCAGGAGAAGCTTTGTGGTTGGGGGAACTGTGGTCTGATGTTGGTATCCACAACACTCACACCCTAAAGGCTGCATCTCTTAGGTAATGGTATTAGAAGGTAGAGCCTTCCGATTACACCAGGAGATACACTCCCACAAAAGAAGCCTGAGGGAGCTCTTTCCTCTGTCTACCATGTGAGGACACGGTGGACATGATGGTTTGAAAGCTAGTAGGGAACTGTTAATAGTTACAGGTGTTGTTTGCTTTTGTTTTTGTTTATGTTTTTTTTTTTTTCTGGGATGAAATACCATGACCAAAAGATAGTTGGGGAGGAAAGGGTTTATTCAGCTTACACTTCCACACTGCTGTTCATCACTGAAAGAAGTCAGGACAGGAATTCAAACAGGTCAGAAGCATGGAGGCAGGAGCTGATGCAGAGACCATGGAGGGGTGCTACTTACCGCCTTGCTCCTCATGGCTTGCTCAGCCTGCTTTCCTATAGAACCCAGGATCTCCAGCCATGCACCACCCACAATGGACTTTGTCCTGCCCCATCATTCACTAAATAAGAGAATGCCCAAAGGCTGCCTATACCCTCATCTTATGGAGGCATTTTTAAAAATCAAGGTTCCCTCCTTTCAGATGACTTTAGCTTGTGCCAAGTTGTGACATAAAACTAGCCAGCACAGGGGCCTTTGCCAGAACTCAAGCCTGGCATGCCTGCAGGCTTTAGCCTCCTCTCTGTCCAGGAGATTTCACAGTGTGTGTCTGTGTGGTGGCCTGTTACAGCTGCCTGCATGATCTAAGATGGGAACTACTAGAGCAGAGGGAAGAGACACTTGGGTACTTGTTGCTGAGGCTTGAGCTAATGAGCACTGGCTGCAGAAGAAGCTGGTGTCCTGGCTTACTCTGTCCAGCACACAAGCCACTGCCACGTATATCTTGCTAGGGAATTCCTTGTACTGTTTGTGCACTGGGTTTGTATAATATATACTAGGTTTTGAAGACAGCATGGGAAAGGATACATTTGATATGGGTGAGATAATAAGATGGAATTCTCTGGGAGAGATGGAGCTGTAAGAGTTATTACTAATCAGGAGCCTGTCCTGTTTGGTTTTTTTTTTTTTTTTTTTTTTTTTTTGCTTTTTGGTAGCTTTTTGAAAATTCAGCTACACCCAAGGTTCTTGTTCTCCTTCTATTGGCCAGCAACACCCAGGGCTATGAGGATGTTCCACGTGGACTTAAGCAACCAGGGGCTCTCTAGATGCAGTGAAATAAAGTGATATTACATGGCTGAGCACAGGGTTTGAGGAAGGGTTAGTAAGAACCAAGGCTGGAGAGACCATAGGCTGCATCATGGTATGTTGCAATCCTAGAATGAAGTGTGAAGTGTCCTGAAGTCTTAGGAAAGGGTTTAACAGGGGGATGTGACCTGGAGGGACTGTGCTGCAGATAGTCTGCTCTGGCTTCTCTGTGAACCATGGAGAGAGAAGCAGGAGTCAGGCTAATGCAGAAAGAGCAGGCTGAAGGTTCTAGTTTTCTAGGCGAGAGGATGAAGATGGCTTAGCCTGGCTGCTGTCGGTGTGGATGGAGGATGGTGGACATGAAAGAACTTACTGCAGACAGCCAGGAATTATTCAACAAGGAACACCACAGGGGCAGAGCTCTTTGCCTCTGAAGCTTATGGAACCCTGGTAGAGAGTGTAGAGGAAGCTGTCCTGTCTGGATACTCACTCTTGGGAGCTCTGAAAAGCACAAGCTCAGGAAGGGACTGTGCTTTCTGGATGGAGAGAGATCTGAGCACCAGAAGCCTGTCAAACTGCTGTGCGCCCTGGAAGGCAGTCACCTTCTGGTGCTGTCCCTAACAGTCGCCTCGGAGGCTGCTGCCCCATGAAGTGTCTGCCCAGTGGGTTTGCCTTCTGCAGAGGCCAGCATTTGGGCAGATATGTGTGTGGTGAGAGAGGTGCCTGTTACTCTGGGACCTGTCTGCTGCCCACATTCCCAGCCTGTAGTATGGCAGCCTCTAGTCTTCAATGTCCCGAGAGCTGTCTTATGTCTCAAGAGCTGTTCTTCAGTGACCTAAACCCTTCCCTGCCTGGTCTTATTCACTGCTCAATTTTGGGTCTTTGCTTAGGATGTGAAATCAAATGTCCTTCCTCCCAGGCCTCAGCATCTCAGATGTTATGTAGGCAGAAGCCTGTGACTACCTAACAGGGTGTTCACAGCTCTCTCCACCTGGTCCTCTTCATGCGAGCGTTGGTTCCTGTTACTCCTATGAGTCTTCAAGTCCCCTGCTGCTCTCAGACAGGCCTCGGCTGGCCAAGGCTGACTTCTGCCTGCTGTCAGCTTCCTGTTTGCTTTCCCTGTTCATCACCTATGAGTTTCCCATAGCTTAAGTAAAACTCTACTTTCTTCCTGAATAATTCTCTTACCATCTCTCTCTGAACCAAGTCCCAGCCTCCTTTGCCTTTTAAGCAGCCTGCTATCTCTAGTCCTTGTTTGCAGGTATCTTCTTGTTTCTGTTGTTGTTTCTGGGCTTAGTGATACTCAGCGTCACCTGGTGATACTCAACAAGCAGGATTTGTGGAGTCCTTTGGATTAAGAGTGTTCTTATTTTTGTATGGGAACCAGGTGCTCATGGAAGTCTGGGGCAGGAGTAAGGTTGGAAGGTGTGAGGAGTAAGGGGTCTCCCTGACAGATATTTAGAAGATATTAGCTCTTTGTAGAGTCCTGACCTTAAGCTGATCCTGACAGGAAGTGTTTCCAGGGCACCCCACACACCCAGCCCCTGCTCTAGTAGGAATGAGCAGCTGAAAAAGTTGGACATGAGTCTACCCTGGGAACTTACGGGACCAACAGAGTTCCCCTTCACATCGACACATGACTAGATATTTAGATGATCTCTGAATGTGCAAACCTCCTCATCATGATTCCAGAACCCTAAGAGATAGGAATGCTAGGGATTCTGGAATGGCAAACAGGCTAGCCCTCACACGGTATCTTTGTAAGAGTGTAGGACTGGAGCAAGCTGGCTGAGGTACAGAAGCAGGCAACACTCTTAGGATGTCAATTAATGAAAGTCTGTAGACAATCAGGGTGCTGGCTATAGACCAGGATGGCATTGGCCCTACAGGGACCTGGAGTTAAAAGGTGTGGTGGTTTGAATAGGTATGGCCCCCATTGACTCATGTGTGTGAATGCTTGGCCATAGGGAGGTGGCATTATTAGGAGATGTGGCCTCGTTGGAGGAAGTGTGTTACTCTCAGGAAAGGCTTTGAAATCTCCTATGCTTAAGCTATGCCCAGTGTGGCACACAGTCCTCTTCTGCTGCCTGTGGATCAAGATGTAGAACTCTCAGCTCTTTCAGCACCATGTCTGCCTGCACACTGCCATCTTCCTGCAGTGATAATAATGGGTTAAACCTTTGAAAATGTAAGCCAGCTCCTTAAATGTTTTCCTTTATAAGAGTTGCTGTGGTCCTGGTGTCTCCTCAAAGCAATAAAACCCTAACTAAGACAGAAGGTAACAAATTGGAACTTCTGAGAAAGGCCACATATCCATAGCTGACCTCATGGGGTTGATGAGCTAGGAGGGACAAAAATGGCTATATTTCTGAGGTAGTATATCTACTCACCAATGTCACCAAATCCAGGGACATTACATACTGTGCTTGATAACTTTATCGGCATTCAGGAACATTGCATAGGATCCGCCGCTCAGCTCTGAGGCTCTGGAGAACTCCTTGGAGGGCAGAAAAGACCCCTTCTTGGTTCACCTGGGGAGGAAAGGAAGGAGGTTAAATCAGAGGCTGTTTAAGCATGGCTGGGCATATCAGATGTGTTTGGGGATGGAGTAATGTTAAGCTTTAACTCACAGGCCAGACTTTCAGGCTCTGTAAATGATGTCATACCCCCAGGTCATGCACTGGTTGAGTCAGAACACCCTAGGGAATTGCTAAGTATGATTTAGTGGGGATTCTAGCTTAGCAGGTCTAAAGTCATCTTCAATTAGCTCCCAGGGTATCTTAGAGTCTAGTATGGGGGTCGCTATCTGGGAAAGGAGTAAAGGGAAGGCAGAAGATGGGCAGCTCACTTGGACTTGGTATCATATTGTCCTTCAGACCTCACTGAAGGCATGTGATGCCCAGTACAAAGTGTTATTGACTTGCAGGTAGCAGCCAAGGGCAAAATTTCCAGGCTCACAGTTGTTGCCGGTGGCCAAAGCTTCCCTTTCCTCTGTCACTACTGTGGCATGCTATGTAGCTCAGGGTCACCAGTCATACTTCTGCTAATAGCTCTCAGACTTCTGCATGCAAAATAGGCACAGAAAGGCTGTCACTGCTCACTAAGCACATACTGCTGGGTCCTAGAGTCAGAGTCTGGGCTGGTATAAGTCCAGGTCATCTGTACTGCACAGCTTCTGAGACAATGATGTCTCCAGTGCATGAACCTCACTGTGAGGATAGAACCTATGTGTTTCCAGAGACCAGGAAGAGAAGGAGAGAGGACCAGAGGAAATATCTGCATCTAGCATGGGTCAGAACTTTCTGAAATTAGTGACAGATGCCAAACCCCAGATACAGGAAGCTCAGGGAATACTAAGTGGGGTATCCCCAAAAGTGCACATGTAGGCACAATAGATTAAAAATGCTAAGGGCCGAAGACAAGAAAATGTTCTTCGAAGATTCCAGAAAGGAAAGTATCTTATTTAGCTAAGAGTTGAGGTAGAAATTATATCAGGGTCATTGTGAAAACCATGAAAGCTGAAGATGGAAGGGTCAGATATTTGGAGTGTTGAGAAGACAACCACCAGCTAAGAATCTGACCTAGGGAATGATCCTACAGAGGAGGAGAGAGACTATCTCAGGAAGACACAGGATAAGGGAGGCCATTGCCCTTGACAGAATGTTAGGAGTTCTTTAGAGAGAAGAAAATGGTAGGTCTGGGACTCAGATCTGCATACAGAAAGGATGAGTGCCAGGCAGGAATCACTGAAGGCAACACAAGTTGCTTTGTTTTCTTATTTGTAATCGAACTGATAGACAAGTCTTCAAAGGACAGGTCATGGGGATGGAGTTCTTACACTTCCCAGATGTGTGAGTGACACCCTGGGTTGGGTAGGGGGATGGAGCTAGGTTGGTAGAGTGCTTGCATAACATCTGCAAAGCCCTTGATACCCTGCAAGAATAAACTGGGCCTGGTGGCATATACCCTTGTAATCCTAGTGGGCAGGAGGTGGAGGCAGGAGGATGAGCTTTGATTGGCTACATAGAAAGATTGAGACCGGCCTGGGATACATGAGACCCTGCCTCCAAGTTAACTAAGTATCTAACTGTATAAGTCAATAACAGTTGTAATAATGGCAATAATATATTTTTTATGATAAATCACATGACTACACTGTATGAATAAGTGAAACAGATGACAGAGAATCTCAGAATAGATTCTGAAATATCTGTTGAAATATTCCCTCTTGATGGCTCTTGAGTTGTACAGGAAAGCCACGTATTTTACCCGGTCCCTCCCCCCTTCCTCTTTTGTGAAACAGCTGCCTCAATGTCATACAGGGAACTCCAGGGACTCAGCTCCCATGATTACATCAGCTTTTTGACGATGCAACTGTCTGAGTCACACATGTTCCCTAAAGTAACCCTTATAAAATCATGGGTTCCCCAGTCTGTACCACAGTGGAATTGTTTCTTTGGTTTGTGGTTGGTGCATTATCTGGTGTATGCTGACATTTGATAATTTCTTCCTAGCACAACAGTTGTTTACAAAATGCCACAGTATATGTATATGTATATGTATATGTATATGTATATGTATATGTATATGTATATGTATATGTGTGTATGTGTGTATGTGTGTATGTGTGTGTATGTGTATATGTATGTATATATATTTGTATATATGAAGACAGATGAGCTAAGAGTACTAGATAGGCAAGGGAGGACATTTCCATTTCCATGTAATTATTCTCAGGAAAAAGTATCAGCCATGGATACCTTCAAGAATTCATTAGTGTTTCTCTTGATAGGAGTTTAAGCTTTTTGTGTGATGAGGGGACTTGGCCAGCGTTAGCAGGATTTTTCAGTGGGAAAGGACTCCTTTTGTGGCTGTGCTTTGGTGGGGTCTCATGTTTGCTAGGCTGCAGACTCACTACAGGAGATGCTGCTGGGCTTCTGTGTCCAGCCACACCTCTTCTACCAGCTAATTCTTGGACATTTTGGCTTTTGTTTGTGTCCTTAGGAGACTTCTAAGGAGAACTAGAAGAGACATAACTTACCAGAGCATGGACTGGATCAACACAGATGAGACAGACACCAAGGAGCTGTGGGCAGCTGGAGGGCACAGACTCAGCGGGGGCCCTGAGGAGTGTGGGTACTTCTGTGCATGGCTGCCGTAATTTTATCTCTCCTGAACACCAGCAACTAAATAGAAAGTACAATTGTTGTGTCACTCATGATATTAAACACATGATTGATGGTTTGGATTGAATGGCTCAGGTGTTGGCATTCCTGAGTTTCAATAAGTGGAGGCTTATGAGTTTATGTCAGACGTGCTTCGAAACACCTTGAGGAATATGGTTTCATAAGGTGTGAAAAGATGCTTTCCGTTGTGTTCTGTGCTTGAATATGCATGTGTTGTGGCCCATGGAAGGGCGGGGATGTGGGTCTTGAAGTGCCAGGTTAGAGATGGGTGGGGGCAGGCTTTTCTGCTAGAGGCTATTAATATGGACACTGATGACAGACAAGGTGGAAAACTACATAGTGATTGCAATGTTTTGCAAATTTATTTGGATAAGAAGATTTGGGAAAACACTCACTAAAGGTTTTTCTCTGTTTCTGCATCTCTCTCTCTCTCTCTCTCTCACACACACACACACACACACACACACACACACACACACACACACACACCAAATGGCATTGGGACCCTTCAGTCTGTTCAGGGTTCTCTCAATTATTCCATTGCTTCTGTGGCTGTGCGGTCAGACCTGGGGACAGCCTGTTGTCCAGAGCTGGCAGATGTGCCTCATGTGTTCCCCCAGAGGCCAGGCTTAGAACTGCATCTTGTTCAGTTAACCTTGGAAACCCATCTGCCACCCTTGGCACATAGATGATTCCAGCTGGGAGCAAGCTGGAGTGTGGACTTTGGGGCACACTGCTTCTTCTCAGGGTTTCCTGAGTGAAGGTGACTCTTCTTCCAATCTTATTCTGTCCTAAGCTCCAGTCCACATCTTTTCCAGCCCAGGACTCAGGTTTATGCGGCTTCTGTTGTAGATTGCTGTCCTCCAGGCATGACCTGTTTTCCCCTCTTGGGCCCTCACATCTGTGGTTACACAAGGAGACCATCATGAAGCATGGCTGGGGCTCCAGAGACCCCTCCCTTCCCAAGGGATTGATAGATAGTTAACAGCTGCTGGGAACGAGTATTCTCTTCATGGTACAGCACATCAATTAATGATGCCCTTATAAGTAACCCTAATTTAACTCATTGGTCCACCAGGCTAGACCAGAATGGATTCCTTTCTTTGGTCTTTTGTTGGTTCCCTCTCTGGGCCAAGCAGACATCTGTCCGCATCTCCTGAGGAAAAGTCAAGCAACATCTTTCTAGGTTCTTTGCAACAAGAGTCAGTGTCCTGACTTAAGAGAAGGAAAGTCTGAGTTTAAACAGAACTCACCAGTGGGCACAGGCGAGGTAGACTTTCAGGAGGAAGTGTGGTCAGCTCAGAGGGTTGCCGATGGTGGTGGTGATGGTAGGGGTGTATGTGTGGGGTGCCTGAGTCTCAAGTAGGTCTGAGCCAGAGGTCAACTCTGATCCAGAGGGTCTCAGTCTCTTCTGCAGGAGTACAGGAGGCCAGCTTCTCTCCTGATGTCCCATGGAGGCCTGGCCACGGGACTCAAGCTGATCTGAGAGCCCAAGTCTGGACTTTAATGAATGTTAGTTTTCTTTCTTCTCTCAACTGGGATCTCCCAGCCAGCAGCCCCAGAGGGAACAATTAGGTTGTTTATCCAAACCTCAGCCACTTTGCTGTGTAATTGATTTTTCATTGAGTGTATTTAGGAGAGGTTATTTACATGAATGCGGGCCCACCAGGGACAGCGGCATCCTTGTAAGGGAAAGGGAGAAAGCTGGATCAAAGAGCAGGAGAGGAGAGAGCAGGATAGGTGAGCTCCTTGGACTTCAGAACCTGGGCTGAGAGTCTGGGCCAATCCTTAACCCTTCAAATCCTGGCCCCACAGAACTCCTTTTAAATGATGCTGGGGAGGTGCTGGCCACTGAGCCAGACGCCCCACGGAATGGCCAGGCCCCTGATATCATGACTGTTATTACTACCACTACTCTCCGTGCCCAGAGGGTGGACCTTTTCCATCCTCTGTCTGCCTGCTGCTTTCCAAGGCTCAGCCTTAAACCCTTCCCTCTTTCTCAAAGCAGGCTCTGCAAGCCCCCTCCCCCAGTCTCTCTCCAGTCTCTCTCCAGTCGCTCTCCCATCCACAAACAGCTCTGAGGATTATCTGCAGCAGCACATATGTTTAAAAAAATCTTTTAGGTAAAATATAATTACGTTTTCCTCCCTCCAACCCCTCCTATTTCCTCCCATCCTCTCAAACCGATGGCTTCCTTTTCTTTAATTATTATTGTTACATATATGCATAAATATAAAAAAACAAAACCCTATGAATCTGTTTAGTGTTGCTTGTATGTATATGATTTCAAGGTGAACACTCACTATTGGATAACCCATTAGGGGACTCAGCCCTGGAGAAGACTAATTCTCTCTCTTCCTCTCCCTCTCCCTCTCCTTCCCCCTCTCCTTCCTTCCCCTCCCCTACCCCCCTCTGCAATCATTAGTTGCCTGTAGTTCTTTGTCTAGGGGTGGGGTCCGTGAGATTTGCTCTTTCAACTTCAGTCTATTGGCAGCCATATTTGTTGAGGTTTCCTGTGTTGGCATTTTATCTAGGCTCTGCTCCACAGTTCCCTGGCAACAGCCAGTGTGCCTGACTCACTATAAAAGGGTCTGCTTGCCCCCTCTTTACTCTCTTGCTCTCTTCCCCCTCTGTTCCTCCTCTCCCCATTTCCCTTCCTCCTTGCTCCACCTGTTCATGGCCAGCCTCTACTCCCTCCCTCCCTCTCTGCCTTTCTGCCTTTCTCAGGCTCTACTACCCCTTCAACTCCCCTCCCCATGCCCTAAATTAACTCTGTTCTATACTATATGGTCTGTGTCTGGCACCTCAGGGGGAAGGGCCGCCTCAGCATGGGCCTGCAGAGGCACCCCTTTCCCCACACCATACCGTGCCCCCCACCAAACATATCCCTGGCTTCTTCTTTTTTTATAAAACACAACATCCTGGGTGTAGCTTCCCTGTCATATGGCAGAGACATAATTTCACAGCGGATTTACTGGTCAGCTTGGCTCTTACAGTCTTTTCACCTCTTCTGTGATGTTCCCTGGATCTTAGACACAGGAGTTGTGTGTTACAGATGATCAGCTGTTCTCTGCATTTCAACTAGTTGTAGCTTTATGTAATGGTTGCCATCTACTGCAAAGAGAAGTGCTTTTTTTTTTTTTTTTTTTTTTTTTTTTTTTTTTTTATCATTGGTGGGGGTAGTACAGTATTTTAAACCTTAGTTACAAGTCACAGAGTTTTATGCTTCTTTATTCTTCTTGTAGATCAGGAGTCAGTCGACCACATGTGGCCCATAGCTTAAACCTGATCCATTGCTATTTAGTCAGTAAGCTAAGAATCATTTTCATAGTTTTAAATGGTTGAGTAAAATCAAAAGAATATTTTGTAATACATTGTAACTGTTAGGTCACAGAGCAGCCCCCACAAATGCTAACAATGTCCTAAAGATAATGGCCTAGACCTTAATCAGGCTGGATTCTTACCACTCCATCAACAGAATCCTAAATTCAGCACTGACCTTGCTGACCTTGCCTCCCCACTCCCACAAGTCACTGTTCTCTGTCATCTGGGGCAGCCTGGCAGTTTATCCCCCAATAAACTATGTATCTACCCATGGAGTGCTCACAGTTCAAACTTCAGGGCCCACACAGTTCTAGCAGACTGCAGGCACAGTTCTCCATTCAGGGCCCACACAGTTCTAGCAGACTGCAGGCACAGTTCCCCATTCAGGGCCCACACAGTTCTAGCAGACTGCAGGCACAGTTCCCCATTCACTCGACTGTTCTCTGCAGCTGCCTGTTGCTTCAGCATGGAGTGGCATTTCATGCCAGGTTTTCTTGGATGTTTGGGATTTTAGGATCTTAAACTGGGAGACCAGAAGCTTTTCTAAGGTTACTTGAGCAAAGCCTGAGGGTGTGGGACCTGTGAGTGTGAAGAGGTCAGCTCAGAGCCTTTGGAAAATTCCACCAGACTCCCTCCCTTCTGGAAAGGAAGGGTCATTGGGAGCAAGTAGGCGCCTTCCCCTATGGAAGGGGAAGGCTGAATTACATCCCTCAGGAAGACCACAGGGGGAACACAGCTTGTAGACACATTCCTCAGGGCAGGCAAACTGTTGGCCTCCTGAAGACAAGGAACGTTCTTGCTACATTCCCTAAGGACCAGTTTTAAAGTCACACTGTTCTGCCAATCACAATGTTCCTAGAGGTTGTTGCTCTATTTTATCCCTGAAAACTGTATAAAAACTGGCCCAGGGCTTCACCTCGCCTTTTGGATGCAGGACGACCCCAGCATGCTGGAAAAAATAAACTCTTGCTTTTGCATTGATCTCTGGCTTTGCATGGTTCACTTGGGGTGGGGGGTGGGGGGTGGGGGTCCCCACGGCTTACAAGCCCTGTTTGGAGAATAAAGAATCTAATGACAGTAGAAACAGCAAGTGCAAAGGCCCAGTGACAGAGGCTGGAGGGGGGAGGGGGGATACGCAGAGGAAGAGGTGGAAGGGGAGGGGCAGGAGTTGTCAGAGAAGGGGACTTTCTAGGAACAGGAAGAACAGACTGGCTGGAGGGAGGGGAGGGAGCGGGAAGGAGAAGCAGACAGACAATCTGGAAGATTCTTTGTTCATTGTGAGGGTTTCTTCTTTTCCTCTGAAATGATGAGTCATTTAAGGGTTCTTCGCACAGAACTGAGGCAGTCCAGTTTGTATCTGTAGTAATCATGGAGGAGGTGTTCTGTAAATAAGACTGACTTCAAAAGCCAGCGCGGCGACACACGTCTGTAATCCCAGCACTGTGGAGGCAGAGGCTTAGGACTTTTGAGTTTGAAGGCTGCCTGAGCTTCACAGCTAGATCTCACCTTGAAGATCTGACGATGGGCTGGTGTTGTAGCCAGCCAGTAGAAGGCTTGCTTAGTGTGTGTGGGGAAACCCTGGGGCTCATCCCCAGCACGGCACTAACCTGGAATGGTAGTATACACTTTAATCCAGGAGGCAGAAGCAAGAAAAGTAGTTCAAATTCATCCTTGTGTTTGAGCCTAGCCTGGGCTACATGAGACCTTGTTTCAATTGTTCTCTCTTGAAAGAAAACCAAGACAGGACAAGTCAAGCCAAGCAAAATAGAGAATGCTCAGAAAGGCAGGGTTGCACCGGGCTATATGAGCAGCGTGGGGCAGAGGTAAGATGCATCCCAGGCCTGACCAGGCCCTCCACTATTGCCTGTGTTCTTGGCCTTCCTGGCCAGCATCACACACAGAGAGCGCCTCAGCATTTTTCCACTAAGTGAATTCAAACGAACTTCAGAGGCTTGGCTGGGATTTGGCTGGAGGACAGAGACACCCAGCTCACCGGCCCATCTGCTCTGCTCAGCCTGGGTGTTGAGAACAGTGAGACTGCCCAGACCTGGCCAGCAGGCCCTTCTGTTTCCCTTACCCTTGGACCCTCCGTGCAGCAGCCTGAGCGACAGACATTAATTAAAGTGCGAGGGAATGACTTCATTAGCTTCTAATGGTCACATGCTGCCAATTAAACACCTTGATGACTAGCTTCCTCTGGAGCTTAATTAGCTATTTCTCAATAAATCCAGCCCTGTGCCACCACCTGTCAGGTTAGGAGCCAAGACTTTTCTTGGATATGTCCTCCCAACCCCCTTCCTTGGGAGCCAGTAGCTTCTGGAGGAGTCAAGTTGGAATTGGCGCATCCTGAGATCATTCTGTGGTCCTGTTGAGTATTGGAAGCTTGGTGGAAATTCCCTGGTGGGTAATCTTTTATTTGCTGGCTGTGTGTCTTCCATACTTTGGCAATAGGATCCTTAGCTGAGGAACCTGTGAGACAGGAAAACCTGAATAAACACTGAGGCCTCTCCTTTCTGCAGGTCACATTCTTTAGTCTCCTTTAATAGCTGCAGAGCTGATTTGGATAGGAATGAAGGGCCAGCACTTCAGGGGACCCCGCTTTGATTCCTGCAAACTGAGCATGAGTCCACAGAACTGAGAGGGTGCTGCAGATGACACTGGGTCTTGAGGGTTGATGAAGTAGACCCTTGATGGATGTGATTCCAGGACACTTGTTGCAGAAACAAAGCCCTGAGTACAGGGCACAGAAGATAGACATTGCCCATGGATCCCGGCCAGCTTGAGAAGAGTTGCTGGAAATGAGTGTGGCTGAAGGGAGGAACTGGGAAGTTACCAGTGCTTTCCCTGGTACAGGCTTGTAGTGGTGACTAGGTGCCACTGTCCCTGTTCAGCTTGCTCCGAGCTCCCACATGAAGGTGTGGGCTACATGGTCCTGTGCAGGGCCTTGTAGGGTCTGGTGCTTTGACCTACACTGCCAAGTAAGGTTCTTGGGGGGGGGAGGTGGGATGAGGGCTGTGCAGTGAAGTCCATATATAGTGCACTAGGCATTCCTTTCCCTCTCTCTGCCCTCATTCTGTCTCAGCTTTCAGGTTATGGTTCTCTTTTGATTTTGTTTATTTCTCTTTGTTTTTATTCTTTCATTCGTTTGTCTCATTCTGTAGCCCACGATCCTCCTGCCTCAGCCTCCAGAATGCTGAGATTACAGGTGTGTACCACCATGTCCTGCTCCATGGAGTCTTATATCCCATCTCCTGGAGTATGTGCTCTACGGCGACTTCACCACTAGATGGTAGGGGAAGCAATGGATGTTCTGACATCCATTCTGGGCCCGAGGAACTCAGCAGCTGCCACGTCTCTCTAGGGGCTCCCTCTTGAAACCCAGCCACCACACCGTGGGAAGCAAGCAGGCATGGGGGGCACTGACAGCTCCAGCTGAGTCCCAGCCAGCTGCCAAAAGCAACTGCCAGACACACGTGCAACCCTTCAAAGGATCGTCTGCTCAGAGTGGAGATGGGCTATCCCCACTGACCCTGGCCACGTTGCACAAAGATAAACAAATAGATGCAGGCTGTCGATTTCAGACTTGCTTTGTGTGGTTTGTCAGATAACTGAAGCTCAGGCTAAGGCAGGCTCTCAGGCTTCAGAATCCATCCTAACTCCAGGGTCTCAGATAACTCTGCAGCTGCCGGGAATCATGGCTTTGGTTTCCCACAGCACAGGGCAGCTCAGGGTATTTGTGGAATGAATGAGGAATTTATGCAGATTCCAATCAAGAATACAAGAGTTCTGCCTTTGTTCTGAGACCCTGTCTTCTGCTGTTACCTTATTGCAGACTCGTTTTTCTGTGGAGCTGTATGTGTGTGTGTGTGTGTGTGTGTGTGCGAGCACGTGTATGTGCATGCACATTTTCTTTTTTTTTTTTTTTCTTATCTGCTGACTCTTAGCTGAGCATGGGATTTGCTCTTGAGTTTTGTCTTTTACTGCTCTTGCTGCTACGATGGATTATCTGACAAAACCAAATTAAGGAAGGCAGGCTTCATTTTGGCTCACAGTTTGAAGATACAGCCCATCATGGTAGGGTATCCAATGGGCAGGAGCATGAGGCTGCTGGCCACACGGTGGAAGCAGACAGGCAGGAAGGTTTCTGCTCAGTTCACTTCCTCCTTGTTATCTAGGGCTCCAGCCCCTGGGGTTTTATCATTTAGGGTGAATCTTCCTACCTCAATCAAAGCAATCTAAAAACTTCCTTATAAATACATAACAGTACCCTGACTCCTTGTTTCTTCTAGAGCCTGTCAAGTTAGTAATGTCACAAGTTCATCTCGGGGCTTGGCTGTGAAATGCCCCCTGAACCATGACCCACCTGGCCTTCATCACGGTGGTGCAATGTGGTGAGGACTTTAGGAGGCTGGCCCTGGCTGGAGGAAGTGGGCTTCTGGGTCCAGCCTCCTCAAGACTTGTAACAGAGCCCTGACTCAGCCTGAGCTCTCTCTGCTCCCCAATCCACAGAATGTAAAGGATTCGATCACCAATTGCCCACTTGTGAGGCTGAAGGCTGATCACGCCACTGTGCTTTTCCTGTGGCGATGGACCACATTGAGCCCTAACGTAAATTTAAGTTGTTTCAGTTAGGTGATTATAGCAACAACGAGAAGTGAGGAACACCTCTGATCATGCTCCCTTCTCTCCTAAAGGTAGCAGGAGGCCTCTGGGGTGAGAGGAAAGTCTTTCTTTTGGAGAGGGGTTGGAATGGGCTGACTGTGGCCCTCCTTGCCACCGTGAGTAGGAGTTGTGCTTAGCAGAGGGTCTAAGAGTCCTGACATCTGCTGAAGAGAGATCCAGGAACTGGGAGGAAGGCAGTGCTGCCTCGACTGGGTATACAATTGGAATACAATTGCAAACACAAGCTTGAGGGGTAGATGATGTGTGAAGTCTGCGGCATCAGGGCCCAGGTCACTTTCTTGGAGCCCATAGGTGGTGGCTAAGAATGGGAGTTACCTTGGAGCTGACCTTGAGATGGAGCCGCTTCGTTGTGTAGCCTTGGTTAGTGGCCAATGAGTGAATGAGGTGGGCTAGATCTGAAGACAGGCAGGGACCTGTGGGGAAGGCAGCTTGCTTTCTTGGAGGGGGTCTGAGAACAGGAATGACAGTGTCCAAGAGTGTGCTAGTGACCTAGGCTTCCAGAAGGTTCTAGGAGCTTCTCAGAATCCTCTTAAAGCTGTCAGGATGGTCTGTGGGCCAGGCCTCAAGAATACAGCTTCTCTAGAGAGTTGGTGGGCATAGTAGGAACAGCTTGGTTCAGGAGCACGAGGTCTGACCTCTTGCTTGACTGGCAACCATCTCAACCTTTGGAGACTTCCCACTCATGCCCTTGTCTGTAACACAAAAGCATCGGTTGCTATGGACATGTCCCTCTGGGTGCTAGAGATAGCACGAGTCAGAGCGCAGGGCAGTCTGAGAAGCTTTCCTTGGCCCTTTCTGCCCTGTTGGAGTATGTATGCATAGGTGTGGACCCAGGGTTGTCTCCTCCAGGGACATCAGTCACACTGGCTCAGGAGCAGAAGTATTCAAATCCATCTTGTGGCTTAGAGTATTTGTTTCTCAGAGTATTGATTTTCATTATAAAAAAAAATTAGAAAATCAAAAACGGAGTGATTTATAAGGTCGGCAGCTGTGATTTGGCATCTGTTTTCTAGCTACATGACTCCGTGCTCTACTACGCTGTTCTGTACCGCTCGCTCTCCCTTGGCTACACACTTGAACTCTCTCCTTTTTGATAAATACAGATCGACTTCATCATCTTTAATGGCTTCATGATAATCTCATCGAGTGAACATAACATAAATTATTTAACGATTCCCTACTCGTTTGAACTTTAAATTTCTCTCTCTTTTTGTTTTTCTGTTACAGGCAGGGTTGTGATGGTTTCTTACTCAGTTCTTCCCCCACGTACTTAATTATTCTCTCGAATATGAGGATTTTTATGGCTTCTAATGTGTGTTACTCCATCACTAGAGGACTTGTTCTCTCTTATTCCTATGTCTTCCACCCCTGCCAATGCCAGGCATTAGAATTCTTTTAAATCTTTGCCGGAAGAAAAAGTAACTTTAGTCACATTTATTTTCTTACTGCTGGAATTGAAAGCTGCCATCTGCACTTCTTTTCTCCGTGGTTCAGCTTCTGGTCTCACTTTGTCATTTTACCCCTGTGGTGTAGATATTAGTTTCTTACTGTCTCTACAACAGATTGACTTAAAACTGTGTGATTTCAAACAGAGGAGATGTATTCTCTCCTGGCTCGGGAGGCCAGTCTGAAGTTAAGGTGTAGGCCGAGCCACGCTCCCTTTGAAGCTGATGAAGGCAACTCTGTCTCTCTTCTTCCTGGCTTCAGAGTGGCCCACCTTCTCTGTGTGACCCCCACCCTCTGTCTCTAGGTGGCTGCCTTGCCCATTGTCTGAGTATTTTTGTGTAAGCACAGCAATCCCTTTGTTGAGCCTGCATTCTAATCTACTGACTCATTTTAGCAAAGACATTCCAAGTAAAGGACTCAGTTGCAGGTCTTAGTAGCAGGTGTGTTAGGACTTCCGTGTCTTTCCGAGGGGCACTCTATTGATCAAGCCCTACTAATCATGTCTTAAAATCATCTCAGGCACCGGGCACTGCAGTGAACATGTAGTCCAGAGTTTAAAAGGTTCTTTGCCCAACAATGACGTGTGCTCACAGTAAAAAACAGAACTCATACATACTAGGAAGACCCTCAGACCCCCTGATGCCTCTCTGCAAGTTTCCCTTTCAGATATAAATTTCTAGGTGAGTTGTCTGAGCGATGGTTTGGTGGAAGTTTCCTTCGAGGCTCAAACCCAGAGCCTCTCCTTCTGCATCCATGCCTTGAGGAGCAGCTCTGCAGAATCAAGCAAGGCTCCGGGGGGCCTAGAAAACAGGGAGGATTTATCTAAGGTGGCCCATGGAGGGGTAGTCTAGACAGGGGAAGGCAGACCCTAGCGCTCCCTCAGAGGCAAGAAGCCCTCCAGGAGACTCAACCTACACCTTTCATCAGGTTGGCAAGTGACTGCAGAGACAGCAGGCAATTGGGGTGAAGTATCCTACACCCACAGCCAGCGGTTCAGGCTGGGAACGCTGGCTCTAGTGCAAGCACCCCCCTGACGCTGAATGCTCGTCACCATGAACATGCTGAAGGAGAAAACAAAGGTTGTAGAGAAGAGAGAAGCCTGGGTTCAGAGCCCAGATCTGCAGTTTCTTAGCTGGGCGGTACTTTTAATCTGTTTAGGTTTTGATTTCTATTTTGTAAAAGTGAGATGATATTTTTATTCTGTGAGCTGTTGGAGGTGAAGATAGTACCTCGTGCCAGGAGCTAGGATCTGACATGGGGCAGGTGCTGAGTATGGGTCTCTTTATTTCTTTCCGAGTTTTTAGTCAACTTATTATGATTCGAACAATATACAGAGTGACTTTTCCTGGTAGGTTCTTCCATCCTGATAGTCAAAACTTTGAAATTCCCGTCTTCACAGATACTCCCCTTAGACAAGCTTTTGAAAAGTCATCGAAATTAACATCTCTCTCACCCAGCAGATCCAGGGAACATGGAGAGGTCAGATATAATGGGGGCGGGTGTGTGTGTGGAAGACAGAGCCTAGCTGAGCTCTGGCAGACAGTGGGACCAACTTCCTATAAGAGCCTGTGGAAGGCACTGAGCTGGTGCAGCAGTCAGGTCCTCATTGGGAAATGTTGCTCTCGTAGGCGTCCTGATTGCTTGTCTGGGTAAACGGTGACCTGATTGTCCTGGAAGCCTGCCCCACCTCTGTGTGTGAGAGAGAGATATGATCTGCTACACTCGAGGAACAAGAGGTTCATCTTGTTGGGGAGCAGCTCAGCTTCCCAATGTAGACAGACACTAAGAGAATCAGTACGAAGGGGGCTTGTCATAAAGAGTCTCTAGGAGCCGAAAGGGTAGGATCGGGGAAGCCAGAGGTCAAGGGTCATAGTGCCAGGGTGTAGCCTTGACATGGCCCCTAGGTTTCCATAGAGCAGGTGTAGCCCAGGACACAGCTGAGTGATGGGTCCTAGGACTATAGGTACTCATTTCTCACAGTTCTAGGCATTTCTCATGGCACCAGGTACCATGGTGCCAGGTTGTACACTCTAGGTAATTCCTCAAGGTACTGGGTACTTCAGTGCCAGGAATAAAGCTCAGGAACACCGAACACTCAAAACCCCAACCTTTGAAAGACTAGACATCTTCATCACAAGGGGCAATGAGATCCCACAATGACTCCCTAGACCTTCTTCTGAGGGATTTATATATTTGGGGACAAAGACTCTGAATTATACCTGTGGGGTAAAGACTGCAGATTCACACTGAGACCATGCTGTTCCATGGCCTTTGGTATATGATTTATTTGACCCAGAGAATAAAAATGGGGTGAATAATAACAAAATATAAGCCCCCCAGAGTTTGGCATAAAGCCTTGCAATCACTGTCTGATCATAAATTAGCACCCATAATAAGAGTGAAATTTTACCCTGAATTTGGGACAGTCTGGGTTTTTCTTTTTCCCCAAATTGGGTTTAAATGCTTTCCGTAAATCCCAACTATTTTAGGGCTGTAAAGATGATTATCCACCTGAAATGTAGCCCCCAGGGACATAAGAAAAAACACCAAGCCACTTCTTTAAACAAAGTCCATGAGTGAGGGCTAAGTTATGCTATCTCTGAAGGGTGAGGCTGTACCTTCCCATGAGGTCAGAAGGAAGTGGACAGAAAGGAAATCAATTGGGAAACAACTCTCATGCTTGAATCATTATTTTCTTCCTCCACCAGGAATCTGCTATTGGTTTTTATAAGTGATATCTAAGTGATTAAAAATGTACTAAAATCTTGAAACCGAGTCCGGGGGAAGTAGCCAGAATGAGAAGGCTGTTGGTCCTTCATCATCCTGCCTCCTGGGTGTCCCCTTCCCCAAGTCTTTCATCCATCTTTTGAATGACTCAAGAGTTAGTGATCTACGATGCTAAAATATTCATATGGTGATCTGTCTTTTGAAGAGAGTTTGTGCCTAGCTCTGCAAACAGTCTGCCAGCCCTTCCCGAAAATACCCAGCCAAGCCATGGTGCCCGGAGTCGTGAGTGTTCTTCCCACCAGCCATAAATAGATATTTTACGGCTCAATATCCTTAGTCATAAACTAGTGAAGAGGTAAAGTCAATAGTAATGACTGTCAGATCCTACTGTTTGATGTGTGAGGATGGTGAGTAACGGTGAGCCAGTTAGAAAGTGGGCACAGACATCTTACACACTGGCTTCATCAATTCCCCTTCTTTGAGAGATTAACTTACTTAAAGTTCTAGATTAATAAGATCAGACTTGAATCCTGGTTTCTTTCATCTCTCGAGTGCCCAAAGGTGATAGGAAGGATAACCTGGAAGTTGAAATGAACTCGGAAGGTGGCCTGCTGTCGCCAGCAGGGATTCTATCATCTTTCCGGGGGGGTAAGCTTGTAGAGTCAGCTGGGTTTACTTGATGTATTGGGGTACTGATTACAGACGTGGCAGGACTGCAGGTGCTGTGGGGGTGAGGAAGTGTTAGTCAGGACATCACTTTTGCAGCCTCTGACTCTGCAGAGTTGAAGCAATGAGGAACACAGCTGGAGTCTCCATAGCTTGGAAAGTAAGAAAACATTCAATTTTCCCAGTGCCTAAGGTTAGATGCATATCTGGGACCAGCTCCAAGGAAGACTGGTCCCAGAACTCGGGACTGGAGAAAAGCAGGTCCCCAAACTCAGGACAGGACAGGTCCCAGAGCTCTGAAGCCTGGAAAAGCCCCTGTGGTATCAGGGTCCTCTCCGAAGCTTAGAGAACTGCCACATGATAGCAGGGTCCTCTCTGAAGCCAGGAGAAGTCCCTATGTGGTATGGGGTGAAGGAGCAGCAGAGAATTTAGGTATCACTCCCCAAGGACAGGTCTTTCCTCAGGTCTCGTCTTCCTCTCTCTGATTTTGAGTTCAGCTCTGCTTCCCCCAGAGATACCCCCTACATCTCCTTTATCTGGTGACCCACTGCTTGGGTGCTCCCTGAGACAGTCTTAGATGATGGCTGATTCCTGCTGCCAGATCCTGAATACCTGTAGTTATTGTGAGCTCAGTCCTTTATCTCTCTCTCCTTCCCCACCACCAGCTTCTCCTGCAGCTACTGTGGCACAAGTCTTGGCTGGGATCAGGAACCCCAATCTCACCTTAGAGGGAACACACCCTATACTTCCTCCACAGTCAGGCCAGTGTTCTGAACCCCTGTTTACTCCAGTGCAAAGTCCTCAGCCTACCCTTGCCCATCTCTTTTCTGCCTCTCTGACCCATCAAGGAAAGTTCTATTCTTAGAGAGTCTGAAATCTTGCTGGGTAAGAATGGATATGAATGAAAGAAATGTATGTGTGAACTACCCAGACAAGAGAGTGTGCTGGGGTCAGAAGGGGCTACCCTGGGTACCAGGCAGAGTTTAGACTTGGAAGATAAGCTGTAGGCCTCTGGTTCCCTGCCCCGGCTACATATACTCTATACTTATTCAGGAGAAATGGGTCCAAAGATACCCAGATCCTATGGCTCTGTTAGAGTCAGCATGCTCCCTCGGAAACCAGGAGAACTGGAAGGTCACAGTCCCCTCTAAATGGCCCATTAGAGTGATTAGATAGGAAAGCAGTTATTGACCAACAGATATTAAATCTTGGCTGCCTGTCCACATTGGTAATGAACATAATGAAATCTACTCTCCTGCCTAATGGATGCGGATAAAGTCTTGGAAAATGAAGAGAGAAAGCAGGCTATTTGACAGGGAGTTAGAAACGGAATCCATCAGGAGAAGGTGTCAGTTGTAAAGAAAGGCTGCAGGTCGTTAAGGGAATGGGAGAGCTGTGTGGTGGGAAGTGGCAGGCGTCAAGTCCCCTTGACTTGAAGCAGCAATGCAGGGATTTTGAACCTGGAGCCCAAGTAAGAGATGTGGGGAGAACATGAGTGAACTGCATGCCAGATTCATTCCCATCTGAAGAGCTGTGTAAAAAGCCCCAGACTTAGGACTCTGTGGAATCTCAGAATGCATTCAGGAGCCATTCAGATTCTGGCCTCCTTAGTTTCTCTCTCACTAAGGCCAGCGCTAACTCCAACATCTTATTACCATCCTAGCTGGATAGACATGCAGTTCTGGGTAGGAGGCTATACCGACCTCTGCAATCACAGCAGGGTTTGCTGCCAGCCCAGCATCCATTTGCTGGGTACTTGGAAGGGATGACGACTATACCCATAGCCTGTAGCTCTTGCACTGAGTTCTAAGATCTCTGTCAGAATGGACCCAGTAATATTGATGAGATTTTACTCTTTATATGTTGGCTCCAAGTCTGTAATCCCGCTCTGACTTCTCTTCTTATGTTTATAGCAAATGCTTACAGTTTTTAGGTGTATAATCTTTTAGGTGTCCTGGGCATCCGATATCCTTTCTGATCTAAAAATCATACTTGACTCAGCTGTGAGAAGTCACATTCTCCACTCCTCACCCTCTAAGATGAGAATAGGATATGTAAATATACCCAAACCAGCCAGGTAGAACCTGGGGTTGATTTGGGAGCTGGTTTCTGAGGCCATGGAGATAGGACCCAGGGTACTGTGATGGTAGCCTGGCACTGCGGTCCTCAGTGGCCAGCAGTCAGCAGCAGTTTCGGTGGCATACACACAGAAGTTTCTGGGGGAGAAGTAGGGGTAAATTTGTCTCCACATCCTGCTGCATAGCCAGCCTCTCACACCCTCGGAGGTCCTACAGATAACCCAGCACCCTTTCAATTTGAATACCTTTTTACTCAAACCATTGAGAATGTAGCTTTCAGTTAGGGAGTCAGAACCCACACCAGGCTTTTAGTCAGTTCTAATAGAACTTGGATGTGGAAGGGTTAGAATGAAGGGAAAGTAGAAGGCTAAATGAGGAAGGGTGGGGCTACTCAAAGGCTGGTGGCTGCAGGTTGCTGCTACTAACCCTAGACAGAGTCACCGTGGGTGATGTTCTCAGAAGAGGAAGCTAAGCCACACAAATAGTCTGGTAAGAGATGGTGCAAAGAGCATTGGCTGGTCAGAGCCATGGCCTGCGGCAAAGCAAGGAAGGAGGTAATACTGTGACTTCCATTCTCTCTCCACCCACCCAGAGGCTCCCTAGCAGATCAGGGGAAGGAGAGAGAACTTGGGACTGTAAGTCTCTAAAACCTAAGGTTTTGCTGCTTTCCAGTAAAACCATCACTGGTCAGGGGCTGAACGACAATTCCACAAGAATGTCCTGGCAGGATGCCAGGATAAGCGCTTAAGTTTATTACTGCAGGAACACAGACAGTATCACAATAGACTGCGGCTCAGTACTGCTTACACCCATGGTGGCTTTGACCTGCTTAGTCCATGGATTCATACATATGCAGCCTTCCTCTTTCAGCCTAGGATCCAGGGAGTTAGCCTCCTTTGTGTCAGGGTATCAGCAACAACCATCCTTCTGCAGGCTTCCAAACTGACAACTCTTTCTAGACTTGTCTTAAGACCTTGACCTTGAGGCTTTTGCACTGTTCGCCTTATTGTAGACTGAACTACAAGAGAGTTTCCAGTCAATCAATCAGTGAGGGGTGTCAGACACTAGCAGAGGAAGAGGCACAAAGACTCATTTGTGAGTTTAGAGCCACCTGCACCCTGTAAGAGAGGCGAAAACAGCCCATCCGCAGTACAAAAACCCAACCCCACAGTTTGTAACTCCGAACCCCCAGCTTTCCCTCCACTTTTTCCTTCTTGCTTTTTGCTACAAATTGACATTACAACCTGGGTTTTGTTTTCTTTTTGATGCCTTTAGTACTTAACACACTGTCTACTATCAATATGCTGATATCAAATGAATGAGTAAATATGACAACAGAAGGAAGAATAAGGGTTACTATGGCAACCAACGGTGCTAGGACCCTCCACTGTGTGACCCTGGGGAGCAGCTGTCTGCTAACTCACTGCTGTTTATATGGTGATACCAGAGAGGGCATGGCTGTGCATCTCACAGCCCTTGCTGATGTGGAGAAGGAAGCCTGGGAGTTTTAGCTGTAGATGCTGTGATGACAGAGGCTCTTCTTCCATTCTGGGTGGCATGGGCTGGGGGCTGGGGATGGCATTGTGTCAGGCCGCGTCTGCCCTTCTGCCCTTTCTCCCTCATCTTCCCTTCTCAGTGCTGGTCAAGGCTGGCATGACCAATTCTCCCGCAGAGACTTGGACAGAGATGCTTTTCCGTTCCAAAAGATGGTTCTCAAGGACAAAAAGGAACTGTGTGTGGTGGGGAGGGAGAACTATTACCCTAAAGCCAAACCCATTCATTTCTAATATGGCAAAAGAAAATAAAAGCAAGAGTGATCTCATTCATAAATTATGCCTGTTCTATGACTTTGTGCCAAGCGAGTGAGTGACTGTTCCAGTGATAAAGAGTATTCCAGAGGCCAGAGACTGAGAAATGAATTAGTATATATTGAGAGCCTTTCTTTTGCCTCTGCCTGCTTTTGAAAACACATAGACACATGCATACACACACACACACACACACACACACACACGCAAAACTATTCACACACAAGCGTGCAATGCACACCTTCAAACACATGGGCACAAATATATGTGCTCACTCTTTCTGTCCACCCCCCCCCCCCCGGAACTCTCTTGCCAGCCCCAAGGCCTCCTTCTTCCTGTTATCTTAGATTTGTTATGTCCAGGGTCTATTTTGGCTGATGCTACTCTGACAGTCTCCCTTTAGAGGGCTTTGAAAAATTCCAGGAAGCTGGAGCAGACCAGAGCATGGAAGCTGGAAAGGAACATAGATGACATCTTGGATGGATGGTAGCAGCAGCCCGGCAGTCCTCAGAGCAAGCTCTTTAGGGGGAGCTCTCAGCTCAGCTCCTGGGTGGCCTGCTTTCTTCTCTAGAGGAGGTAAACAGAGCACATGACCATGCTGCCACTGCCGTGAATAATGTCTTGTTTTCCCCAACAGTCATGCTCTCGCTTTCGGCTATAAAACTGGAAGCCCCTGGAGTCAGAGTCGGGGAGTGGGGGAAGGGGGGAGTGGGATGTGCAGGTGTCAGAGGTCCCAGGGACCCCCAGCTCGCAGTCTTTTACTTGAAAACACACATAGACTGCTTGTTATAATGTAGTTGGTTTCAGTAAACAGTGTTAGGCTGGTGCTGGGCCCAGTCTGAGAGAAGTGTACATTTTGGGGGAAATTCACCAAACACTGACCTATTCCTTTGTCTCTACACTTAGTGTTCAGGATCGGTGTGTGAGTGTATTTGCTGCATTCCTGGGCTCCTCTCCCCTCCTGACCCCTTCCACTCCACCCTGCCCTCTCCCTCTCTTTTCTCCTTCCTCCTCATCCTCTTCATCCTTTCTCAAACCTCTCTATCCCTCTCTTCATCTCTCCCCAGGCTTCTACTTCTGTTTCTCAATTCCCGCCTCAGTCTCCGTCTTCCTCTAGTTGTCTCTGCTTAGGTTTCTCAGTCTTCCTTCTCAGCCCGGCTCTCGTTTCCTTACTGGGCTGTGTTGAACTGTGTCTCCTCCAAAACCTCATGTCCCATGAAGAACCACACAATGAAACCCTAGTTAGAAATGGAATCAGGCAGCTTTATTTAGTTGAGGTCACAATGGAGCATGGTGTGGGGTTAATTGATGGTGACAGTGTCCTAGGAGAGTGCCGAGGGACAACATGTGACCCTGGACACTGGCTAGAGGCACGAGAGCACCAAGGCTTGTTGCTTACTATGTGGTCCTAGGGAGAGACCAGGGAGGACTCACAGGGAGGACTCATGGGGAGGACGCATGGGGAGGACTTAGCGGTAGGTAGAGCCCTTGGAGGGAACTCAGCCAACATTTTGATCTGGATGTCCAGTCTTTTGCTTTGTTATATCTGCCCTGTTGACTTTAGGTTCTTTCCAGTCCAGAGCCAGTCTGCAGATTTGAACCCTGGTTCTCACTGGGGATGTTCTGGCTTTAGGCCACTGGCTGCTTCACTCTCTCTGCCAAGTTTATACCCTTTAGGTTCCCTGGGTCACTCTTAGACTTGCCAGAGTCAAGAATCATGAGCAACAGGAACAACAAAAATGGCTTCATGTGTCTTGTTATGCCAGCAGGCAATAGGTTAGAGGTCAACCTTCAGAATGATCAGTCAAGGGCTGGAGCCTCAGTGGGCTTCAAGGTATGCAAAGAGAAACCTGAGCTGGGGTGGGAGCAGTTGTATGTACAGCCCATGTCCATAAGTGTATGGATCAAAAAAAGGTTTGTCTATGGCTTAAGCATATGCTAAATAAGCGTATGATGGAGGAGTCGCTGCCATCTCCCCATCCCAATTCTCTGCTTCCTGTATATTTCCTACTTACTGTGTCTTTCCTTTTATCCCGGAGCTATGGAAGCACGCCCAGTCTTCAGCTTCCCCACAGCGGGGAAGTAGGCCCTTTGCTTCTCCACTTTAAGACCCATTCATGTCTCCGTCTTCCCACCCTGAGTGTGATTAGGGTGAAGGAAGGCTCATAAAAAAGAAAATCAAACTTCGGGTAATTACCACCCATAATTTGTTTATCTTTTAGAAGCTGGTATCGGAGGGACATTACTCACGGTGAGGAGCTGGCAAAGGCAGACGCATCATTTATACTGAAGTGTATTATCTGCTGTGATATTTATGATAAAATGAGTTTGCCAGCCACCGTCTATCAGACCATAAACATCTTACTCAGGCTTGAAAAATTGCTTTTAACATGATCTTGTTGCAAGATTAGGGCAGATGTGTCTTGAGTGATTTTCTTACCTCTGCTGCTCTGGCGGTGGAATTGTCCTGGATGTGTCCCCTGGTGGACACAACACCCCCTCCCTGCCCTCTAATACCTCTGCGTCAGTCCAAGGAAACTTCAAGGTCAGAGTCTGTTTACTCCTCAAGTTCATGTTCTCTGTGTGGCCTGGCATCTCTTGAAACAGTGGAGCGGGTCACATTTGAGCAAGTCTAGCTTCAAGGATCAGGACGCTACCTATTCCTAGAAAAAAATATCAAATACTCTCACCTGAGCTAATTTATTCATTTCGACCTATGTCCCATCATGCATTTGCTCATCTGCTCCACAAATATTGTTTATAGAGAACTGTTATGTGCAAGTACTGGGGTGTAGGAGCTAAAGTGAGAAACAAGGTGTGGCCTCTCCCTTTACAGACCTTGTGGTCCTTCTTTGAAGGCAAGAGGGAAATAACTGGCAAGAGAGAAAAATGAAGCCATGAATACAGGGCTGTATGTGATTTGAGAACCAGATGCTTCTTCTAGCTAGAGGCATGGGCAGGAAGCAGGTATCTGAATAGGGTTGAATTAGATCTCTGTCCATCACCTAGGTAATTAATATTCATTAGCATTAATACGAATAGTGCTAATTAGCTTTCAAGTAAATTAAATCAAAGCTAATCTAGATTTAAGAAGTCCATACTATTACAGAATTTATCAGGGCCCAGCCCAGACCCTGGGCCCTTTCTTCAGAGCTCCCTGACTGGGTGGCTCCCTGTCTGTGACACTTTGCTTTTCTGGACAAACCTTCACCTTATAGAAAATATGATGTCATATACCATGCTGTACATAGGAAGCCCAGCCTCTGAGCTGAGTAACTGTAACTAGGGAACTCTCCCCAGCAACACAGCTGCTGAGACCTCTCTGGCCAGGGGCAGTAGTTACCTAGGACACAGGGAGGGTAGCTCCTCTGGCCAGGAACCTCTGGGAAGATGAATGGGCAAACACGGGAAGTATGTGGTTGTGATCAGGAAAAACATTTCAGAATAGGGAGCACGGGGTTGAAGGACTTCCCACTAGAACCCTCTGCCTTGGATCCCACCCATTCTGCAAATCTTTGGTATGGTCTCTGGTTCCCCTCTTAGGTATGTGAGTGTGTTTGCATCTGTGCATGTGTGTGTGCATGTATGTGTATACCTGATGGTTAATGTTGATCATCAATGTTATAGAATCTAGAATCACCTGGGATTTGGGCCTCTGGACATGTCTGTGTCTGTGAGGAGTTATCCTGACTGAACAAATTGAGGTGGAGTAGCCCCACCTACTTTGGGTGACATCATTCCCTAGGCAGAGACTTAGGGTTGTACACGTGGAGAAAGGGATCTGGGTACCACTTTTCACCTTTAACTGCTTCTTGACTGAGGATGCAATATGCACAGTCCCCTCAAGTACCTGCTCCTGCTGCTGTGGCTGCCCTACCAAGATGGGCAGGAATGAAAAATCAGGGCAAAAACAAGCTCTTTGTCCCTTAAACTGCTTTGGTCAGAGTGTTTTATCACAGCAACAGGAAGAGATGTGGAGACAATGATCATCTAGGTGATTTGTGAACATGCTTCTCCTGCTCTGGCCTCTGCAGCTCTGGTCTCTGTGCTAGGCTGGCCTCTGGGCTGGGCTGACCTCTGGGCTGGGCTGACCTCTGGGCTGGGCTGGCCTCTGGGCTGGGCTGGCCTCTGTGCTGGGCTAGCCTCTGGGCTGGGCTGGCCTCTGGGCTGGGCTATAAGGTGAGCTCAGCATAGGACAAGGCAGGCATCCTGCTCCCTCATGGGACCTCTTAGCAGAGATTCATGAGAGGAGTCTCTTGTCCTCTATTGGAGAAAGACCCTGAAATGATTAAATGTCCTCTCTTTTGAACATATCGTCATGTGTGTCAGTCCAGACAATGGATCAGTGCTCAGCAACAGGTGATCCCTCGGGACCCACCCTGTCACTTCCACCCAGCCACAGGCTCTCACCTTGCCGTTTCTGCCTGGTCCTCACCTGTCCTCGTGGATCTCACTGCGATGATCCCTCATGCAAACAGTCTTCCCCCTCTTTTCCTCCTCTCTTTGCAGCCACCCTTTCAGGCTATTCACTGGGGTCTCTTCCAGGCTCCCGAATGTGCAGGCTGTCCCTGCATTTTTAGAGGTCTTCTGAAGTCCCATGCATTCCCAAATGGCTTATGAAATGAACCTCCCCCCCCCGCCCCCATACAGGAGCCAATAGAAGCACCTGCCTTTCCAGGAGTGCTTGTATCTCCAGAGAGGAGCTGTGTGAGAAGTAGAGGAGGTGAGGTGGCGGGTGTGAACAGCTGAATAAAGAAAATGGCTGTGCTTCCTGGCTTGAAGTGTGGACTGAACCGAGGCAGCATAGACTTGGGTGGGGCGGGGGGAGGCTGTCTCTACGGCACGTTTTTGGTGTGGTTTGACCAAATCCCCTATCTCACAACTCCTACTGTTACATGAAGCATCTTAACCACATTTCTGAGGCTTTTATAAGAGGTCTCCTGCCTCCTCATGCTTTGTTCCCACTGTAGGAGGCCGACTGCATGCGCATCACGTCCCCCTGTATCCTGGCAGCAGAAGCCCAGACTTCTTATCAGCTGTAGTTCATTTGTAAATTATTAACCTTTCAAGAGCCAATATTTGCCTGAGGCCTTCCTTCCAGCCCATCTGGAGCTTTAGTAATGGGAGGAGAAGGTGGCCCAGGGTCTGGGTCAGGGGAGAAGCGCCCTTGTTGTTGCTTGGTGGGAGGTGGGCATTGAATGTCTCTGGATCTGCAGACAGGATCTGACCAGAAGCAGCAGCAATGCAGCCAGCTCTTTCTCAGCCCAGACTGGGAGGCTGGCCACGGCAGAATGGGTATCTCTTGATGCCTGTGATCATCAGACTGCCGGGAAGAGGATTTTCAGGCACTTTGGGGAACAGAACAAAGCAGGATTTCCGGACAAGGGACTGGGAACAACTCCAAGGTGTGGGGGCTCCAAATAAAGGGAGACTTGACTTGTTCCTGGTGTACAGTTAATCCGTCAATGAGTTCTTCTCATAAGAACCTTAAAAACAGGACCTGTGGGGCTGGGAGAGGGCTCTAAGTTAAGAGCACTGGCTGCTCTTGCAAAGGACCCAGGTTTGATTCCCAGTGTTGACATGGGGCCCACAGCCATCTGTAGCTCCAGACCCAAGAGATCTGACACCCTCTGTGACCTTCCTGGGTAGCAGGCATGCAGGTGATTCATATACACACATTTGGGAAAATGAGAGTAGCAGTAAAATTACAAAACGAAAGGAAACCCCACAAAACCCAGCCAAATCAAAAAATCAGGACGTGTGATTTGGTATTTGTTATGTTTCTGTTGCTTCGATAAACACTAGGTCTTAAAAAAGACTTATAGAAGGAGTTTATTTTGGTTTAAAATTCCGGAGGGGTAAGAGTTCATCATGGCAGGAAAGCGTGAAGGTGGGCAGGCAAGGCAGCCTAAGCAGGAAGCTAAGCACTTACTTACACCCTCAACCACAAGCAGAAAGCAGACCCAGCAAACTAGCAAAGCCTATCTCCAGCAAAGCCACACCCCTTACCTTCCCAAACATTACCTCCAACTGAGGACAGAATGATCAAATCCCTCAGCATTTGGGGGACATTTCTCCTCTAAACCACCACAGCCTTTCCCTCAGAATGTCAGACTTTCAAGCCCAGGCTTCCTGGGCTCTATTCTCCATCTCTCCATCTTTATGTACAATCTATAAAACAACTATTATTTTTAAATAAAAAGCAATTAACAGTCCCTAAAACAATGGGTGGCCATGCTGGGAAGATTGTGAGCTAAAGGAACCAGAGTCCTTGACTCTGGCAGACTTGAGTCTGGGTCAAAGCACTGCTTCATAACAAGCACCTCCAACAAATTTCTTAGTCCAAGACCCGACTTCTTCCTCTGTAGTCTCCCTCAACCACAGTGAGGACTCTGGAGCTGATACTAAAAGGGAAGTTATCCTGGTTACCGAGGCTGAAGAATCAGCTGTGGTGAAGAAGATACCAGAACTACTAAGGTGAAACCTTTGCTTTGCTGGGATACTTGAGGCTGCTCAGCTGAAGCTGAGAAATTAGTGGTGATTAACAAGAGACCAGCATCACTGAGTTAAAATCTTCTGGGAAGTGTCTCCTGGGAACACACAGAGGATGTGTTCCAGAGTCAGCCAAGGTTGTACATCATGCTGGAAGCCAAACTTGGTAGTATAGAGTCACTTGGTAGTTAAGGTGGTGCTAGCTTTGAAAGCATGAAGGGGTCATGGAGAGAAGCTGAGGCTTGGCACTGTGTGAGGTCAGGAGAGGCCACTGGGGAAGCTGCAGCCTCAGGAGCAGCTGAAGGGGTGGGATTGAAGGGGTCAGTATAGAGAAGTGGAGGCTTGATTGAAGGGGTCAGTATAGAGAAGTTGAGGTTTGGCACCATGAAGAGAGCCTATGAAACACTATTGGTGAATGTACAGCCCAGTTACAGCAGAGGACTCCAGCATTTTGGAGGTGCCAGTGTCATGGGATGACCACCAAGGACAGCAGCAGAGTAGAGTGAGCCAGCCAGAGTCTAGAACACCAGCTGTGTGTGCTGTGAGGGAGGGGCTGGAGAAGAGACCCAAACCCTTTGGAGGAGCCCAGAAGGTCATGATTGGATCCCAGGCATTGGTTGGACTGAGAAATTATTTATGCAGTGGGATTTGGTTTTGCTTTGTTCAGATTGTAAATGGGCCCTGGTTCTTCCCTTTTGAAGTAAGAAAGTATGTAACTTAGTTTTGATTTTTTTTTTTAAATAGGAACTCATAGCTAAGCGACTTCAAACTTTAAAAAACAAAAGGGAGAGATTTGGATTTTTTTCTTTTAGAGACTGGATGTGTTAAAGGAACTGAATTTTTAATGTGTTTGACCCTCATAATCATCACCATCATGAAGACTAAGCAGGAAAGGCGCCTTGGGGACCTTGTACATGCTCAGCATGTAATACACACTTAAGGAAGGAAGCTGGGGTGGGGTAATACTTGTACTTGCTCAGCATGCACAAAACCCTGGCTTTGATCCGCATCACTACGTAAGCCACATGAGACAGCACATGCCTATGATTCCAAAATGGGGTCATTCTTGGTGCCGTAGCGAGTTCAGGACCAGCCTGGGCAACAGGAGACCTTGTCTCAGAGGGAACAAAAAGAGAAACTTGTATTTTTTAAAGCAATAATTACAGTTAGAAATGATATATGAAAAAGCTAAGTTCTATATAAAAAGAGATCGCTGAGTTGTGTGTGCCAGTTGTAGAAGCAACAGTGCTAGGCTTTGTGGGTATTGATGTCACATTAGTTACTATGCCAGGGCTTTACAGAATTATTTTCCTCCTTAAGAGAAGAACTATTACAGACAAGTCACCAAAGTCCAGAGAGATTGTGTATCTCTCTAATGGTTATTTGAGAAAGCCAGGCAGAGCCAAGTTAGCCTAGGTAATCCAGGATCCATCAGGCTGCTTCCCTCTGCCTTTTAGAACACACCATTAAACATGTAAAAACAAAGGGACGTGGTTGCACTCTCTAGAGAGCCTAGCTGTTCTGGCCTTCCTGGTGCATCTGGAGACAGCATATCATGGCTCAGGTTGGGCTTTTCCGTTGCCAGAAGGAATGTGGCCTGGAGCAGTTCAGTAGGCCAATGTGAATGGACAGTAAGCACCAAGCACCATGATTGTCACTTACAACATGGACTGGGTGATGACTGTTAGCATAAGGAGAGGTGAGGGCAGACATGTGCATGGGGTGGGATATGGAAGTACCGGAGGGAGCTAGGGGACCCTGGACTTGAAAAGAAGATGCTTGAACTAATGCCGAGGGTAAAAGCACAGGAGAATGGTGGGAAGATGGCTCAGGAAGATAGTGGGAGGGAGGAGGAGGGCAGTGGGAGGGAGGAGGAGAGGAGCCACTGTAGAAAGGGACTGCACAGAATGCTAGGCAAACTGTGGGCTGTTTAAAGTCTCTAAGAGGGACATGAAATACAGAAGTGGGTGAGTGTTAAATGCAGGCCTCAGAAAGTCCTTGAGTATATGTCTGGGAGCTTGGGCTATCTCCTGCCCAGTGTTGGTTGAAAGAGAGGCTGGAGGGGGTGAGGAGGCTGCTGGGTGATAGCTATCATCCAAGGGGAAAGGTGATGTTGGTGGCACTGATGTTTGGGTGCTGAACCTTTGGGACTTGCTGGCTGGAGGTGTGGTAGGGTAGGAGAGAGGATGGAAGATAGCTCTCGAAAGTTTTCTCTTAGACACCTAGGATCATGATAGAGCAATGAACAAAGCACTCAGAGGAAAGGAAGGCTGATGGTGAGAAGGTTCTGTGCACATGGGATGAAGGTAGTCAGACGGATGCTGTGTCTCCGTACTCTAACCCCCTACTTGCATGTACCATGTACTAGATCTTAAGTGTCTCTCAATGGACTGGCTATCAAAGGCTTCCCTGTAGGAGGCCAAGTCTGGCTGGGAGTCCAGTGGTCATTGGAGGCGCACCTTTGAAGGGGATTGTAGACTTCTGTCTTTATAAGTTGTTTTTTCTTTGGTGTCTCCTTATAGTAATGGGAAGCTAATACAACATATCACAGGAGAGCAGCATTTCTTAACCCTTTCTACCCTGAACCCTTTTCAACTGAGAAATTTCAACATGACCCCAAGTATATTGGTATATAAGTATATAAACCAAACATCTGTGATTTCATAAAGAGATTTTTTTTTCCAAAAAAGAGAGAGAAACCCTAGCTAACACAATAAAACAAAACAAAAATAATAAATAAATAAATAAAAGATTATTGGGAAACAATGCTTTTTCGTAAAGAAAAAGATTTCTCTTAAAAAATTTTTTGGAATATTTATAATTTTGTCATTTATTAACAATGAAAGCAAATTTATATTAATGGGGATAAAGTGCCTGTTGAATTTTACATAAAGAATTAAGTCCTGGCAAGATATTCAATACTGTGGGACGAAGAGCATAATTCAACAGTTTTCAGAGTTGATCTATATTTTCTGATTTTTATGACCATTGATACTGAGAATGTTGCTTTGCGTAGTAAATGCCTAGTGCAAAATGGCGGAACTGTGTTAAAGGGCATTTCAGAAATTGTTGGAAAGTATGTTCTAATCCCAAATCAGAATTCACTTTTTTTTTTTTTTTTTTTTTTTTTTTTTTAAGGAAAATGGAATAGCAAGTTTTAAAACCCAACATTCTAACATAATAAATTTAAATGTATACTAGACACATGCTGGGGAAGGAGGGTAGGAAACAGGGTTTTGTTTTCTGTCTTAAGCCATAGCCTTCCATTAGAGCAGAGCTTTGTCAGTACAATAGAAACATTGCTGTTCTTAACATCCGTCCATCTTGTGGTGTCTTGGAAAGTGTTCCTTAACAATGATGTGTGTAGAACAAAGTGAATGTTGGAGGTGAGGAAGAAGTGCAGTCACTTGATGTGACACCGGTGGGCACCGTCAGAAACGCCTCAGATGACATAAGCATGAAGTGCAGTCACGCAGTATGACATGGGGCGGGCACAGTCAGACGCATTGTACACTTGATTTGAATTGATTTTTGATTGTTTAGAAATATTTTACTATTGCTATTTGTTTTACAGCTTCCACATTTATTTGTCTGACCCCACACAGGGTCATGACCCATACCTGAAGAAGCTGGGGCGTAGAAAACCCAACAGCCCTGTGTTCCAGTTCCACCATGGCTCCCGTTGTCTGTGCCTTCGCACTTTCTCGTCCACTGAATTTCTCCTCAGTATTGGGAGATAAACACCCCACAAAGGACCACAAATTCCACTGTCCTCAAGATACGGCCTGCTGGCGTGACATCTCTGAGGTGACACCAGCAGGCCCTGTGAGCGGTAGAGGTTGTTTTTTCCCTTCCTCCTTCTGCTCTTTTCTAGGATTTAAGAAAAAATCTGGGGCTTTCAAACCTAAGGATAGACCCTTGGATCCCAAACACTTCCTTCCAATGAGGTTCTGCAGGGGCAACAAGACAGCATTCCTGCATGGGCGGGGGGTGGGGGGCGCGTTCCTCAGCCGCTGCATTGCTATTTGCCCTGTTTTATTGGAAATTGATCTCATGCTTAACAGGACAAACTTATAAGGAGGAAAGTGTTGGGACTCATCATCTCTGGGATCAATGCCTGTAATGATGGAACCGAAACAAGAAAGAGATTGAAAGAGAGAGGGAAGAAGAGCCTGTATAGGAAGAGGAGAAGGAGAAGTGAAACAAAACAACAAATCAAAGAAGGGAACTTGGAAGATGACTCAGTGGTTAAGATTGGAGCCCAGATTCTCAGAACCCATGTAAAATGCCCATTGGATATGGCTTCACACCTGCAATTCCAGCCTCAGAAAGGCAAAAGGAAGAGACAAGGGATCCCTAGGACAAGGTAACGAGGGAGCTAGCCATCCATATCGACAAGTTCTGTGTTTGACTGAGAGACCTTACCTTCTTGGATATTGTGGAAGACCGATGAAAGGTGGGTGATTCCTGACAGCAACCTTTGGCTTCTACATGCACGTGCACACGTGTGCCTATACATATCAAAAAGTGCACTCAGGCACACACACTCATGTATACTCACATGCACACATGTGCACACACACATGTGAAAATGGAAAAAAGAAAAGAAGGAAGGATTTGTTGAATATGAACTATTCATATTCTGCAGATCAGTCACCCCTAGCAATGTGGCCAGGATTCTATGTCTGCAGAGGTGTCTGCTAAACCAAACTTCGTAGTGCTTGTCCTCTGGGCATGGGGAGGGCACACAACTACCTAAGGAAACATAGTGGAGTTGTAAGGGCTATGGTGTTCTCTGGCTGGGAGGGGCTTTTCAGCGGAGATGTAGAAGACTATCTCAGAAGGCACAGAAGCACACGCTTGTGTGTTTGGGGATTATTGTGTCTGTTGGCACAGAGTGACTCCTATTTTCCAGACCCAATAGACTGACTCCCCGAGTATTTACTTTCTTTATTTGCTTTTAATAATTAAGCACTAAGAAAGTGGATGTGACTGTCAACTTCACTCCCGGGGTTAATTAGATATTCCCAAATAACTTGCCAAATGCTTGCTTTTGTCCCGAGCTTGGCGCCCTTCTTTCTTTCTGTTTCCCCAAACACTGATTTCTCGGGAGAGCTCTTGTGGGGGAATTGACTGGAGCTAATTATTCCAGATAATTAAGATCGCTAAGCAAAGCAATTTAATTCTTTTTATTTCTTTAATTTTTTTGAGAAATGCTAATGTCCCCATAACATGCCATCAATAAAACTCCTTTTAAAAGGTTAAGCTGGCCAAGCACAATATTGAATTGAGACTGAGTAGAATCAAATGAAATCCAGTCAAGATATTTAGCAGAGTAATGAAGTTTATTCGGGAACAAATGGCTTTTCCTTATCAGAGTTTGCTTTTGACTTGACTCTTGCTGAGATGGGAAGAGGGAAGGCAGCCCAGGCAAAGGCATGGAAAGGAGTGTGCTTTCTGTGTTGCTGCCTCACCCCAGCTGGCCTGTCCTCTCCTTGTCCTTTCCCCCATAAGCACACTGTTCTTATGGTATATACTGGCATCCTGTTCCTCATCCTGTCCCTCTTTGTCTTCCAAGCATTCAGTCTTCTTTCTGTGGCTGGTAGCCTGTCCCTTCTCATATGTCACTAGCCAAAACAAACCCTATGATGATGCCCTCTCACAGTGAGCCTGGTAGCAGGTACTGCAAGTCTCAACCACAAGGAGAGGGGCAAACCTCTTACCTGGGTGTTTGAGAACACAGGGCTAAGAGATGGGCATACAGGGATGGGGAGAAGGACCGCTCCTGCACAAACTCCAAGGAAGATGGGCACCAACTCTGACAACACTATAAGGTGCGGTAGGTGGCCACCCTAGCTCTCCCTGAGCGTTGCCCTCAGCAGCTGACAGATATTAGGCAGTTCGGTCTTCACACAGCTCTATGTAGCAGGAGCCTTCAATCCTTGTTCATTCCATTAGAAGAGAAGGAGACTTGTAAACAGCCTAGGAGGATCCCAGCTGAGATCACACCAGTCAGAAGTAGCTGAGTTCAGCACTGAACCTGTAACCTGGTCCAGAAATCTAACTCCTCTTCCCTCCACTGTCAGCCCAGTACACTGTGCCTCTGGGTGGACACAGGGTCCCTGGGAGCTTTGGGGGTGGGGAAATGGTTATAGGAGTTCATCCTTGGGGAGGATTTAGACAGGTAAATTCATCTTTGGTGGGGAGGAAAGAAGAAGTCAAGAGTAAGTTGGAAGTGTTGGGAGGAGCCTGCTTCCAGGAGCACCTTGGTGCATGGGGGAACTGGAGAGCAAGGCTTCAGAGTACAGCTGGACTAGAAGCTAGAGGCTCCAACTTTGTCTCAGTCCACAGTGTCTGCTTAGGGTAGATTTGGAGCTAAGTGTACGGAAGCAAGGAGAGAGGTGAGGGGCCCCACTACTCCAGCCCAGGAGATCTTCCCGTTAAGATGGGCTTTCCTGAACTGGATGTGGAGTAAGAGGTAGAGATCTACAGGCCCTGAGCTGACCCAAGAGCCAGCCGGTCTGAACAGGTTGGTATTTTCTACTGACTCATGCTACATACATCCTCAGGCCTGCAGAACTCTGAACATCTTTGTTTTCCCAAGAAGCGAACGTGGGCAGCTTTATTTTCCTCAGGGGCACAGCTCTGAGTGTTATTTATTGTTCCGGCTCTGAATTCAGCAGCGTCTCTTTCTCTGCTTCCCGCTGACAGATGATTTGCTCTTGAACAATTAACAGACTGAAGGCTGTGCTCCATCTCCTCCTGGGCTCCTGCCAGCCACCCTTGGGAGCTCAGGAGAGGCTTTCTTCTTGATCCTATTACTGCTGCCCAGCGTTGAGGAGGATTAATTAACCCACCAGGAAGGAAGAAAAGCAGTGATGGCGGACAGGATGCAAGGCTTAGCCACAGGGCCTGGTAAGAAAGCCACAGTGCAAGTGATGACGAAGTGCTGCAAGCTGCACACTCTCCTGACCCTGGTCTCTTCACCAGAGTCTTCATTGCAGGTTTATAGACTGACAGCTCACTCTGAATGAGGAGCCATCTCCCTGCCCCTCAGGATCTCCTAAGGGGGCTGAGCAGCAAAGCCATACCTACTCCTCTGGCTGTTGAGAGAATTAAGTAACTGTAGTACCCTGTAGTGAGGCATTATGTAAATGCTAGTTATTATCATATTAATGTTTACTATTCAGACATTCAAGCAATTATTTGGCACTTATTAGGGCAAAGGCGCATACCTGTGGCTATCAGCTTCTAGAAGAAAAAAAAATCAAAGATGTTGGTGTTGTTGATATTACTTCAAATGCTATAAGTTCGCTTGCTCAGTAGGGCCAGGCAGGTAAAGTCCACAATGGAACTGCTTGGGGACACAGTCAGGCTCTCAGAGACATGGCATCTTACACCCTTACCAGGGCTGCCTGCTGTGGCCATCTGGATGGAGTGCTGTGCTGAGAAGTTTGAAGCTCCCTCGGGCTCTGGAAGGATTCTGTGGTGGATTAACAATGATTGTCACAGTCACAAGTCTGACTGATGGTGGCACATGTAGGGTGTGTTTACAGTGCCTGCTTTTGAGTTATAAAGAGAATGACAAAGACGGCTATTTTTACTACCTTACTACTTGGTCTCAGTGTGGGCATGTGTGGCTTGGTTGATACAGGTTAGCTAAGTGTGGAGCTTAGCCTTGAACTATAGAGTGGACTTCAGTGGGAAGGGAAGATTACTCCAGAATGTTTAGCAGTGGTGTGTGTAAGAAGCTCTGATCCTGACCCAGAGCCAAGGCCTCCCAGAGGGGTGTGGTCAGGGCACTCCCTTATGGTCTTAGAGATTTCATGTTGAAAATCATGAGCTTGCCTTGATATTTTACAACATTCTTTTCCGTTATGCAAAACAACCCCCCCCCCCCCGTGGGTTAGACAAGCCTTGACCAGCTTGTATCATGGTCCTATATGCCTTCTCCGAAGAGTAAGTTTCATTATCAAAAACTTTTGCAGGAGTCTGAGTTCTGTGTTGTTGCTGGTTTCTATTGCGCTACACCCTTTCTTGAATCCACTCAGCATTGGTTTCTACTGTAATTCTTTATTGTGATGGAAAAGGCAGGGTCCATGGGCTTTCCAAAACAAAAGTCAGTAGGACTCAGTGGCTAATTTCACAAAGGTAATAAATCGTCATAGCAAAGTAACAGATATTTCTAATGGGTATCGTAAGGTATAGTTGTACTGATGAAAAAGGTGAAATTGAGCCAGTCTGGGATATAGTCCTGAGGAAAGTCCATCCAGTGGAGCAGAAGTATGCTATGTAGTAGAAGAGGTTTACCTGGGTGACCCCCAGCTGTGGAAGTGTAAGAAAAGGGAAAGGGGAGAGGCAGCAGTGACCTGAGTTTGTATCTGGACATTGTCTTGATGTGCTTAAGACTGGAAGTTTCTGAGTAAACAAGGTTTTCTGTTTAAAAGCTCGGCAAGCCCCAGGAAGAGCCAGTTGGATTTCCTATTTAGAGTCTCAATTTCCCTTCCCCAGTTAGACAGCCAGGTTCATAATCAAGGGAAAGTGACATGTTGTCACTGACTCTGAGAGGAAACCGCCCCTAGATAGGGTTCCAGTGAGCTACCTAGTAGGTGGCTGGTCTCTCCTCAGCCCAGCACACATGGGTATCTTTATCTTGTCCTCCATTCTTAGCTCCTCTAGGTGATAGCTGGGTATTATTTGATCCAACTTGTAACTGAGACTGCTGCAGGGGGAAGACCGATGGACCACAGTGTCTGCCACTTCCATACTCTCATGCAATGAGGATCACATAAGAGGAGATTTGTGACTGGCAACACATCTTACATGTGGGGGAGTGGGTGATGGCAGGTGGAGATTGTCCCTAAGGGTTCCATTTAAAGGAGATAAAAACTTTGTGCTAAGGGTACCAGAAAAAGCCCAGAAAGTAGATGAATGATAGCTGGGAGCAGCCAAAAGATACAGGACTTGGTATTCCTTAGACTGGTGCTGCCACAAGCCAGTTGCAGACAATGGACAATGAGTACCCTCATTGAGAACAGACCAGGAGATGCTGCTGGACATTGCAGGAAATCTGTCAGCGTGAATTTTTTTTGTCTTCTCTGAGTCTCCTTAGCATCCATCTTCCTGTTCATCTTGAACAGATCCATGCCTGCAATGAGACACGAGTATCATTCAGTGGCAAAATACTGCTACCTTTTCTTTAGTCCTAAAGAAAGCGTGCTAGGCTCGTTAGCCAGTTTCATCTGGGCTCCCTGTGTCTATACAGCAGCATCAGTGCCTGTGCATGTGTGCACACACATGAACTTGTGGGTCATGTGTACTTTCACACATGCACATTGCTGTGCGTTTTATCCTAGCAAAGTAGGCATCAGGGATTCATTGGCAACAATTGACCTCTTGGGTCCACGCTGAAATCTCAAGGGGCTCTCTGTGCAGCCCCCAAAGATCTTACTTCCATAGTAGAAGCAGAGTTTCCCTAGGTGAGGACCTTTCTGGCCTTTACCTGGATAGACTGGGCTCCTCCTGTGTCTGTTTTGTGGTTCTGAATTCAGTGAGGCTCTCTCCCTCTCCAGTTCCTTCTCTGGGTTTCCTCATCCCTATTCACAGGATCTGTACACAGGAACAGTATTTTCTTGGACCTCCTGTGTCTCAGTGAAGTATCCAGTGGAGAAGAAACAGAACTAGCCTCGGTCTGTTGTCCAGGGTCAACCTAGAGCTCAGCTTTGGCTAGAGGAAGAAAAGACTTTTGTTTTTAAAGATACAGACTGGATTGTTGTGTTGTAGGTCTCACTAATGAGAGACTGGCTGTCCACTTACCTCTACATGCACACCTGCTGTGACAGTGACATTCATATGCCCAAACTTCTGTGACCCAGGCGCAGATCAGGCCCAGCTTCCAGGGTAGAAATAGAGCTGGGAATAGAACTCAGATCCAATGTAAGAGCAGCAAGTGCTATTAGCCGCTGAGCCATCTCTCCATCCTCTTTGCCCACTTCAAAATCATGTTGTCTCTTTACTGCTGAGTGGATGGATGAGTGATTGAGGGAAAACTGAAGGGGAAGTGAGCACCCAGGAAGCTTGGCAGCAGAGAAGGGAGGACTTAGAAACAGCTGTACAGGGGATAGAAATCTGTAGTCAACAGAGGCTGTGGAGTGTCTCATATGGCCCCTCACGCACTGAGACTGAAGAGCCAGGGTCTACACACTGGGCGAGCATGAATAGAGACAGATGCCTCTGCTGTCAAAGGGTCTTAAATGTGCTGGTCCTATCCTGGGGGTACTGAATAAGCACTGACCATTTTATTAGTTCCCTATGGTCTAGATAGAGGGAGGTGTGGTTAGAGAGGCTGGGTAGTGTGTTCAAGGCCACTCTGCGATCAAATAGCAAAGGCGATCGTTTGAAGTGCCACAGGAGCTTAAGATAGAGCCAGAAAGGGGATGTGGGGGTTCCCATAGACCACACAGGGCTTGAGTCATATGGTTTGTGCTTTGCCCAGAGGCACTGAAAAGTTGCTAATGTTCTAAGGCAGGGGGTCACTCTGTTATAGTTCAGAAAGATAACCCAAATGATTTGGAGCAGAGGAATCAGAAGGCGAGAGACGGGCTGAGAGGCCATTAAATAGGTCACCAAAGAGGTCGCATGGAACCAGGACGGTGGACTGATACGCAGTGGTACATGCAGACATTTGTGTGGCTCATCAGAGCCAGGCGTTAAAAGTGTGGCTGTTGTATTTACACAGGACACTCATTATAAATCACATTACATAAATCCAGAATTTGAGGATGGTGTTAACAAAAAAAAAGCAACACATATTTAAAAGTTAGTGCTTCCTTATATCTGACCATGTTTGTCTATTGTCTAGGTTTTTGGGCTGTTTTCAAATTCCATCTGAAAGTAGAAATGGTGTGATTGGTAGACACTCACCCCCCCCCCCCACACACACACACCGTTTGATGATATCATGCTGGCGCCTTGAAACTTGCCAGGTTACGGGTTTTGCAGTATGGAAATCAGAAAATGGTGGAGCGTAGACCTTGTACTTCTTGGAATGCCAGTGGTCGTTAACCAGCATGCTGCCGGGGAGAGATGGTGAGTGGGAACTTACCACAGAGCCTGGCAGTTGCACAGGCGCAGTGCAGAGGGAGGTCCGAGGATGTGGTGTGAAGGCTTCTGACCTGTGACATGAGCCTGGCAGTGCTGGGTAGTTCAGTGCGGGTGGAGGAACTGACTGGGGGCACTGGTCAGTCATGTGGTAGAGGCTGTTGGAATGCTTCCCCATGGAGGCAAATATAAGGACTCAGCCTCTGCACCCACAGGCTCTGTATCCTTCTACTGGACTCAGCCAACGGTGGGTGGAAACTCTATGTATAAAAATCACATCTGTACCGAACCTGTACGGAATTCTTCATCATTGGTCCCTAAACAACACAGCAACAATCATTTGCATAGCATTTGATACTCCAAGTCAGCCGTAGCAGACTTAATATACCTGGGAGGATAAGCATAGGTTACACAGACTGCTATGTAGAAGAGGAACTTGATTATCTGTGGGTGGATTCGGATGTCTTTATAACGTTCTGGGATGAACTCCATGCGGATACCATGGGATTACTGTGTGCTTTAGGGTGAGAGGAAGTTGTATGTGCAGGGAGGGTGGTGAACCCCAGACTTGTCTGTTTAGCTGTGTGGTTTCTTCTTTTCCTTTCTTTCAGCTTATTCTTAGCCATGGGTTGAAGCTGGGCTTTGAAGGTTAAGGGTAGAGACTGTTACTCATGTCTAAATGTCCACCTCAGAGTCTGCTGACTACCTCGTAGAAGGATTCAAATTGAACTCTCCTTTCTTTCTTGGAGCTAAGCAGGGACCATCACCTCTATCTCCCCAGAACAGTTAAACAACAAAGAGAAAACAAAAGATCACAGCTTCTGGGTTCTGGGGACTGCATATAGAGCAGGGATAAAGAGTTCTAATTGATCTGGGAGGAGTTACTCAACCACTCTGATCTTCTGGTTCCTCATCTGCTAGGAGCCTGAACTCAGGGTTGTAAATGCTTGGCTAGGTCCTTGCTATTGGCTTACCCTCTGGGCTGGCTGCACTGAGTCCTGGGGGTTCTGCTCTCATGGTGGGGGTTTATGAAGCAACTCCAAGCTCAGGGAAATAAAATGGGATAGATGGGCGGCAGGCTTTCCAGAATCAGGAAGCATCTGATCTATCATGTGACTATTTTAAGCTGTTGAGAATGGGTACCCTGCTGTTGGCGTTTCCCAGAGGATGAAGGATAGCTTTTTAGTGCAGAGTCACTGCATTGAGATGTGTGATGCATGTCCAGTCCTGGACTCATACATCGTGGAAACTCGGATACTCTTTCATCACCACAGTTGAGCAGAGAAATGTACAATCACAGCCCTTAAAGTCAGAGGAAGGGAGACAGCAACATTTTCCCTGGGGATCCAGAGACATTCTGAGCCAGGTAGTGTGCTGGGCTGCTAATTAGACTGCAGAATCTTCTGCTGGAGGAGTTTCAGGGTAACTCCTTTCACTGTTTGACGCTGCGTCAGAACGCACCTGGCCATGCAGATCATAAAGATGGATGGAACTGTCTTTACCACCCGGTCACATCTTCACTCTCTCCTGCTCTGTGATTGGCTTGAGCCTGGTGACACCTCGATTTTCTAAGGCAGAAACTACACTCAGTCTGATTAGGTGATGAGGTTATTCTATTGTCTGGTTTAAAAAGAAGAAGAAAACAAATGGAGAGAGAGAGAGAGAGAGAGAGAGAGAGAGAGAGAGAGAGAGAGAGAGAGAGAGATTCAGATTTCCAAGTTTTCTATTCCGCCAAATACGAGCTTCAGCAATCTGTGTAAGAAAGCTCAACTCAGAAGAGTCCTGATCAGCTAGAAAAGGCTAGATGCTGTTGTCTGAGCTGAAGCAAGAGGCAGCTGTCCCCAGCCTTCCTGCTCTGGTCATGGAGAATGCTGCACCTGGACCCCCATCCCAGCTTTGCTGCTTGTCTCTCCACATGCCCCATCTATTTAGTACTTGGCTTCAATTACCGCACCTGTGCAACGGGGGGGCCAACTCACTCAACAAGTGAGCAAAGCATCTATTGCACGTCAGGTGCTATGATGGATAGGGGATAACGACGATGCTTCCTACTGGGTATTTGGGCAAAAAATAAATACAACAAGGACAAGTGGAATTCGGAGGGACACGCTTGGTGACTGAGACACATTTAGCTGGCAGTTATACTCACCCTCAAGTCCTCAGATTGTGAACATCTTTATAAGAACATAATGGAACCCAAGGGTCAAAAGCTCCCTCAACGACATCCTGGCTGTGGAGGATCACTGGCTTCTGCCCCCATGTCCGGAGCTTGAAATCCATCTCCAATGTCAGCTGTGGATGCTTGAGCCGTTCTCTGTGTTTCTGAACTTAAAATTAGGGTGAAGATGTCTGTCCTAAAGGGCTCTGCAAATATCAAGGTCATATATGTAAAAGTCTACCCCAGTCCCCAGGGCACAGCAGCCTGTTAATAAAGAGGTCGTTAGTAGATGTAGGCTGCTTTTTAGAGATCTTTTTAGTGCAATGCGAGTGTGTTACAAGGTGAGTAATGAAAGGAGCCTGGAGGAACGCGTTCATAGAGTTGGTCCTTGACAGATCTGTTGTTGCCGCTTTGCATAAAAGGAACAGAGAGGCTGCAGGTGTGGGTGAGGTGTACGGTGCCTACCAAGCAAGTATGTGAGGCCCTGTGTTTGATAGCCAGTACCACAGACTTTAAAAATGACTGAGGAGTGGGAGGAGCCAACGCTGTTGGTGAGTTTTAATGTCAACTTGACTCAAAGTAGAAGCAGCTGAGTAGGGAGTGTCTCCTTAATGTCTGTCCTGATGGCCTTAACTGAGGCAGGAAGACCCAACCCCTCATGCCTGTCCTGATGGCCTTAACGGAGGCAGGAAGACCCAACCCCTCATGCCTGTCCTGATGGCCTTAACGGAGGCAGGAAGACCCAACCCCTCATGCCTGTCCTGATGGCCTTAACTGAGGCAGGAAGACCCAGCCCCTCATGTCTGTCCTGATGGCCTTAACGGAGGCAGGAAAACCCAGCCCCTCCCAAAGAGTGGGCCTTTTGGACATTGGCTTTCTCTTCTGTGGCCAAGTTGATGTAGTTGTTGCTGCTGCTTTTCTTTTGGCTGACACCAGAACTACTGTTTCCAGGCTTCAGTTGTGGACTAAGGACCAGCAGCTCTCCAGAAAACATACAGGTTTTTGGCTCCAGATTGGGAGACGACTGAGGCCCCCAACTTCACAGACTGAACAGCCACAGGGCGGTTGGCTTCCTCAGTAAGACAACTGTTGGACTTCTCTGACTGCCAGAGCTCTCAGCCTCAAGGACCAAGCAACCGAGGGGTTCTCAGCTTATCAGGTGTGTTTCAGATGTTACCATCTTGACATAAGCTGACTTAATAGTCCACTCATCCCTCTGGTTCTGTTCTCCTAAGGGACACTGACTAGTATGTAGATGAAACACACAGGGAACTGAGAAGGCTTCTGTGTGGCTGCAAGAAAAGAGCAACTCAAGGCTGGAGAATTTGGAAATGTGACCAAAGACTCTTAGACACATAAAGACTCAAAGACACTTAGAGATTTTCTTTGAAAAAAAAAAAAAAAATCAGCATTGGTGAACTCCATGGATTTAAGGATGAGTTCTATGGGGGAGGGGACGGCAGGTTTCCACTCCCTGGTTCAGGCTGCCTTCTCTGAGCCCATCACCTTTCCGCAGTTGCTCAGCTCAGTGGTAGCCTGTAGCTCTGAAACTATTTGATGAAACCCTTGATGTTGGAGTGTTGAGTCTGCAGAGAGTCAGTGAAGCATGCTCTGCCTGGCTGCCAGCTCTCTGCCTAAAGGAAGATAGCTATGACCTCCTTGCCAGAGGTAAGGATCTGAAGTGTTTGGCTTCCAAGACTTCTAGGAGAGACAGTATCCCTATCGGTGGTATAGAAAGGTTGATAAGGGTGATCCAATCTGGTAGTTTCCCTCCCTGGTAAAGGCCAGGGCAAACAAGCGCCCCCTGCAGGCCATAGCTGGGAAGTGTCAGGTGGCTCTGCTCTTAAGACATTTCCTGGCTGCCTTGCTGGTCTACCTAAGTGGTGGACAGCCGGACATTCTTCCCTTTGAGATTTTAACACTGCTATTGACTTGTCATTGAGGTTTCCTCCACCTTAATTACTCCTGCTCAGCCCTTGTGGGGATCAAGGCACAGCTAACTTCAAAACTGTGTTGCTTATCCCTAAGTGACTGTTTCATCTTACTCTCCAAGCTTAAGTCACACTGGTGTAGGAGCATTTGCAAGGAGCCCAGCTTTCTTCCTCAGCATAGTGTAGGCAGCTGTTTTCTTTGCTCCTTCTGAGAGGGTATGAGGGATGTCACAGTTACATCCCCAGAGTGTACGGGTGCTCACAGAGAGCAGCCCTACCGTTGGCTGAATCTCTCTCAGGAATTCATCCCCTTCCTTGTGATAGTATAGGAAAGAGATGAAGTCAGCTCGCATCAAGTCTTGGACGTTGGCCTCCAGCTTCCAGAGCTCCATAGAGTCTTCAACCTCACAGCTCAGTCCTGTCCTCTGTGGGAACCCAGCAGGTTGAATGCCAGCATTCCACCTGCAGGAGACTCGGGAAATCCGCTTTGTAGGCTAACCCTATGGTGTGTTCTCTCATGCCAGCTGTTCTTTATCTCACTTAAAGTGAAGTCTTCAGGGCACAGGGCTTTCATGGAGAGTCTTGGTGGTGGAGGAGAGCATTTGAGACTCATAGGAAGGTGGGCTGCAGCTTCTGCAGGGTCTGCAGCTTCTGACAGCTTGGCATTTATCTGGCTTTCCTGAGCATCATCCTTGAGTGGAAAGAAGATGAGGCACCCCAAGCCTCATGATGGACATAGGGCCTCTCTCTTCCAAGGTCTGTGGTCCAGTGCTCCAATTATTACCAGGCCTTCTTCCCTGTCTGACTCTTCACAGCTCCTTGAGGACCAGGTCTGTGCATAAGCTTTGCTCATACACGGTTTTCAGAGCTGTGTGTTGTATCACATTGTAGACACAGCTAACATGCATCAGTACATGTTCGTGTATTACAGGCCTTGACTTCTGCTACAAATTAACCTGTCGTGTAGGCTTTCAGTGGCGATAATATTGGTGTAATTACAAACTCAGAGTTCGTACTTTGACCTTCATTGTTTCATTTTGTGCTTCCTGAGGGTGAATATAATTGATCTTCATAGATAAAGAAATGAGAAAGGTCAAAGTGCACTAACTAAGGTCCCACAGGTAAAAATATGGCCAAATGTAAGTCTGAATCCAGCTTGGCAAAACCAACGACCCAGCCACATACCCTGTGCATCTAGGCCCCAAACCAGGCTTCTGCTCCAGGCTTCCAGGTTGCCTGCTGACTGAGTGAGGCCCGGCCATGTTTGCACTCCTGAGAGTGAGCACTTGCTTCCTCATCTTGATCACAGTGAGAGGGCAGAGGAGAGTGTGCAAGGAGCTTACAGATGCAGCTGGAAACTTCCACACCAGAGCTGGAGCTGACAGCCCGATAATCTGTTTGGTTTGTGATATTAATTCTGATTCTTATGTCGTTATAAAGTATTCATGCACTCAGGAGCAACCCTTTCAAAAGGGAATTTCTCATCTGAGCCGCAGAATGATAGAATTTCCTCATTTCTTCTGAGGATGCTGTGGACCTGTTTTCCCTCTTGCTGCACAGAATGGAAACAGACCTGTTTTATTCCATGGGTGTCCTACGATAGTGGTGTCGAGTCTCTGGGTGTCTCTAGTACTCTTTTAGGATATATGTGAGGTCAAAGCACTTGCTAAAACTAAGACATGTTTTGTATTTAAAATGGCATTTGCAAGGTAGACGGTTCATAAGTTGTGAAAAGGCAAAAAAAAAATGTTGGTAGCTAAGTGTGAATGGAACAATGCACAAATGAAGGACTTCTGCTCTCCGCCACCTGACCATTGCTGGCTTGTTTTCGTTGTTGTTTTAAAACTGACTGAGCTTGGGGTGTAGCTTAGTTGATAGAGTGCTTATCCCACATGCACTAAGCCCTGGGTTCACTTCTACCACTGTATAAAAACATAGCCATGTGGTAGCACACAGCTGTAATACCAGCATGTGGGAGACAGAGGCAGGGGAATAAAAATTCAAGGTCATCCTCTGTCACAAATCGAGGCTCCATGGGATCTTAGCCTCCAAACAAACAAACAATAAAAGCCCAAACAACAAAATCAAACCCAAAACAAAGTTAATTTCCCTTAAAACTTCCTTTATGATTAAACACTATTTTGTGAAACAATATAAGAATGATTTCGAGGATTCCTCTGCTGCTCATTAAAGCACCATGAGCAGCTACCTGCAGGTATGGGTATGTGATGATTTCTCCTGTGGGTCAGGCTACGTGCCTTTCCCAGGAAGGATTACTAGTGAACTGTCACCCTTTGGAGGTAGGTAGTTAGCTAGTATGTTTAATAAATATACCGCATAGTCTAGTCAGTTTGAAGTAAACAACTAGCAATATTCTTGCCTGCCAAAAAAAACCAAAAAAACAAAAACAAACAAACAAAAAAAAACACCTGTATTGTCTGTTGAAAATTGTATTCTGGGAAGTTTTTTTTTTTTTAGATTTCTTATTATTTATTTTATGTGTATGTGTTTGTATGTGTGCATATAAACCATGTAAGTGTGGTGACTACAAAGGCCAGAAAAAGGCATTGAATCCCCTGTAACTGGAGTTACAGATGGCTGTGAGCTACCAAGTGGGTTCTAGGGTTCTGAGAAGAGAGCCCAGGTCCTCTGCAAGAGCAGCACGTGTTCTAACCACTGAACCATCATTTCAGAATTTTGCAAAAACTTTTATCTCCTACTGTGAGCCTGACAATTCCTAGTTCTTCAAAATATCTTTTGGGGAAAATATGGGTCCATTGATGAATCTCAGATTCCACAATGGCATTTGTGAATGAGTAAGTGCTTGTTGCCTTTTGGTACAGAGGCAGAGAATGTTCATAGTTCTAAGGGACTCTTGAAGTTCTTCTCCTATTGTTTGTTTGAGGTGGGACCTTGCCCTGTAGCCCAAGCTGATCTGGAATGAAGGACCTTCCTGTCTCAGTGTCCCAAGTGCTGGGATCTTAGGCATGTGCAGCCATCCCAGGCTTCTCAGTAGCTTTTGAAAAACAATTTGAAGTTGTTTATTTATTTTTATTCATGCGTATGTATGTATGCCTCGATAAATTTATGGGCACCACGTGGAGGTAGACCTCCAGGTGTTGGATTCCCCAGAACTGCGGTATAAGTAGTTGTGAACCACCAAATGTGAATGCCGGGGCTCACACTTGGGTCCCCTGAGAAGCAATAAGTGCTCTTGGCCCCTGAGTCCTTTCCCTAGCCCTGAAAAAAATTATTTTTATAAAAGCATTGTGGTGGTTTGAATATGTTTGGCCTACGGGAAGCACTATTCGGAGATATAGCCTTCTTGGTGGAAGTGTGTCACTGTGTAGGTGGGTCTTGACGGCTCCTTGAGCTCAGGCCCTGTCCAGTGCGGAAGAGTCAGTCTTCTCCTAGCGGCCTTAGGTTCACGGTGTAGAGCTCTCGACTCCTCTAACACCAAGTCTGTCTACACACAGCCACGCTTTCCACCATGATGATGATGAACCGAACCTCTGAAAGTGTAAGCCAGCCCCAATTAAATGCTGTCTTTTACTAAGAGTTGCCTTGGTCACGGTGTCTCTTCACAGCAGTAAAACCCAAATCAAGAAAAGTATGTTGTCTTTTAAAAACAAAACTGCAAATACAAAGCAGAGAACACACTGGAAAGTGTTTAGGCTGTAAACTCTTCACAGCCTGTCACCAGCGGTGGACTTCCTCAAGCATGACTCACTCCTAAATGTACCCTAACCTCTGCAAACAGCGCCACCCACTGGGGACCAAGTGTTCAAATATATGAGCCTATGGGGCCATTCTCAGGCCAGCCCCCCAGAACACCTTTCTGTATATCTCTTCACACCCCTCTGACCACACCACTCCAAAAAGATTCTGGAGTACCCTAATTATCTTTCTTGTTTTGACATTTCCATCAATGTGAAATATATGAAATATATGCAACTGACTTGTGGATGGCTGTTCAACAGGCCATTTCAACCCAGAAAACACCTGTGTTTTAACTATGGAAAGTCCCTTGATTGAATTCACGAATGCTTTTATGTTTTTGGTTGCCTCTCTCTTCCATGTGTTTTATTTGAATGTTGGAGCCTTGTGGCTCATTTAATTTTCTCATCTTTTCTGGATATGGACTCAATATTTGTGTCCTCCCCAAACTGGCATGTTGAAATTGAATCTCCAATGTGATGATTTCAGGAACAATGTTGAGACATGATTAGGTCAAGAAGGTGGAGCTCTCAGGAGTGGGGGGTTAGTGCCCTAATAAAAGTGACCTGGGTACTAGGGAGACAGATCAGTAGTTAAAGTGTTTATTTTGTGGATGTAGAGATCTGAGTTCTGATCCCTGCAACTCATATAAATTCAGATGTGATCATGAAAATCTGTGATTGCAGTCCTCTAACTGGGAGATAGGAGGCAGAGGCAGGAGAATCCCCAGAAGTTTGCAGGCCAGGTAGCCTGGAGGAGTATGCAGAGGCAAACAAGAGAGCCTGTCTCACAATGGAAGACAGAATACAATGATCTACAAGGTTGTAATCTTATAGTAACCTCCTCCTCCCATACACTGTGGTACTGTAGCACACACACACACACACACACACAGACACACACAGACACATACACAGACACACAGACACATACACAGACACACAGACACATATACAGACACAGACACACACAGACACACACAGACACACACAGACACATACACAGACACACAGACACATACACAGACACATATACAGACACACACAGACACACACAGACACACACAGACACAGACATAGATACTACCCTCACACACACAGACACATAGACACATGCACACACACAGACAGACACAGACACACACATACACAGACACACAGACACATACACAGACACAGACACATACACAGACACACACAGACACAGATACTACCCCCCCACACACAGACACATAGACACATGCACACACACAGACACAGACACACACACATACACAGACACACAGACACATACACACATACAGACACACACACAAACAGACACAGACACACACGCAGATACACAGACACACACAGACACAAATACAGACACACACAGACAGACACAAATACAGACATAGACATACATACACAAATACAGACACACACACATACACACACATATACACACAGACACACACAGACACAGACATACACAGACACAGACACACACAGACACAGACACACACGCAGATACACAGACACACACAGACAGACACAAATACAGACACACAGACATAGACATACATACACAAATACAGACACACACACAGACACACACAGACACACACAGACACAGACATACACAGACACACACACACAGACACAGACATACACAGACACATACACAGACACACAGACACATAGACAGACACACAGACACATATACAGACACACACAGACACACACAGACACAGATACTATCCCCCACACACAGACACATAGACACATGCACACACACAGACAGACACAGACACACACACACACATACACAGACACACAGATACATACAAACATACAGACACACACACAAACAGACACAGACACACACGCAGACACACAGACACACACACACACACACACACACAGACACACAGATACATACAAACATACAGACACACACACAAACAGACACAGACACACACGCAGACACACAGACACACACACAGACACACACACACAGACACACACACAGACATAGACATACAGACACACACAGAGATACACATACAGACATAGACATACATACACAAATACAGACACAGACACACACGCAGACACACACACAGACACAGACACACAGACACACACACAGACATAGACATACAGACACACACGCAGACACAGACAGACAGACAGACAGACACACACACACACACACACACACACACACACACACACACACGGATAGTTCTAAGTGCCATTGGAGAGCCCTTCCCCATTTCTCTTCTGAAGAGGTTACTGGAAGATGGCCTTCAGTAAACCAGGGGATAAATCCACCAGCATTTGGTCTTCTCAGCCTCCAGAACAGTTGTAGACTGCCTGGTCCCTGGTATTCTGTTGCTGGAGCCCAACGGAAAAATGTCTCTCTTCTCGTCTGTGTTCCTTCCTGTTTTCTCAGATCCTTTCAAACTGTTTTTCTTTTCTTTCTCTCTCTCCTTTTCCCTTTGTCTAGGAGCATGCAATGTAGCCATGAATGATCTTGAACTTCAGATCCTCCTGCCTCTACCTCCTGAGTATTGAAATCACAAGTGGGTACCACCATGTCCAGTCTTTGTGGTACGCAATCCAGGGCTTTGCGCATGCCTGGCACGAATTCTACCAAACTGAGCCACATCCACAGTCCTCAAACTAACCTTGAGCGCTTCTGTTGAATATTCTATTTCTGCACCCATCCTTGAATTTCCAAGGGCAGTTTTGGTTATCTTAATTTTCCCTTAATTGTGCTGCTTCTGTCTCATACATACACCTCTCCTGCGAGTTTGATAATGCAAACTTTAAACTTCTAGTCTTCCTTGCCTGTCTGTTCCTTTACTGATACTCTAATTTTGGTGTTTGTGTTTCTTATTGGAGGAAGGCCTTTTGTGCTTAGGAGTTTGCTCACAGTTACAAATGAACACTCCAGTTTAAGCTGGTGGAGCTGTTGACCATCAGAGTCTCTGAAATGTGGTAGGACAGGTAGATGGGAAAATCTTTAACTGTCCTTTTGAGCTGTGTAGATTTTCCAAAGAAACCATATCTCAGGCATTTACGTTTTCAGCTCAGTTGTCCGCATTCTGGAAACCAATTAGAGAACACAGCTGAAGGTCACAATATGCTAGAAATAAATGTTCATTTCATGCTACTTAAAGTATGGCCGTCTTCAACTCTGGCTGGCATCTAGCATTCCAAAGATCTCGTTTTACTCTCCCTTCAGAGATGAGCTCTCCAGACTTCTTCCTGGGTAGGAGAGATGCCTGAGTACTTGGGAGGAGAGATTTGTGTGATCCTCAGGAGCTGCTTCCCACCATTGTGACAAATACCTGAGGTAATCGACGTAAAAAGAAGAAAGGCCTATCCTGGTTCCTTTTCAGAGATTTCATTCCTTGGTCAAGACAAGGCGGCACATTACAGGAGAGAATGTGTTGTTGGTCACGGCCACTCACCTCATGAGTAGACCATGAAAAAAGAGAAAAGAGATTTCAGAGCCTCTCTGTCCCTTTCCAGGGACCACCCCAATGACTGGTAGGCCTCTTAATACATGCTACCTTTTGGGTTTTATTACCTCCTGTGCTGGTTAATTCTGGTCAAAGCAAACTAGAGTCCAGGAGGCAGACCTCGAATGAGGAATTACTTCCATCAGACTGGCCTGTGGGTAAGTAAGTGTGTAGGGACGTCTTTTTGATTGCCAGTCAAAGAAGGCCCAGCCCACTGTGGACAGTGTAGGCTTAGGTGGTCTAAGGAAGCAAGCTGAGCAAGCCATGGAGAGCAAGCTGCACTCCTCTGTGCTCTCGGCTTCAGCTCCTGCCTTGGCTTCCCTCTAAGACAAACTGCAACCCGTAAGCCAAAGAAACCCTTTGCTCTCCAAGTTGCTTTTGGTGAGGAGTTTATTGCAGCAATAGACAAACTAGGGCATCTCTGGCCACTCTTTGCTGGGGACTAAGGCTTCACTGGATACACATTTAGTCTGCAGCTGGTGGCACTGTTTCAAGAGTTCTTTTAAGAGGTGGGTTTTAGCAAGAGGAAGTGGGTTGCTGTATGGTAGGCCTGAGTTCGTTCTCTCTCTCTCCCTCCCTCCCTCCCTCCCTCCCTCCCTCCCTCCCTCCCTCGTTTCTTCCCTCCAAGCTGCTAAGATGTAAAGTGTCCCCATGGCAGAGCCACATACTATCTTTCCTTCTGCTTCCATCAGTTCTCTAGTCAGGGTGAGAAGAGTAACCAGTGAAACAGGACCTCCTGTCTTCAGTTCCAGCTTCTTCCCCACTCCAGAGGAGTCTGCTCTGTGAGTCCCCAAGCCTTTGTAGTATAGCCCTGTCAGTATAGACTGCCTCGCTTATGAGGGATCTCTACTGCTGACTTTGGGTTAACATCTTGTTTGCTAAGTCATTAAGGTATGACTCTGTTTTGCAGCGTCTATCGTTTTGTTGCTTGTATCATTTTGTTTCTATACTTTTGAGAGAATCTGTGCTCTGAAAATCCCCTTGCAGTAATATTAACAAGGCTGTGAGAACCAGCAAAAGTAACTGCGTGTTTGATCGCTCCTTATTTAGAATTCTTTATTCTCTTCCTTTGGATTAAAACCACCCAGGATACTCTAATCATAGCAGGCTTTAGTCATCTCTCTACCATCTGCACTTTCAGAGCCTTCTCTGAAGATAGATGTGTGTGTGTGTGTGTGTGTGTGTGTGTGTGCGCGCGCATGCATACATTTGAGAAAGTACAGCCATATGCATGTACAAGCATGCCTGCAGACCCTGAAGCTACAGTTTTGCTGGGTTCCCTGAGAATTTATTGCGGCATTGCAAATGGGTGTCACATGTGACATATTGTAATATATGCACAGGGGTATAAAGCATACCCTTGGCTTCTGCCTTAGAGAGTTCATTCCACAGAGCCAGAGAAAATTTAAACCTATAGAATCACATAGTGTAGAATTTGACAACTTTTCAGTTGCATCAGGGTTGAGTGGCATAGGATTGGACTGGGGCCGTGGGGGACACTCAGATTTAAAGTACACTAATTTGAAGCCTTTGTTGTCTGTCATTTCATCTCTCCCAGCCTCCATTTTCTCACCTATAAGGTGGTGTGGGTAGCCTCCTGGTAGACCCCAGGGTGACCTCTTACACCATAGAATAAGGAGGTTACAGAACAGAGATTACGAAAGATGGCTCTGAGGTTAAGAACGGCTGCCGCTCTCTGAGAGGCCCCAAGTTTAGTTCCTAGGACCCACAATAAGTGATTTAAAGATGACTATAACTCCAGCTTCACCCACTGCCTCTGGCCTCCTCAGACACCTGTTATCATGTGTACACACACACACACACACACACACACACACACACGCACACACGCACACACACACGGATGACAGGTTAACCTGGGTGTGGTTCTTCAAGAGCCCTACTTTCATTTTGGGGGGACAAGGTCTCTCACTGAACCTGATACTCACCAATAAGGCTAAGCTAGCTGTCCAGTGATCCCCAGGGATCCTCGTTACCCCACCCCAGTGCTGGGACCATAAGCCCATCATAACTGTTGGCCCACTCCAGTGCTGGGACCATAAGCCCATCATAACTGTTGGCCCACTCCAGTGCTGGGACCATAAGCCCATCATAACTGTTGGCCCACTCCAGTGCTGGAAACATAGGCCTACCATAACTGTTGGCCCACCCAGTGCATAACCCCATCATAAGGCTGGTACTGTTTAGTTTTGTCAACTTACACAAACCTAGTCGTATCTGGGGAGAGGAACTGCAAAAAGAAAACACCTTCATTGGATTGGACTGTGGATACATCTATAGGACATTTTCCTGATTAATGATCAATGTGGGGAGGTCCAGCTCACTGTGGGTGGTGGAGGTCCAGCTCACTGTGGGCGGTGCCAGCCCTAGGCAGGTGCTTCTGGGCTGTATAAGAAAGGCAAGATAACTGTGGGCCTAAGAACAAGCTGGTAAGCAGCACTCCTCCACGGTTCCTGCCTCTGCTCCTGCTTGAGTTCCTGCCCTGACTTCCTTCGATGATAGACTGAGGTAAGGATGCATAGCCTAACAACCCCTTTTCCCCTAGGCTGCTTTGAGCCGTGGTGGTTATCACAGCAACAGAAAGCAGACTAGGGCAGTGTTCAATGTTTACTTGGGTGTAAGACCAAACCCACGCCTCACTCTTGTGTGGCTTTATTGATTTATTTTTTACATGGTTTGCTGGCAGAGCCATCTCCCCAGTCCTGACCGAACATCCCCTCTGTGTCTTAATTTCCTCACTGCTGAGAGGAGGGCCCTTGAGCATGTTGACATTTTCAGGTTGGTTCCGCAGAACGATACGCCAGAATCAGAATTACTGCTTGGTAAGATGCAGATTACAGGTGCTCCCTACTCCAGTCAGAATCTCTGGCAGGGAAGGGACTTCAGTCTGTGCTGTAATGGCTTCCTGGGACTATGCCAAGGCCTTCCTTATCTAGCATTGTGCTGTCACATGGCTCTCCAAGACAGACTGAAGTGCCAGTTAGCTTGTCAGCGGAGAAGGCTGCCAGGGCCTGGGGTGGGAGTTGGGGATCCTGGGATAATGATGGAAGAGCTTGTGGGATTCCATCAGGCCAGTGAGGTTGAAGGCTCTGCTTCCTTAGCCATGACAGGAGATGCAAATCTGCCAGAGGAATCCATTTTCTCTTATGTCCACAAGGGGTCAGTAAAACATTAGGTCTGTCTTTGTTTAAATTTCAGAACAAAAGAATTTTGGCAAGGCAGGATGGGCCAGATAAGCCTTATTTATGGCTAGCTTCCCGGCTTCTGAGAGCCTCTACGAATCACTCTTCAGCAGAGGGAAGTGCATTAGCCCACAGGCCTGAAAACTTACTTTCAACCTTTTCTAAAATAACTATCCTGGGGGCTCCGGAAGTCACTTTAAGATAGAGAAAATTCTCAACCTTGTATTTCCTGAGGGTGCCTCTTTAGAGGCGTTCAGGATGACTGGGCAGCTGCCTGAGGGCCTGTAGCATGGTTGTTAGCCAGGATAGCTGGGCAGCCACCTGAGGACCAAGGGCAGAATTACTATCCCATCTTTGGAGGCTCTAAGGGGCTACAATACCTCACTGGAGATGCAAAGTTTTGGAACTGAGTCAGACACCATCTGCTACCTATTTGTCCAGGGTCATCTTCATAAAACCCTGGTTGCCTTTTATTACACGTTGTCTGGAGTTCAGAGGCAGTTTTTATTTTATTTTATTTTATTTTATTTTTTCCTCTAGCTCAGTTTTCCCTCATTTAGAACCACAGCCACAGGGTAAACATGGAAGAACCTGATGAACCATTCCCTTCCTGGGCTTTTGTGCCTCTCTGACCTAAGATCTGAGAGCTATCCACAGTGACTGCTGCACTCCAGGTGATTGCCTAGGGCCATGGAGCTTTGAAGTTCCTTCATCCCCCCCACCCCACCCCCCACCCTTCACCTCCTTCCTCCCTCCTGTGCACTGCTGGCTTAGGACAGATGAGCTACAAATCTGGAAAGTGCCAAGTCACAGAATTCTGTAAGCGCCAGACACTTGACTCCTAGAGCTCGTAATGATCAACACTGGTAAACTCATCAATTAATTAATCAGCCTGTTTGCCAGACCTCACAAGAGGAACTCTGGACACACTGGGCATTTTCCTGGGCATGGGTGTTTCATAGCTGAGCGTGCTGTGGGCTTTGCTAGGACGGCAATGGCAATCTGTTTCAAGCGGAGTTTCAAGCAGAGAAAGTCAGAGATAAAATCAATGGCCCTGGTGCACCATGGAGAGGGCTGTGGTGGGAAGAAAAAGGAACATGACATGAAGCCTCTCCCACCTGGTGGGGATGAGCTGGCAAATGACATTTCCTAAGCATCCAGGAGAGAATCCACGTGGGGTTAGTGAGGGGTGGTTTGAAAGACAAGGTGAGGAAACCTCTCTGTAGGTACACCTGGTCCACGTTCCCTCACAGAGCTCCTGTAGCTAGGCAACGTGGCGGCCCACACCTATTAGACAGGATGGTGTGTGTGTGTGTGTGTGTGTGTGTGTGTGTGTGTGTGTGTGCAGCTTCCCTGAAAAGGGCTGAATGAAGCAAGCCTTCCTGCTGGCACAGTCTCTGATTGCTTGTTTCCCGTCCCAAGGCTCCTGGAGGTTCTGAGTGAATCCTGAAATCAGTTCCCCAGAATCCACTCAGAGCCCACCTTGCTAGGATTCAGGAAGACCAGGTTGGAAAGGTCTAGATTGGTCCAGGTCATTTTGGCAGAACATGTGCTGGGAGAGGACTGGCAATTTCTCACACCAGGCAAACCTTCCTTTTTTTCTTATTGGGGAATAATTTATCCAGATTTGCATAAGCTCATTCTGGTATTAAAATGGAAGAAGCTCTTGCTTCCGTTTTCCTAGGGATGCCCTCCCTCTGGGCCAGCTGGGTGGCTGGGTATTCTTTAGTTCTTCCCCTCTTTAACACGTTTCTGGTACACACTGCTTCCTTGACTGTTTCTCTTTGCTGCGAGCAGAGGTGGTTTTGATCAGGACGAGGGCAAAGCTTTGCCCCATAGGCCTGTTTTGCAATGCCTATCTCTATCACACCCCTTCTATCACAGGGAATTTCTGCTCACACCTCCCATGGCTTTGAGCTCTCTGTAGGGGATGCTTCCTCCTAGTATGAACTTGATATGTCTCCCCTCCCCCTCCCCTTCCCCTCCCCTCCCCTTCCCCTCCCCATTCCCTCCCCTTCCCCTCCCCTTCCCCTCCCCTCTCCATCCCCTCCCCATTCCCTCCCCCTCCCCTCTCCATCCCCTCCCCCTCCCCTCTCCATCCCCTCTCCATCCCCTCCCCTCCCCTCTCCATCCCCTCCCCATTCCCTACCCCTCCCCTTCCCCTCCCCCGCCCCTCCCCTCTCCATCCCCTCCCCTCCCCTCTCCATCCCCTCCCCTTCCCTCCCCCTCCCCTCCCCCTCCCCTCCCCTCTCCATCCCCTCCCCTCTCCATCCCCTCCCCTCCCCTCTCCATCCCCTCTCCATCCCCTCCCCTCCCCTCTCCATCCCCTCTCCATCCCCTCCCCATTCCCTCCCCCTCCCCTTCCCCTCCCCCTCCCCTCCCCCTCCCCTCTCCACCCCCTCCCCCTTCCCTCCCCTCCCCTTCCCCTCCCCCTCCCCTCCCCTTCCCCTCCCCCTCCCCTCCCCCTCCCCTCTCCATCCCCTCCCCATTCCCTCCCCTCCTCTTCCCCTCCCCCTTCCCTCCCCTTCCCCTCCCCTCCCCCTTCCCCTCCCCTCCCCCCTTCCCCTCCCCTCTCCCTCCCCTCCCCATTCCCTCCCTCCCCCTCCCCCTCCCCTCCCCATTCCCTCCCTCCCCCTCCCCCTCCCCTCCCCCTCCCCTCCCCATTCCCTCCCCTTCCCCTCCCCATTCCCTCCCCCTCCCCTCTCCATCCCCTCCCCATTCCCTCCCCCTCCCCTCCCCTTTCCCTCCTCCTCCCTTCCCCTCCCCATTCCCTCCCCTCCCCATCCCCTCCCCTCCCCTTCCCTTCCCGTCCCCCTCCCCTCCCCCTCCCCCTCCCCTCCCCTTCCCCTCCCCTCCCCTCTCCCTCCCCTCCCCTTCCCCTCCCCTCCCCCTCCCCCTCCCCTTCCTCTCCCTCTCCCCTTCCCCTCCCCTCCCCCCCTCCCCTTCCCCTCCCTCCCCTCCCCTCCCCTCCCCTCCCCTCTCCCTTCGCTCTCCATCTCCTCCCCATTTCCTCCCCCTCCCCCTCATGATTTCTGCAGACAAACTGACTACCCTCTGCCTGATAAGGGCTGTCTTAACACAGCCTGGTGACTTAAATAAGAAGGATATATTCTCTCATGCTAGTGTCTAAATCATCTCTTCTTTCTATGTGGACGACTGTCAGAAAAAGATGGTTTTTCTAACTTACTGTGACATGACCTTGCCTCAGCTGATCTCGTCTGTAACGGCCCAGTTTTGACACAAGGCCATGTTTTTTTCTGAGGTGTCTGACTCATAACAAGCAGCATATTTTATTTTATTTTATTTTATTTTTGGTTCTGGGGTTTAGAACCCAGAGCTTTGCACTGCTTTTAGAGGATGGTTGTGTAGGCTGTTCCCCAGTCCTCTGCCCACTTACTGGTCTTTCAGGGGAGCTCTTTTTCTTATCTCTTAACAAGTTATTTAAATGTCTCTGTTCTTGTTTGCTTTATTGGATTTAATTGTTTTAATTTCTTTTTCCATGCCTCACCCCTTTCAAAATCCTGGTAACCTTGCCCACCCTGCTTCTTGTCAGGAAGTCTTTTCTCCTGGAGCTCCAGGGCTTGCCCCAGCCTTTATTTCAGCCTGGGCCTTGCCTGGGAGCCACTCCATGCTCTGACCTGGAGATCTGTGAAAGGGCTGGGCGAGGAGGGGTGTGGTGAGGAGGCAGGGTCCCCACCTAAAGTATTACTAAATCCTTGAAGTCTATCTCCACAGAAATCTGTTTGATTTCTTCATCTTGGGCTTCTCCTATATAATTTCACACGGGAAAGGACTTCCACTTAAGGGTAAATGTCTGAGTTAGAATATGGACACTTCTGCCCCCCCCCCCCCCAGGCTGGACATTTACGTTGGCAGAGAGGTCACCCTAGAGAGTTTTTATTGCAGATCTGATTGAATAATCATTTTAACCTTGCCTGAGAGCTTCCTGAGAGCTTCGTGGTCACCCACTCATCCCTTCAACACTTGAGAGCTATAGACAGAGAGAAGCTTCCAGATTACACAGGTAATCCATGAAGCAAAAAGACAACAAGCATATTGACAAAAAAGGTTATGTCAATTACTTGCCTGAAACAACCAATGCCTGAAAGCACCACAGGAGAAAGAGAATATGTAGAAAGATTTGAAAGCTCGATGATTTTGTGAAACATGGCATCACTGTATAGATGTCTGTATCAGCCTTGAAGTCAGTAAGACTCCTGCTTCAGCCTCCTGAATTCGAGATTATAAGTATGTGCTACCATCTCTGGCTTATATACCACCATAACCAGATAGGGAATGGGATATAGGCCCTTATAGGAGATACAATGATTTTTATGAAAGATGAATAAGCCCTAAGAATGGATGAGACAATATAGCAGGTATGCCTAGTTACCTCTAGTCCACCATCTTGTGGGTTTTTGAAATGGATGTATGTAGCTCATGCTTTGTGGTGAATGAAGATGAACTTGAACTTCTGACTTTTCTGCCTCGGCCTCTCCAGTGTTGGAATGCTGGCACATGTCATTGTGACCCGATTATGGTGCTGAGGATTGAACCCAGTGCCTTGCGCATTCAAGGCAGGTACCACCTAAGCCATATCCCCAGCCCTTAGTATCCCCTCTTGTAATGAGTGAACACCTCCCTGTTGGTGGAACTCTAGGGACAGGATGGATGGCAGTCGAGTCCCTTTTGGAAGATCTGCCACCATGAAGAGTTCAGAGATAGTCTCTCTTTGTCCTGGCCGTTTTTCATGTCTTAGTCTCAAAATAACTACTCTGCTAAAGTGGTGTCTTTGGGGTGGACTTCCATGATTGCTTACATAGCTCTGCTTGGGGTAGAATGTTCTGGTTTTCAACACAAGCTTGTGGAATTTGCTCCAAATGCCCTTCTTCCTTAAAGCTATGCAGATGCCTGACACAGAAAGTCAATACACATGGTGGATCTGGACTCCACCCTGCTTCCCCTTTCCTGTGGCCTTCAGTGAAGACTGAGAGAACATTTTGGTCCTGATCCAAGCCAAGCTCAAGATGAAGATGAGCAGCCTCTTGCCCAAACTTCACAAGGATTGTTGGCAGTGTTCCTAGAGGTTTAGAGCTTTCCCATGGGGAAGGCAGAGTTTGGGCTGGCAGCCAGGAGAAGACAGGCTTCCTCTTGCTTTTCTGTCTGTCATTCCTAACCCTCAGCTAGAAATTTTATCCTCTGGCTGCTCCACCCACCCATCCTGTTCTTTCTTATTGTCTAACATTTAGCACAAGTGTTCTCTCCTTTGTGACTTGTCATTCAAGAGCTCACACCAGCTTAACTCTTCCCTGCTCCCACAGTCTTTTGGCAACCATATCTGAGTGAGTCTCATGTTCTTTTGTACATAGCCTGCCTCATTCCAAGGAGATCTCTGGCAGCTATGGCAGATCCCATACCAATCATGATATCAGTGCACAGTAAATATCATTTCTAGAACATGGGAATGTATGCAGCTAGGTAGAAATAAGTTCATATTCTAAGCCAGTATGCCTCAAACACTGGATATCACATCACCCAGGAACAGTGCTCAAGCACTAAGATTCTGACTCTGTGGGTTCTGATTGGGGCCTCATACCTCTGCATCAAGCAAGTCTCAGTTCTACACCCTGTCTACATAGCACTCTCCTGTCTGCTGTAGCTGTAGCTAGTATTAATGATATCTGTATGGCTTGTTTGCAATCAAACCTTTAGTACCTAGCACGTTGCCTTGTATTGGGAAGGCACACCCTCAGTGTCTCTTGGTTAAATGGATAGGAGTTCATCACCAGGCTTGTGTTCAGTGGGTTTCAATGCAATGCATGCAGCATGAAGGGGGTCAGGGATGTGTGCTTCGTTGTTATGAATAGCTAGGAACTGCAGCCTCTCCCCACAGCCCACTCAGACTTCTCAGCATGCTCAGTAGCCTTTGTGAAAATGGGGCCTGTTGATGGTTGAAAGGGTTGGGTGAGAATTGGCTGTGCAAGTTAGGAGGAGAGCATCTTCATTTGAGACATTGTGGATACATTGCTGCTTCACCTGCTGCCACAGATGTTCTGGCTCTGTGTTATTCTTAGCTACCACATGAAGATGAGCTGCCTCTCTTCTCTCTAGAGGGCCCATTCCCTGGTCAATCTCAACTAGATTCTTTGAACCTGGTTAGGTCTTATCCTCCCTTCATTTGATGTCTTGTGACACACCTGTGACCCTCAGGAAGCATTCAAAGCTACTTCACAGACCAGTCAGTCAGATTGTGGAAAAATCTGGCCTAGGAAACACAAAGAAAACAGCAAAGATGATTTTATAGTTTAAATCTAGTGTACCCTGGAAGCTGTGTTGGAGGGCACTTCAGAGGTGGGACTTTGGAAGAGGACTGGATTCTGTGGGCTCTGACCTCATAAATAGATTGATCTGTATGGTTTCATAATTTGTGGGGTGTTGGGAGGTAGAGGAAATCTGAGGGGGTGGGACTTCGCTGGAGGAAGTGGGCATTGGGGGCGTGTCTTTGAAGGGGGTATTTTGTTCATCGTCCTTCCCTTTGCTTCCTGGCTGCTGTAGGGTGAGCAGCTTTCCTCTTCCACACGCTTCCTGTCATCCATAATGTTCTCCTGCCTCATCTCAGGCCCAGACACAATGGAGTTGAGCAACCACAAACTGAAATTGTGAGCCAAAAGGATTTTCTTACTTCAAGTTAATCTTAGCAGATACCTGTAGCAACAAAAATCTGACTAACATAGATGGGGATCTAGCCTGTCTCTGTTAAGGCTACCAAGCACATTTTTCCTTATGTCCCAACTTTTCCCAGATCATTCCATCTACAACAGCCATAGCCAATTAGAGAACTACAATTTAGTTTTACGTTGATGTCATTAATAATAACTAACATCTACTGAGTATTTAGTATGTGCTAGGCCTCATGCTGATAGCTGACTGTACATTATTTTGCCAAACCTTTACAATAATTTACAGTAATTTCATAAAATAGACAGATCTTTGTTTGCGTTTTATACCCGGTGGCAAGTAGAAATCTGGAATAGGGCAAAGAGAGATAGAGGAAGTCGCTCCAGTTGCAGAGCTAGGAGTTGACCCTTTGCTCCTGTGCTGCTGAACATTGCTATGCTAATTAACCTTGGCTCCCCCTCGCTAGGGCTGCCATCCTTGCAATCCTTTGCTCAGAGGCCCCTCATTTCTCTGATTTATCTTCCTAACGCTCTATCTGCAGCTCTTCTCCAGTTCCAGCCTAGAGAGCAGGCCGACCTCTGAATACTCCCTCCACTTTCCGTCTGCGGGGCTCATCCTTATTTTTTCACCAGCCTTGACCTCCACAGCTTGCCACCATCTGCTGGCCTGCTGGCTGTGACTATCCCTGTACTGCAAGATGCAGCATCTGGCTGCTGCCTCCCAGGAGAACTGTGTCAAGACAGCAGCACTATCCATGTTCCTGGTAGGTTCAACGTCGTGTCCCAGAGTGTCTCCATTCCTCATGGCCTCTCTCAGTGGAAACACTTGGGTCCCACTGTCAACAGAGACCATGTTCTTTCTCCATCCAGGCCTTTGCCAGAACCTCACTGCAGACCTCGTAGAGCATGGCCCCACCTGCCTGGGCCTTTGTTTCCCCTTTACCTCATTTCTCTTCCTATGAAGCCCATAATCCTTAAGAAACTATCTCATGAGAACATTAACAGTTAGACTCTGTTGCTAGGCTCCAGAGACTCTGGAAGTGGAGGTGAGAGGCAGGGAGAGGAAGCCTCCTTGGTGCTGTATTTCTGAGGAGTATTCCCGGCTCAGAATAAGAAGCATGAGTTCTAAATATAGTAGAGTCTTAGTATTCCTCTGTCCAGATGAAACACTGCAGGAAGGGGTTCTCGATGCTCAGGCCCTGGGTTGGCCCAAGAGTCAGTCAAGTTGCCTTCAAGGTCATGTATATTGGTGGACCATCTTATTTGCATAATGGGGAGGGCCTTGATAAAAATGCTCATGCCCTACTTCCTCCTTAGGAGATGGACCTAGGAACCTAAATTTGAAATAAAATACCTAATAATTTTATCTACATTGGGGATCAAGGGGGTCACTTCTTTTGGCAGGCCAGCTGTGTCTGCCTTACAAGGAATTAAATGTCTCTATCACCCCCTACACTCATCCCATGACTCACCCGACTTGGATGGAGCACAGCCTTGTCAATCAGTTATTAGTTTTCTTTGAAGCCCCTTAAAAACCCTTCTTTCCCTCAGAGGGCCCAGAATGGGACAAGCTTGCTTGGCTCAGGAACAAACAGAAACTTTGCACCAAATTCCCGCCTTCCCTCTGGTTACTTCCTCTTTAACTGAGAAATGGCACTAGTACCTCCCTCCCTCTCTTTCTCCCTCCGTTGACCCTCCCACCCCCAGGTGGGGGCTGTTGGAGAAGCCAGAGCCATCAGGAAACTAATGTACAGACAGAGCAGGCATCATGAGACAAAAATGTAGTCTTTTTAACTTCTAAAGCTTGCCTCAGGGATGGCAGGCACTGGGAATGGGGAACTTGGTGGTTCTACTCATGCTGAGGTAAGTCAGAGCAGTTCTGATCCCCCAAGAGCACACTGTTTCTTTTTCTGCTTGGAGTTTCCCAACCACCTTCTTTGTCACCAGGGCCTCTGCAGCCTCCTCCCAGGGCTGCAGAAAGAAATATTTGCTGTTAATTTGTGGGGGACTGGTTGCTAGTGTTTCAAATACCATAGGAAAACCCAACTCAAATCTATGTTTATACCTTCCTGATGTGTTTCCCTCAAACCATCAATCAATTCATTCATTCATTCATTCATTCATGTACGTTTGCAGGTATATGTATGTACACATATGTGGAAGCTGGAGTACAGCCTCAGGTGCCATTCCTTGGGTGCTATCCACCACTGTTTTTTTGAGACAGGGTCTTTCATTTGCTTAGACATTGCCAAGTAGGCTATGCTAGCTGGCTAGCCAGCCCCAAGGATATGCTAGTCTCTGCCTCCCCAGTTCTGGAATGCTGTTGTATCCAGATTTTTAAACATGGTTCTAGGGTTCCAATCTAAGTCATGCTGGGGAGGCAAGCGCTTTACCTATTGATCTGTCTCTCAGGACCTCTGTTTGTTTATTTGTGTCTAAAATGAGAGGGCCTGACTCTACCTCATTTCCCTAGGGGCTTTTGAGGACCACAGATTCTCATTTTGAGAAGGCCACAAGTATGATCTACCAACAATAAGGGTTGACCCAAACAATGTATCTTAGTATAATGTTCAACAGGGGCTCTAGCATAGCTGACAGAGTCCTGGTGGGCTTTCTGCCAACTGCAGAGATAGCAGAGAGCAGAATGCTGCCATGCTTGCATCCCCTCGTTCCAGCAGAGACTCAGAAATATCCTCATAATTCCACTGTGGGTGGCAGGAATCCAGGCATCATTTCCAAGTAGGTGTGAGGTAGTAAAGATGGCTGGATACTTTATGAGAGCCATGGAGAAAAATGTCCCCTTTGGGGAGCCAGAGCTATATGGACTTTGAACTTACCAGTTCAGTTTGCATCAAGACAGACATTGCTTCTCTACTTCTTGACCTTTTGAGGCAGGAGTTGTGTTTGGAGCTGGGGAGGCTGTGGGATGTGACTCGGCCCATTCTCCTCTGAGTCTTCTTCACGAGCTCATACCTATCTTGGGTCCCAGGTCCACAAACTGAGAATGAGCAATCTCCTTAGTTAAAGTGCTTTGACACAGCAGGGCTGATCCTGGCATAGAGGGTCTTACCCTTTGTGCTTGCATTTTTAAGGGGTTGATGTTGATTTTTGTTGTTGTTGTTGAGGAAAGGCTTGCTGGCAAGAATTACAGGAGTCCAGAGAGCCCTTCCTGAGCTATTAACCTGAAGGTTTCACTTTGCCTTCCCCCTCCCAAGTTCTATGGGCTAGTGGTCTCTGTTCAATTTAAAGCTCCTGTCTTTCTGCTGCTTAAAGCTTTCTGTCAGCTTCTCATGAGGCCTGGAACAGAAGCTGAGCCCCTTTCCCGGTGTGTGTGCCTCCTACCCTACGTTCACCTCCCATCCCTTCAGCCCCCCTCTTTTTCACACTGGTTGGTTCCCTGTTTGTCAGACAAGACCAGCAAGATCTGGTCCTTGGGCCTGTACAACTGTTTCCAGGCTTCTGTGTTTCCTTTGCTCTCTGTTTGCAGGTCTGACTCCTTCTTACCCTCAGACCTTTTCTGTACCCCTCTTCCTCCTCATCTTCATCCTCTTCCTCCTCTTCATCTTCTTCCACTTCTTCCTCTTCTTCCTCTTCCTCCTCCTCCTCAGGAAAGTCCTCCCTATGGCCTCCCTGAAGCTCCCTGCAGCACTGCCTCTTTCTATCACTGGGTCCTTCATCTATTTTCTGCACACCGCCTATTGCTCTGACAATTTTACTTTCTTTTCTTCCCATGTCTCTCCTTCTTCAGAATAGAAAACAGGTCTTTTAACTGCTTCTTCAGTTCCTGCTTGGCACAGTGCCTACCTAGCCCCGAGTAGGGACTGTAAATAGTTGCTGAGTCTTTTGTTTGTTGTTTGCTTTTTATTTTGAGATGGGACCTCATACGTTAGCCCAGGCTGGCCTCAGACTCTTGGTGAGCCTCTTGACTTAACCTAGGATTACAGGCATGCGGCACTATGCACAGCTGCCTTGCTGACACTAAATAAGTGGCTTTTAGAGATGGGGAAATAACTCAGCTGGTAAAGTATTTGCTGTACAAGCACAAGGACCTGACTTTGGTCCCTAGAACCAACATACTTAAAAGTAAGGCATGGTGCTCCATGCTCATAGTCCTCCAGCTGGGGAGGATGAGGGAGGAAGATCCTGGGATATACTTGCTGAACTAGCTAAATGGGCAAACTCAAGGACAGTGGGGAATTCTGTTTCAAAAAGGCAAGGTGAATAGCTTTTGAGGAATGAAACGCAGGGCTGATCTCTGGGTTTCATGTTTATATGTTATACCCACTTCCATATCCATAGACATAATTACAGACAGACAGACAGACAGACAGACAGACAGACAGACAGACACACACACACACACACACACACACACACACACACACCTGCTCCTTCCTTGTCTCAGGGCTGCCTTCACACTATGGCTTTGCACACGGCTTTTCATTCTCTGGCCTCATGAAAGTGAGGGATGTCACCAAGTAACTTGCACAGATGATTCTGTCCCAGCTTGTTCCTCCTTGAAAGGAAGCCAGATTTCTCCTAGCCACATGGATGGAAGGCTTCTCCGAGCCAGGGTACAGATGCTGACTCTGTCTACCTGGGCACGGAGGATATGTCTAAAGGGAGTCAGAGCAAGGGACGAGCCTTTGAATACTAAGCAGGAACTGAGCTTCCCCTTGAATTGCCAGGCCTTGTTAAGGGACTTCAGTGGGCAGATCGAGGGAATCTCCATCACCGCTGAGGAATTTACAGTAGAATAAAGGGTGCCACATTACTGGGGCTTCTTTTTCTGAACCGTAAATTGGAATCTCTGATGCCTGGTGGTTGTCCACGTCTCTAGCCCAGGACTCCAGCTGGAGACCGGTGGGAGCATGGCTGACAGGCAGAGGTTTACCCAATGACCTCATCAGGACCTTTACTCTGCTTGGGGGTGCCGGGCTGAATGGTGCCCAGCCTCTAAGCTAGCTTCTGCTAGGACATGGAATATTCCCCCACCCTCTCTGGAGGCCTGAGCAGGGGCAGTGATGACAGAGAAGCATTTGAGCATGCTCTGGTAAGCACCTCCTCTCTGTTCTCCTCTCTCCCCTTCACAGAAGAATGCCACAGAGAGACAGAACAGCTTGTGAGCACTCAAGCCCACCCCTGTGACCGCTCTGGCATTTTTAAGGAACAAGGCATAAATGAGGACAGTATGCAGGACTGAGCCCTCACCTGCTTGAAGGTGAGACATGGGCAGAGGTTCCTCCCATCCTTCCTCAGGGCTCTTGCTAGTTCAGGAGCTCTGACACAGAGACTGTGAGACAGACAGACTCCACGCCATTCATTGCCAGTCATCTTCAAGGCAGCAGAAGGCAATTGATTTCATCTTTACAAATAAAGCCAAAGCCTTGGAGAGGGAGGGTAGCTCAATGCCTGTCTAACGTACACGAGGCCCTGCATCCTTCCCAAGCACTGCATACACCGGGCAAGACGGCTCATGCTTGTATTCTCAGGACTTGGGTGGAAGTGAAAAATGTCAGAAATTCAAATTCATCCTTAGCTACAAAGAAAATTGGAGGGTGGATTGTGTTATGTGGAACCCTGTCTCAAAACAAAAAACAAAACAACAATAGCAAAAGAAACCAATTTCCAACAGAGCAGGTGACTGCCCACAGTAATACACCTGGGCATCAAGTTGCCAGGTAACTCTGTCTTCCTTGCTGCCTTCAGTCTCAAGCAAACTGCTCTGTGTAGAAACCATCAGGCTGGCCACAGTGAGGTGTTGGCAACGTTGGGTCCTACTTTGTTGCTTCCAGCTCTCCTGAGGGGGCAGGAGGAGCAGCACTGAAGGTCAGAGTGACAGGGACCAGCAAGGTCTTGAATGTAGTCAGGGGTTGCCAGCTCATCTGGCACTTTCACGAGAGAGACATAGAAATACAGAAGCCTTGGAATCCAAGGTCAGTTTAGACAGAGCTAGGTGTCATTTCTGCAGAGAGCAATACACATATAGCTCCCTCCCTGATGGCATCCAAATCTCAGCTGCATAAAGGTTCTCTATGAGCCTCTCTGTTCTCCCTCCATGGTCCTTACACAGCTGGCTGGGCTTCCAGCAGCATCTCAGGAGGATGGCTGGTTCAGGAAACTGGGAGACAGCAGTGAGGCTGGGATCCCATGGTCAGCCTGCAGTCCCAGGTGTGCTGGTGCCTTTTATTATCTCTCCAACATTCCTGCTGTCTTCTGTCCAGGCTTGGAGCACCCTGGCCCTCTCTGAGCCAGCCTTCATTAAGCTGCTTTGGCTAGAGCCTCTGAAAACACACAGAGGAATATTTATGTTCAACCTGTTAGGTTTTTTTTTAAATGTCAACAATCCAACTTATTTTTTGGCTTTTTCTTTGCTGCATTAGAAGAAATCAATTTCTCTTATAGACAGCAAGGTGACCTTCTCTGGGATGAAATAGGAACATTTTTTCTCCTTGCTAGCTATTGTGCTTCTGATGACTAAACTCTTCTTACCCTAAAGCAAGAAGGAAGTCTATGCACAAGTGCATGCATGTATCCCTGTGTATCTATGCACATGTGCATGCATGTGCCCTTGTGTGTCTGTGCATGTGGCATGCATGTGTCCTTGTGTGTCTGTGCATGTGTGCATGCATGTGCCTGTGTGTGTCTGTGGGCATGTGTGGATGCATGTGTCCCTGTGTGTCTGTGTATGTGTGCATGCATTTTTCCCTGAGTGTCTGTGCATGTGTGCATGCATGTGACTCTGTGTGTCCTATGAATGTGTGCACGCATGTCCCTCTGTGTGTATATACATGTTTAGGGAAGCATTAAAATTGCATTCAGATACCTTATGAAAGAAAAGAATAAACATTTGGAATAAAAGGTAGCACAAACTGTGCTGTAGTTATGGAAAAGACAGGAAAGACAGGTAATAGTTTGTGTGTGTGTGTGTGTGCGTGTGCGTGTGCGTGTGTGTACATTCATGCCACCAACTCAATTTGTCACACTGGGCAGTAAGAGCCTATACCTATTGAGCCATCAAAAGAACTTCAGCCTTGGACTTGCTAGTCCCAAGATGGGTAATCTTGGTATCAGGAATTCTACTAAGCCTGGAGCACCTGGGGTCTGGGTAAGGAAGAAGGGGGAACTAATATGAGATATGACTTACTATTCTAGAAAATGGAGGGGACCCAGTCATTCCCCCTGGACTAAGTGCTAAATGGTCAGATAAGGAGCATGTGCCAGCCGGTGAAAGGACTGAGCGAGTCCAACTGAGGTCTGGGCGGATAAACATATGCACTCTGACTTCTTAGTTCTGTTTCACAGTGATGGAATTAGTTTAAAATCCTTCTGTTTAGGCATAAAGGAAGCTTGCAAGTTAAAAGACCTAATTATAGGTTATTTTATAAAATAATCCTTTGGTCATGAGCTGCAATTTGTTCATGATTTAACTTAAGTAAAAAGCTGCAAAGGTTCTTGGGTATGGCTGAATAATAAAAACCTTGCTTTATATGTGTCAAGTCTGAAGTTTGATCCCCAGAACAAACAAATTCCTAAACCAGACAGCCAGCTATACAAACCTGTTTTGCCCTGTATCTTAAATGTCTGTCAATGACCGTTGCTAAAGGATTGGTCACCCACCTATGGTTCTACTGGGGTGTGATGGGAGTTGGAGTCTACGGGAAGGAAGTTAATCACAGGAGTATGCCTTGGAGGGGACATGGGCTTCCTGGTCCTTCCTGTTTTTTCTTTGCTTCTGATCTATCATGAGGTGAACAGCCATCTCCCTACGTACTCCTCACCATGATAGTCTGCCTCAAAATCTTCTCAAGAGCAACAGTGACCAAGCATGTCTGTCTGTCTGTCTGTCTGTCTGTCTGTCTGTCTGTCTCTGTATATGTGTGTGTGTGCATGTTCATGTATATATAGGGACAGGTGTGTGTGTATGAGAAGAGTATTTTTCTGTATGTGTGTGTTTGTGTCTGTATGTCTGTCTGTGTATGTATGTTCATGTGTATATAGGAACAGGTGTGTGTGTGATAGAGCATTCATTATTCTGTGTGTGTGTGTGTGTAGACCAGAAAACAACTTCAGATGTTTCTGGATTGCTATTCACTCTTTTCCACTTTTTGTTTGTTTGTTTCATTGGTTGGTGTTTTGTTTGTTTGTTTGTTTCTGCTTTTGTTTTGTTTTGTTTTGTTTTGCCAATGTCTTTCTCCTGGAGCTCTCCAAGTTGGTTAGGCCATCTGGTCAGTGAGTCCCAGGCATTTATTTGCCTGTCTCAGCATTTCCAGTAGGAAACACACCCTAGACATTTGTTTGTTTGTTTTTGCCTTTTGCTGGGTTTGAGCAATTGAACTCAGGTCTTCTAGTTTCAAGGCAAGCACCTCATGACTAAGGGCCTCCCTTTCTCTGCCTTTCACCATGAACTGTTCTTGTAATTGAGAAAAAGTGAGTGAGTGGAGCTTGTTGGGACTCAGGGCAAATGGTTCTAACTTTAGAAACTCGGGTAACAAGGTGTTCAACAGGGGAAGAGGAAGAGGAAGTGAATTGTGAAGGTGTGTAGAGGCAGCCAAGGCTGAAGCCCCTTTAGGAGGCAGAAATAGAGCAGGAGCTGAGGAAGAAGGGCCTGGATCCAAGCTACTCCATGTGCTATGAAAGAGGTCTTACATCAGCTTTCAAAGCCCCAGGAGAGAGATGGCCATAAACATACATTCACCGAGCACATTGTTTGGGAATTGCATGGACAGGCTGCAGTTAAGTGGGGGATGCTTCTCAAGAGGTGGCAGATATCTTCTGTCATTCCTAGATCTAAGGTTGATGGAGACTAAAGGTCCATGCAGGTTCGTGATATTTTATTTTAATTCCCCAGAGTCACAAGAATGTTAGGTCATGTTCAGCCCAAATCAGTGTGGCTCTCCCTGTGTCCATAGCATTGCACTTCTACAGGCTCCTGATGTTTTGCCAGACAAGATCAAAGAGTGTGCAGGGTACTTCTCACTCCATGTGAGTGTGGCTCAGCCTCATTCTCAATGCTAGAGCTTCTAAGGCAGGTAATTAGAAATTTGCCAAAAAAAAAAAAAAAAGCACTGGGTTTCTACGTGGGTCCACAGGACACCTGAAGGCAGAATAAAAGCCTGGCATCTCTACTTTTATTTCTATTTTCTACAGGCATTTGACAGTCGGCTTTTACAGTGTTCTATTCAGACACCCAAAGACACCTAAACTTGGATTCTGGGAGTAACAGGGCTGATTGAAACTGTTCCCAAGCACTGGTAAGCTGACAGATGCCCCCTGTGCTATCTATGTTAGTGACACTGTACCCTAAATCAGCAACTGGCATATTGCTCCTTTCAAGCAAAAAGAATGTAGCTTTCCTGCTGTAACTATGCCTGTGTAAACCGGAAGCTTGTGTCAGTACTCTATAGAGGTCCCAGGAGCACATGGGCGTGTCTTCTTAGTCTGGTGAGCCTGGGAGTTCTCAGGAAGAGTTTCTAACTTGACATTAATGTTCTTATGTGCCTCTTTTAGCCCTCAGTGTCTTGTAGCATGGTACCCTTTCTGACTTGTGAGTGGGATCAGCCAGATAGTGCTGTCTACATGTCCTACCCAGGTGCAGAGTCAGCCTCCATCCCCAAAATGGAGTAAAATCTGATAAAGTAGAGTTTCTGGTAAAGTCACAATTTTACACAGTATGGAGTAACTTAGATTGGATGGAGGAAACACAATTTTACACAGTATGGAGTAACTTAGATTAGGGTACAACCCGATCTCAACAGTTACTACAGAATATGAAAGTACTAAGCCCCATCTTCTGTTCAATCATAGAAAGTCAGTAAAGTAATTGCTGGGGCTTTTGAGCATGTATTCTAGAGCCAGTCTTTCTGAATATCTTGACTCATTTTCCTTATTGGAACACAGACTAATAATAATCTTATTGAACCACTGGCAAGATAAAATGAGCTGGCATAGAGATATCTATTTGAGTCAGGCTGGTTCCTAAGAAGTGCTATGGCTTTGCTGTTTCTGTTTTCGGCTCTCTCTTCCTCTCATCTCATGCTATCTATGGGGGGGAGGAGGCCTAATGGAGTTTGAAGCTGGAAGCAGCATGCCACCATTACTAATTGATTGTGTGACTTGGCAACTTAACCTCTTTGAGCTTTAGTTTTCCTCCTGAAAATGCAGATGATAATAGCTCCCTCTGTACAAGCTGATGGAGATCAAATGAAATAATGCATGCAGAAGCACTTTCAAAGTTTCAAATTGTTGAAGACCAGTCACTGGATTAATCTTCCCTCCCAGACTTCTCATAAAGAGAGCAGAGATAGTGCTCTCTGCTTGACAGAGAGACTCGGGGCAAAGGGACTCAGTGTTTCACCCCAATTCTCTTAGGTGTCTGGGGTTGAGTCTAGCCATGACTGCTGTCTCTGCTCTCAGCAACTTCTTCAAACTGCCAGGTCAAATGCCCTCCCCTGTTGTGCAGCCTTTGAAGTCACATAAATCAAAGCAAAATCCTCTTCCTGCCAGTTTGCTAGGTTCTAATTGCGTCTTACTTCAGAAATGGGAATAATTAAACCAGGAACTTGAGTTTAATAGACCTCGGGTCAGCCTCAGCATCCTGCATCCTTGGTCAGTTTCTCCACTACTTCTTAGCTAATCTGGGAAAGAGGAAACAATCCTGGAGTGACTCATTTGCATCAAGACCACTGTAATTTGTAAGTAAATGGCATTGCTTTTAAGGGCCAAGGAACATCAGGAGTTGACAGAGAAGACTGCCTTCCACTCTACAAATAACTACAAGCCCTAAAAAACTTCACTCTCTCCTCCCAGGAGGAGCCCTACTCCACCCCTCTTCGAAATATAATCATAAAAGGTTTTCTCTAGTCAAGGGCAGCTCTCCTTGCTTGCAGGGAGAATTATTTAAAGAATATTCAGCTGGTGGACAGGACAGTTAAAGTTGCAGTGCAGGAGAAGCTGATGAGTTAGAGCCCTTAGAAAGTTCACTATCTCAGAAGGCAACGTTGCCACATGTGTAACAGAAGGCAGACAAGGGTATTTAAGAAAACTGCAAAGTTCTTCAGGAGGTCTGCACCACATGCCATGAGCGTGCTATGCCAAAAGCATAGGGGAACAAGTTTGTGTCTTCTCGAAGTGTCAGAATTTATTGAATAATGATTAATTCACAAGGCTTAACCATTTCAACAATAGCAATTTGTCAAAAAAAAAAAAAAATCCACCTGTTTTGGTAGTCTGCCCAAGGCCAATGCAAGTTCTTTATTCCAATCTTAATTATTAGTATTCTCATATTCATATAACATATAGTGAATCATATATGGATATATATCATATATGGATATATGGATATATGGATTGCAGGATGAATATAAGTTAAAAGTGGCTGCTGCAGACATCAGGAGGTTTCAGAGTGGGCAAACTGCTGCCGGGATTCCTGGTGGAGCTGCTGGAGCAAAGCGGCACGATTCAGCTGAAAGGTGAAAGGTCAGAGCAGGCTTAGAGCAGGAGTTGGGTCAGGAGTGAGGAATGGAGGATCCGATCTGAATAGATGAATGGTGGGCAGGCAGGCAGTTGAGTAGTTTGAACCAACAGTGTCAAATGGTAAGCTGGTATGGGGCCATGCCATCAGAGTGCTGGGTGTTCATCATTTAAGGGTCCAAGTCAAGGAGTTAAATCCTTTCTTCAGTCTTGTGAGTGTGATGCATTCTTGAACCTCATTCTCCTGGTATGATTTTAATATGCCCGCTACATCTGCCTCTACAGTTTTAATTCCCCCAATAAACTTATAGGGTGGCTCCCTTTCTAATTTGATAAACTAGTCATTTATTAATCTTTGCTGGATCCGTAGTGTCTGACGGGATGATGTCGTTTGTGGATCTAATCACTGGCCACATTGACCCTTCTCCCTCAACATGGAATCAAATGCTACTTATAAAATGGAGTCTCCTAGGGATTGACACAGACTGAGAAACCACTGTTCTATGCAGTATGGGGTAACTTAGAGTAGAGCATAAGCTGATCTCAATGTAACTGAAAGACAAGGAAAGATGAGGAGAGAAGATGAGGGCTCAGCTGGACCTCGGAGGATGATATGCCTTCTTCACCAGGATCTCTCCACTGTTCCTCACTCCCACCTCATCCCACAGTCTGGCTCCTGCTCCTCTGCTCATATCCTCATCTTCTATTGCTGGCTAGTCAGATAACAGCGCTTTTATGGTCACTTGAGATGGACCCCTCCCTCATCATCAGCTTATATACTAGGAGCTGGGACAAGAAGACTCTGATTATTGGTCAAAGACTGAACACTGAGTCATTCGAGCCCTGGAGGGAGACATGACATTCTTCCCCAAAGATCATAAGATTATTCTCTAGCCGGGGGCTTTCTGGTAAAGAACAAAGTTATAACACCGTCAGAGTTCATCCAAATGGGACTGTCAATCACCCAAGCAGAAAGCCGGCTGTTTCAGAAACTTTAAGAAGTAGTATAAAATCTCCTTAGGCATAAGGATGGCCTAATGGCCTCTTTGGCCATTGTCCACTCTCATTTTTGAAGATACTTCACTTTGCTTTGTAATAAACTATTTTGTATACCACAGACTGGTGTATCATTTGAATTTTTTTGGGCAGAGATTATGAGGATCAGGGAGACCAGGGGAAGGCAGAGACCCCAGTAACAGTATCATTCCAAATATCTCCTTGCTTCTTCTAGTGCCCTCCGGAGCTCAGCAGTCTAAGGAGAGCTGACTCACTGCATTTCCAATGCCCTCTCTTTTAGCACAGATTTGCTGTGTTCTCTCTGCCTCAGCCCTTCTCTGAATGCTAGGGATAGATGGCTCAACAGAAGGTTACAGTTTGGGTTGGGTTGGGACATAGGCTTGTTCCCTGTTCCACTGTGTGACTGTAGGAAAACCAGTATGCCCCCCTCACATTTGGCATCTGTAAAGTGTCAATGCTTTCCTCCAAATTCATGTGATGAAACCCCAGCTCCCAAGATGATGGCAGGAGTCAGGATGCTTAAGGAAGTTCTGGGGTTCTGCCCTCCTAGAGTAAGAGCACTTGCCTCTCAAGCCTGGAGACCTGTGCTTGATCCCTGAAACCCAAAGAGTAGAGGACAAATTCTACATGAGAGTGCCCCATGCATCCTGTATCTATGTGAAGGAGGTCTCATGACCTCTTTTATATATGGCATTTAGGGCACTTACTCACCGAGCTATCTCGCCATCCTGTGAATACTTTTATATTCTGTCTTGAAAGGTCGCGTCTATATCCTGTATTGCAGAAAGGAGTCTATGTGCACACATTATCAATGGCTTAGCACACTCTGCCAGTGGGTTGCTTGCTCCCTCCTTCGTTTGGACATTCCTTTATACGTTACCCAATTTTTCTCTGATGGTATTTAAACCTAGCTAGGTTTGTATGTGTGTTAGGGGGTCGGGGAGAGTAAAACTATTGGCTTTTTTTATAAAATCGTGTACTGTCTTAGTTTTAGTTTCTATTGCTATGATGAAACACCATGGTTAAAAATCAAGTTGGGCAGAAAAGGGTTTATTTGGCTTATACTTCTATACCACTATCCAAGTCAGAACAGGAACTCAAACAGGGAAGGAACCTGGAGGCAGGAGCTGATGCAGAGGCCATGGAGCTGCTCCCTTATAGAGGCCAGGGGTGGCGCCATTCACAATGGGCTGAGCTCTCCCTCACTAAGAAAATGCCCTACAGGCTTGCCTGATCTTACAGAGGCATTTTCTCAATAGAGACTCCCTCCTCTCTGATGAGCCTAGCTTGTACCAAACGGACATAAAACTAGCCAGCACAACTGACCCCATGTCACCTTGACATACCAACCCATGACCATTAAGCCACCTTTCATTTCTCATCCATCCCAGGAATCTTCTATTAAAAACATAAATAACTTTAAAAGTTCTACAGACTTTACAAATTTAAACACATTAAAAATTCAGTTCCTTGAACACATCCAGTCTCAAGAACAAACAAAACCTCCACAAAACAAAACAAAACCAAAAATCTCAAATCTTTTAAAAGTTTGAAATTTCTCAATTTGTTGGTTGCCATTTTGTCCTATTGACAGTGTCCTTTGCCTTACAGAAGCTTTGCAATTTCATGAGGTCCCATTTGTCAATTCTTGATCTTAGAGCATAAGCCATTGCTGTTCTGTTCAGAAACTTTCTCCCTGTGCCCAAGTATTCAAGGTGCTTCCCCACCTTCTCTTCTATTAGTTTCAGTGTATCTGGTTTTATGTGAAGGTCCTTTATCCACTTGGACTTGAGCTCTGTACAAGAAGATAAGAATAGGTCGATTTGTATTCCTTTTTTCTTTTTTTATTGGATATTTTATGTATTTACAATACAGATGTCATTCCCTTTCCCCATTTCCCCTCCCTAGTACCCGCTATCCTGTACCACCACTTCCTTTATGCTTTCATGCCATTTGGATTACATGCATGTAATAAGGTCAATTCTAGTTGAGGGTCTAGCAATACAATAGATGCACATAGTCAAGGAACAAGCAAGACAATAAACACAAACAGTCAAAGAAAAAGCAAGGCATTAAACCCAGTTACATGAACACTCCTGTGATCACTGTTTCTAAAGGCTTATCAGGATGACCAAAGTATCTGAGCCTACTTCCCTATTCTAGCCCAAGGTCATTTTCATGTCTGAAGCCTACTTCCTTGTTCTAGCCTAAAATTTAGATTCCTGTCTGAAATTACTTCTGTGTTCTGGCCTAATATTTAGATTCCTACCTGAGATTACTTCTTTGTTCTAGTCTAATGTCCAATTCCTGCCTGAAGCCTACTTCCTAGTCCTTGGCCCATGTCAGCTTCTTGCCAAGCAGCCCCAAAGGCTCTCCACCTCTTCTCCTTTTTTATTCTGTCTTAGGTTGATAAGGGTCTGTGCATCTTACCCATCCTTGGCTTACCAGCCTGTTAATTTAATAACTTTGTCTGGGGGTCCATTTTCAGGTTTAAGCCATGTACTTTGGCTGCCAACATGTTGATGTTGTGAAAGATAAGCTTTAACATGATGGGCAGGAATAAAAGTATTCCGAGGACAAGAAGGGCTAGCCTGATCAAGCTATATATGCCATTCCTGAGGTTTGTCCAAAATGGAAATACTGAGCTCAAGCCATGGATAATTTTATCAGCATTATCTGCAGCATCAAAGGTCAACAGAGCAGCCTTCTTTAAACTCATAATCTCACTATGCAAAGTTAACACACCCAGAGAGGTGTTAGGATTATGCCAAATATCCTACAGGTGTCTTTAAACTTTTCTCTAGTTATAATGACAATCATTGTGAATTTCAAAAGTAACACTACTCTAATGATATTTGTCATGGCACTTGGGGTGGCTCCTGACTCTCGAACCTTGAACCTCCTTCAGATAATTTGAAAGGGTTATAGAGCATCATTCGTTGTTCCAGATACCTATGTAAATCCTTTTGTATACTCAATACACTAGTAACATTTTTTTGCTAGATGGTTAACAAGAATAGTTGTTTTAACTCCCTGTGTCAATGCTATTGTAGAAGCAGTGGTGCTAGCAATTAATGTAATTAAAGCTGTTATACCAGCAATAATCAAGCCTGCTACAATCTTGCTTCTGCTTAAAGCCTAACTCACTTCTTCCAGCACTTTCAAGCTTTTTTTCAGAGAATCAAGGTTTTCTAATACTCAGGGCAGTGAGATGAAAGCTGGTTGATAGACCCCCATAACAGACATGCCAGGTTTCAACACACTAACACAATTAGAAATTATACAGTCAATACAACTTGCAATAAATGTAGAAGAGACAAAACCAGTTTTAGCTTGACAATTAAGAGTCTTAAAACATGCACTAACCCTTGTTTGAAATCCAGATCCTGTCCCAACATTATCTTTTGCTATCCTAACATCATACTGAGCTACAGCTAGCTTCCAAATATGTCTCTGACAAAGTTCAGATCCAGTCTTCCAAAAGTTAACTGTTATTTCCCATATTGGATTAATTTCTAGACCAGTACATGACTGAGTCCTAACAGCTGGACACCTTTAAGAAGAATACAAGAGACATAATTTCTCTTTTCGATTTTCTATCCCACAAAGTCTAAAAACTTGAGGCAAGACAGTTTGTCCCATCTGGGGTGTAGTCAAGCAAAGTGGGTCAAAAACTTATGTCCAATACAGCTTCCTTAGTCACCCTTGTCAGGGAACTCAGCAAGCTCACAGGTTGGCATCATGCTTTCTCTCAGCAACAGTATGTGCCACCAATCTTTTTAAAGTTCCACAGGCCTCTTCTACAATACCTTGTCCTTGAGGATTATATGAAATCCCCGTAGTAAATTGTTGACAAAAAGTCTCGACTGCTGAACTACAATTGCCAGACCAATTATCTGTTTTTTTTTTAAATTGGATATTTTGTTTATTTACATTTCAATGTTATCTCCTCTCCCATCCTCCCCCAAAACCCCTTATTCCATCCCCCCTCCTCCTATTTCTATGAGACTGTGCTCCCACCATCCTCCCATTTCCACCTCCCTGCTCTCAAATTCCCCAACGCAAGGGAATTGAAACTTTCAGGCACCAAGACCTCCACTTCCACTGATGCCTGACAAAACTACCCTCAACTACCTATACAGGTGTAGCCATGATTCCCTCCCTTTGTGTTCTTAGGCTAGAGGTTTTAGAATGGCTACTCCAGCTTGTTTCTTAGGACCATTTGCTTGAAAAATTGTTTTCCAGCCTTTTACTCTAAGGTAGTGTCTGTCTTTTTTTTTGTCACTGAGGTGGGTTTCCTGTATGCAGCAAAATTCTGGGTCCCATTTATGTATCCAGTTCATTAGCTTATGTCTTTTAATTGGGGAACTGAGTCCATTGATGTTAAAAGATATTAAGGAACAGTGATTGTTGTCGCCTGTTATTTTTGTTATTAGCAGTGGCATTGTTTGTATGACTATCTTCTTTTGGATTTGTTGGAAGAGGATTAGTTTCTTGCTCTTTCTAGGATATAATTTCCCTCCTTGTATTGGAGCTTTCCTGCTATTATCCTTTGTAATGCTGGGTTTGTGGAAAGATATTGTGTAAATTTGGTTTTATCATGGAATATCTTGGTTTTTCTATCTATGGCAATTGAGAGTTTTGCTGGGTATAGTAGCCTGGGCTGGCATCTGTGTTCTCTTAGGGTCTATATGACAGCTGTCTAGCATCTTCTAGCTTTAATAGTATCTGGTGAGAAGTCTGGTGTAATTCTGATAGGTCTGCCTTTTTATGTTACTTTGCCTTTTCCCTTACTGCATTTAATATTCTTTGTTTTGTGTACTTGGTGTTTTGATTATTATGTGACGGGGGGGGGTATTTCTTTTCTGGTCTAGTCTATTTGGCGTTCTATAGGCTTCTTGTATGTTTATGGGCATCTCGTTCTTTAGATTAGGGAAGTTTTCTTCTATAATTTTGTTGAAGATATTTATTGGCCCTTTAAGTTGGGAATCTTCACTCTCTTCTATACCTATTATCCTTAGGTTTGGTCTCCTCATTGTGTCCTGGATTTCCTGGATAGTTTGTGTTAAGAACTTTTTGCATTTTTCAATTTCTTTGACAGTTGTGTCAATGTTTTCTACGTATCTTCTGCACCTGAGATTCTCTCTTCTATTTCTTGTATTCTGTTGGTGATGCTTGAGTCTATGACTCTTGATTTTTTTCCTAGGTTTTCTATCTCCAGGGTAGTCTCCCTTTGTGATTTCTTGATTGTTTCTACTTCCATTTTTATGTCCTGGATGGTTTTGTTCAATTCCTTCACCTGTTTGGTTGTGTTCTCTTGTAATTCTTTAAGGGAGTTTTGTGTTTCCTCTTTAAGGGCTTCTACCTGTTTACCTGTGTTCTCCTCAAATTCTTTGAGAGTGTTATTTATGTCCTTCTTAAAGTCCTCTACCATCATCATTAGAAATGATTTTAAATCTGAATCTTGCTTTCCTGGTGATATGGGGAATTCAGGACTTTCTAAAATGGGAGAACTAGGTTCTAATGATGCCAAGTACCCTGGGTTGCTGATGCTTATGTTCTTGCGCTTGCTTTTTGCCATCTGTATCTCCTTAGTGCTACCTTAGTCTCTGACTGGGGCCTGTCTTTCCTATTATCTTGGTTGTATCAGAACTGTGTGGGTTGGGTGTTACTACTGGGGTAACAGCTGAGGCCCAAGATCTGCTCAGTGCTCTGGCCCAGACTGGAAGGAACCAGTGCTCCAGGCCAAGAGTGAATTCTTGGGTCCCAGTGGGTCCCAGTTACTCCCTGTTTGTGGCAGGTGTTGCTGTCTCCTTACCTTAGATACTGCCCAGGTTAGAACTCCTGGGAGCCCCACTTCCTCTGGGTTTTGTGAGATTGGGTGCAGAGCTGCTACCTGGGATCTGCTGAGTGCTTGGGCCCAGACTGGAAGGTGATTTGTATTCTTCTACATGGTGTCATCCAGTTGAACCAGCACTATTTGTTGAAAATGCTGTTCTTTTTCCACTGGATGGTTTTAGCTCCTTTGTCAAAGAAGCTCATGAAGAATGAAGACCAAGTGTGGGTGCTTTGGTCCTTCTTAGAAGGAGTAACAAAATACTCAAGGGAGCAAATATGGAGACAAAGTGTGGGACAGAAACTGAAGGAGGGGCCCTCTGGAGTCTGTCCCACCTGGGTATCCATCCCATGTACAGTCATTAAAGGTAGACGCTGATGTGGTTGTCAGGAAGTGCATGCTGACAGGAGCCTGATATAGCTGTCTCCTTAGAGGTCTGCCAGAGCCTGACATATTCAGAGGCAGATACTCACAGCTAACCATAGATCTCATCAAGGGGTTCCCAATGGAGGAGTTAGAGAGAAGACTGAAAAAGCTGAAAGGGTTTGTGGCCCCATGAGGAGAGAACAATACCAACCAACCAGAGCTCCCAGGGTCTAAACCACCAGCCTGAGAGCACATAGGGAGGGACCCATTACTCCAGCTGTATATGTAGGGGAGGGTGGCTTTGTCGATAAGTGGGAAAGGAGATCCTTGGTCCCATAAAGGCTGGATGCCCAGTGGTGGGGTGGGCAGATGGAATTTGAGGGTGGGGAGGTGGGAGTTGGGGGAGTAGGTAGGGGCATATTCTCATAGAAGCAGGAAGAGGGGGATGGGATAGGGAGTTCCTGGGCAGGGGCGGGGAATGGGGTAAGGGGATAACATCTGAAACGTAAATAAAATATCCAATAAAAAAAGTTTGAAATTTCTCAACTATGAGTTTTTGTTAAAAAAAAAAAATCAAAATTAAGTTACATACTTTTTTTTTACTTCAAAAGGGAAGTACCAGGGCCCATTTACAATCTGAACAAAGCAAAACCAAATCCCACTGCATAAATAATTTCTCAGTCCAACCAATGCCTGGGATCCAATCATGACCTTCTGGGCTCCTCCACAGGGTTTGGGTCTCTTCTCCAGCCCCTCCCTCACAGCACACACAGCTGGTGTTCTAGACTCTGGCTGGCTCACTCTACTCTGCTGCTGTCCTTGGTGGTCATCCCATGACACTGGCATCTCCAAAATGCTGGAGTCCTCTGCTGTAACTGGGCTGTACATTCACCAATAGTGTTTCATAGGCTCTCTTCATGGTGCCAAGCCTCCACTTCTCTATACTGACCCCTTCAATCAAGCCTCCACTTCTCTATACTGACCCCTTCAATCCCACCCCTTCAGCTGCTCCTGAGGCTGCAGCTTCCCCAGTGGCCTCTCCTGACCTCACACAGTGCCAGGCCTCAGCTTCTCTCCATGACCCCTTCATGCTTTTAAAACCAGCACCACCTTAACTACCAAGTGACTCTATACTACCAAGTTTGGCTTCCAGCATGATGTACAACCTTGGCTGACTCTGGAACACATCCTCTGTGTGTTCCCAGGAGACACTTCCCAGAAGATTTTAACTCAGTGATGCTGGTCTCTTGTTAATCATCACTAATTTCTCAGCTTCAGCTGAGCAGCCTCAAGTATCCCAGAAAAGCAAAGGTTTCACCTTAGTAGTTCTGGTATCTTCTTCACATCTGATTCTTCAGAACCAGAACAACTTCCTTCTGAAACATAAGTCAGGTCTCCATCATCTATCTGCATTGCCCTCAACATTCTTCTCCTCCAAGCATCAAACACTCAATGGCTTTTTTTTTTCCTATAAAGTTCCAAAATCCTTCCACAATCCTCCTCAAACAACATAGGCATATCTGACACATCAATACCCCACTTCTGGTACCAGCTTGTTAGAGTTTCTACTGCTGCAAAGAAGCATCGTGGTAAAAAGGCAAGGGTTTGTCTTTCACTTCCATGTCATTGTTGAAGGAAATCATGACAGGATCGTGAGCTCAGGGCAGCACCCACAGTGGGCTGGGTTCTCCCCCATTGTTCACTAAGTAAGAAATGCCCTATAGGCTTGTTTATAGCCAGGTCACAGGAGGAACTTTCTCAGGTGAGGATCTCTTCTCTCTGATGACTCTGGCCCATGTCAAGGTGACATAAAACCACCCAGAACATGTAGTCTGTAACAAAGAACACTTTTAAGTTCACATAAACTGTGCATGCTTCTCTCCTGTTAAGCTTCCGTTGTTCATTCTTCTTGCAGGATCAGGGGCAGGATAGAAAAGAAAAGCCCAGGGACAATATCTGTGACCCTGATCCCGTGTTATTTCATCCGCATGTCTGAAGACTTTTCTTCTAATATTTGGAACTAAGTCAATGACAAGGAATGAGACTTCTTCTCTTCAGTTATATTCCGTTTGTCACCACTACACATTGGCATCTGGTTTCTCTCTTCCCCCAAATAACCTAGTTAGTTGTTTTTTTTTTTTAAAAGCATTTGCAAGTGCTGCCCCAAGTTATCGGGTTCTGTAACAGAACTGGTAAAGCAGGGCTAAGAAGGATGAAGAGACATTTTTTCTCGAGTATTAAGAGTAATCATTGTTTTTTTTCCCCAGTAACATTGTCCCTCCTTACTGCATAGACTGGATACCACACCTTGCCCACTGGCTTGAGAGCAGGAGGTATGAGCTCTGCAACTCTTATGGTAGTCTGGACTACAACATCAAGAACAACACACTGAGTGGCATCCGAACAACAGCTCTTGAGGTTGGGAAGTCTCTGATCTGAGTGCTGTCAGCTTGGTAGTCAGCAGCTCCCACTTGTAGATGCACCTGTTGTTGCTGTGTTCTCATCCTCTGGGCTCTCATTCATAATGATGGGACACTCCACAGGATCCTCATGGGAAAGTCATGCTGGCAGGTATTTGGGGCAACCTGTATCCACAGTCAGGAGCAGAGAGATGAATGCTGGTACCCTCTCTACTTTTTATTCAGCCTGGAGCTAACCCATAGAATGGTATTTCCACTTCAATTAACCCAACATGGAAAAATCCCTCAAAGATGTGCCCAGAGGTTTGTCTTCTAGGTGAGTCTAGATCCTTTTGACGATATTCACCAACTGTGGCAAAACTGACACCGTGATTAGGTTTCCCTGGCCACAGTCCAGTATCATTTCCTCTCCTCATCCAGCTCCATCTGAAAAGGCCCTGCACATCCTAGGGAGCATCCTGAGCTTGCAGGGCAGGTGTGTCCACACCTCATACAAGAAGCCAAGTGTTTGTTGCCCGTGGGCCTCTTAATGAGAATACCAATTCCTAGTTCATTCCTAGGATGAAGGACCATGGTGGCAGCCATCTGTACCACTCAACTTATTTGGAGTCATGTGTTGAGATAGTCCTAGGATCCTGACACCCTGAACATCCTCTAGAGGTAAGGGCACAGGCATAGTGCCTGTCTTGATGCGGATGCATATAACTTCTGTGCTTTGGGTTAGGGATATCATTCAGATGAGGTTCTAAGCAGGCTCTGAATTCTGGGAAGCGCACAGGCCCCAGTGCCTGTCCACTTGTGGTTCTGTGTACTTCCCTTCTCTGGGTAAAGGCCTACCTGGTCAAGATTAGGTCCATTTAAAGTGGGGTCCCGGGGCATAATGAATCATGGTGAATATTCACTGATGATGACTTGCTATACCTGGCATTGGTCTAAAGTCTATGAATTCAGAAATTCAGGTACATTTCTCAAATTAAGCAGATCTCCTGGCCCACAGGAGACACCGCCAGGGATAGAACCCAGGCAGCTGGATCACAGAACTGCATAAAAAGTCCCCACCTGTGTGTGACTGACCTACCCGCATGTACCTCTACATGCAGAATAGCAGGGAAGGGGGTAAAATGGAAGAAAAACAGAAAAGGTCTGGAGTTCAATGCAGTTTTCCCTTCAGCTGCCTCTGCCTTTTAATCAGGGAACTTTGCCTTTCTATAAGGTTAGAGAGGCAACATGAGCCCCACTGGGGACTGAGCCGTGATTGTAAATTGCTACAAAGGCCTGTTATTATAAAGCCTGTTTTCATTAAGATGATATTCCAGTTACTATGGATACCTAATAAATTAGTCTAAAACTTATGGACATAAAAGAATCATTTACTATGCTCTCACAACCCACAGGCCAAGAATCTCAGCTGGATGTTTCCTACATTGCACAAGGTTTGTGGGTCTCAGCTGGAAGACTTGGTGAATAGGACAGAAGTCATTTGATGGCCCACTCACAGTAAGGGGTGGAGTCATCTGATGGCTTATTAACAATAAGGGGCGAAGTCATTTGATGGCCCACTCACAGTAAGGGGTGGAGTCATCTGATGGCTTATTAATAGTAAGGGGCGGAGTCATCTGATAGCCCACTCACAGTAAGGGGTGGAGTCATCTGAAGATCCACTCACAGTAAGGGGCGGAGTTAGCTGTTGACCCACTCATAGTAAGGGGCAGTCATCTGAAGACCCACCTACTCACAGGAGGAGTTGAGTCAAAGACCTGTCCATTGTCAGTGAGGGGCAAAGTTATGGGAAGGATGGCCATCATAGCATGGGGCTGCTGCTGGCTGTGGGCTAAGAGCCTAGGCAGAGCTGAGGACTGAGATGGGCGTGTGTAGCCACTGCACGTGGCTTGGGTTCCTTCTGTCTTTAAGGTAGGAGGAGACAGAGACAGAGGAGAAGAAAAACAATAAAACCCCTTCTTCCTGTGAGAGAAGTTTCCTCTGTAAAATATTCCCTGTTCATGAGCTTGCCTCTTCTCTCCAGGACGAGAGATAGGTCTAAATCATTACACACTTTTCTCTGTGGTGCTGGGGATGGAAGCTACGAGGCTTTTACACATGCTGGGTGCACACAGTACGGAAAAGCTGCAGCCAAACCTTCGATTTCTAGCTTTCCTGATAGTAAGGAAAGCGGCCGGACTTGAATCTCCACGGCCCATCCCCCCACTTGCCAGGAAGCCGCCCCCCACCTTTCAAGCTTTGCTTCAGCAGACTAAGGATAAATTCAGAGCAACCTGTGAGATTTACTTATTTCTCTAGATATCTCCCATACATGTTTAAAAACTTGATTTTCTCTTGCTGATCTGTCAGTTGTTACTAGAGTCTGGCTCAACTAAGAGTCAAGCCCGGCTGAAAGGAACCAAGAGCTCCCGTTTATTAGTTTGAGTTACGTGCTTTTGATGTTGCCATTGTGTGATTGTCTCTCTCTCTCTCTCTCTCTCTCTCTCTCTCTCTCTCTCTCTCTCTCTCTCTCTCTCTCTCTCTCTCTCTCTCTCTTGTTCAGTTAAATTCCGGGCCCCATGAACCCCATGAAACACTTCATTATAAAATAGGCTTTGTGAGAGAGGCTTTCGCCCAACTGAGCCGCACGCTGATCCTCCGACCACATTCAGGCAGGCCAGGCTAAGCTCTGACATCTGGAAAATTAGATGTATCAAACTGCATTTTCCACTTAATGATATCTCCGGGTTATGGTGGATTTATCAGGACATAACCTCACTGTAAACTACGAGTTACCTGTATTTTTGATGCTGTACATTGTTTAATTGTTAATGTGTCTTTTGCTGGTCTAGTTCCCGGGGCCTTTGCTGGACAACCTGAGACAGGCAGAGGAAACACTTTCCTCTCTCATGAAATTTTCTGCTCATTTCACCTCATACCCTGGCCCTTGCTCTAGCCTCTCTCCTTCCCACTTCCAACTTGGTTGTGTTTATTTTCTAGTTACTAGGACAAAACACCTGATAAAGGTAACTTAGGGAAGGGAGGGTTGGTTTAGTCATCCTCTGAGGGGAAGAGGAGGGGCAGGGTCCCTAGCTGTGGGGACAGGAGTGTGAGGTCACATTGTCTCCACAGTCAGAAAGCTCAGAGACATAGATGCTGGTGTTCAGGTCACTCAGTCTTAGGTGGTCCAGGATCCCAGCCCAGACATCTCCTCTCCTCAGTTAAAGTTCTCTGGTAATGTCTTCACAGACATGCACAGAGATGCACCTTCTAGGTGATTTCTAAATCCTGCCACATTGACAGTGAAGATCGTCACACTGTGGCAGACACCCCTGTCTTCTTCAGTTTCTCACATTAAAGCTAGGGTCACAAAGATTTTTTTCAGATGTTTATGAATTCCCACTCTTGTGTGCTTTCCTGTGCATAGCCGTTGAACTGAACGGTATGCCATTTCTTAAAAACCTCTCTTACAGTTTGATGTTTGTTTGAACTAACTCTCCCCATTCCAGGGTTTGCTATATCATGTGATTAAGACCTTATCACAAATTTCCATCATATCTAGACTGGAGCTAGACTTACTGGCAGTTTTAAGCTGTTTAGCCATCTCTGCAGCCCCTAGAATGATGTAAATTTGGGCATCTGTAGCAGTCATTGGCTTCTTTGCAAAGTGTTTGTATTCTTTTTGTACTTGCTTTTCATATAATTTAAGAAATATGAGAGCTAGATCTACAGTAAGTTCAAGAAATTTTCAAGTGAGAATTTGATTACTGCCCTTCAGAAAATTGAATCCCATTAGGTCTTATTCATCTCTGCACTTCCTTAATTTTTAATCCTCTTTCCCTTTCATACTTTATACAATTTCCTTTATTAACTCACATCCCTGTGGCATAGACAGAGAGAGTTTTGCAGACAAAAGTTGAAGGTGTTGAGTTGCCAAAGCATTAGGTGACTATTGCATGGGTGATTCTCTGGTCTTATGACAATGAGAATCAGTATGAGGTGTGAGGCTAGGTGTACCCAGCTGTGAATAAGAAACCCCAAAGTAAAAATTTACTCAGCATGAAGGAAGCAAGAACTTTCATGGGCTTGGGAGGAGAGAGCAGACAGATAAGTGGTGTTGAACAAACTTCTGGGCTTCCTGGTTTGTGTCTGTCTGGAGTGGCATTATCTCTCAGCCACTTAGGGGAACAAATGCCATGTGTCTTTACTGTTACATACACATCGTAAGTCAGGAGAGATCCCTGTCTACCTGTCTGAAATGGTCCCTCATATCATACTCATATAGAAATTATCTGAAGCTTTGCTTTTGGATAGAGCAATCTATGGAGTGCTGGGGAGAAACATTTTCTCCCCACCTTCCTATACTTGTTCTCCACCATACAAGATGATGGAGCCCAGCTCAGAGGTGTGGGACCACAGAGCATCAAAGGAACGCCAGCTGGGGGTGGGAGGTATTCATGCAAGAATGTTTTTCAAATGAATTGTCCTAGACACCTGAGAGTCTGGAATCATTTTTGTTGCTTTGTGGCTCCTATATGCCCCTGTTCCCCTCTGTCTGTCTGTCTGTCTGTCTGTCTGTCTGTCTGTCTTTTTTCCCATTCTTACCTTTCTGCCTTCTTTCCCTCCCTTCCTCTTTTCTTTTCCCCTCTCTTCTTTTCTCTCTTCCTCCTTCTCTCCCCTATATCTCTCCTGGAGACTATGTAGTTCTATCTGGCTTGAATCTCAGTCTATAGACCAGGTTGGCCTCAAATTCAAACTTACAGGCAATCCTCCTGCCTCTACCTCCCCAGTGCTGAAGTTACAAGGATGAGTCACCACCCAGCTCAGCTGCTAACAGTACAGGAATGTGGCTTGAGAAATGTGTCATCCAGAAATGTCTAAAGAGCCTGAAGTCCCTTGGGTCCATGAAAGCAAACTTAGATCCTTCATTCTTTGTTATTATTTGACACCACTGAAATTTTTGTAGGCATGGTCACATTTATTCAACTTGAATTTATATTGGTTAATGACTGACACAATCTCACAGCACCCAAAGAGCCATTGGAGTGTGGCATACACAATCACTTGTACCACAAAGAGATGGTTCTGGCTTGTCTGCATCATCCAGAGGAAGTGCCTGGAGGTAAAATGAGATCAGTATTTAAAAATGAGCTGTTCTCAACTGATTTTTTTCTTTTAAGTAAGTCTACGTAAAATAGATGTTCACAAGATCAGAGTAGAGACTGCTTTGCATTTGAGGAGTCTGCATAGAGCAACAGAATTCAAAACAAACCTTCTCAGAGTCCTGCTGAGACACTCTTCTAGGCCAGGTCTCTGATGCCCAGGGTGGACAAGCTGCACAGGGAGGAAGGATATTGTTGTCCCTATCTGTTTGAACAAAAGGAATCATCTCCAAGTGACACAAAAACCCTAATGAAGTTGATCAAGGGGATCCTAGATTTGTTTAAAATTGAATGTGGGGTGGCAGACAGTTTTCTCAGTTGATCCAAGCCCATGAGTATTCGGGAGAGGTGATGACAGCATATCAGGAGAAGAAGATGGAGCAACAGGAACTTACCTTTTGAGATGTTTCGATGGGGCCAGAGTGGTGCTTTGTACTTTACAGACTCTATGCCTTCATCCTCCTGGCTGTCCGTGAAGCATAGATTGTTATCTGCATTTTGAGGATGAAGAAGTTGAGGTCCAGAGGTGAGACATGTTTAGACTTACATATTCCAACTAGGCTCTTTTAAAAGAATGATTTTACTAGCTCCACCTGGCCCTTCTTGCTGGGGCAGATGCATAGCTGGTCTGCTCCTGGGAAGACACTATATTCAGACCCATCTCAGAGGATCTGCTGCACTCAGAGCAGCTGGGGAAGGTATATCCCTGTACACCATAAATTTATTTAAATCATGTTCTTGTTATTTTAAATTTTTTTAAAAAAAAAAATTTGGATGCCAAAGAACTTTCTGCTGACTGTCTATGGCATTCTACAACTAGGCACACTTATGCCTAGATGAAAGGGAAGGACCCACTTACTGGCATATGACATGATCCCAATCATGTATTTAATATGGGGAAGAGGGCATGTTTGTGTTTTTTCTACAGAATGCTGAAGGAACATGGGGGTGGGCAGAGTGATGGGTGAGACATGCTAATGCCCTGATAAAGAATGATGCTGACCTGTGAGCTTGCTAAGTGCCCTGACAATGGTGACTGGGAAGCTGTATTTGACATATGTTCCCAACCCACCTTTGCTTGCCTATACCCCAGATGGAATAAGCAGCCTTGCCTCAAGTTTTTAGACCATGTAGAACAGGGAAGCAAAAAGAGAAGCTATAATGACTCTTGTATTTTTCTTAAATGTGACCAGTTATTCAGACTCAATCATGGACTGGTCTAGAAATCAATCAAGTATTGGAAACAACAGTCTTCATTTGGAAGGCTGGTTCTGGACATTTTCAGAGACATATTTGTAAGTTAGCTGTTCTCTATGATGTTATGTTAGCAAGAGATAAAGGTGGGACAGGATCTGGATTTCAAACAAGTGTTAATATATGTGTTAAGGCTCTTTTAATTGTCAAGTAAAAATTACTTTTGTTTCTTCTATAGTATTTAATTTAAGTTGCATTGATTGTACACTTTCTAATTGTGTTAGTGTGTTGAAACCTGGCATGTCTGTTATGGAGGTCTATCAGCCAGCTTTTGTTTTATTGCCCTGAGTATTACAGAACCTTGGAATTCTGAAAAAAGCTTGTAAGTACTGGAAGAAGTGAGTTAGGCTTTAAGCAGAAGCAAGAGGGTAGTGGGCTTGATTATTGCTGGTACAACAGCTTTAATTACATTAATTGCTAGCACCACTGCTTCTGCAATTGCTGTGACACAAGAAGTTAAGACAGCTACTTTTGTTAATAATTTAACAAAAAATGTTACTAATGTGTTGAATATACAAGAGGATTTAGATAGGCATTTGGAACAACAAATTGATGCTCTTTATCCTATACAAATTATTGGAAGGAGGTTCAGAGTTTAAGAGTAAGGAGCTGTCTTGAGTGTAATGCCAAATACCATTGGATTCGTGTTAGTTTAAAATTTATAGTGGTAGTCATTATAATTAGGAAAAAGTTTAAAGACACTTGCAGTGTATTTGGCATAATTCTAACACCTCTCTGGATGTTTTAATTTTGCATATGAGCTTATGAATTTAAAGAATGCTGTTCTGCTGAGTGTTGATGCAGCAGACACTGCTGATAAAAATTACCCATGGCCTGAGGTCAGTATTTCTATTTTGGTCAAGCTTCAAATTGGCATATATAGCTTGATCATACTAGCCCTTTTTGTCCTGGGAATATTTTTATTCCTGCCCATTATCTTAAAGCTTGTCTTTAACAACATCAACATGTTGGCAGCCAAAGTATATTGCTTGAAACTAAAAATAGACCCCAGACAAAGTTATTAATTTAACAGGTTAACAAGCCAAAGACAGGTAAGATACTGCACAAAGCCTTTCCAACCTAAGACAGAAATTTATTGCTTTTGATAATGCATATTCCACAGTGGTTAAGTAAGGCATTTTTTGTCAGAATGACCTAAGACAGGGTCACTTTTGTTTGTGAAATGAAAAAGGGGGAGAGGCGGAGAGCTTTTGGGGCTGCTTGGCAAGATCTGACATGGGCCAAGGACAAGGAAATAGGCTGCTTGGCAGGAATATGACATTGGCCAAGGACAAGGAAGTGGGCTTCAGGTAGGAATCTGACATTAGGCTAGAACAAAGAAGTAATTTCAGACAGGAATCTAAATCTTAGGCTAGAACAAAGAAGTAAGTTTCAGACATGAAAATGACTTTGAGCTAGGACAGGGAAGTAGGCTCAGATATTTTGGTCATTCTGATAAGTCCTTAGAAATGGTGATCATGGGAGTGTTCGTGGAACTTTGTTCTTTTTTTTTATTGCCTTGCTTGTTTTTTTGACAATTTGTGTTTATTGTCTTGCTTGTTCCTTGACTATTTGCATCTACTGTATTGCTAGTTCCTCAACCTAGAACTGACCTTAATACTTGCATGTAATTAAAATGGTATAAAAGCAAAAAGGAGGAGGAGGGGGATGTAATGGGGGTTTCTGGGGAGGGGAAATGAAGAAAGGGAATGACATCTGAAATGTAAATAAATAAAATATCCAATAAAAAAAGATGATTACAAGATAAAAACAAGTTAGGAAAAATATTTCCCTTTGCAAGACAAAGAAACTACAATCTTTGGAAAATATATAGGCCCCCCCCCATAATTGTTACAATACATAGCCTTGTATACCACTTGAATATTGTTTAAAAATCACACTCTGTAAAGGTTGGTATGAGAAACATTGCCTCTAATATCAACCACATATCCTGACCTTCAAGCACTTAAGACATAGTTGAAATAAAATGCATTTCCAAAGGGGTTTATCTTTTACAGTCCCAGAAACTCTTCTATTGTGTAAGTTAGGCGGTGGCTCCAGGAGTGGAACTTTTTTTTTTTTTTTCTAGAACTACTTACTCCAAATGGGAATCTAAATAGTCTCCCGAGACTAGAAGGGACCATTTTCCAAAGTTCTCCAAAGTGAGGCTCTTCCCTTAACTGAACTTGACTTTGTGATTTAATAATGTGCATGCAATAAAGCCCACTTTAGAGGGCAGTTTTGTGTGCCCTCTCTGAGTGTGATGACATTGCTGATTCTTTTCTTACATGATCCTTGGACTGGAGAGTGACTGGGTCTGTCTGCTGGGGCAGTGTGGTGCAGGGCAATGGTAATATCAGACTGTTCATTCAGCTGCATCGCAGGCAGCTCCTTTGAGATTGAATGTAATTTTAAGGATGAGTTTCCAGTGAGCATCCATGGTACCTCAAGATACCAATTCTCTCAGTTGATGGGTGGCAGAGCAGACCTGGGTTGGTTAGAACCTGGATCCGACAACCCAAGTTGCCTCTGACTGCAGATAGCTCCAGTGTCAAACAAAAGGATTGTATTCTCTGGGCCATTGTGTGAGAATGTTTGAAGACTCCCTGGGAGCACTGCATACTCTGGTCCAGATGTACCAGGGAAACCTGCAGAAGCAGTCACATTTGCTGCAGATTCTGGTTGTAACTTTAACTTTATTAGCTGAGTTAACTCTGAAAGTCAGAACAATCCAATTTAGTTTCTTAAATTACTTGGGTGGAGTGTGTCAGTCTCACTGGAGCTACTGTAACAAAATGCTCTAGTCCCAGCAGCTTACAAAACACCACAGACTTATTTCTCAGAGTTCCAGAGCCTGAAAGTCCACTATCAATGTAGTGGCTTGCTCAAGTCTGGAGAAGGTCACCATTTGAGTTCACAGATGGTCACTCCAGGGCCTCTTTTATGACAGCATTAATCAGGTCATGAGAACTCACTGTCAACGCTGCCTCCTAACTCCAACATCATAGTAACAGTAACTTAACTTTTGAGATATTTTGTGAGGTCAAGATGGCGCTTAGCTTGCATCCTCCTGGGCTCTCTGTGAAACATAGATTGTTATCTGCATTCTGAGTAGGGTTTTAAGGAATAAATTTGGGGTATGGAATCCACAAACATTAGACCACAGCACATAAAAAAACTAATGCCAAGGGGCCCTCTGTTTCTTTTTCTTCTCTTTTCTTCCCCTTCTTTCCCTCCTCCCCCTCCCATTCCCCTCTTTGTTACCTCACTATGTAACCCAGGCTGCTTCAAACTCACAATCTTTCTACCCCATCCTCTCACGTACTGGGATTACAGGTATCGTGTGTACTGCCACCTCAATGGTAACATGTTTGCTAGAGATAAAGGAAGGATTGTAGAGCACAAGCCAGTAGGGCCTTTGTCACTACAGAAAAAGGGAGATGAATTATTGAAACCTTGGAGTTTAGCATGTTTCTCACTACGAAGATCTCTTACCTATGCGCCCCAAATGCCACCAGGTATCAAAAGATATCATATTGACACTTAGTTGTGCAGAGGCCCCATTTTGAAATTGTGGCTGCATAGTACCCAGGTTGTACCGAGATCATATTTAATTCTGACAAAGAGCAAATAGAAGGTAGTGAGAACTTGCTGTTTTTTCCTTTACCTCTGGAGAGGAGCGTAGGGCTGTATTGTTTTTGACACAGCACCTCAATTAAGCCTTAAGAACAGGTAGTCCATGCCCCATGAAATAGAGCCATGTGTTGACAGGGAGAATTCAGCAGCTTGGTTTGAGGTTTAGTCTGATGTTCCTCCACCAGTCACAATAATTACATTGCTGTCTTTTCATAATATGATTTATTTAGATGTTGCTTTATGAATTAATTCCTTCTAATTGCTGCTCCCCTCGCTGTAAATCAAGGTTCCTTGCTTTCTGTAGTAGAGCAAACATGATCCTACCGTGCAGTAATTAGTCCAATTAGGAAGCAAGGCAGATGTGGAAAACCAATTAGTTTCAGGAATATGTCCCTGCCTATGTATCCCAGGCACTGTTCAATTGAAATTTAATAGCAACTTAATAAAACATTGTTTCATTCACAAATCATCTCCTCCTTCCAAGCTCTCATTTGTTTGTTTATCTGCTCATTTTAAAGGGAGCCAGTGCCAACTTGCTTCATGCTTGGCCAATCTCTTTCTGTGTGAAGATTAGTGTTATTATTTTCTCCCTGTGGTTCAAGTGGAGGGATCCATGCTTGAAGAGGGAAGCAGACACCATTGGTCTAAGGGAAAGGATGAGGTTTGGTCATCTCCATCCTTCTTTTCCTAACTGTTGGGGATCTCTATGTCCTGGAAGCGAGACCTTAATAATAACCATCCTTCTTTCCACTTGATCCAGAGACTTGAGACTTGAATATTGTGTTTTGTACAAACACACATAAATCCACAAACACATGCACATAAATGAATGCTTATACAGATGCATTCACATGTACACACAAATGTTCACATGTACACCATACATGCATGCACAGTCTGTGTGCTGCCTATAAAGGGAGCCCTATGCCTAGGCTTCCAATTTTTGTCTGCCAATTCCATTAGATCTTCTCTTGCCCAGACCAGAGTATGACACTAGGGACATCCCTATACTTGAACTTATCCAATTGGAACATTGGAATTAAGTGAACTACTAACCTCATGGGTTCCAAAGATAACAACGCATGATTGCAACTCTGAAAGTATTAACCTCCAAATCACCAACATTAGGGCTACTAATCCAAATGTTTGTAATATAAACTGAAAATCACCGTGTATGACACTGGCCAGTGACACGAGGGTTATCTCAGGCCTCAGGCTGGCTTAGGAACTGTGATGATCATGCATAAAGTACCCTGTGTCCTTTGATACAGAGCAAGGCAGCCCCAGGAGTGGGCAAGGGGACGATTGGCTGATTAAACCTGTAGTTCACCTCTCTTGCAAAGCAGAAGGCAGAGGAATCCCATTTCTTCTTGTCTAAGGGATATAGATAGCAAATCTGAGAGAAAGGCTCCCTTCCAGGTACGGAGGTTTCTCCCACAGGAGAGGCAGAGCTAAACTCAGCTCCAGGCTCTTGTAACATGCCCCCCCCCCCCCTGTGTTCTTTATTTGCACAAACAGCTTGTGCCTGTCTTTGGGGAACAAATTTCTAGCTCTGGGACATCTACATGAGAGTTATTCTTTAAAAATCTATCACCAAACAATTATAGCAACCGAGAATCCCTCTTTGTGGCTCTGTCTGATAGGTGAGTTACTGAACTTTTGATTTATGTAACTCATTATCATTGCACAGTCACTGCAGCGCTACGCTCCATTTGTCTCTTGGATCATTATGTGGTTGGCTTTCTCCATGTCCTGGAAGTGAGACCTTAATAATAACCAGCAAGGGTAATATAATTAGTAAGAAAGTGGCATTACTGTGTTCACTCAGCCCTTCGGTGTGTGTGCATGTGCGTGTGTGTGCATGCCAAGACTAGGGTAGCCATAGGATGCGACATGCATGAGATAACTAACCGTCTTTGTAGCAACTCCCTTCTCTCCTGAATCAGCAGGTTTTCCATAGATGTCTAGAGAGTTCAATCAGGGTCTCTCAGATGCAGGCTGCAGTGTGGGGAGCAAAGGACAAGGAAAAAATGTCACCTCGGAAAAAAGATTGCGACAAATCCGTGGTGGGTTTTGGAGGATGACTGCCCCTGTGACCTGGAAGATGAAGCTATTCATCCCAGCTCACAGGACACGATTATTGCTCTTTTGATTGTATCTGCTCCTTGGGGGACGCTGTGACAACGCTCAGGTTATAAACAGCCAGCCGCTCAGGGCAGATGATGTGCCAGCCTCAGGTGATTGAGGGACATGAAGGCTGAAGCTGAAATCGTACAATAGCTTCCACTGTCCTGAGCTACTCAGTGGAAGACACACTTTATGGGGCCGTGAAAAAGACGATTGCTAATCAAACCAGCAAAAAATTAAAATTTGGCTCACTGTCCAAAAGTTCAATAAAATTGAATTTGAGAAATATTTATTGACAGATCCCCCATAGTTACAGATATTGTTGTTCAGATAGATAAACATCCATTGTGCTTGAGTGCATGAATTACTTCAGCATGGCCCACAGTTATAACTACCTGGGCCGAAGTAGGGTTTCTAACTGGAGGAGAGAATGGATCAGGGGATCCAATGGAGCTTTTCCAAGAACAAATGCATGAGCTGTATCCCGAAGGGTGGTGGGCTGGGGGCAAGCACAGAGGGCAGGCACAATAGCCAACAGGAAATTCAGAGGCTATGAGGCAGTGGTCAGGTTATGTCTGTTCTTTAGTCTTAGGACATCAGTGGCTGGGAAGGCAGCTGGCTTACAGCATGGGTATTCTGGGATCTGCCCAGGGTCTGGCAGAAGCCTCAGCTATCAGGGTAGTCATATTTTAGGGGCATCTTCTTTTCTTCTTAAAAAAAATTATGTGTTTGTGTGTGTGTGTGTGTGTGTACATGTGTGTGTGTGTGTGTTCACGTATGATCCTGTGTGTTCACGTTGAGGCCAAAGGTCAACCAATGTCAGCTGTCTTCTTAAATTGCTTTTCACTTAATGAAATTATTAATTTTTGAGACAGGGCCTCCCACTGTACCTGGAGCTCACTGGTCTGTCTAAAGACCTCCAGGTATCTGTCAGGTCCAAAAGAAACTTTGCAATGGTGTTTATAAGCATTACGATGAATGTTCAGGCAGATCTCCAGACTCTCCCAGTATCACAAGTACCTGTTACAGAGTCCAGCCTGTTATCTTGTCTCTTTTGGCTCTTCTCACCCTACCTCCTACCCTAAACTTCTCCAGCTTATGGGCTTCCCTTCTTCAGCTTCCTGTTCCCTTGTAACCCTGATATTTTTACTGTGCATCCTCTTGCCCCTCCCCCTTGGTCTCCTTTGTACTCTCTGTCTCCCCCTGCATCTCCTTGATGTCCCAGTCCATGCTCAGTCTGTTGCTTTCTCTCCTCTGGACCCTTCAGATGCCTCTGGTCATACTCACTCTCATATCTACAATTAAAACAGTTCCCTCAAGCATCCCTTGGAACAGTCATGTTGTCAGTTTATAAGTATCCTTTTGTCTCTACTTTCCCAGTACTCACCAACACATCCAGTTTTTATGTGGTGCTGGATATCTTCCCTCAGTTCCTCATGCTTGTGACACAGACACTTGGCCTACTTAGCCACCTCCCAACCCCTGTGGGTATGTCTCCACACAGACCACCTTCTTGACCCTGTCCTCTGGTATGCTAAGTGATTGCTCGGGAAAGTGAAGTGAAACTAAACCCCATCTTCTAAGAGCCATCTATTGACACAGTTCTTAATAGAGGGACCACAAGAGCTCATCCTGTGTGGTCTTATCTACAGTGGCGATGTTGAATTATCCCCACGTCCAAAGACTTGCAAGCTATCGCTGTAAGGTAAATTTTGTAATAATAGAACAGTGTGATTTTTCTCAGTAGCTAACAGGGGAGGGGCGGATAATAAAAATAGCGGTGATTTAGGTTTTCCTCAGGGACCCCCAGGGAATAAGGTGTCCATACTTCCCCACTGTTCTATTTCTTGGGAAGAATGGGAGCCAGAATAAATGCAGGGAGGGCTCCTATGCCGCTTTCCTCGGGGCTTTCTGAGAGAACTGCCTCTGGGGCATCTGCTTTCCCAAGCAATCAATGCAACCACCGAGTGAGAAATGAGTAACAGCAACTGCTTAGCGTCCATTCTTCCTTGTAATTAATACCACGTGGCTATGCAGACAGCCCGAGCTGTCTGGCGGAGAGATGCTCATTCAGGGGAACCGAGCAACAAACAAACAAACAAATGGGAAAAGGCTGTGTGCACATAATTCTTGCAAAATTCAAGAAGACAATGGCTTACCTCCAAGTTATCCGTACCCAAGTACCACTTGGGGGTTATGTCTTGTCTTTTTTCTTTTCTTCTGAAAAAAAATATCAGCTTATATATTTTTTACAACCAGAAGGAGCATACTCTTAATTGTTTCATTAAAAGAGGTGTTGAGATGTTACTAATTGCCAAATGCAATTAAGTGTGGCAACATGTCACAGGTAAATTAATGAGAAGAAGCCAGGTGCTTGGTGGGGGGGTGGTGCTCAGTGTTCATGAGGCAGGAATAATTGTTACTGTTACTGGAGGGGACTCCTGCTCATCCCACTATTGTTACTGTTACTGGAGGGAATTTCTGCTTGTCCCACTATTGCCACTGTTACTGGAGGAGACTCCTGCTTGTCCCATTATTGTTACTATTACTGGAGGGGACTTCTTGTCTCACTATGCTGTCACACATGCCCTACACTGGTCCATTTCATCTTCTGTTTCTTTGTTTTGTGTGTGTGTGTGTGTGTGTGTGTGTGTGTGTGCACAACCGCATGTGTTATAGTGTGCACATGGAGGGCAGAGGACAAGATACTGGAGTTAGTCCTGTCCTTCTATCATATCTAAGCCAGAGAGCAAACTTGGGTTGTAGGGTTTGGCTGCAGGTACCCTTAATCCATTTCTCTGGCCTTCCATTTCAGTTCTAAGGGTTTCTGATTCATCTGTGACCGTGGCTAGGACTGGTTTTAGCTGCTGTCTCTCAGAGCTTCATAATAATGGGAAAGGAGCTAAGAATGTGAAAAAGAAAAGACAATTATTACAACCCAGAAAGGTAGGATAGTATTATGTTCACATTAGAAACCAGAAGAAACTATAGTCTACCTTGCCACCAATCTGATGTCATGGCAGAGAAAGGGCCCCATGCCTGAGTGTCTTAGGGAGATAAACTGTGAGACTAGATGTCTTTTCAAGATAATAGCCAATGAGCTGCCAGAAAGCCCAGATGTGGGTCTGGTGTCTCAGGTGAGCTGCAATTTATATACCATACCTTCTCTGATTTCACATTTATCTGTCAGCTCTTTGTGCATGCTAAACATAGTACAGAACATGATGAAAACCTTGTCCACTTCAGCTAAAGCAGACTGTGAGCCTGGTGTGAATGAGAACATTCCCCATAGGTTCTGCATTTGAATACTTGGTCTCCAGTTGGTAGTGATGCTTGGGTAGGCTTAGGAGGTCTGCCCTTGCTGGAGGAAGTAGGAGGGGTGTGGAGAGTTTGAAGACTTAAGCCATTTTATGTGAGCTGTCTTGGCATCCTGTACATGGTTCAAACTGTGAACCCGCAGATATACTGTTCCCAAGTCTGTTGCCTGATGTCATGCCACTGCCTGATGACATGACCCCTGTTGTGGTGCCACATCCCCCACCGTGATGCCATGTTCCCTGCTATAATACCGTGCTCCCTGCTATGATGCCACATATCCTACCATGATGCCATGCCTCTGCCATGATGCCGTGTTTCCAGCCATGATATCATGCCCTGTGCCATAATGCCATGTTCCTGCCATAATACCATGCTCCCTGCCATGATGCCACATATCCTACCATGATGTCATACCCTCTGCCATAATGCCATGTTTCCTGCCATAATACCATGCTCCTGGCCTGATGCCATGCTCCCTGCCACATTGATTCTTGCCCCTCCAGAACTATAAGCCCAAGTGTGCTGGGTGACCTTATGCCAACCTGACACAAGTTAAAGTCATCTGAGAGGAGGGAACCTCGATTAGGAAAATGCCTCTATAAGATTGAGTTGTAAAAGGGCCTGTAGGTAATTTTTAAAATTAGTGATAGATGGGGGAGGTCCTACCCATTATGTGTGGTGCCATCCCTGGATTGGTGGTCCTGGGTGAAGGGTCTTTAGCCAGCCCAAGCATGGCAAACATGGCTCTGGCAGACCTTGCCCTTCTCCCCTATTCCTGTATCTTCCTAGAAACCATTAGATTATATTCCAAAAGCTAGCCACGAAGGTCTATTTTCTTGGAGGCTGACTGCCAAGGTCCAGCTATTAAAGTCCAGAAATCAAAAGCCCCCTTTGGCTCACCTAATTAACATGCTCAATCAAAATTAAACACTCCATCCTAACACAGGGATTGTCTTTTTACCTTTATCAACTGCCATTTGCTCATGGGCTACATCTATCTCCTTTCTCCAGAAGTAGTTCTTTATCCCTCCAGGACAAATATTCCTCACCCCCCCCCCCATCCCTTTTCCTTTCCTCTTCTCCCTCATCCTCTATCTCCTGTCTTTGTCTCTTATTCTCTGCCCTTTGTTCCTCTGGGCATCACATTTTTTGTGTGTTGAGAACTTGGTCTTGGGGGTGTCTTGTGCCAAATACCAGTCCTTTCATGGAGCAAGCCATGAGGAGCAAGCCAGTGAACAGCATCCCTCCATGGCTTCTGTATCAGCTTCTGCCTCCAGGTTCCTTCCCTGTTTGAGTTTCTAGTCTGACTTCCTTCAGTGATGAACAGTGATATGGAAGAGCAAGCCAAATAAAACCTTTCTTCCTCAACTTGCTTTTTGGCATGGTGTTTCATTGTAGCAACAGAAACCCTAACTAAGATACCAAGTAAACTCACTCTATAAGTTGCCTTAGTCATGGTGTTTTATCACAGCACCATAAAAGTAACCAATTCCGATTACTTTGGCAATGGAGATGAAACCCTGTTTTTCTCATTTTTTTCTTTCTTTTTTGTCCTTTTTTCTTTGAACCTCCAATACCTCACACATTTCCTAGCACATGTTCAGGACTCTATATTTAATGGCTAAACCAAATAAGATAACTAAGCTGATAAAGGGAACTGCTTTGTGGGTGGAGAGATGCCAGAATTGCTTGCAGAAAGTGGAGAGAAGGGTTGAAAGTCTCCGAGCAGTGAGCATGTTGAGATGGATATTGCAGTGATGCTGGAAAATATACCAGATGACCATGATCTATAGAAGGTTCTAGAGGCAGCACAGTTACTCACACACATTTCAAACAGCAGCCCTTGGGGTGTCTCTATGTGGGGTAGAAAGCCTGGCCCTCAGCTATTATGTCACCATGTACCTGGACTGCCCATTGAGAGCTTGGTCTACTAGAGTCACCATGCATACTCTCACACTGAAGGTGATCCAGGCTGTGACTAAGCACAGAGCCCCATGGTGGATCAGCATTGCTCCCCAAGGAGGATGAACATGAATCCCAAGGTGGATGAGCATGGATCCCCATAGTGGGTGAGCATAACTCCCCAAGGTGGATGAGCATGGATCCCAAGCTGGATGATCATGGATCCCAAGGTGGGTGAGCATGGATCCCAAGGTGGGTGAGCATGGATCCCAAGGTGGGTGAGCATGGATCCCAAGGTGGGTGAGCGTGGATCCCAAGGTGGGTGAGCGTGGATCCCAAGGTGGGTGAGCGTGGATCCCAAGGTGGGTGAGCGTGGATCCCAAGGTGGGTGAGCATGGATCCCAAGGTGGGTGAGCATGAATCCCAAGGTGGGTTCATCTATTATCACCATCAAATATAAAGACAATAATTTATATTTTTAACCAGTATAGTCTCTTATTGGACTTCCCTTTCTTGTCCATAGGACTGCCACCGGCAGCACTTGCTGGGGTGCTGGTCAAATATACAATCCTCTGGTGCAGAGTCCCACCTAACATGGCATCCATCCAAGAATCATAATTTATAGAAAAGATGAGCTGGTAAGCCTTTGAGTACAGACACTATGGTCATACCACACACTGTACCTACTAGAGAGTTGTTGGACTGGCAGAGCGTAATGACCTGTTAAAGACAGGGAGTAGTCTTCCCAAGGCATGGGTTGTTATTGCTCAGGAAACAGTAAATACTTTAAATAAAAATGTACATACTGCTGTGTACCTAGTAGGTGGAATCCATAAGTAAGGGAAGCAAATGGTGGGAACTGTAGCCGTGCTCTTAGTGAATGAACCACATGGGGAACATGTTTCTTACACCCATAACTTAGGGTTCCCCATAGGTCTTACTTCCCAAAGAGGAAATACTACTGCCAAAGGACCCAGCAGGAGTCCTATGAATTAGAAGCTATGACTTCTCTGTGTACTCAAGACTCCTTCTGCTGACGGACCAGCAGGCAAGAGGAGGAGCCTCCATATTGGCTAAAGTAAAGTGATTTATCCAGGGCTATTGCAGGTTTGATGCTCACGCAATGCATACTACATGCTTTCTGGACTGGCTTTAGGAGGAAGCGGATGAGTTCAGCAACCCTGCACAATGAGTAAGAGCTCAGATTTTTCAGGTGTATGGTTTGGCTCATGCCACCAAGTAAGAAAAATACCAAGAGCAGCTTGGGTATCAGACGAGAGTTGTCGATACCAGCTGTCATGTAAGAGCAAGCTGTGGAGACTGACAGCTTCAGGTTAACAGCTGTTATCATTTTGCTAAGTCCTCCCTGAAAAAGAAGGGTTTCTAGAAGTGTAGAGACCATATTCCTAGAACTTGGGTGAAGAGCATCTCATAGTGCCCCAAGAGGGAGTATATGAATGTACTCTGATGCTTCATACATGGTCTTCCAGGAATGGAGGATGCGTTCTCTCAGGGGAACTTTCTGCTAACTGAAGAGATTGTCCCAGATTGAGGACTTAGCCTCAGGCAAGGAAAGGCCCCCTTCTAGTGGTAGCCCATAAATAATGCACAGCCCTGAGGGATGAAGGTCCTAACAATTTACCCCCAACTCACCATCCCTCTAAAGGGCCATCTGAACTCCAGAATATTCTCTGGGTTCAATGAGGCTTTCATTAAACCTGTATCTCATTCAGCTCCTCCTTCCACCCAAATCTGTCTTCCTCCTCTCTCTTCTACAAGTGAGCAATCCTTCAGTGATATCTAGATATTGTGGTTAGCTTGCTGGGAAGTTCTACTTCTTGATAAGTGTAGTTAAAGTCACCTGTAACCTTGTGTTTTTCTATCTGTCTACTTTGTTCCCAGAAATAATGACTTTGAGACTTAAAATTTCATGAATAAATGCCATGCCCAAAGCTTTGCTTATTCACCGGCTAGCTCATAACTTAATAACCCATTTATTCTATTCTGTCGTGCCACCTGACTGGTTACCTGGTCTTCAGTTTCATACGACTATCTTCTTCTGTGTCTGGGACAAACCTCCCACATGCCTTACTCTTTCCCATCCTGTCTCGCGCTCTCGCTCTCTCTCTCTCTCTCTCTCTCTCTCTCTCCAGAATTCCCACCTCCTATTTCCTGCCTCAGCTTATTGGCCATAGGCTTTTTTATTGACAGGTGGATGTCTTTCCACAATTCTCAAGAGATTCCCTTTACAGATAAGTCTTCAGTTGTTACACTTATCCTTCCCTCTAACAGCTATGTCCCTTGTAACCATTAGTATACAGATACTTCACTCCTAATTTGTTGTATGGGTAACACTGTGCTTTCTGGCTTTTTTCAAAATGCCATCACTTGGAATGCTTCCTTGCTTGTGATCCATGTCACTAAGGCCCTTCCCCTTACCATGCCGATCTAAGTCTGTGTTAGTCTCATTGCATTCAGTGGCTATCAATGGGTTTAAATTTCTCCCTCTGTGGTGAGTGCCTAGGTGGTGGAGATGGGTCCTGTCATTTTCTTCTTTTCTTTCTAGCCATGCTTCTCAATACCACTCCTGGCTCATCTCCAGCTCTTCTATAGAACCAGTGTTCCAATCATTGCTTCTCTCAGGAGGAACTTGGTTAAGTGTTGCGTAACAGTTTCTTTCAAGATTATAATATCCATCCTACAAGGAACTCTTTAAGCAAGAAGGTAACTACTCAAATTAGTTTCAGGAAGTTCCTAAAACTGACCAGATTCACTGGGCCTTTCCTGCCAGAGTAAACAATACAAAAATGTTGCGAGTTGCTTTCAGAGGAGGAGAACTGAGCTGCACAAATACTCTCAGGTAAATTACCAAAGCTGAAGAGACCCTGAGAGATAAACCAGCTGCCTGGAAAAAGGAGAGATGGGCTGAGCTGCCAGGAAGAGATTTAGACCAACTAAAACACATGGAAAAGACACACCTAAGTTTATTGAACTGCCTGCAGGCTGTGCGGTGTGCTCCAGGCTCCCACCTTTGTGAGCTGTCAGCCATGTTGATATGGGTTTTGGTGATGCATTTGTCTGAGTCTTTTCTACCCCTGTAAGTAATTCCAGTAACACTCCTTTGGTTCACAAAGCTGAACCTTGGTCTGTCCTTGGCCCCCTTGGTCTGTTGTGGGCCTCCATGTCTATCATGGAGTGAGTGAACATGTGTGACTCTTTAGGTTAGGTAACTGTAAACAATGGAGCCCTTAGTTCACAGGACAGCGGTTTAGGCCAGTGTGGCCCTGCAGAAAAGGCAGCCAAAGCTAATACTTGGCTTTGGTTTTTCACCACCAGTATTTAATGTTTTGAAAATTTATTTAGCTTTAAGGTTTCAGTACAAGTTTATATTGCACGTTAAGCATGTGTGCCCAGTGCGTCCCCACTTTGCCTTCTCCCACTTTTACCTCCTGTGACTCAGCATTGTCTCCGTGAACTGTTTTGTTTCTACTTCTGTGTCATCTATAAGTTATACAAATCTAGGGAGATAAACTATCTGATATTTGTTTTCCAAGACTGGTTTAATTAATTTACTACAGTTAAATTCAGTTGTATCCATCTTCCTACAAATGATATAAGGTTTTGTTGTTGTTGTTGTTGTTTTTGTGGATGAGAAAAATTCCATTGTGGACATGCTGCATTTCTTTATAGATTTCCTTACACATCCCGCTGTTGCTGGACACCCATGTTGGTTCTATAATTTAGCTGTTGTAAACAGTGCTGTAGTACACGCTGATGGGCAGGGGACTGTGTGATGTGTTAGCTTGGAGTTCTTCTGGTAACATCCAAGAGTTTGACCACCCTGATGCCTCTTTACTCCACAAAGTCAGGTCTGGGGGGCGGGGAGGGAGGCCGATTCAGCCGCAGTGTGAGTGGCAGTGTTCTCATCCTGGAGTGTTGCTTTTCTGAGACATTTTTTCATGAAGATTGTCATTTCAGTGTATTATTTTTAATTTTCTTTCCTTGGAATTAATTAACTTTTCCTCTTGATCATAGCTTCCCCTGCTACTCCCTTGCTGCCCCTCTCCCACCCTCCCTTTCTCCTCAGAGAAAGGAGAGCCTCCCATGGATATAAACCCACCTTGGCATATCAAATTGCAGTGGGACTAGCCTCATCTTCTCCTACTGAGTCCAAACAAGGCAGCCCAGTTAAGGGAAAAGGGTCCAAAGTCAGGCAACAGAGTCAGAGACACCCCTGCTTCAGTTGTTGGGGGACCCACATGAAGACCAAGCTGCACATCTGTTACAAATGTATAGGGGGCCTACATCCATCCCATACATGCACTTTGGTTGTTGGTTCAAGCTCTGTGAGCCCCTATGGACCCAGGTTAGTTGATTCTGTAGGGGTGTGTGTGTGTGTGTGTGTGTGTGTGTGTGTGTGTTCTTGACCCCTCTGGCTCCTTTAATCCTTCCTGTCCCTCTTCCATTAAGATTTTGCAAGCTCCACCTAATGTTTGGCTGTGGGTCTCTGCATCTGTTTCCATTAACTGCTGGGTGAAGCCTTTCAGAGGACAGTTATGGTAGGTTGTGCCTCATTTTTAAAGTAAGAGAATAGATGGTACTATAAAAGGCCCAAGGAACTGTGTGTCTACCTTAAAGCCTATTCTTGTTTTAAATGACATATTTAGTATGTTCACGATTGTTCCTCTCTATACTTTATACTTAAGGAGAGTAGGGTTTTGGCTTTTTGTTCTTAGTGTTGTATCCCAATACTCAGCACTGAGTCTATCAATTTATCAACAGTGACAGATACATGTTTATACCTCATTAAACACGTGCAAATATAAATCAGCTCATAAATAATCCTTGGGTGGTTGCAAGTGTGTCTTGGGGGTGAGATGTTGGGGGCCGACTTTTAGCAGAAAGCGGCTATCAGCTTTGCAGCCATCTTGAGCCATATACCCTGACATGAGACTTGGATTACAATAGCCTACAACAGCTGAGCACACTCTGATAATCTTGGTTTAGATACCTTGGGTGTGTGAGATTAAAGGTGTGTGAGATTAAAGGTGTGTGACTTAAGAGTATGACTTAGAATTGTAGAGATCAGATTTAGAGACAAGACCTAAGGGCATGATTATAGGTGTGACTTAGAGGCGTGGCTTAGAAGTGAGACATGTAAAAGGCAGAGAATCAGACTATATAGAGAGAATCAGATACTTAGAGGAAGAGAGACTGAAGAATAAACGGGATTGAAACACACTCTGTCTGGTCTCCATTCTTCGAGTCTGTCCTCACTCTCTCTCTTGCTGAACCCCGACCTGCGGACCAGAGTGGCAGCTTGGACCAGGATACAGTGGCCGCCAAACTCGGGGCAGCCCGGGCCTCTACATTTTGCTCGGGCCAAGACATTTTTGGCTGCTTGAACATGGGGCTAGTGCGGTTCCCAACAGTGAGAGAAACTTCACCCCTCGGTTCTCACCTTATGTCTGCTCCAGGCTTTGCCCCTCTGTTTCTGATTGGACAAAGGGAAGGGTGAGGACTGGTGGCACACACCATGAGGAGCAGAAAGAGCCAGGCAGCTATGGGACGGAGCTTCTACTGTGGATCCTTAGTGGGAAGAATGTTAGAGACACAAGCCCAAGCCCTGGGCAGCACTTGGGGGAGTGTCTCAGACACTGTGTGTGGCTCAAGCATCTGAAGTACAGAAATCTGTTCTCTCCCATCACAAGGGCTGGAAACCCAAGACCAAGGTATGGTCAGGATTGGTCCTTCTGAGACCTGCCTTCTTGGCTGTAGATGGCTCCCTTTGCTTTGCTTTCGTGTGTGTGTGTGTGTGTGTGTGTGTGTGTGTGTGTGTATTTGTGTACAGATCCTTCTCTTAAATGAATGCCAATTATTAGTGGTTTAGGCTTCATTAGACAGTGTGTGTGTGTGTAGGGGGGTGTATGTGATGTATGTGTGTTATGCGGTGTGTGTGTATGTGGTGTGTGATGAGTGTATGTGTGTGTGATGTTGTGTGGTGTGTTTGTATGGTGTGTATATGTGGTGTGTAGTATGTGTGTGCTGTGGTGTGTATGTGTGTGTGTAGTGTGAGGTATATGTACATGAGTGTGGTGTGTATGTGTGTGTGATGTATGGTATGTGGTGTGTGTGGTGTGTGTGTATGTATGTGTGGTGTATGTGTAGTATTTATGTGGTATGTATTCAGTGTGTATGTGGTTTTGTATTTGTGGTATGTGGTGTGTAATGTATATTTGGTGTGTGGTGTGTATTGTGGTATGTATATATGGTGTGTGGGGGTGGTGTAGTGTATGTGTGTAGTGTGAAGTATATGCATGTGTGTGGTGTGTGGTATATGTATTGTGATATGTGTATATGTGTGTGTGGTATGTGTTGGATATGTGTGTGTTTAGGCTAGATGTTGATTCTGGGTGTTTCCTTGGTTACTCTCTGTTTGGTGAGGGAAAGTCTTTTGCTCACTGACTCTGCTAGCCTAGCTACTGCCTTTTCAGAGCTGAGGTTATCGGCAGGCCACCATGCCAGCTCAGCTTTTCAATCGTGCTGGGGGGTCTGAACTCCAGTCCTCACACTTGCATGGTGAGCACTTGATCTATAGCCATCTCCCCAGCCCTGACCATGTTAAATTTTATACTTCTTTATAGGGTCAATCTTTCAAATCAGTCAGTTCTGAAATACTGGAGGTTAATGCCATAGGAGTTTGGGGAAGGGCAACACATGCAGCCATAGCTTCCCCCCAGACCAGCTGAGGCCTCCAAATGTTATTCCAACAGACAAAACAGTGAGGGGGATCTTTTCAAGCATGCATAGCAATAGAAGCAAAAGGAAGTGGTTTAATTCCCTCCCTGAACAATGGATACAGAACATTTCCAAGCAACAGATGCTGGTTTACAACTGAGCTTCAGGGCCTGTCTCTTTGGATCAGTTTCCATAAAACAGAAACTCAAGTTTTATAGAAAACAGAACCTTAACTTAGCTACAGACCCAACATGGCTTCGGATTATAAAATGGAGTCAGGCTGGTTCTTCACTTCCTATAGCTGCTGGGGATGCTGTGAGCCAAGCCTGGATGGATCCGGTCTGTGTCCTATGCAGCAAGTGCTCTGCATAAACTGCCTGTGTCTGTCACCACGGGACAAGAGCTCAGTTCTCCAGGACTTGGGTCTTCCCTTTGCATGACTGAGTAGGATCCAGTGTAGCAAACCTGCCTCTGTGCTTCTTGGGGAGTTGAAGATTGAAAGGCATTCTTTTTATACAGAAGTTGGTACGTCAATTATTAAGAGCCAAAATAAAGCAACAGAAGAGAACACACAACTTATAAAATGATTGAGCCAAAGGGAGGGAGGTGTGTGTTCTGATTTAGGTTGCAAGGAAGTGTTCAGATTCTGCTTGGGTGGTGAATGGTTTGATACTTGATCAGGCTTTGAGGCGCTGTCCCTCTGCACTTTTCTCCTTCTCTCTGTCTCAGTCTCTGTCTTCCCCTCCCACTCCCCTCTGCATCTCCCTCCCCCTCTTCTTTCTTTCTTTCTTTCTTTCTTTCTTTCTTTCTTTCTTTCTTTCTTTCTTTCTTTTCTTTCTTAACATTCCTCACTGTGTCGCCTGTAACTAAGAGATGACGGTACGTTGTCACCCACCATTAAGGAATTGTCTCAGACAGTTTCATAACATCTGCTTCTTGCAACCTTCTAATTATCCATAAAAACCTGGCAGAGAATCTGACAGTTTATCTGGAACATGGAAAGTGAATACAAAACAGGGCATTTGGTTTCAGCATAGAGAGGGATGGCGTAAAACCGGGGCGTGAGCTCTTTGCCCTTGCTTTTGCCTTCTTCTTCTGGATGTGACTGCATCTCCTGTTGAAAGCAAGGTTAGGTCCATATCTTCTCTGTAATGACGAATTTTGAGATGTACCCTTAACAGAAAGAATGCAGTTCAGGAGTATACTTAGGGTTCTATGTTGGAGTCTGCTGTTAGTGTCTGCCCTGCAACAGCTCTCACCCACGTCCTGATGGGGAAACAGAGAATCCTGACTGGGGAGGACATTTGCCTTTAGCAAGGTCATCTCATTGGCACCTCTGGTGTGTCTGTGACTAATGCCTTTTTTTACCCACCAAGCTGCCTGGCTTCCTGAGCGGTGGCCCAGTTGCTTCTCTGGAGCACATCTTCTTGTTCCTCATTTTCTGTATTTATCTGATGACCTAGTATGTTCTAACCTGTGGTCACGATGTCGTTCTTATGTATACTTACCCCAGCGATTATCTGATCCACTGATGATTCTGACCTGTGTGGACATTTGGCTGGAGACCTCTACTCTGTTGAGGGCTGGTACTTTGTGTCTTGCCATCTCTTGGATATGATGTCACAGCCTTGCATCAGCTCCCCTGGTGCTGTTATTTTTCATTTTGCTGAGTCAAGGGAAGAACTAAATCCCCCTCCACCCTCTACAGTCAGTGGGTGGGATCTGGAAATTGGAGTGATGAAAGGCAAATTACCAGAAGGAAAAACAGATTTATAAAATCAGTCCACACAGGAGTTCATCAAACAAGACTAGAGCAGAGATTAGACCCCAGGCCTATGTATCATCTTAACAAAGGGTGCTGAAGCACAGAACAGAGGCCTGGGGAATGCTCCTGCAGCGGGAATGTTTACATGAAAGTGACGAGTATGTGAGTGATTAGTAAATGCCCCTCCTCAGTGTAGACATGGGGTCACCTTGGCTGACAGGTATTTTCTCTGGAGTGACTCTCCTCCCTGAACAGAAAAGAGGGATTCTTTTACAAGAGGAAATTTATTATCTTAGAAAGAGAAACTTAGATCCAGTTATTAGAAAAGTATGGGGAAGGAGAGACGTTTCCTCACATCTGTTCTTTCTTATGTACCTTCAACTCAAATGATCCCTCTGCCAGATTGGCCTATGTGGGGTGGTGCATTAGGCCCTCCACTGCTCTGAGCGAAGCAGATGAGAAATGACATTGAGCCTTGAAAACTTTTAAGAACTGCATTTATGTACCTTATCTGTGTGTACTTGAGGAAGTCAGAGAACAACTTTCAGGAGTCAGTTCTCTCCTTCAGCCAATGATTGAACTCAGGTCATCAGGCTTGATAGCATGTGCCTTTACCCCCGAGCCATCTCCCTCACCCTAGTTTTGAGTCCAGAGCTCTTGACTTTTTTCTATACTGAGAAGCATCAGCTGGGAGCTTGTTAAAACGCTGGTCCTTGGGCCCTACTCTGCTTCTTAGGTGGATCTGCATTGTACAAGAGTCTAAGGCAGGTGGCAGGTACCCCGAACATCAATCAGTGGACAGCAAAGTTCAAAATCAGCTTTTGGACGGCAAGCAGTAATCTATCAAGCCTCCTGTGGTAGGTGTAGGGAAGTTGCTGCCATTGCTGGCACAGGTTTGACTCAGAGCAGGAGCCTGTATCTAATTGCAATAGATAAAGCAACTTGGGTTAAAGCCAGGCCTTCAGGAGGACAAAGGGGAGTGATGTGGGTATCTGAGGTGAGGCCATTAGCAGTTGGATTATAATACAATGTGCTGTAATGGAGCAGTAATGAAATGCAATTGATACAGTTCTGCTATAAAAGGGGCACTGTCTTCATTCAAGCATCCATCCCTCACAGACAGTGTCATGGCATCAGGCACCGGAGAAAGAGCTCTGCTGCAAACGTCTGTCTTGCTGACCTTTTGCTCTTCAGATGACTATGTCCCAGCGCAGAGCTTTTACTAGCCTCAGCTTTCACGTGCTACATCAGCTGAAAAAGAGCGGTGGGTGCTGCCCTGCTGGCCCCTCTGAAAAGTCCTGGGAACAAATTATAGCTGGGACATGAGCTTCTGCTGTCAGAGCCACCAGCCACAGGACACCTTTTTAAGGGATGTATCTCCAGTGAAGCTGATCTTTTGTCACAGATCTGAAGATTAGCAGTGTTGCTAATGAGGAGGAAGAAACAAATTTACTATAATAGCTTCACAAGAAGTTCACTGGCAACCAAACGAACAAACAAATACATGACTCAAGCAGGAGATTAAATTCCAGGCTTATATACCATTCTAACAAAAGATGTTAGAATGAAGAGAACAGCATGAGCACCACACAGCATCAGCACCACACAGCATCAGCACCCCTCAGCATCAACACCCCTCAGCACCAGCACCACACAGCATCAGCATCACACAGCATGAGCACCACACAGCATGAGCACCCTTCAGCATGAGCACCCCTCAGCATCAGCACCACACAGCATCAGCACCCCTCAGCATCAGCACCACACAGCATCAGCACCCCTCAGCATCAGCACCACACAGCAACAGCACCCCTCAGCATCAACACCACACAGCATGAGCAACGCACAGCATCAGCACCCCTCAGCACCAGCACCACACAGCATCAGCACTCCTCAGCATCAACACCACACAGCATCAGCACACCTCAGCATCAGCACCCCTCAGCATCAGCACCACACAACATCAGCACCCTTCAGCATCAGCACCCCTCAGCAGCAACACCACACAGCATCAGCACCCCTCAGCATCAGCACCACACAGCATCAGCACCCCTCAGCATCAGCACCACACAGCATCAGCACCCTTCAGCACCAGCACCACACAGCATCAGCACCACACAGCACCAGTACCACACAACATCAGCACCCCTCAGCATCAACACCACACAGCATCAGCACCCCTCAGCATCAGCACCACACAGCATCAGCACCACACAGCATCAGTACCACACAACATCAGCCTTCCTCAGCATCAGGACCATGCCTTGACGATGTTTCAATTGCTTTCTCTCACTTTATCATTTCTCTTGATCATTCTAGTTTTCCTGTGTGCTCAAAATGTATTTTTAGTAGCCTGTCACCAAAGTTTATTTTTTTAAATATTTGTTTCATTTTATGTATATGAATGATTTTCATATGTGTGTGTGTGTGTGTATGTCGGGGTGGGCGAGCACCCCCCACCCCCAACATGGTACATACTTGATTCTTGTGGAAGTCAAAAGAGGGCACTGCATCCTCAGGAAATAAAATTACAGATGGTTGTTGAGCCACCATTTAGGTGCTGGGACTCAAACCTGAATCCTGTAAGAGCATCAAGTGCTTTTAACTACTGAGCCATCTCTCTAGTCCCACAGTTTTCCTGTGCCCAGTATTTTCACTTGTTTCGGAGGAAAATATGAATTAGCAGTCACCCTGGCAAGACAGTTCTTATTTTTTTATTTGTATAATACTTACTTTGAAAAAAAAAAAAAACGGCATGATAAAAATTCTGAAGCCTTGTCCCACAGGACACACAGATTGAATGAGAAGTCTGAAAGAGAAGGTGAACGGGGAGGAGACGCCAAGGATCATGGGAATTACAAATGAGTTGCATGGTAAACTTAATGTTGGTATCATGAACGTTTTTCTGAGGAAGCTGTGGCAAACAGAAGTGTGCTTCCAAGGACTGAAATCCAGGCCTGATTCCACCCCAGTGCAGCCTGGTGACCAGTGAGTTTAACTGGGGTTACTTACAGAAGCATGGGCAACCTATGGGTAGCGAGACCACTCAAGAAAACAATCTCTGTCCTCCATAACTTCTGTTACCTGTCTGTAAGTCCTGGCAGAGGGTTGGGATCCCATGCGCCCCTATTATAGCAACCATTAAGTACCTATAAATTCTTGATAAAAAGCACAGCCAGTTTTGTGCAGTTTCCTTCAGATAGTCACAGGCTCTGACAGTTCAGAGGGCAGTAGGCACATCATGTTGGGAAGATGGTATTCCATAGCAGTTGGGTTTCCAGTGGGCTATCTCTGGTTAACTGTCCCATGCAGGAGTGGGAAAAGGGGTGGAGGGAAAGGTGCAAGACAAGCTTGTCAAAGGTTTTTGCTTTATGATGAGATAAAAATGGTGGATAGCATTCTTGAGTGCATAGACTCTCCAGATACTTGCTGGCTCTTCCGTGTATGTTAGCCTCTATGTTAGCTTTCCATCATTGAGATAAAAGTCAGGAGAAAGTCAACCTAAAATCGGGAAATGGTTTCACTCTATTGTTACTGGCTTTGTTGTTCTGTAGCCTGCAGTGAGGGAGAAGTCATGGTGAGAGGGTGTGTTTGGGCAAAGCCACTTACTCCAGAGGAGATGGAGAGATGGAAGGCAAAACTTGCCTCCAGTTCTCTCAAATTCTGCTATTAGGCCCCACCCTAAAAAGTTCTAGCATCTCCCAGCAGGCCAGTGCTTAGGACCAAGTCTCTTCACTGGCCTGTGGAAACACTGTAGATACAAATCTTAGCATATTGTCTGATCCTCACACCAGCAGAGGGGATGAGGTGATGGTCCTAGTACCAACTCCATAACAAAGAGCCCAGGCCTCACTTCCAGCTCCACTGTTTACAGGCCTTATGACTTCACACCAGCCCCTCACCCTCTGTCACCTATAAACCTGAAATGTCAATTGCATCTGCTAATGGCTGGGAGCATTAAATTATGCTATGGGTACGAGGCACGAAGCGTCTGACTCTTCACAGGCCCTTGACATTATTGTCATTATTCCTACTTGACAGATAAGGAAATTGGGTCTCAAAGAGGTTAAGTGGCTGGCCCAGAGTCTGGTGGCTAGATCAAATTGGCACCAGATCTAATCTGACCTCTCTTAACCACTCACATGCTGACTCAGAAGCTTGTGGGCTGCTGCTGGCTCCTGCTGGGCACAGCATTACTGAAGTCTACCCCAGTGAGTACCTCTTCCCTGGATTCCCTTGGCATGGATTCCTCCCAGATCTTTAGCCTGCCACAAGTCCTTTGAGCTTGCATCTACTTGCAACACAAGGAGGCATCTGTACTAGCCACCCCCTGTATTTGTTCATCTATGGACTCACTACGGTTGTTCTTAGACACCTGTCTTTCTCAGATATAGTTGAACACAGCCAAAACTGAAGTCACTTTCTGCCACAGGTCATCTTTAGTGTTGCTTTAGTGCAGGGTGTGTGTGTACCTCTTTGCTGTTTGTCCATCTTAGAGGGTTCACCTGAGTGTAATTCCCCTACTTCCCACCAGGTGTCCCACCCTTCACTGATATCGGACAATTAACTGGGAAAGGAAGACTTGGAGAGGTAGGTGGTAGAGGGAATGGGGGGAGGTGAAGAGACTTCCAGATGCTGCTTCTTATCTTAGACAAAAGGAAGTGTTTGCCTTGTTCTTCTTTGATGCATAGTCGGATCTCTCCAGAAAGCCTAGAGAACTCGCCTCAATTCAGGGAGCTTCTATTTCTGTTAGGGAATTGGTGTCTGTCTGACCAGTCCCTTTCATCTCTGAGCTTCTGAGCTGGAGACACAATCTACAGTCACTGCATTCTTCTTCAGAACCCTCATAGCCTCCCCTCCTTTCCTAAGCTCTCCTTCTTTCAGGGTCTGAAAAAAAAAAAAAAAAAAAAAAAAGCCCAGAAGTCCTGGCCCCAACTGGCCTCAATATTCTTTGAATCAGGGAAGGTCAAAGGCCAGTGTGTGACAGTGGCACTAACTAGTGTTCCTGCAGACATTAACCTAATTTGTCCTCATTTTTTATGTTACTATGGCAGAAATACTTCCTCATTCTGAAGCAAGGCTGCCACACGCCTCTCCAGCATGCATGCAGCTAAGTTGGGATTTGGACATGCTGACAAAACAGTAGTTGCTGGAACACTTACAGTTCTAAAAAGTCCTATTCATCCTGGCAGGTGGTGAGCTCCTACCAGTCATTAGCCTCGCCTTCCTTTGTTTTAGAAGCTCCTGCACACCTAGGAGAGGTTGGGTGAGGAAACGGATAGCCTGTGGCCTTTCTCTCCGGTATCACCATTTGCCCAGGGGCTCTCTGGAGCCCCCTCAGCCTCACGGTTGACACTGGATGGCTCACACGACTTTAGGAAACAATGTGAGCCATGGACTTGCTAGCTGGCAGGTTGTTTCTCACCTGGTGATCTGCAGAGGGTATGGTGTGTTATCTTCATTCAGTGCCGGCTTCGGAAATGGCAGCATGGGCTGTTTCCCCTCTCCCTACCCCCAACTGAAGACGCTGATGTCCAGAACACAGTGCTAAAGCAGTCCCCAGCTTCTGCATCCTGCACCTCATTATATGCACAGCTTTTAATATCCAGAGAGTTCTTGCCAATATACATTTTCATGTGTACTGGGAACCCAGAGCTCAGACACAATGTATTATTGATAGGATTGTAATTTACTCCTCTTGGGTTGTATCTACAGTGTATACCATTAGCACAAAATATTAAATTACCAGTGGTTGTATATATTTGTCTAGTTGGGCCTGGCTCAATGATATTTGCTTTTCTGTTCAATAAAAGACCACGAATACAGAAAGCTGGATAATATTATTTTTTTTGTTGCTGCTGTTGCAAGGGTGTTTTGATTAAACTATTTCTTCAACACTGTGCTGAGCCATACTTTGCAGCCAGGACAGGAGACATAGAAGACTGGGGGCTTTGAGGGGAAGATGGGTAGGCAGTTCTCTTCAGCTCTTGGCTCACACTGCTTCTCTGGCCGGCTGCTGTGGTCAAGTGCAAGGGCTTTTGCTACATGAGGGACCAGCAATCTGTGCTGCCAGAAGGAGAACAGGCCTCTTCAGACCTCGGTGCCAGACCTGCAGGGCCCCAGGTCGCAACTAAAAGTATAGAGCTGGGGCTGGAGTGGGATTCAGGGTGTGGGGCAGAGCCTTTGGTTATAGCCGCATGCCCTAGATTACTTTGTAGTCTTTTCTTCTGTAATCACTACTGGCCACTTTGTTTCTTTTCCCTCCCTCAGCTGGGTTACATAGAAACACACAGGCATGTTTTCTTCTCTAGAAAAGGACCCAAGTTATGGGGTTCAAGCAACGTCACCCATGGGAATATCACATCACATCTGCCTGGTGCTTTATTTGTTCTAGATTTCGGATTCCTTGCCAAGCTCAGACCAGAAGGCATTTACTAGTTAGCTAGCTTGATACCCAGACTACCATGATCCCTCAGTCAGATCCACTATGTAATATTTATGAATAAAACATTTTTAATGCCCGTGGGTTAGTCTCCTCACCATTTGTGGGGTTCAGTATACAGAGGTGTGGGCTGAGTTTGACATTCATATTAATAGAAGCAGGAAGACAAGACATTTGCAAGAAATGCTTTTTCCTATATTCGGTGTGAGGAACTCATGATTCCCTGGGGCAGATGGTCTGGGGAGATGAAGAGGCCACTGTGAACAGGCAGGATACAGGGTCTTGGATACCAAAGTGGCCTCTACACTCAGTTCTTAATGGCAGTGATGGGCTCTGTTGAGCTTAGCCACACAGGGCATCTTCCAGAGGTGGCTTTTGTTTAGTGTCTGCCTTTTGTTGTTGTTGTTGTTGCCAAGTGGCTTCTCAAGCAGACCCCTCCATTGAGGAAGTGGTCATTCCAGAAAGTATTTCTCTTGGCAGGTACTTTGTACTAAGTGGACTTCTTTTGGACTTTGTGTCTCCTGCCCCATCCCTACATCTTTTTCCCTAAAGGAGAGATATGGCGTTTAAAACAACAACAACAGCAAAAACCCAACACAACAGTCACACAGGGTATACAGCCAATTAAGTCAGCACTAAATCTATCAAAGTAAATCATAGACCCTGACGGGGAAGTATTTGTCCCTATCCCATCCCAAATCCCTGCAGAGTCTGAGACATGTTCTGGTGCAGAGGGACCCATGAAAAGGCAATTACACTTGGTGAGTGATTAAAGTCAGATCTGGCAGCTTTATGTGTCAAATATGTTTAAATGCATTAACCTTTACAGAATTTATACTGTGTGCTGAATTATATCCTGTACAGTGTCAGAAAGATCTGAATCTGCCTTCACTTAAGTCTTTTTTTTTTTTTTTTACATTTATTTCATTACAATATAAATAGACTTAAATAATCTTAATGGGGATTTCCTCCCCAGTTCTGCAGGTCTTACTGGCACTGTGGAGAGTCTGAGGGTAACGGGGTCTCTGGCTGGTGGCAAATGATGTCCCTGGATGTACCTGCCTGGAAACCCTGGGGAGAGAAGGGAGTGGGGAGGCAGCAGGACTTCCTTGAGTTTATCTGGAATTTAAGCCTGCAGGAAACAGGTTTAGAACACTGACAGCATAAGGCACAGAGGCAGGGGGGGCTTGTCAGCAGATAGGCAACTTTTAATTCTGCAAGTTACAGAGAATACACATTTCTGAAGCATTGGTTTTAGGAAGAAAGGCCACACGGCAGTCATTGGCAGTGTGTTCTTGTCTGCCATTATTGCCCTCCCTCTGCAAAAGCACGCACGGCGGATGCTTTTGGTGACTGTGGCTTTTTTTTTTTTTTTTTTTTTTTTTTTTTTTTTTTTTTTTTTTTTTTTTTTTTCAGAATGCCTCTGTTCAGATGCTGTGCTTCAGTCCACCGCTGGCAGCTCCATGCCTCCTGAGCTTCACTCCACTGAAATCTGGTTGGCATAAGACAGACTCCGGTGGAATGAAGGACAGGAGGACCCATGGATTGTCTGGGGCTGTTTGTCTACTAAGCCTCCTCGTGTCGTGCTGTGTGACCTGGAGGAGACTTTCAGGATCCTGCAACCCAACTCTTACAGGACCTGAACACCCATATTCATTCATTCATTCATTCATTCATTCACCTCCGAGTGTTCTGGGTGGTACAGCCAATGCTGTATGTGGGGGCTGGACTCTAGGTAGTTTCTTGCCCATGAAGGGCAACCCCAATACATACAAGTGAGTGGAGTCTCCTCTCTGTATACCTAGTTAGGATGCTGGCTCTCTTCTTCAGTGTTTGTTCCACACCAGAGCTGGGTATGTTTGGTGAGATCTAGAGAAAGCACATGTTCGTTCTTTCATTGCGTATCAAGGGTGGAATACAGGGGAGCAGGTATTCTGAAAAAGCCACTGTGCAAGGGTATGAACAGCCCAGTTAAGGCCTGTGTCCTGGTGTGTAATCAAGATACGCTGAGGAGGACAAGGACTCTGCTTGTCTACATAAGCAGGAGCAGTCCTGTTTATGGGGCCAGAGGGTGATGGAGGGAAGAATTTTTGGTCCTCTCTCCATAGCTGGGGGAGCATAGTCTGGGAACATCAGTCACTAATGGCCATATATCTTTCCCTAGATCTGCAGAGAATTAGTGAATGACTTCTTTAAGGAGCCTAGGGTAGAGGTCAGGGGAAGGAGGCTGGAATATAACTGGCTTTCAGAGATTGAGCTACATTGAGAGGCCATGTAATACCTGTGGACTTTCTGTCGCTGCCCAAAAGAAAATGCTCACCAAGCAGGAGCTTTGCAGGGTTTCATTGGCCTCTTTGCTGTGTTCAGACATGTCTGCTGTTCAGTGTAAGCCTCATAAAAGGCTGCTCTAAGCAGAGACATGCAGACAGGGTGGGTAGGGCTGGCCTACCTTGTTTGGAATACTTTCTTCTTCCTGGGCTTGTTCTGACCTGACAGAGAGGCTCCACCTCTCCCATCCAGCCCTGAGGCCATTAGGCCTCTGAGAAAGACTCTTACACAAAAGAGGGGGGGGGGGGGAGTTCTAGTTATGGTTAGGGAAGAATCCCACTTTCCTGGGTCCAAAATACAGCATCTTCCTCAGGTTGTGCACAGGGCACACTAGAAGGCAGGGTGCTGTGTGCAGAGAGCAAGAGGTTTAGTGAATCTTCTCCTGCTCAACCTTTTAGCAAATACTTACCAAGTTATTAAGACCACAGAAACCTCCACAATACCTTTGACCCGCGTCCTAGTCAAAGGGGAGAAAGACACAGGTCTGTTGGCTCTGACCAAGGAAGACAGGAGACTGTGGGAGGTAGTTCTGGGTTGGAAGGAGTCTTGGCTCTGGTGGGATTTCAGCTCAGTTCTGAAAGCAAAGAGGTCATTGTCAGGTCTCTGTCCAGGTGCCCCTTACCCAACCCATCAGATATCGAGCAAGTCCCCAACAGAGACTCATCCTCATTTGAGATCCTGACCCTCCCAGTGGAATCCAGAGAAGTAAAGGCTTGATAATGATGACAGGCCTTATGAAAGGGTGGGGTGGAGGCAGCTCAGGAAAGTCTTGCCTCCCCTTAGAACACCCCTCTGTTCCTGCATACCTGCAGCTGCTGTAAGAAGACTTGATCTACAACCTGGATCCTGAGACCTGATACACCCTGCACACCACATTCAGTATTCAAGTTCTCCTACCCAGCAGGCCTCTAGCAGCGCAGTCTCCAATGACATCTGTCTTGGCTAGTTGCAGTACTGGGTTGGGTCAGAGAACCAGCAAGACTCATAAACTTATCCTATTGGAGCCACAGGATAAGTTTTAGCCAGTGATTGCTCTTCCAGATGCCTTCAGGACTGTGCCCTAAATGTATTTAAGAAAACCATCTTGTATTTGAGAACCACAGAAGGGAAGCAGGTCTTGAATGTGCTTCACTCAGTATCCCAGAAGTAGGCAGCCAGGCACACATTCCTCTAGTCAAGCCAGTCCCCAGGAAGCAAGACAGAACTGCAGTGCTGCTATTCAGCTGCCTGGCACCCACTTCCATTATCACCAAGATTCATCACCCAGCAGTTCAGAAATCCTCCCAGAAAACAAAGAAGGAAGTTGATGCTTGGCTTCCAGTGAAGATCATCTTTCCACTCTTCCCTTCTGGCCCTAGGATCTCTAGGATTTAGCTACTCACCCACCAAATCCGGAAATTTCAGACTCACCTGCAAGGACTCAGGAGTACCTCTACCTTCGGATGGCAGGCTCAGATTTGCCTTTGATGCAAAATAATACATCATTTTTTTTTCCTAAAGAGAGTGCCAAGCTGGAAGATTGTTGAAAAATCCTGGAGGAAAACAAAACAAAACAAACAAAAGAAAAAAAACAACAAAAGAATTTAAAGTCTCGGGAAGATCTTTTACCCTCAAGAATAGAGAACTAGAAGAAGCAGCACATGTTCTACAGGGTTCCCAGCTCAGCTGTCTGGGCAGAACAGACTTTGCTCCTCAAGAAAGAGACACGTGGTCCTCTCTTTAGTAAAAGAATAGGAAAGTAGGAGAAAGTGGCAGAGATGGGGCTAAAGGAAGCTGGAAAGAGAGGGGGTGGAGTGCAGAGGCTCAGCTAAATGGAGCTTGGCCACAGACAATAAAAGAGAAACTGTTTTTTCCAAGGCAGGGGTGAGGAGGCGGCACCGGTCTCTCTATTTATGCACCTCTCAGCTAAGCTTCCAGTTACCTGCTGAGCTCAACCAATGGAGAGAGGACTCGGCTGCTGGCTCCGCCTCCCAGAACCACACCTCTGGGGGTGGGGCATGCTCGCTGAGGCCTTTCTGCATTCTAACCTTTTTCTCTCATTGTTCTGTAGGGGGGTAGGGGGGTGGGAGTCTCTGTCTGCCCTGAGAGACAACCTGCAGGTTATCTCAGCCTTGGGCTGAAAGCTCCAGCCCTCAAAACCACCCCCCCCCCGCCCCAGTATTAGAGGGAAAGGACCTGTTCAGACCTTACTTTGGGCCATGGAGGCTGTGCATGTGTGTGTGTCCACATGTCTACATCCGTATGGAGCTGTGTAGGGACTGGGAATCAAAGTCCTTTTGTATCTTTAGCAGAGTACCTGTTTACCCATCTATGCGGTGCAGCAGGAAGAGGTCAGAGGGACAAAGCCTCAGGGACCCTGTGACTTATCATGGTTTCATAACCCAAGAGGCCCCACTTCCCTTCCTTTCCTTATGGGGAGGGCCTCTGCTATATGCGAGGGAGTTGGGAGGACAGACGGGACTGAAGAGGGAGCTGGCAAACTGTTAGTTCTACCTCCTCACCTTGCTTCACTTCCACTCATCCATTCTACACCTTTCCCTCCCCTTCTCCTCCCCCTCCCTCACCACCTCTCCTGCTCGCTTCTGCCTACTTTTCCTGGAAGGACGAGGGCTATAGAAGTCTCTTTAAATGAATCCTAGAAGCTTGGTGTCTTCTGTTTGTTCTTTAAGTAGACCCTTTATGGGCAAAAGCAGAGTCCTTCCCTTTCAGGAGAGTAAGGAAATGCAGAACACAGTGTGCAGAGCATTTTGGTCCTGCCCTGTTCCTGAGCCACACTCACAGGACCTGCTCCAAATCTCCTTTGCCATCTGCTAACTCCAGCCTCTCCCCACAGCTGGAGAAAGAGGCTTACTGCTTATGAGGCAGGCTTCATAGCTAGTATTAAGTCAAGCTGTGTGCCTACCCGGACCTAGGTGGCTTCACTGACCCATGCAAAGGCTCCCACAATATAACTCTCACTGTCTTTCATCAGCTCTTGCTCGCTATCCCTTCTTCCTATGCCTTTCTTTCCCCATTTCATCCATTCACTCACTCAGCATCTCATCCCGCCAGTGGATACTCTGTATCCTTTGAGTTTATCTTTTAGGCTCTCCCAACTAGAAACACCTAGATACATGTGAACAATCAGAATCAGAGCAATGAGTATCCCCTAAAGGGAACAGTGCCCTTCCATTGCCGAGGGTCTGGGAAGGGTTCACAAAGAAGGTTCCTTTGAACTGAATCTGAAAGGATAGGCAGAAGAGGGTTGGGAGCTGTTTGAATTAACCCTGAGGAAGGTGACCTCCCAAGGGTTTAGAGCTACGCTGAAGTCTGGAGGGGCAGCATGGGACTGAAGCTCCTGGAGAGAAGCACAGCCTTTCTGGGCAGGGCCTACGGGTGTTTTCTGTAGGAGGTGGCCACATCCCAAGTCTTAAAGGGAATGAATTTGGAGGCAGTTAAATAACTCCTGAAGAATGTGATTGTCCCCAGAATATGGGGGATGAGGGGTAGGAAATGCTGGGCCAAAAGGAAAAGCATAAACTCCGTTGACCTCAAAACTCTCCTTTCCCAGTGTCATCTTTGACCCCGAAATGTAGTGAGAAATAAGAAATAATTTGCATTTGGCTGGACTCTCAACTGTTCTTTTCCAGCTTCTAGAAGTGTGGGACACACCCAGGGCTGACTCTGCTGGAAGCCACCTATCTTCCATTCCTCTGTTTAGTTCTTTGCCCCAGAAGCCTGGAGTGCCTTCCCCTTACTACCAAGTCCAGGTCTCTACGAGACATTAACTTCCCAGACACTCTAAGATCATGCGAGGTGGGTAGAAAAATAGAAAGGAATTTAGGGGATGAGTGGGAGTGGTCCAGGGCTCCCTTCCATCTCCACTTCAGTGTTTCCATGGTAACAACAAATTTGTTCCCTCCTCTTTACCCTAGTCTTATATGTCACTTTTTGTTTTGTGTGCTGTCTGTTTTTCTGGCTCTTATTTCTCTTTTTCCTGAACACACCCAAGCCCAAAGCTCTCTACAGTTAGAAATCTTTGGCCCCCTGTGTGGTTCCTTCCTGGGAGGATGCCACATTTCTCTGCTGGTTCTTCCAGTTCTGTGTCTTGCCCATAGTGGAGTCTGTAATAGATTTTTCTGAATTAGTAAATGCTGGTCATAAGCCCATTTAATTTTGCAACTGCCCCAGCCTGCTTACGCCTATCATTTTGAGGTTCTGCTCAAACTGTGGTAGTTGTTGGCCTAAAATAGAGGCTTCTGGGGTTCAAAAAAAGCCCACTTGCTACATTGGGAGAGGAGCAGGAGGGTTAGCACGACATGGCATGTTCTCAGGAAGGTGCTGCAGACAGCAGGGCATGGCATGGCAGGGCAGGCACCAGGATACACCTCTCTCAGATAGCCTCTGGGTGTTGAGAGTCTGCAAGCAGGCACATTCATGCTGTTTTGTCCAGAAAGAAAATGTGTAAGTGTAAAGCTGGGAATAAGTGGTTCATGTGCAGCGATGAATGCAGAAAGACAAAACAACAGCCCAAATGGGGTTTGAGCTTGCACGTAACTTCACAGAACTCAGGATTGTGATTACACCCTGGCTGTGAGAAGAGAGAGGTCTTTCTCTGATTGCACGCTCCAAAATAGGAGACAGGGGCCGGGTGTGGCTCAGGGATAGAGCGCTTGCCTTGCATGCACAAGACCTGAGTTCTATTCACACAGGATGGTAAAAGTAAAGATGAAGAAAAGAAAGAAAGGAGAAAAGGAGAAAGGGAAGGAGAGAGATAAAAAAAAAAGGAGGGCTAGGGTGTAGCTCAGTTGGTTGACTAACATGTACAAAGCCTTCATTGCAAAGAAGACACACAGAAACACAGACAAAGACACATACAGACATAAACACACACTCATGTGCATACACACAAACACAGACTCAGACACACATAAACACACACACACAAAGACACAGACATACACACAGAGACACAGGCACACTCATACACACAAGAGACACAGACATAGAAAGACACAGAGACTCAGATACATTCATACACACAGAGACACAGAAACAGACATAGAAACACACAGAGACACAGACATATGCGCAGAATCATAGAGACAGACACACACAAACACACACAGACACATAAACACAGACATACTGACACAGACACATACAAACACACCTACAGACACATACACACAGACACATAGACACAGACATACTGACACAGACACACACAAACACACCTACAGACACAGACACACAGACACATATGGACATACAGACATACAGACACACATAGACACATATATAGACACATAGACACATATACATACATACACAGACACATACACACAGAAATACATACATACACACACACACTTCTAGGCATGTAGCTTATCATGTAGAAAGGAATAAGATGAAACCAGAAATAGAAGTGATGGCATCCCAGCTCTCCCAGTGAGGGTAGGGAATCTTGGTTCTATTGCCTTCAACTGTGGCCTTTGCATTTTAAGAGCAGAGTCAATCAAACTAGAAAAGGAGATTCATGAGGGTAGGAAGGTGAGCAGTCTGGGACAGGCCACCTCTGGAGGGTAGATTAAGAAGCTGGGTGCTTAGTCAACAGGAGTAGTGACTTGGGGCCAGATGATGCAGAGTATGATGGACATTTAAAAACTGCAACCTCATGTCACAGAGAAAAGGTTGTTTTGTCCTTTTTGGCCTCTTGGGTAGCAATAGGGCAGTTCATATATATTACCAGATGCCCAGATGTAAGCAAAGAGGCAACCATAGCAACAGATAAGTTCATTCATTGTCCCTGAGGGCTGTCTCTATCCATGGAGCCAGCAAAAGGACTAGCAGGGTCATGAGCACCCACCCTGCCCATGTGGCCTCCCACCAGGGCTGCAGGACACCCGTCTCAATAGTGGCCTGCACCTCTTCAGTTATCCAATCAGCTCCTTCCCTCCCTCCTGGAATGAACTTCTCTGCTGAACCTGAGTAAGACCATGCAAACAGAAAAGGAGACAGACGGGGTGAGTCTTCAGTAGTCAAGCCTGCACTGGTTCCAGAGGCCACGCCCCCCTGCCATGCACTGCCACCACCCCCACCCCCACCCCCAGGCTGCACTGCCCTCTGTGGCTTCTGTGACTGCATACTTGAGACTGCAGTAAAAAACAGTTCTCCAGTGCATAGTGAACTGCTTCTTTGCAAAGGCTCCCAGAGCCTTTCAAGTGTAGCCCACCAGGGCGCTAAGAAACAGGAGGTTTGGACAGTTCAAGAGGGCGCCCTTCTCCCTCATGCTGCCTCTACTCTAGCGTGCACCAGATGCCAAGATTCTTGGGAGCTGTGGCCTGATGATGCTGTCCTCCTGTGAGGACCCCACTGGCACCCCACCCACCCCTCTGCCTCTAGGGTGTGGTTACAGGTCCTCATTTCCTGAGATGAGCTTGTTCACTGTAGAGTGCACAGGGAGACAGGCAGGCTGGAGCCTGCCTTGTTTACACTTTTCTTTGCTGGTCCCTTCTTCAGAGGCTGTGCTGGCTTTGCAGCTTAGAAGGACCCACTAAGACCACCCACCCCTGCTGATGACAGAGAGAGGCCCAGGGGCCTAGAAGCACTTCAGGATAGAGCCAGCTGGGATTACTCTATTCTGCACACTTTATTTTTTTCTCCCTCTTTTACAGTAGAGCAGGCATGTGCAGGTGTGTTTGCCAGGCAACGCTCCACCTTGGAGCTGCATTCCTAGTCCTGCTTTGTACTTCTCATTTTGAGACAGGGGCAGGCTATGTTGCCCAAGCTGGCTTTGAACTTGCACTCCTCCGGCCCTAGCCTCTCATGTACTGGAAACACAGATCTGCACCACCCTGATGGCTCTGTTTCCACCCTTCACAAACTCCTACAAAGCAACAATGTCCCCAGTTGCCTACAAACCTTCTGGAAGTGAGGAGTTTCACCTTCATGCAGAGTGTTTGTTTGGGATTTCGTCTTTCTTAAACTAACGTGAAAATGTTGTGGGGACGCTGAGGATGGGGACATCCTGGCAGAGGCTGTTCATGTGCTGAGACAGGATGAAGGAGACCAGAAGGTTGGACATATTTGCTCCTCTGGCCTTGGCTCAGGTCTCTGATCTTGGAAGATCAGAAGATATGATGAATGCAGAGGAAAGGCTAGCATCCATTTGTGCATTTCTAGGGTCACCTACCATTTATTGAGGAACTTCTATGTGCCAGATGCAGTGTTGGGAATGGGCAGTGACTAAGTCCCAATCCCTGAGCACAGACTTTACAGTGGACGCAGTGAAGGAGGCTTGTGACATGTACTGCCAAAAATAAGGATGAATCCAGCAGTCCCCGAGTTGCTCCATAGGAGGCAAGAGAAGATATTAGCCTATAGGCAAGTCTCTTGGACGGTTTCCCGATTAATGATTGGTGTAGGAGGGCCTACCCCACTGTGAGTGTTGCCCCTCCTGGGCAGATGGTCTTGGGTTGTATAAGAAAGTAAGTGTAAGCCGGTAAGCAGCACCCCTTAGCAGTCAGTTCTTGCCTCATGTTTCTTCATGATGCACAGAAGCTAAAATATCAAATGGATCCTTTCTACCCCAAATGGCTTTCAGTTTAATAGCAAAAAACAACAAAAAAAAAAAACAAAACAAAAAAAAAAAAAAAAAAAAAAAAAACAAAAAAACAAAAAAACAAAAAAAACAAAAAAAACAACAACAAAAACAAAAAAACCCCAAAAACAAAAAAGCAAAAAACAAAAAACAAACAAAACAAAAAAAAAACCAAAAAAACCCCCAAAAAACAAAAAACAAAACAAACAAACAAACAAAAACCAAAAACATGCACCTAGGAGAGAAGTTGTAAGGAGGTAGTTATACACAGATGTAATTTACATGTGTGCTCTAAATGCATGGAATTTTCAAATAATAAAAAATATTACTAGAAAAAAACGGTGTGTATAAAGAAGTAGCGAGGAGAGCTGGACAGGGTGGACCCCAGTAAAATATAAAAAGATGCACCCTCCACTTTGGATCTCTGATACCACCCAGGGGGTCCAGAATAAGGAAAGGAAGAGAAGTGAGCAGCCCACCCTGCCTGGGGGTGAGGATCCTAAGCCAAGTTTTCTCTCCCAGGCATCGCTGCAGGATGGATCTGCACAGGTAATCGGGTTTGGCAATCTCTGTTGGCTGCCTTACTGCGTTCTTTTATGCGTTTCATGAGTCGCCAGTTAAAATTTGCTAAACAAAGAGGGAAGGTTGGCAAGAGAGGGGCAGGTTTTAATGGGGAGAAAATGACCGGTGAGGTGGAGGCAGGCAGGTTGTAAAGCCACGGGGTTGCTTAGCTCAGCACCTAGGGGCCACTGCGCAGTCTGCGCACGTGAGTGGGCTCCTGTGTGTTCACCTGTCTCACTGCGTCTCCACACAGCCAATATCCAGATAACTGAGAGAGGGGTGCGCAGAATGGATGGGAGAGTGACAGATAGACACCCACAAAACTTCCGTGTGAGGGTTCTACCAAACATTTTTTGAGACGATCCAGGCCGGAAGGAAACCGTGTTATTGCGTCTCACACCTTCATCCTTTAGACATCAAACAAACAACACCCAAGTTGTCACTGGTCACCGGAGGGATTCCTTCTCAGGCTCTGGTTTCTTGTCTCAGACGACGCTTGTGGCTGCCAGCTCATCCATCTCACCAGAGTCTGGGAGAAGCAAGCTTCGGTGCTGAGGTCAGCAGTTCTGAGCAACAGAGCAATAAACAGTGGAGGAGGTCTGTCACTAAGCTGAGTGGGATAATCCTGCAATTTAATAATGGACTGGGGGGGACTGCAAGTGAGGAGACAGCCTGACTGGCAGAGGGGCATGGAGGAAGGCATCTGAGACATTCCCTGAGCTGGAGCTGGGGAAGAGGAAGGCCTTAACTCCAGGAGGCTTTCCCAAGTTGGGAGGACTTTTAATGTCTGTGGCATCCTTTGAAACTGAGGGTTGGGTGAGCCAGGGAAGAACTCCTCATGTTCCCCGAACAGGAATGAACCAGGAGTTAGACCCTCTGGGGTCATGAGTAGAGACTGAGATTTGACTGGAGGCTGCTAACTTTGCTTTGAGCCCAGGCTCTACTCTTTGGTGGCTGTACTACATGGTATCACAGTCACAAGGACACTGTGAGTTTGTTTTGTTGCTATGTATTGCTTTGTTTTGAGGCAGTGTCTCACTATGTAGCCCAGGCTGTCCTCAAACTTGAGACTCCTCCCCCCTGCCTCAGCCCGAAGAGTGCTGAGACAGCTTCTGTCACCATGTCTAGCATTCTGTGGACTCTAGATGTTTGGGTTCTTCACCTAAAAGGAACAACACAGTGCACTTCACGCTTGCTGTTAATTTTCATCACAATGTTTCAGACGTAAGAGCTGCTGGGTGTCTGGTTTCTGGGGTCTGGGTTGGATCTGAGGACTCAGCTGGCATTCCTGGATTTCCTCAGCCCCACTCCTGAGTTGGATGGCAGCTGGCTACTTTGTGCTTATAAGACCCAATTACTAACATGTAAGCAAACAGTTAGTGGCTTGAACCTGGCCCTGATGGGGCCTGTTATGCCAGCCATAAAGCAGAGCCTGTTGTTAAGCATTTACTAACACAGCTGCCCCTCCTTTGCCTCTGTGCTCCTTCTGCACGTTGTATGAGGTACCTAGGCCTCCCTGCAGCCAGGCCCTCTACTTGCTCAGTGCACTGAGGCAGGGATTGCTGAGGGCCCTGGAAGGCCTCTGGCGCTGGTCCCACACCCTAGGTGTCTTAGGGCTGTGTTCTGGAATACAGTTTATGTGGTTTTTCTGTCCTCTTCTTACTCAGGATCTGCAGTCAGGCGTTCTGCAGCCTGACCACATCTTGGGTACCACAGCTTCTCTTCCTGGTTGCTGCCCGTCCTCTCACGGTGTATGAGCAAATGGGTCACTCTCTCCCTGCCACTGGATGGAGCTGCCTCAGAGGCTGGGGTGGTGTCCCCTAACAGGTTTGGTGCCCTCTGAAAATCTTATTTCAGGGCTCTTCTCTTTCCTTGTCTTGTAATTCTCATGACATGGAGTTTTTACAGAGAAACAAAGAGGAGTTTACTTTTCTTGTGTAGTTGATGGAGCTAAGATGTGTTACTCTCCACTTGAGGACATTTTCTGGTTTCTTAGGCCCAAGCTCCCCATCCTCATTCCTAGGCACCCCCCTCCCCTGAACGATGCTCTAGGCTCTGCCCAGTGTCAAGTTAATACCTGTTTGACGGATTGACTCAAACTTCCCTTCCTTGCAGTCACATACTCTGTTACAAAAATGTGAAGGGGATTAAGGAGGAATTAGAGTGTGATATTCCTGCTACAAAGTCACCCTGCCCTCGGTGAAGCCCCAAGAATGTCTAATGCAGGCGGGCACAGTGCCCAACTTCCCAGGGGTGCAGCAAGGAGAGAGAGCCCTGCCTGCAACGGACAGTGAAGAATAACTAGTAGGCTCTGTAGTGACGGTAGTGTGCACGGAACATTGTTCTGTAGTGATGGTCGCGTGCATAGAGCATTGCACACTTCCCAAGCATTAGAAAAGCTCCCTCCTCTTGCTCTACCCAGAAACAATCATTTGCTTTCCCCAGTCTGAGGACTACTTCTAAAAGTTCCTCTTCCAGTCTCGATCTAAACTAAACACACTAGCTATTCCTTACCTCCATGGTGGCAGGGGTGGGGAATTATAAAGAACCAGAAAGAGTAAGTCTTCAAAAACAAGTTCTCAACAAACTCAGCACTTCACACCCCAGCACTGTACCCCGACTTCCAGGACAATTTGAAAGAAAGACACCCTCTGCTCACGGGTGTTTTCTGACAGTGGCCAGGAAGCATGCATTCTTGGCCTTGCTATCCGTGGACACTGGGCTTCCTTAAATCTTTTTTTTTTTCCCCATAGAGTTTCTTTCAGGACAACATAAATTATAGGTTTCCCTCTGGCCTATGTTTTGAAGAACTATGGTATTTCTCTTCTTTTCCAACTAAGCTCTGATGTATGCAGACTCCCTGTAATTATGGTATAATTGGATTTAACTATTGGGGTAGAACCAGTTTTCAACACAGTCCCTTCAAATAATTTGTTTGCTTGTTAGAAAAAAAAAAGGACAGTCTTGATGGTTCTAGGAGCACACACATCTGGCCCCTCACTTTTCATCCCAAGGCAGGAAGAATTGCCAGAATAAACATGGGCCAGTTGGTGGGGTTGGTTGATTCATGGTGCCTCACACTAGAAGATCCATTTCTCCTAAAAAGGGCATGAGATAAGGTTTTCTAGGGTCCCAGTGTGAAGTGCCCCAGCCTTTCTCATTCCATAGTCAAGCAGGTCTTTTAAATGTCTAGACTGGAGGCTCAGCCTGGTAGTGGCTTCTGGCTTTCGGCTTCTGTAATGTTGAGAGCTATGTATGCAGTTCCCAAGTTGGATCACTTTACACAAGTGATCCACTCAAGTATGGTGTGACTATCCTCCTCTGTCCTCCACTAGTCACAAACTTTGGATGAGCAACTGCTTCCAAATCTAGTGGGTCACACAGTCCCTTGCCACGGGCTGGTGGGAGTCTCACATAGTATAACTATTGGTTTTCCATTCCCCCCGTTCAGCTCCAAATGAAGCTGAAAAATTAAGACAGGAAGAAGGCAGCTGGAGAGTTTATTTATTGACTTCTTTATCACAGCTCTCGAACAAGCAATTGCAGAGATGCAAACCCACTTGCTAAAGGTGTCTCCATGAATCAAAAATAAAGCCAGGTGTCCTGGGCTCTCAGACCCGCATTCAGCTGGCACTTAACAGACCTCCAGCCCCAGACTCTTCGGCTTCACTGAAGGAGGAGTGAGTGTGGGGTTTCTATTGCTTTGAGCATGGAAAAAGAAGATAGCTTTGCTTACTGTTTCACTCTCTAATGAGGTGGTTTATTCAGCTTCCTTTTGGTGTACCTCACCTTCCTCTCAGAGCTGACTGTGTTGTTTGGGTGTGCCATTCACACTGGTGCTATAATCATCCTGGTCTGATGCTTCCAAATGAAATAACAGCTGACCTTATTGGGACTCATTTCATCTCTACCACCGTGATCCTTTGTGGAAACCCATGTGGTCAGCAGGTGCCTGTCTTCACTTGCAAACGGCCCAAGGGATGTGGTGAAGTGGAGGCCAAGTTACTGAGTGTGGTAACAGTTACGTTTCTCCTAAGGTGATTCAAGTCTATATGATTTGAAATACCTGGGCTTTAGCTTGTGTCTGCTATCAAGGACCTTATATGACCTTGGATAGGTCACTTGGCGCCTCTTTCGTCTTTGTGACAGGGCTGGAGAACATGAGTTCAAGAACTCCTTCCACCTCAAAGTCTTAGATGACTTTTTGTTATTTGGAGATGGGGTCTAGCCCAAGTTGCCTTCAAACTTGCAATCCACCTACCTGCCTCATCATCTTGAGTGCTGACCTTAAGGTGCACACCGCTTTAGATGGTTTTAGAAGTAGGACTTGAGTTCCTTGGATGGTTATAGACTTTGGCAAAGATCCAGATCTGGCTGCCGTGAGACAGAAGGAAAATTTATGATGCTGATATGGGTCCCATAAAGGCAGAGGTCAGGCAGGGATTTATAGCACATGGTGGCAACTTTTGGGATTTCCAACAGATGTGAAGAACGCCAACCTCCTAAGTTAGTTTGAGTGAAGTTCAGGAGTCAGGTGATGTTTCCAGGAGATAGGCAATGCTAGAAGTGAAGGCAGAGGCTTTGGCAATTCCATCCTGAGGCTTGTCAATCAAGCAAGGCATCTCTGGGAAAAAGGTTTCACTCATACTTACCTACCTCAGAGACGTGTGTGGGAAGAGTGAGTCAGGCAGGATGAGATTTTAAAGATGTTCATTCTTACCCAGTAGTGGGGGTCAGGGCAGAGTGGGTGTGTGAATGGGGTTGTGAATTTCTCCATCGAATTGTCTTGAATGATTTGTACCAAAGCTTTATCCCCTTTGAGGCTGTGCAGCTGGTGTCTGCCTTTGTTCTTGTTGTACTCTATTCTTGGGTGATTCAAGTTTCTAGAGGCAGAAGGTGCTATCCAGATGCAAATATTTCAACATCTAAACACACTGCTGGCTCAGGACTATGACAGGGTAGAAAATCAGAGTCAATTTTGCTTATATCCTAGCAGGATTCTTGAAATTGCTTGATTGAAAAACCCAAGAAAGGCCAGGCAGTGGTGGCACACGCCCTTAATCCCAGCACTTGGGAGGCAGAGGCAGGCGGATTTCTGAGTCCGAGGCCAGCCTGGTCTACAGAGTGAGTTCCAGGACAGCCAGGGCTATACAGAGAATCCCTGTCTCGAAAAAAGAAAGAAAGAAAGAAAGAAAGAAAGAAAGAAAGAAAGAAAGAAAGAAAGAAAGGAAGGAAGAAAGAAAGCTCAAGAAAGGAACCATTCTCTTTGGAAAGCAGAAGCACTTGGGGGTTGGGCTAGGCTGTGCAGTATTGTGTTGGTCATAGCTCTTCCAGGAGGAATTGGAGCTCATCAGTCCCACCTGTCTTGCTTTCTTGAAGACTTAGCTCAAGGTGCACCCTGGGATCCCCCTGAGAACTGGTGAGTCACCTATTGTTTTCTGTCTTTAGCTGGCATAGCCTATGGGATCTTCTTGACGCTATCTTCCCTGTATACTTTAGCCCGTTATGGTCTGTTAGGCTCTGATCTGTGGCTACTGCATTTTGAGCCCCTCAGACTCGTTCTTAATTACACATATGTGTGTGGGGGAGGGTGATGCCTTCAGGTATGTGGAAACCAGAGGCCATTAGCTATCTTCATCAATGCTTTCTGCTTTAATTTTTTCTTTCTTTCTTTCTTTTTTTTTTTTTCTTTTTTGAGACAGTGTTTCTCACCGATCCTAGAGCTTGCCATTTAGGTGAGGTTGGCTAGCTGCCTTGCCTACCTACAAGCCCCAGTGTCTGCTTCTCTAGTGCTGTGATTATAGATGGGCAACACTATCAACAGGATTTTTATATGGGTTCTGAGGATTTGAACCCGGGTCCTCTTGCTTGCATGGAGAGCATTGTACCACTAAGCCATTTCTGCAGCCCCTATACACTGTTTTATATTGACCATTATTTGTTTTCTGTGCATTATTTGCCTCTGTACAACCTCTAAACATTCTAGAATCCACAAGGTCAAGGATTATGTCCTCTGTCCTTTTCAGATAGCCCTAGGCTCTATTTTCTGGCTTCACAAACAGCATAATCTCATGTTCACAGTCTTTTCGCTACATATATTTCTTATGGGGAGTTTCCCCTGTGTGTACACTCTTCCCTAACTCCTGCTTTGCTGCTGGGAAGATGAACCTTTCTGTGCAACAGGGGCCCCGCAGCTGCCCTGGCATGTTAGCCACATCAGCTTGAAGAAAGCTGTCTCTAAGTGCCCTGGTGAGTCAGAGGGCCCCTCCTCAGACACAGGAATTCCGAGATCTTGCAAGCACACACTTGCCCATCAGAGGAACCATTCCAGAGCCACCCCCAGCCCTGTCTCTGGCTGGGAAGGGTCCTCATGTTTACCTCATTTGAAGAGATTCTTCCATCATCCCCTGGTTGCCCTGACTTGTCAGGAGGAGATGGCAGTGCAATTCAGAAGGTCATCCCTAGGGGCAGGGACAGGACAAAATGTCACCTACAGGGAGCTGGGGTGTTGCTGGCAGGAATGCACAGGAAGGAAGAAGCATCATGGGTTCCTGCTTTTCTGAGGGGAGACCAGGCTGTGGCACGGCGTGGCCTCTAACTACATTGCTATCTCCTGTGACTCACTCCCAAGCTCTTCTAGAAATGGGGTTGTTAGATTTAAGCAGCAGCTCTCAAACTCGAGAACAAAGAACACTTTATCAAGGGAACTGTGGTGGGTTCTAATTTCTAAGAAAGAAAATTGCTGTGTGGCTGAAGCACTCTTGTTCTCAGTTCCTTCAGATCTCCCCCATGAAGTCTTGCCAGATCCGCCCAGGAACATTGTTTGAAAGCACTAAGTGTGGATGAAGCTTTCTGTAGCCCATTCTAACGTGTGGTGTGACTTCTGACACTGAGTGACTGAGGACCACTGTAGCTGTGTCTCCTGGCCGTCAGAACTTCTCTTTGCCATCAGACACCCTTGAAGCTGCAGTCCAGTTGTTTCTACCATGTAAGAAACTAAGGCACAAAGGCCTTAGTTGCATACATGTGTATTAACTCAGGGTGTACATCCTCAGAAAATATGACCTACCCCTTTGGTGGGATTTTGTGGAGGGTCATGGGAAGAAATACTCTAAAAGAGAGACCTGGTCCATTATGATTTAGGGTAGGAAAAGGACCATCTTACTCCATAAATATGCCACCTCCTTCATAGATAGTGACAAAAGCCCCTTTAAAATTGACAATGTAGAATGTCCTTAACTGCTTCTCGCCCTGAAACACCTCACTCCAAGTTCTCTGGAGTATTTGCTTTGTTTAGCTTTGTTGAATAAACTTCTGCTCAAATTATTCTTCTGACTGAATTCTTTCCTTCAAAGAGAGGAATGGAGGGGAGGGGAGAGGAGAGGGGGAAGATGTGAGAGAGGGAGGGGGGAGAGGAAGAGGAGGAGGAGAAGGAGAAAGAGGGGGAGGAGAGGGGAAAGCTCAGGGTTGGAGAATGGTAACAAGAGTGCTCTACAAATTAAAAAGTTCTAAACCCAGAATATGTTTGTATAAATTCTAGTCTTTAAAAGCTCCCAGAGCTTGGCTTTAGCTGCCCTTAGTGGTCAGTCCTTGTTGGAGACCAACAGCCAACTTCTTGACTCAGCCTGCACTTTTTCTGCTGTAACAGTTTCTTTCAGGTCACCAGAACTTGATGACTCAAGTGCTGGTTTGTTAAAGTGTTTTGGGAACTTGAAGAGAGGAGAAAGGAAAATCTAAAACAATTTTTAGAATTCAAAAGGAAAGGACAATTGGTCTATTACTGTTATGCCCCTGTACTTAGAGAATTCTGAAGTGCTTTCTTGGCTGCGTCTCTTCATGTGGCCAGAAGCTGGGATGAGTCCTTGAGTCAGCACTGAAGATGAACTTAGTATTTCTCTCCAATTATGTCTTCATGGACATTTCTGGGAACAGTGCTTTTTGATAATCTGAAATCATGTTTGTACTATGGGGGAGGATGTTCAGGGGAACAACTTAAATATTTTTTGATGCATTTATACTGATAGATAAAGGAGCCATTTAAAATTCAGACTTTGGGGATTTTCCTCTGATTTATTATTAGTTTTCCCTTTTCAAAATTTAAAATCTTCCTCAGTCCAAAACATTTTTAACCAAATTTCTTTGTCTTCCCTTTTCCCTCCCTCTTCTCTTTCTCTCACTCTTTTCTCTCTTCCCCCTCCCTTCTCCTTCCCTTCCCTCATTCTGTCTTAAACTTGAAATGTTTTCCTGCCTCAGCATTCTGAGTGCTAGAATATCATACCTAGTTGAAGGTTTTACCACCAAGAGTGGGCTTGATTTGACATCTGATTACCTGGAACTTAAGCAGGCTTGTAACTAGAGGGACAGCCACAGCCCTGCCCTGGTTTGGCTGTGCACACTGGCCCTCTAGTCTCCCTTCCCCCTGCTCAGCCCAACTCTTGCCTGTCATTGCTGGGCTGCACTGAGGGAGATGCTCTGTGTTGGTTGTGTGGTCACATGGACTTTGGTTTGGATGAGAGGAATCTGAGGAGGTTTGACAGGAGGTTGGAGCTGTTGGGATGAAGCCCTGGAGTACTCTTAAACATGTTGCAGGGTTGAGGGGGTGGGGAGTCTTCCCTGTATGCTGGTACAGGCTGACAATTTCAGTTCTGAGAAGGTAGAAACAGGAGGATCCCTGGGCCTCACTGACCAGCCAGCCTCATCTAATCAGGGAGGCTCAACCTGGAAAAAGTCTCTCTCAGAAACCAAAGTCAATGGTACCTGAGGATGGATGACAGCTGAGGTTGACCTCTGGCCTCTATATACATTTTGTGTGTGCCCATGTGTGCATGTGTGCACACCTATTACTGAAAGGTGATCGGCCAACTGAGGCCCTTTGTGACTTGATAAGATGTCCCCCACTAACGCAGCATCTTTCTTGAATATCCAAGATGACGGTCAATTCTAAAGCACTTTGGGAGTTTGATTTGGGAATTCTCTCATGAGGGAATGGAGGGATACAGACTTCTCCACTTCATCCCATATATCCTCTGGAGGAACTTCCCACATCTAGTGCTTCCCAGAGTCACACCCTTACTCCATGTCTCTGTCCTAAGCCTAAGATCCTTTCCTCCGAGAGTCTCATCATCTTTATCTGGATTTCCCATAGGACTCAAACCCAACCTATACAAAACTAAGTTATCTTCCCTTCACACCTGATCTCTTGCATCCCGATGAGCTCCCATGGCTTCAGCAGTTCCTGTGATTTTTCTAGATACTTTGCTTTCTATACACTAATTGTTATGACAACCTATCAACTCTAGTGTCTTAATGTTACTGGAGTCTAATAATTTCCATCCACTCTGATTACTCTGCCCCTAGACTGTGGATCTAAGTTGACTCCATTAGACTCAGCCACTAAGATGGCAGAGTGAGCTGATTCAAAATTGCCTTTGCTGTAGAACACCTGCTATTGATTTCATTACCTTGAATCCCAATAACTACAGCATGTGCCCCCTTTTATTGGCTTTTTCCTTAACCAAGAATCACTAGTTCCATTTCTTCTGTTTATGACAGAGAAATTTATCATAACATAAAGCCTTTGTCTAATGCTGGGTACCAATAGACATTTAGATATCAATTAGATCCCTAGATCCATTTTCCTGGGATAACAATTGACTGGGAATGGATGGCTGTGCCAGGTAATTAGCAGAAATTTAATTTTAAAATGAATTTGATAGTTGGGCTTGACTTTCCATTTCTTTCATCAAACTATGCAGATCTCGCTCTCTCTCTGTCTCTGTGCCTCTGCCTGCCTGCCTGTCTGTCTGGCTGTCTGTCTGGCTCTCTGGCTTCCTTTTCCATCTCTCCTTCCTGTGTAGATACCAAATCCCTGGCATCTTTCCCCTTTCCCCAGAGACTACTAAGGAAGGTGAGAGCTAGCTGTAAGAGACCAGGCATCTCAAGTTTCACCCTCTGCAAAGTCAGTGTGAATGCTTTCACTTCTCATCCTGGCTTTGGAACATGACATGACATGTTTTGCTGATGTTCCATCTTAGACCTGTTGGAGGGAAAAGGAAGCCTGCCATGGTTCATTGTTTCAAGAGAACTCCTTTCTATTTTTTTTTTTTTTAAACTCACTACCAAGAGTGGGGGGTGGGGAAGTGTAGACCTCATTTAATTTCACAACCATCCCTTGCTGTCCAGACTTGCTCAGAAGCCAGAAGGGGCCAGATACCTTTGTGGGAGTATCTTCTGCTTTGAGAAGAAAATGTTTTCTGAACAGGAGGTCACAGAGACCCTTGCCCAGCACTTAAATAGCTATATGATTTCTACCGAAAGGAAGCAAGCTGCTTGTCTCTGGCTTGCCTGGGTTGGGGTGCAAGGTAGGAAGGGGCTGATGTTTGGGGGGTAGAGGGCAGGAAAATGTAATGAGGAAGGATAAGAAAATAAGCTTTCTTAGAAGAATCAGAGTTGATGGACTAAGTTATTTGTTCTGAAAGGAGCAAACACATGGCTCTTCACAGATAGAGAATTCTCTGGATTTGAGAGGAGTCTTTTGATCTGCAAGAGATTTCAAGGCACAGCAGAGCATAAGAGACATGTCAGGCTTTTACACTTTCAAACAAAGGTGAAAGGCATGGGTTTTGCAGCTGGCTTGCTTTGCTGTGATGCTCTGATAATCATTTGTCAACATTTTTTATTTATCTTGACTCTTCATCTGACTGACTTAAGTGATTAATTATGTACCAGTTTTTCTTGATGTCTAGATTTGCAATTTGTTACTCCTGTTAATTTTTTTTAAAATATTGGATAAAAACATTGCATGTCTACTGAAACTGAACAGACTGCTGGCCTCTATTTTACCTAAAAAACAAAACAAAACAAAACAAAACAAAAACAAAACAAAACAAAACAAAAAAAGAGCTCCAGTAACATAGCATGTTATTGACTAAAACTTATTCGTGATTAGAAATTTCAAAGCATCTGTCTGCTGGAATTGTAGATCTAGAAATCCAGGGACAAAGGGGTAACTATTGGTGGGCTCCTAGTGGGTCTCAGTCAGGATTTCTGGGAATACATACTGTTGATTTGGATTTTTGTAGTGAGGAGACTAAGGGGCACAGTTTCATTCAATGCTGGACACTTACAATGTCATGTACATGCAGCAAGGCATTTCCTGTCCAAGTGACAGTGCTGCCTCTGGTTAGCACTGTCCCATCCCTCCTCTCAGACATGAGAACACCACAGTTCTGAAGCTCCCCCACCCCACCCCAGGCCAATGAAATACCAATGAGCAACTCAGTTTCTCCTACTCCCATATGCTAGTTTCACCAGTAGTTCTAAACGTGGTGAGAAGAAACTCTCCATTCTATAGAGCAAGAACCAATCAAGTCTGGTATTGGTTGCAAGACCTGGGTGTCTTTTCCTTCATATCCTCTGGGGGCCACACCTTATACCACAACAATGCTTAAAATAGGAAAAAGAACACTGAAAATTACCAAATTTGGAGAGGCCAGTGGCTTGAAGAAACTGATGAGTGAGCTGGAGAAACTGGGAGCTCAGGTGATTTCAAGTGGTTTTCATCAAGACAGGGTCAGTCAAAATCAGGCTTTGCAAGTGTGAGCTCAGGTGTTCACATGGAGTGAAGTTTTCCAGTTCAGGTGATCCATCTTCATGTATTAAAGACAGATGCGCCGGGCAGTGGTGGCGCACACCTTTAATCCCAGCACTTGGGAGGCAGAGGCAGGCGGATTTCTGAGTTCGAGGCCAGCCTGGTCTACCGAGTGAGTTCCAGGACAGCCAAGGCTATACAGAGAAACCCTGTCTCAAAAAACAAACAAACAAACAAACAAACAACAGCAAAAACAAACAAACAAAAAAACCCAAAACTCTTGTTTTCCATAATGATAGAGAATGGAAAATTTTCCAGAATAAAGAAGAGAAGCAGCCTGCCTCAGAGGTTAACTGTATGGGAACTTGCAGCTCTTAAGATTTGTCAATGTGATTGAAATAGACTGCATGCATGTTCAGAAAAGAGTGAGATAAACTGTGTCCACCTGTTTTATACAGCATCATAATCTGACCCGTCATGGACTGGCTGCATGAAAAAACCATGTGAGGATCCATAGAACCTACAGTATGATAATTTCCACAGTGAACTCAGTAGCTAGGACAGCAGGTGACTTGCTGTGCAGTACTGCAGAGGACTAGTTAGAAGAAACACAGTAACAGATATGATTTCTAAACTTCTTTATTGTAAATGTTGGTATATGGGATAATCTTAGGAAGACTCTCTAGGGCCTGGGAGGATGTCTTAGAGAAATGCATGAGGATCTGAGTTTGACTCTCCAGCACTCACAGAAAAGCCATGTGTAATGATATGCTCCTGTAATCCCAGTGTTGGGGGATGGGCAGATTCCTAGTGCTCACTGTCCAGTCAGTCTAGCCTAATAGATGATGAGCTCCTGGTTCTGTAAGATAGCCTAACTTAAAAATAAGGTGGGGGGGGGTCAAGGAAAACACCCATTACATGCTCTAACCTTTGTATACATGTTCATGTGTACCTATATACATGACTACAGGCAAATATGTACATAAACTACACACACCCCCGCCCCCACCCCCACCCATCACCACCACCACCATCATCATCTTTATAGACTAGAAGACTAGGTCAAATATTAAGGTGATATTTAGCACCTATGAATGTTAATTTATGGCACCAAAGTTCAAAATCAATTATGCAACCACAGATAGGGAAGATGTTTTGTAGATGTTAATTTTGAAAAGTGAAAGGCTCCTCACCAGTCTGTAAGCAGAGAATGAAACAATAGTATTCAGTTTCCACAAAAGCTAATGTAATACAAGGTGTCTCCAGAGAAGTGTATTAGGCTGCTGGAGGTATTTGAGAAACATTGTTTGAGGATTGATGGAAAGACTAAACGATCTTCTAGTGCCTGGACTGAAAAGGAAACAACTAAAAATTTCCTTATAATGAAGAGGAAGAGAGTTTACCTAATAAGGACTTAAGGTAGTAGAATATAGACTATTCGGAAGAGGTTAAAAGAAATATTTTAGCTGGGTATAAAAATGCAGAAGTAGTCAAGAATAACCTTATATGCATGCTCACTGTAGCATTCCACACCGAAGCTGGGAGTCAGGAGCAACTTTAATGCCTATAAGTAGAGATATGAGAAAACAATATTCTATCCAGACATAGTAGAATAAAGTAGCATACAGAGGATGGAGACCCTGACATGTACAACAGGGATATTCTTGGGCACTATACTAAATAAGATAAGCTGGCCATGGAAAGATAAGCATCCTGTAACCCATAGATATGAGGTGATGCAACTGTCAGACTCACAGATAGAAAGTACCAGGCACTTGGAAGAAGAAAGCAGGGCACTATTGTTGAACTGGACATTTGGTTTGAAAAGTGGGAAATGTCCCGGAGAAGGACGGTAGTATTGTACAAAATCATAGATGTACTTAATGGCACTGATCCCTCTATTTAACAAGGTCTAAAATGGAAACATATAAATCACATATATTCTACCAGTTACAAAACACATCAAACAAACAAACACATAACAAGGACTTCATTGCCTATAGAAGAAGCCCTAAAAATTAACACTAGAAAAAGCAGGGATTTCATGACAGGCACTGAGTGTCTTGTGCTGCAGGCTCTCTAACTGGGTAGTAAATGGTTTCTTGTGGTATGCTTTAAAGGGAATTTCATGATGAGAAGGGATTTCAGAGCATCAACTCCGCATGAAAACAGACTTTGTCTGTGACACAGATTGAACAGGCCCACCACACCTTCTTGATATTGACATATACAAAAGCACATTTGTATATAATATGCCATGCACACAGAAGATCATGCTTTCTAGCCAACACACAATCCAGTGCACATTACCCTTTTAGCCTTTCCAGGCTCTGTGAGGAGACATTGAAGTCCCTCCTTGACCTTGACTACTGCCACCAGCCATATCTGTAACTTTTTTTAATGATGGTTCTTAAACACTTTAACCTCCCTTTTAGCCCATTACCCACCAGAGGTAGTGAAAAAAAAAAAAAAAGGATACAGAAGTGGACCTGTTTAGAAATGGTTCTTTGGAGCAACTCCCATCTGTGTTGTCTGGAAATGGGCAGTTTAGTTCACAGGTCAGCAGTGGCAGCTCGACCCACTCGCATACACTTCATGGATATACCAGTAATCCAGTGCAGTAGAGTCAGGACAGCAAACACGAATCCGCAGTGGTGGCACTACCAGCAGAGTCAGCCAGGCCTCTGCCTTGGCTTGAGTCAGCAGAAAGGACCAGCAGGAACATCATGAAAAGTTTTTGGCTGTGCTTCTCTCAGCAAAGAAGATCAGTGAAGATGTGAGACCCACAAGCATTGCACAGCTGGTCTATAAGCAAGCCAGGCTCAGCCTCCATCACTGTCCATAAAGTTCTATTTATACTCCCTCCAAACATCATGCGTCCTCCATGGGTCTCACATCTCAGCACCTGCATCTGTCTCAGCTGACATCACTCTGCTAATCACCCTGAGTCCACAGAAGCAGCAAAATCACGGCACACCACCAGAAGTTTCTTGACGTGCTTTTCTCTATGGAGTCCCAACAAATACAACTCCATGATACAATATAAGGCAGGCCAATACATGCATGTTATTAGCGAAGAATCCTTCATCATGTGTCCTTCCACCTACTTGCTTTAGCAGAACATCCTTTCTCCTGTGTCTGCTTCAGTTAAACATTCCTTTATGAGTCTGCCTTTTACCTGTTTCCACTTCAGGAAAACACTTCTTCAAATGTTTGCCCCAGCAAAACACCATCTAAAAGGACCGACTTTCCAAAGAACCCTTAAGTTTCCACTTCACATACCTATCATGTTTTCATGTTACTACCTACTGCCCAATGATAGCCACTCTCTAGACTTTTATGAGGGCCCATCATTTGCTTTTTAAAAGCGACCCTACTGCTTATCATGCATCTGTAAACTATGTCACTTATGTTTTCCCATTTTGGACACCATGCATATCCTATGTCTGCTGCTGTTGCCTTTAGCTCGCCATGCTTTTAAACCCACCCTTGTAAATGCGTGCATGCAGCTGCAATTGGTTCCTTTCCAAAAGATCAGAGCGTATGTCACCGTTTATCTATCATTTCTCCTGTTGATGGACATCTGGGCCGTTTCCAGATTTTGGATTTTGTAGATGTTGCTGGCTGGTGGGGATGTTTGAGTGTTTGATTTCTGATGCTCCTGCTTGAAAGTGTCTCTAGGGAATGCACTGGGATTGGAGGTCCTGGGTTGCAGGGTATATATATCTCCCAAGTTTTGAGATAGTCCCAGTGACTCTGTCAGCTTCTATCACACAGAAGTTCTCATTGCTTTTCAGGTCCATACTTCATTTTTTATGGAGGAATTAGGGACGGGAAGGAAGTTGGTAACCCAGCTCAGACACCCCTTCCTAAAGTGGGGAAGTGTACTTGAATAACACTAAGGGGAAAATACATCTTGAATCAATGTATGTGCCATCTCTGAGTTAAGTGGTTTCCAATTATTTCCTAAGTACATTTAATGGGGACAGACATCCAGTGTGGAAAGATGAAAAGTTCTGGAGAGAGATAATAGTGCCAAGAATCTTTCAGCCTAAATAGTCATGCCCCTCTTCTTCCCTCAGCCTCCAAGGTCATAATACCTGCTCACCAAGCATCAGCTGTGTTTTCATTCCAGCAGTTTTGAAGGGACTCTAGTGTTTCAAAGGGGGAAAAAAACCATTAGCAGCAAGATGCTGTCAGCTGGGTTGAGCTGCCTGGCATGAGGCTGACCCAAAAGTGAAAACGAGCAACTCCTAAGAGGATGTTACTGCCTGCTCAGCATCATGTAGCGGGTTCTAGGGCTCACCCCTTGGAAGTCAACGTCAGTATGGCACTTTAGACCTTTTCCAGGTCTAGAGGCTTTAATAAGTTGTTTGCTTTTTCAGTTGCCTCACCTGTAAAAATGGGCAATTATTGGGTCTGCTCAGTAAACATTGTACACACAGCCGTATTGACAGAGAAAGCTAATAGTTAATGAGTTCCGGGGCGAGAGTTTGTTAGGCACACGTAAAAGCAAGTCACAGCGCACAGGTGTTAGCTGACAGAAGTGGGGCTGAAAGGTCCTAGGAGAGCATCCTAGGAAGAGTTAGACTCCATGGTGTGGGGGGGTCTCAAATGCCAAGAAAGTAATAATGTGTATTACTAAGCAACACAGTAGAAAGGGGCGGGTCACAGTCTAAAATGTGTGTTAGAGTCAAAGTAAGAACTGTGTGCATGTGGTTTAGAGGATCGGTAAGAGGGGGAAGGTGCCAGGGTGAGGATGAGGTAATGCAGTTGCATCCCTGAGGCCCCACAGGCTGAGATTTGGGTCAGAAGGAAGGAAGGGTGAACACCATGGGCTGTACCTGTTGTGAACAGAGAGAGTGTTGGATAGTAACGGGGGGAGGGAGAGCAGAGGGTATAGAGATGACCACACCAGAACAGTAGCCTGACTTTATTACCTGTCTTTAGAGAGATTACTATCTACCATTTCAAAGTGTGATTTTTGTATCCAGTTCAGACTGTCTACGGGGTCTGTGCTCAGGAAAAGTAAAGACGGAACAGCCTAGGGTTCATCTTCACACCACACCCCACCCTGCCTCTCTGCCCTTGTGGGCATTCCATCCTAGATGAAAGAGATCAGGATTGTGTAAGGCTCCTGGGATGATGCCAGCGCCCCTGTGATCTGAGGGGTGGAGGTAAGAGACAGTCTCCCTTTGGAAAATTGCAGGAAAAGTGGTAGGGCAGCCAATATGTCTTGAGATCCTGGTTCAGATGAAAAGGTGAAGAGCCTAAGGTTATGAAGAGATTTGATGATGGGGCAGTCCTTGAGGCCTGACACAAGAGTTCTGGCAGGACCTGGCCTGGGAGCAGAAGTTCAGGATAGAAAGTATACCGTAAGAAATCACCAGGGAAGAGAACTGTGCAAGGTGAAGCATAACTAAGCTGAGGGAACTCAGTGTGCACAAGACTTGGGTTCTACTCCCAGAACTACATTAATCTATCTTGTAGAATACACCTGAAATCCCAGCACAGGGTTGGTAAAGGCAGGAAGATCAGGGGTTTTCAAGGTCATTCTCAACCATAGTGTGTTTTAGGCAAGCTTGGGATACAGGACACCTTGTTTAAAACAAAACGAGAACTGAAGCCTAGCTTATCACAGTCCAGTGGCTGGGTGGAGTTGCTAATACGGAATAGGACATACAAGACATGTTGTTGGAGACCCTGCTAGGACACTGCAGGAGGACCCAGGTGTGGCAGTAATACAGAGACACAGGGACAGAACCAGATAGAATTTCTAAATCCTGAGATGTGCCCAAACCATAGAATCTCAGCATCAGGAAGCCCAGATGCATTGTAAACTGAGATTCATCTCTCTAGTAAACCTAGTCTCCTTGAGGGCCACAGAAGTCTGTGACAACCAGGGAGGGTGATGCCTGCTAAATTTGCATGGGATTCTCTCCCTGCTGGGTTCCTTCCCCATCAGATAGCTGAGGCTATCTTACTCATTTCTGCTAATATGGTGCTAAGTGGACTTCAAAGAGGCATCTGAGGGTAAATGTGATCCAGATTCTGTGAAAGCAGCTTGCAAACTTGGGCACAGAGCTCGCTGCAGAGTAAGGACTGCTATATGTTAAAATAGACATGTCTGAAGTCAAGACATGGCTTCCACCTTATTCACAGATGCAGCATTCCGCAGTCAAACCCAGAAACCACCAATATGGATGGAGTCTTGGTATCATGCATGCTTGGAGATCCTTGCTCTGAGATTGGAATGACAGGCATTGGAAGTGACTGCAAGTATTAGCCCCTGACTGTGGTTATTGGGGTAAGTAGGGAAACTTGAGAATCAATACGGACAGACCAGATCGTGTCATTAGCCCCTTCTACAGCTTTATAAACCTTCTCAATGCCTTACTACCCATCTCAAATTCAGAAGGACCTGTGACCCCAATATGGCTTCCAACTCAGATCCCCAACTATAGGATGTCATCACCTGCTCTCTTCTAGCAGTTCCTGTGAAATGCCCACAAGGGCAGAGAGCCAGAATGGAGGCGTGCTGTGGAGAGAGCCTCAGACTGCTCCAGCTCCGTTCTTTTACATCTGGATTTGGTGTGAACTTCCTTTGCCATTTTTCTATTCTCTCCTTGTCAAAAGACAACAGTAAGAGGAATTGGAAAACTCAAGTTTCTGACCTTGTCTCTCTTCAGCCTAAACAAGAAACTGTCTTATTAAAAAAGAGAGAGAGAGAGAGAGATGGGGATGATATTTAATTTTATTGGGGAGAAGGATCATTGCAGGAGAGTGCTCGTGGCTAAATGAGGCCATCAAGAGACCAGAGCATGCACAAATATGAAGTAATATCTCTGTACTCTGAGAGAAGCTGACACTCAATTTCCTAAGCTTCAGGCAGGCAGCTCCAATGCTGGAGGTATCACAGCCTCCTTCTCTGAACCATTTCTAAGGCTTCAACTCTGCTGCGAAAGCTAAAAATGCAAATGAAATGGGGCAATTTACAGAAAAACTATCCTCCCGCTAACTGTGCTTCAGGAAAAAAAATCTACAGCTCCGCTAACTGTGCTTCAGGAAAAAAAATCTACAGCTCCGAGGGCAATCTTAGTCAATGGGACTCACAGGCGAGACAGCGCTTTAGTCTGACAGATAATGAGCACCGCACTTCTCCCGCGTGAGCTCAGAAGTATTTAAAGAAAAAGGAAAATCACCCTGTTAGATTCATTACTCTTTTGAAAAAGCTATCTGGTTTTGCCTTTACTTCTGGTCTGATGAAGTTCTTCTATGGGTGTCGCTGACAGTGTGCAAAGGTGCTTGGAGAGGGAACGAAACTCTGCCCGTTCTCCTAGGAAGAGCCTTGCTTCTGTGGTCCTAGGAAACCGCTGCGATTAGTTTTCAGGGAAGTGATGTCAAGTGGGTGTGTCCTGAAGAAGCCCACCTAACCGGTGGATGGGTTTCTCTACAGGCTATCGCCTCCCAGACTCCACTCGTGGCCTTCTTAGCCAGCCCCCTCTTCCTGTTCCCTAGACCAGCTTTCTCAGGCCTTTTCTCTCCTCCTTTTGCATGCCCGGCTCTCACCGGTAAGCGTTTGCAGTTGCTTCCTTCTTTACAGAGGATGCAGAAGCTAAGGGTGGGGATGCCCTCTACCCTTAACTCATGGCCACAAAACTTAACAAATGGTCTCTGGGCCTCCATGTGTCTTCTTCTCTATCGCTCATCTTACCCACGTGCTAGCTCTGCCCTGTTCATCGATTCCTCGACTTGCTCTCTGGAGTTTTCCTTCTCAGTTCCTTTAGCAGCGTGCTTGATCAATTCCTGTCCCCTACCCCACCCCTCTCTTTCTCTCTCTTCATTTTTCTCTCTCAGCCTCTTCCTGCCAGCACTTGGCCTTGCTACAGCTCCTGTCTTCTCTCTGATGCCTTTTTGGTTCTTAGCTGCCTCGGCTGCTGCTTCCTGTTTAAGGCCGTGTCAATACCAATCTCTCTATTTCTTTCTCCCATGATCTGATGTTTTCTTTCTCTACTCACATGACCCTCAGCAGGCCACCAGTGAGGTTCCTGCTCTAAGGACAGATTGTAAGCCATACTGAAAATTCTTTTTCCTTGGGTCCCCATGGCCATAGGCTGGATCTTCACCCCCGCCCCCCCTCAGGCTCCTAGGTTGCCGTCTCTTACTCTGCTCACTCCTGGATTCTGGATTGGATCTGTCTGTCTGTCTTACCTGGGCTGCTCCTCAGGTCATCTCCAGAGTCCCCTAACTTACTTGTGTGCAAAGGCCTGCAGGGATCATGTGGCCAGGCAGTAGAGTTCATCATGGGGAGCAGGTTGGAAACAAGGTTGGCCAGCCACAGTAGTGAAGAAGATGGAAACTGAGAAGCTGGCAAGGCCTTGTCTCAGAGAGGTTGGCAACAGGCCAATAGTACTGACTAGACTGTCCGGATCATCAGCAGCAAGTCCAAGTCCTGAGCTTTGCCCCTGCATAGAATGAAGGACAGCTACCCCACCCCCATAACTGGATTTTATATCTATAGGTACAGCCATGGGTCAAAAATAGTCATAAAATCATCTAAACTTTGCCAGGCTTTCTTAGACGATACAGCATAGCATTTGTATTATACTATAATTTATGGTTGATTCAGTATACAGGAGGCTTGAGCAGATGATAGAAAACACTGCGCTGTTTTAGATAAATGATTCAAGTGTCAACAGATTTTGTTTTCCGTGAGTGAGGAGACGCCAGAACTGATTCTCCACTGATGCCAACTGGATTTGTCACATCTTTGTCCTGGGTTTCAGAAGGAGAGCTGTTAACCAAGCCAAGTGATGAGAACATGTTTGCCATCCAGGGTGAGCCTGGGGACAGGTACCTGAGTTATGCTAGTGAGGTGATTCCTGAGGAACTAGAGATCGTTCCACCATGCCGTGGTGAGAGACTAGTACCAAGTCTCCTGATAAGGTTCAGCTTCCAGCAGGAAAAGGGGCAACTGGCTTAGTTTGATCACCCAGCCAGGGACTCAGGGATGTCTACATAATGAAACCCCAGGGGAGACTCTTGAACAATAATACGTCAGTCTCCTTGGTACTGAGTTCACTAATGTGCTGGGAAGGGATGGTACTTCCTGAGAAGATGGCATGGAAGGGGTAGTTCTCCCAAACCCTGTCCTGTGTGTCTTTTAATTGTCCTGGCCCTGATTTGGATCCCTTAGGATTGAACTGTAATCTTCAGTATAGTAGTTCTTCTGTTCTGTGAACCATTCTAGTGGATTACTGAGCCTAAAGGGGTCAAGGGACCCTGGGCTTTTGGTTGGTGGCTAAAGGTGGCAGTGCTGTTGTAGATTGTACTCTTCACCTGCGTCTTCATTAGCTCTGGGAAGCTAATCCCAGGGTCACAAAGAACAGAGAGGGCCAAGAACAGTGGGGGTTAGGATAGAGCAGACTTCATTTAGAAATAGTGTCTTTAGACTTGAGGTAGGATGACAGCCAGGGGATTAAAAACAGACACAGAGTATTCACTTTTAACTGTGTTTACTCCTCCGGTGACAATTTTTGTGCTTTAGAGTTTCTGAACCTATCCCTCACAATTGTATATTTGTGTATATCCCTTGAATATTGTATATGTCCAGGCCAAAAAAATATGACTTTTTATGTTTTGTCCCCTAGAAAAGGCAGCACACAGCTCTCGGGGATAATAATGACACCATTTACTCTGTGCTCTCTCATAGTTAAAATTGTGTCAGCCATTCTGACCCCGACAGGATTTATGGTGGCTTAGATCACAGCTGGAGAAATGAGTTTTGGGCAGCAGACAGGAGGGAAAAGGTCTTGGGCTCAGAGCATATTATTTTATCGAAATGGGGAGAAAATTCACTTGAAACCCCTCTACACACACACACACACACACACACACACACACACACACTTCTTCTTCTTCTTCTTTTAGCTATAGGATCCGACTGTGCATATGCTGTTGTCCCTGGCTGCATCATGACATTACCAGGCTTTCCAGAAGCAGTGCTGTTTGACTCCATTCCTAACAAGAATGGACGCTCCCATGATACACTGCTGTCCTACTGTGTGACAGACAGTTCACCGTCACTGGCACCAGCTCCTCATAAACCCATTGTTCCTCTGCAAAGTGGGGACAGGCAGATGAGCAAGGGAGACTTAGGCAGGTGTAATCTGACCACCAAGGTGGGCTGACACCTGCTCTCAGGGCTACAGCTTCGCCCTGCTGCCAGAAGCACCTGCAGGGGTAGGTGCCGAGTAGAGCTGGAGTAGAATAGTAAGGAATGACTTATTCTCATCCTTCCTAGAGCCCACAGTTAATAGGGCAGCTGACTGTTATTCTTTGATCAGGGGCTGGCTTGAAGCTAGGATTGGTGACATGAAAACTGCCTAAATTTGAAGAAGCCATCAAAGACTTGAGAGCACTCTTGGATGGAGATGCTTCCCTAGTCTTCTCGAGACTTCTGGCCTTTGTACCTCAGTGCTTCATTTACTGTTTGTACACAGAAGACATAAAGTGAGTATTATTTCTAGAATAATAGAAAAGGGTCATTGCCTCAATCCCTATATTCTTCATATTTGAATTCAAGCCAGGCTTTTCCTCTTCTGGGCACAATGGGATCCAAAATCAGGACTCAGAGAACAAAGTCTCCAGGACATTTGCTTTGGAAGTATCTGGTTCTCCAAAACTATGCCTTTTTTTTTTTTTTTTTTTTTTTCAGAATAGAAGAAATATCATAGCTCACAGTACTGGTTTATTTAACTAGGTAATACATGGTTTTAACTTCCCATAGGGTAGCCATCAAGAAGGGGAGCCTTCAGAGAAAACCACAAAACACGGGCACTCAGACTATGCATTTGTTATGTAAGAATTTGAAGGCTACCAGGGTTTCCGAAGACTTTGGCCCCAGGCTATGGAAAAGACCCAGCTGCTTCTGTTTTGACTTGTTGCCCTTTCTTTAGCAAGGGAATGAAGCAGGGTGAGGAGGGGGTTATGGGGTAGAGACAGTGGGAGGGGACGGGTCTAGCGCTTGGCTCCTCCTACCCTAGTTCCTCAGATTGTATCTGCACTCAGAAAAGCCTTAAAAGCATTCCAAAGTCTTGGTGATGTTGACTGCATTGTGACTCAGAACTCTGAAGGTAGGATGCACACATGTGGGGTGTGCAGCTCACAGAGCAGAGCCCAGGCATCAGTGTTTCATAAAGCCCACATCTGCCTGTTCACAGATGCAGATTGATGACTATAGATGCATTTGCCCTCCACTGGTGGTCACCGTCACTGCTATTTATAGAATCAGAAAAGTTAAATGGCAGCCTCCATCCAGTAAATATCTGGCTACACTGCCATCCCAGCATCCTGCCTCCCAGCCAGGGCTCTTTCCGCATCTTTGCAGATTACCCATTCAGGCTGGGGCAATAGAGAATATACTGACCCATGAGATGCATGTGGAGGCCCTGAAGACAAAGAGCTAGGGTTTCAGGGCCCCCCAGATAGGCTGTGAAGATAGAGAAAGCCTGGAAATGCTGCCAGTGGATGTAGACGTGGGCTTATGGCTTGCACCATGTTGGTTCCATTCTACCATAGGAGATTCAGCAGAGAAGCCCAAGGCTCTTCTGTCCACTTAGAGTTTGGAGAAAATTCAGAACAAACGGGCACATAAAACCTCCCTAGATTTGTCAGACAGGCACCATAAAAGGTTAAGAAAGTGTAGCACGGAGGGAAGCCATGCATCGGGATTGTCGGGCAGCAGACTTGTTTACAGCACTTTTTAAAATTTATCGTGGCTGTGCTCTCTATTTGTCAGGCTGCAATGGTAGTAGCTTCTATGAGTAAGCAAATTTTTAATGAACTTGTTTCAGATGTGTGCTCCATTCTTGGAACGCTCTGTTCTCCAAGGCAGCTCTGTAATTATTGCCTTGAGTAGGATAGCCAGACTCTATCTGGTGTTTATGTAAGCAATTTCCTTTTTTCAGCTTTAAATAAGTAAGGTGAGGGGGTGAGAAAAAAAAAAAAAAAAACACCCTGCTGGTAGTTTTTGTTTAGCTTGTCATATTGTCATATGCTTCTAGAAGCTATGTGTTCATTCTCTCTGTGTGTGCGTGCGCACATGTACACTCGAGGGGGGGCACTTACAAGTGTTTGAGGAGGCCATGTGGAGGCCAGAAGATGAATTTAGATTTTCTTGTTTAGTTGCTTTCCATCTTTTTTGGGGGGATGGGCAGGGGAGAGAGGAACAGACTGTCCTGTAGCTTGTCTAGGCTGGCTGGTTATCCAGGCTCAGGGTTCTGTTTGTCTCCATCCCTCTCCCCCAAGTACAAACTGAGGTCTCCAGCGCATACCACCACACCAACCTTTGGTTTCATTTTTACACGGGTTCTTAAGATTAAACTCAGTTGCTCATGCTTACTGGGCAAGCACGTTTTTTTTGACTGAGCTGTGTCACCAGCCCACGTATCTTCCAATGTTGTCCTAAATAGCTCCCGTCTTACAGGTGAAGAGACTCCTGGGGGAAGTTAACACATAGAAAGTGGTGAGGATGTGGTCTACACACCCCTCTGACAATGTCCGGGTTCTGACCCTTCTCTGTGGGGCGGACTGGGAGGCCCTTTCAGGTTAGATAGTCTCAGGGAGAGTTGTTGTTGGGAGGATGACACAATTGTTCATATTTTTCAGTCCTTTGCCAAGGGTTGGTTCACGTGAGGGGCGGAGTCTTTAACGCCTTTGGCACGAGGTAATTACATTCAATTTTCTGGTCTTTCGCTTTTGTAAAGGGAAATAGCAGGATGCAGGTCACGCCTTTCATTGTGCTGTCTTAACAAAACCATTTCCCCATTGTCCCGAAGCTGAAACCTCATTGTTTAAGGAACCTTAGTTTTGCAAGCTGATTTGCTACTACCTCTATTCAAACTGAGCCCTTCCTAGTTTGGACCCAGCAGGCACATCCCTTCCACCCTCTCCTGCACAGTGCTCACAAGTAGAGACAAGGCTGAAAAGCTCTTCCTCTGTGCCATCTGCAACTGGAGGAATGGAGCGTCCAGCCTGCTTAAACTAGCTTTCAGCCAGTGGCAGTTCAGGTGTTTCCTTCTCCACCAAGTTGCTCTGTGGCTTTAGGCCAGTACCTTAACCTCTCTGAGCCTGTGTGGACTCATTTAGTGACTGGGAAATAGTAATAAGAAAAATGTGTCCAGTAGCCTTATTCTGAGGATTAATAAAATGATACATGTAAAATGGAGAGCTTCATTATTTCCCCATTAGCTATGATTGAACCCCCGGTTTTAGTACTGAGAGTTGCAATCAAACCGTTCCTAGTATTTTATCTTAGTTTCAGCCACTTTGCCAGGTACACCATAGGCAGGCTACCTCCAGAATGCAGCTTCTGCCAGTGAAGTTATTTTCAGACGTTTCATATTTATTTATTTATCTGTTTGATTATTGATTTATTTGCATGTACACCTGCATATTTGCCGCTGTGTGAGTGTGGGCGTGCGTGTGCCAAGGAGCTTGCGTGGATGTCGGAGAATGACTTTCAGGAGATTCTCTTGTTTTTGACTGTCACTCATGGCTTCATTCTCCGTGCTAGCTGGCCAGGGAGGTCCCAGGCATTTCTCCTGTTTCAGTCTCTCCTGTCATCTATAAGTGCTGGTGTCGCAGTGTGTAACACCTCATCCACGTTTGGCTGTTTTGGGTATTTCTCCTGGGTGAACATGAAATGAGCTGTGTTTATTTGGAGGCAGTCCCTTCCCTTCCTGGCCTCACACTCTTCCTTGGTGCATAACTCTCTCTCTCTCTTTCTCTCTCTCTCTCTCTCTCTCTCTCTCTCTCTCTCTCTCTCTCTCTCTCAACCTCTGGCTGGTACTGGGTCCTTAAGCTCCACATGGGGTACTCTGACACACAAACCCTTACTCTTCAATGGGTCTGAATCCAAGTCCATTACAGAGATGGAGATATTTGCTCAGTTTGAACCATAAATGAGTTTGTTTCTCTCCAACTAGTTGGAAAATCAGGCTTGATCTACAGAAATGGGCAGATATTTTTTGGCCTCGGCTGATACGTTAATGCCTGACCTCTGTGTAAAAGAAGAAGAGTTCTCTCTAGAAAAGTCTGGGCTGTCTAATGGCAATGCCCTCTACGTGAGCCTGAGTAGGATGGCCAAGGATGGTTAGACAGCTCTTCCTGGGAGGTAAACATCCCTCAGGGAGCCAGTGTATAAGCCAGCTATGGTGCCTGCTTAGCCTGGGCTCCCTTTTCCCTCTGCAAAGCTGCTCTAGCTGAGTTCCAAGACTACACCAGCTGACCGTGTCCTCAGGGTGGTGGTGGCTGTGGACTGCCCCTCCCCCATGCACAAGGCTGTTCCTCTGTCCCTGCTTGTGGCCTGCCTTTGCCTTTACAGCCTCATATTGCTGTAGGTTTTTTTTTTCTGCATTACTTTATTTATTCACTTTACATACCAATCTCAGCTCCCCCTCCAACCACCTCCCTCATGGCGCCTTTCCCCTCTCCGGACTCTCCTGGCCCAATGCACCATCCCTCTGCCCTGTCTCCTGTCTTCCTATGTCCCTCCCCTTCCCTGTTTTCCTTTTCTTCCCTTTTCCTCCTCTGCACCCTCTCTGGCCTGTGTTCTCTCTAGGCTTTGGTGTCTCCCTTTTCTTCATTGTCGTATCCCTGGCCTTCCTCCTTGCCTCCTTTTCTGCCTCTGATTCCAGTTTATAATATCTTGAAAGGGAGTCTGGTAGCGTCTGCCTGACCCTGGCTGAGTGCGTGCAGGAGCGACTCTGTTTGATGTGGTCTGTGTGTGGCCGCTGAAAGCTTCTCAATCTGCTCTTCAAGCTGTGCTGGTGGAGAGCTGGGCACACAGCCTCCCTGGAACGGGGCTCTTTTTCTCTTTTCATCAGAAACAAATCCAAATTACTGATAACGCTAGGCCTTTCTCATTTCTTCACGATGCTCATAGACCCTTGATGCCCGGGAGAGGAGAATCACATCTTAGAAGTCGTCCTCTTAAAAGAAATCCTCCTTCCCAGGATCCTCATATCAGGGATCTGAACCAGCAGAGGATGTACCTGGGACAGTGTGGCCAATCCAAAATGAGACATACAGATTGAGATCTGGATACCTGCAGACTCAGAATCTGGTGGTAGATCCCAGAGACCTCGGTTCTTGGTGAGACCTAGACACTCAGCAAGTGTCTCTGCAAGATACTGCAAGGGGCAGGGGAGCCACTCTTCCTGCAGTTTCTGGTTCTGGAAGGAATATGGTTTAGGTTCCCTCTAGCACAGATCACTCTGGAACCCCCATTGCATATCATTACCCAGCCTGGTCTCCTATATCTGTTTCTATTTCCCAGCCTAAGAAGACAATTTATGCTCCTATACTACATAGCTGCTTGAAAGAGTGATGGACAGGATAACCTATGGAGATTCTTTCTAGTTCTGGCTCCCTGACTCTGAGAGTGTAAACTTTAGTTACAGAGACAGTTTGGCAAAAAGGTGGACTTTCATACAAGAACACACCTGAGCTTAAATGCAGATTTGGACAATCCTGAGTTGAGTGTTCCCCAGTGAATTTTTAAAATTTGTGTTTCTACCCCCAACAGCTTTGCTAAGAGATAGTTTACATCTCATGGAATTCTGACATTGTAAGAGTACGATCCAATGATCTTTAGTAAATGTATAGTCCTGTCCCAACTGCTGAATCCAGTTTTAGCTATTTTCTTTTCTCCATATTAAAATTAGAATCACAAGGCAGAGGGATTGTGAAACTGAGCACAGTCCTGCAAGCCCCTGAAGCTCCTTCCATACGGATTGAAATTGATTTCCTTGGCCCTTGAACTTGGGGCTGGCCTGGTGACTCACTCTTACCAGTCAAGCACTGGCTGTTTGTCTGGTGGGTTCCAAGCCCAGATGTTTAGAGGTTGTGGGTGTTTCCACTGTCTGTGGAGCCCCATTGTCTTTACAGTGAGTGTAAAGTCACCAGATGCTGGAAAACAAAAAGCAGTGTGGGCACAGGCTGCCCTGGGTTAGGCTATCTCAGATTAGCTTTTTCCTCCTCTCCAACTGAGCTCCGTGGGAATACATCCTCACAATGAGCCCACGAGAAAGTTTAGAAGGCATTAGTCCCTAATTTTTAGGATGGTTAGTAAAACATCATTATGATAATAACTGATAATGGGTTATCAATAGGACCAGGGTTTTGAAAAGCTTCGGGAACATTTAGTACTCTCTTTCCTGCAAGAGGCATTTACTGTATTCAAAAATGCAATTTGAAGAACACTGCAGGGGTGGCCAACATGAGAAGCAAGGTTTGGGTTTGTGAGGGAAACAGAGGTTGTATAAATGATTAGGTCGTTTGCACTGGGAAGAGCAGGCACACAAACTATAATACAGGACAGCCAGTTTCTATATGGGTAATATTTATGTTGGAGTAGTTTCTCTATTGTCTTCAAAGAGCCACATACTCTCCTCAGCGTGGCCCAAAAAGTGTTCCAGGGTTATTGACCTCCCCACGCACAATGGATTGACTAAGGTCTCATATTACCAGTTTGTTCAATTACTCTCTTATTTATAGGGAACTGATAGTTTGGCCAACTGCAGTGCTCCAAAGATACAGAAATGCAGACAGGATGCAGATCTGTTTTTGGGGAGGAGGATGAAGGGGGCACGGGCAGACAGGCAGTGGGAAGTCTTAACCAGAACTGACTGCAAACATTAATTCCAAAGATGTTGGAAGAACGGGGCATTGTATCTTGAATATTCTAGAGTTTTGGGAAGGCTGGGAGATGAAGAGCAAGGGATGGATGATCAGGAGTCCCTGGGAGAAACTTTGTGATGGCCTGAACTTACACAGGTTCTTGAAACAAATCCATCTTCCTCAGGAAGCAAGCTTTGGGGGGGGGGGGGCGCGTCTAACTGCACCATGCCAAGATCTTGGGGTTACCCGATCTGTACAGCCCATGCCTTGTGACCATGGATAGATGGACAGTCGCCTTCCCTTCCCTTGACCTTGGTAATTTGTAAGCTTTCCTTAGAGACTTTCCTCATTCTCCTCTCTCAGTCTGAGACTGGTTTGTAACTCACTATGTAGACCAGGCAGGCCTCAAACCAGCCATCTGCTGTTTTCACCTTCTCAGTTCTGGGATTATAGGTGTATGTATTTCACAATGCCCAGCTTCTAAGGTCTCTTCTCATTCAAGTGGCACCTAACTTCTAGTTCACCCACAGAGCTGAAGAAGGAGGAGGAACCAGAGCAAACCAGAGCAGAAGGAAAGGCTCTCAGCCAGCACAGATTCCTAGAATAGTAAGCTGTATTCAGAAACCATGTCAGAGGGCACTGGGCAAGCCCTGCAGCTGAGGGAGCCCTCTTCATTTCTCCACTATGTGAGCTCTCAAGGGCCTGTTCCCAGGACCCCAAGTCCCCTGTCCCAGCTGTGACCTCCTGGGGGAAAACTCCTGGGCTCCTGGCCAAGGCCAGCTGACCGCAGCCTTACTTTGTTCCCATTTGTGCCCGTGAGCTCTAGTGAGGGACTATTGGGAAGGGCTGACCTTTGTTCCCTGAGGTGGAAAAACTCCCATTGTGAAAAAGGCTCCTTCTAGTGAACCACTCTCTGACACAGCCTTAAATCAGATACCAGTGCTGAATCCTGTCTCTTAGGAAAATGTCTGAGACACCTTTAGGGCACCTCCTTGCTAGCTCCTAAGGAATTCCTGGGAGATGGGGTGGCGGGGGCAGGGGCTTACTGAGGCACCTGCCTAGCTGACCTTACTCTCCTGACCTCCAATTCCTGACTTCCAGCTTTCAGATCTGGCCTTGGGCTGCATTTCTACAGCCTACCTTTCTACCTTTCTACCTTTACTGGCTGAACACACACCCTTGCTGTGAAGTCACTTGTGCTTCTAACCACAGAGGGTTGGTTTCTCCAGGGTGGAGGCTTCTGTCCTCATGGGAGTAAAGGAGGGACCCTGTGAGGTGGCAGTGGTTGCCACTCCCATCCTGGGTAAGCCCCAATCCCGAGTGACAGGAGATCATGCTCTCTCTTTCACCTAGAAGAGAAACCAATATAAAGGACATTGTCCTCCGGGCAACTGTGTCGACTCTCCTCCCATCTGTGTGTCCTCATTTCTTCTTTCATTGGCATCTTTGGCTTGCTGTATCACTAAGCCTGCAAGACACCACAGATTACCCCTACTGTGTGGCCAAACAAACCCCACACTAGGCCATACTACCAAGCCCCATATTTCCTCCTGTTCCCCACAAGGGCTTCTGTTCTTTTGACCTCTCAGACCTGAAGCCGCTTTGGAGGTGGCTGCAACAAGTCAGGAAAGCACTGCTTATTTCTTTGGCCATGGTTGAAGGGCTGAGCGAGCATCAGGCTGGTGATTACCCAGCTGCCTGGCATGCAAGGGAATTGGGGTTTGTCTCCTCTCCCCATTAGAGAACAAAAATGGCAGCCTTCTAGAAAAAAATTACTTCTGTTTATTCTGTTCTGCTCCCATCTCTTATGGCAGCCCCCTTCCTTGCTGCTGCCCACACAGATTGCTCTGTGGGTACATGCCTGGGTACTCTCTTTTCCCTGTTCTGTAATGGATGAGTTAGTGGCTCAGAACAGTCCTCTTTCTTGGCAGTTCCTCCCTGCCAAGCTTTGACTCACCATTCTTGCCTCAATCAGTTATTTCTCCATGAATGACCTGGGGAGAATGGTGGCTTTGTAGAATGTTCTAGAAGGCATCAGCTTGCTGACCTAGTATTGGGTACATGCCCAATGGCCTGCTCCGTGGATGTCTGTCAAGTCACCTAACCCTGAGTTGCATATGTTCTGGAACACTCTGTGGCAGACTTGTTCACTAGGGATTTGGGAAGTTTGACCACTGGAGAATCTGGCATGTCCCAGATTGTGTGGGCAGCATGTAAGCGACATGTGCGGTCATGTACTCACATGGTCTGTAAGACTGGGCTTGGTGAGGGTGGTCCTGTGGAATAAGTTTGTGGGTGAGTTCATCAGTGTAGCTAATATGGTGACAACCAAGCCTGCTATTAATCTATCCCCCATCCTTCTGGTGCACTGTAAACTTACCAGACACCTTGAGCAAAATCTCTGAGTGTCAGGCAACCCATCCAGTTCTCAGGAGCCCCCTTTCTCTCCAGAGTGTATGGCTAACTTATCAGAAACTCTCTAGGTAACCCTGACCTCAGTTGAGAGCATTTCTTGTAATAAGAGGCCAGGCTTATAGGGTCAGTGACCAAGCAACCTAGCTGGAGATGCTATGTTTCTAGGAAACCTTTGGTGATTGACTTGCCTAGGTCTGTCATATAGGACACAAAGGATTGAGAGTGTAGTTCAGTGGCATGTTGCCTGGCGTAATGATGTATTCAGGGCCCCAATTCCATTTCCAGCCCTGGCAGCAGCAGCAGCAGCAGCAGCAACAGCAAAAGAAGAAGAAGGAGGAGGAGGAGGAGGAAGAGGAGGAAGAGAGGCAACAGCAGCAGCAGCAATGACAATATTGCCTATAGACTCTCTTGTAGCAAGTCCCTGCTGAGACTGCCACCACCCAGCAGATTGAACTATCCAGGAGACGTCAGGGGCATGAAGAAGACATCTATTGCACATTAGGAGGATAGGCTTTCTAGAAGGGGTGGCATACAAGCTGGTCACAAAGGAGAACCTAAAGTTACCATGTGAAGAGAGGTTGTAGAATGGGAGAGGGCATTTCAGACAGTGGAGGAGATGTTGTACAAACATAGAATCAGAAATGTTGTACTGGGGCTGGGCTGGGTGAGCTTTGTCTGGCTTTATTTACTTTATATTTTTTCCCCAGGCAGGGCTTACAGTCTAAATGTTCCTGTAACTCACTAAGTATCTAAGTCTGTCCTTGAACTCTGACCTCAGCTTTGTAGGACGCCTGGACCGAGCTGAGCTACCATAGTGGGCTGCTACCTAACTTTACCAAGCAAGTACTCTTCTCTCCTTGCTGGTCCTGGATGGCTTGGGTGGGGCTGTCCCAGATCTCACTCTGTAGCATCCTTTGTTGTTAACTTGGAGAACCTGGAAGACTTTTACTGGAACTTCTGTGATGTGGCTTCTTAGGGGGTGGCTTGTAAGAGATCAGGAAGCAGCACTATGGAAGGCTGCTGCTCACTGGGGGAAGTCCACCCATCCCACATACCTTGTAGTGTTTGAGAAAAGTGGGCCAGAGAGCAGCGGGAAACAGTGACTCCTGGGTTTAGTGCCATAGGCAAGGCATGACGAGTCAGAATGAAGTAACAGTTACAGACACCAACAGGCCCAGTTGGCAGTGCTTAAAGATATTACCTCAGTAAGACCAGAGCTGGAGATGGGTGTGGTCTTACAGCATTAAAAGGCTGCTGTTTTTTCCTCCTCCTCCTCCTCCTCTTCCTCCTCTTCCTCCCCTTCTTCTTCCTCTTCTTCCTCTTCTTCCTCCTCCTCCTCCTTCTTTTTGTGACCTGATGGCAGTGGGAGGGAGGGGCATATGATGTGTGCGTTTAGGTTCCTAGTTACTAAGTTAACAGCTCCTTTGCTTAAAGGAAATTCCTCAAATTGGCAGGACCATTTGACTTCAGGTAACCCAGGCTGGCACTGAACTTAGTATATAGTTGAGGACACCCTTGAATTCCTGCCTCTCCCTCCTGAATGTTGGGAGTACAGGCATGTAATGCCACGCCTGATTTTTCTTGTGCTGGGGATAGAGCCCAGAACTTTGTACATACTAGGTGAGAACTCATCCAGCTGGACTACCATTCCATCCCCAATCTCGTCTCATGCAGAAGCTTGGGGTGCCCTGTGGGTAGAGGATGCTGGGACCCACTAGCAAAGAGCTTACCTCACAGTACAGGGATAACACAAGCAAGCACAGGCCCCTGTCCTCCTAAGAGAAGGGTGTAGGAAGAATCACGTAACCAGACAAGGCAGGAAAAACTTCACAAGAAATCCTTGCTGGTATCTGGCCAGGAATCACAGAACTACAAGCTGGATATAACCTTGCTTGTGTACCAGGTCAGAAAACTGAACTGAAGATAAGAAGGAAGTAATTTGTCAAAGGTAAGACTTGAATTAGACATCAAACCAGGATAGAGCAATGGTTTGGTTCCAGACCCAGTGCCTTTAAACACACTGGTTTCCCCTATGCTACTATTCTGCCTGGTGTCACAGGCTTAGTTACGGAAGACAGCTAAAGGACTGTATCATCAGTAGTAATAAGCTTGGTGCCCACCAGATTGTGCAATATTGAGTTAACACAAATACAAGAAATGCCTGTGTTTTAGTCCTTGAATATGCACACAGAGAGTCCACTGAGGGCTGAGATTGTTACATTCCTTTTAATTAAATGGAACTGCATGATTAACAGACTTTCTTGCTTGGCCCCTGTTCAAATACAGCTGCATTTTCTGAGATTTTTTTTCCCTCCATAATTCTTGACAGGTAAATCCACCTATCTAATCTTTGCTTCAGAAGATTACCTGAATACCCAACAGAGCACCAAGGCCCATCCCATAGCTCCAGGCCTGCTCCTCCACAGCATACCAAGTTAACCACAAGCTGCTGCCTCAACCTCGCCCGTGTCAAGGATGGAGGTGGAGAACTCCACCTGGAGAGATGAGACTGAGGACCAAATGGAATGTTCTTTTCTGGTTCTTCTAAGGTTCCCCGAGATGCCACACTCCTGTGTGGTAGGGAGCTATGCTTTAAATTCCAGTGAAACAAAGACAGCTGAGATCTAGGGAAGAGTTGCCTGCCCAAGGGTGCCTGGATTGAGGTGGGGTAACAGTTCTTACTGTTGCCAACTTGTTCGATTGAAGTGGAAAGACGTTCTTTAGGAGAATTTAGAGAAATGGTATTCGAACTTTGTAGTATGGAGAACACATTTGAATCTAAGCATTTTGTAGATAAAAATATTTTAAAGAAAAGCACTTGTCATTTGGTCATTCTCTCTTTCTTACTCTCTCACGCACGTACACACGCATACACACACACACACACACACACACACTATCATACTTAGAAGAAGTTTGAACCCCATTAGTCTCAGACTTCCCTTCTCAGTATCCAGTCTAGAGTGAGTTCTGCTCTATTTCTGCAGCTGGCTGCACTGTCTTCACTGCAGGGATAGGCAGGGTAGGTGTTTGGATCCCTCTCTGTCTCTTGGGTACTCAGGATCTAGCTGGCTCCTGGTACACAACAGGCACTTTGTGTATGATAAGTAACTATAAATATATCGGAACTATACGAATCACCTCTTTAATAAATCTATAAACCAATTTATGCAACACAGTGCTCCCTTGGGGTCCAAATGCCCATGGGAGACTAAAAGTGTGGAGTAGGGTGTACATCCTGGTGTCTTTCCCTCACAGACAGCTGAGTGCCCTGAAGATCATAAACTTAGTTCAGAGATAGATGAGACCAAGAGCCTGGACCAAATGACCCCCTAAAGTTCATTCCAAAGTAGAAAGTCCATGGAGGGCACAGAATGCCTTGCGAGACTTCCTGACACCCACAGGGACAGGCGTGTTGATGACAGCTTCTCTCAGGAACCAGCGCCTAACGTTTGTAAGAACAAAATATGAGCCAATCTCCAGGAGCCCGCAGGCCGTGGGTTTGTTATTTCAACCCTAAACAGGCCTGCGGAGCTACTTTGTTGGTTTCCTCTGTCAACCTATTTGTGCAGAGTGTTGATAACCGATGTGACACACAGCAAAGACTCTTTGTCTTGTTAGACACTTGCCAGGAGTGGAGATGAGCAGAGAAAGATGGGGGTTGAAAGAAAAGATGTTTAGCTTAGAACATGTGCATGAGTGCCTGCCTCCCAGAGCCCGTGTTAACATAGCTGACATCCCTTTTCTCCCTGAGACAGTAGCTTCTTCATTCTCCTTGCTCCTTTTTATAGTCTTCAAACAAAGAGAAACTGTATTCCAGGTGTGAACAAATCAGGGAGGGTTTCCTGTTTGAGATTCAGAAATTCATAGCCCTGAGGAAATGAGTTAAAGAGAGGAGAGAGAGAGAGAGGACAGAGCCAGAGATGAAAAACAGAATCCCTAAAGCCACCTGCTATTTAGTGATTAGCTCCCAGATAAGAAGTCACAGATGCATTCCAGAAGCCTAGGACTTGTCTGGGCAGAGCAGTGCAGAGAAGAGCCTGCAGACAAGAAACAGATGGTGGAAGGGGAAAAGCAGGCCTTCTCCAAGCTCACCTCTCACTTTTCTTCCTGCTTTTGTTCCACAGAGCTTTTCTTTCTGAGACGCTAAGGTTGAACCCAGGGCCTCCTGAATGTTAGACAAGTGCTCTAGCACCGAGCCACATCCCCAGCCCACTCACAGAGTTCTTGAGCACAGGGTCTTCATCCTTGCTGCCTCACCTGCATGCTTCAGTTTGTGGAAAAGAATCTTATGAGGACTTGATCTACGAATTAGCTTTGTGACCTGGGCACATCGCATACCTTTTGAGACCCAGGTCTCAGGCTACTTCCTCTTTTTCGGTTGTTTCATCTTTTGTTTGTTTAGGAAGACAAGATCTTCCACCTTGAGCTTGCTGTGTAGCCCTGGCCAACCTCAATACCACTACCTCGTTCCCTAAGAGATGACGTATGTGCCTCCATGCCCAGCTTTAGGTGCTATCTCTTGAGCGTAAACAGCGTTATCCCAAAGTGTATGAAACCAATGTGATAACTCTTAAAAAGCATCGGTTAACATGGCCCTGCTCTCTCCTTTAAACATGTATGCACACCTACCACCTTGTTTGATTAACTCACAAAGCAAGTCCTTATTCGCTCAGAGGGAGCAGACTGTGCATTTAGGTTTTCTCCTCAATGCAAAAGGGTGAAAATAATTTCTCTGCACCTGTGGCCAAAACATGACTCTGGATCCTGAACAGAAGGAGCAGGAAGCTATAGGCTCACTAGAATCACATGACCTCTTCCATCATTAGCCTTTTCTCTTCCTTTTGCTCATAGGATACAAATATTGTGTCCTTGACAACAGCAGTATGTTCAGTTTTTCCAACACGGTGAAGTCAGCACGCTGCCTCCTGGTCTCTAGGTCATGCATGCATCACCAACCCTCAACAGATATAAGATCAATTTACTAATTCACTCAGATTTTCATTTTGAATTCTCTCCCATCAAAAATAGATGTGGAGCCATGAACAATTATGCCAGGGAAGGAAATAAATACTCCCACGATTAAAAACTGGAAATCATTAGCTTTGAAGTTTCTCCAAAATTACAGCCACAGATGTCATGCAATGCCAATCAAATAATGACTGTAAAACTCAGACTGTGGACATTGTCTTTCAAAGCAGTCAGACATGCAGCTGCGGCATGACTCTCAAAGCAGAGGCACGCTTGGCTTGCTGCCTTTCTCCTTTCTTTCTGCCTTTTTAAAACTCAGAGGTGGGGGGGGGGGAGAAGGGGTTATGCATCAAACTGTTCATTTCAATATGCAATTTGCCCCAAAGAATTTCTAACTTGATTCATTTTCTCACCAACTCAAATCCAATTCCAAAAAAAAAAAAAATATTTCTTGAAACTGGAACAATCTACTTTCTGTTGAGGAGTGCTAATAGGTGAAATGCTACCCTGTCAACTTAGGTGGCACCAGCTGAGCTCAGAGCCACACAGGGAAAAGTTTTATTTGCTTCCTTCTGAATTCTTAGCCAGAGCTGGGTGGGTAGGAGAGGATAATGAGAAGCAAACTGCATCGCTGGCTTTTTTTTTTTTTTTTTTTTTTTTTAATCTATAAAAAAATTCAGGCTGGAAGATGTTCACATCCTAATGTTGAGTGTGCCTCTAATAAGCAAGAGATTCATCTGAGAGAAAATAAAAGTAGGGTCAAAAGTCTCTTCTAAAATGCAAGTTTGCTAGTTCTTGCAGGGCATTAATATTTCTATTGAGTTATGTTAATTATTCATTTGACTTTCCGGGAGAAGAGCCTGTTAGTGTCTTTAGGTTCTGTACCTGGATGGATTCCTGAAGAAACTCAAGAGCATGACACTTTTAGTTTGAAAGTTTTTGTTGTGGTTTTCCTATTGGCACGAGGCAAGGTGTGTGTGTGTGTGTGTGTGTGTGTGTGTGTGTGTGTGTGTGTGATGTATCATTGCATTCTCTGTCCCTTCAGTGCTGGGATTGAATGGATGCCACATATAAATTCTAGAGGTGAGCCATATTTCAACCTCATCTCTTTCCTCCTCAGTTTGTAGCTAATAAAAGGGAGTTTGACTCTTCAAGTCTTAGCCCTCTGGACTTTACTTTTGCTATCAAAAGTCATCCCCCAGCTTGACTCCTTTGTACAGATGACTGATGATAAGTCATAAGACACAGGTTCAAATACTTTCCTGTTCATTCATTCATTCATTCATTCATTCTTTATTTATTTATTTATTCACCATTCATGCACATAGTAATGACAGCAAAATATTCCAGGTGCTGAAGTCACTACAGACATTGGGACAGTTGGGGCCACATGGGAACATATAGGTCAGAGGCTCACACTCAGCTGTGGAAAGAGCACAGAACAAAATAAGGAAGCTTAAAGTCAATAATTATCAACGAGCTGAAAAGCAGTGATGGCCATCCATGCTGTGTGGTGGGAGGATGAGAGATGTGTTCTCTGTGCAGGTGATGGGTTAACAACCAGGATGACACACGGGAAGAAAGCTGCAGGCAGAAGACCCAGATGAGCACCTGAGAGGGAAGTGCACAGCCTAAGCAGGTCTCTGGACACAGCATTCCTGTGTAGGGAGTTTACTGACCCTCTTAAGTCAAGCAGAAAGTTGCCCTCTGTTAACAATGTGTGAAGCTTCATTAAAAGAACTGGAAGTGAAGGGTTTGCTGGACAGGTTGACAAACCCCAGTTCTCTGGTCTCCCTTGCCAGGAACAGGTTTTATACCATAAGAAGTTCAACCTGTCTGACATCGTTTTCTAGGTTCTTCTTGAAACACAGATGCTGGATTACTTGAATGACATTTAAATCCTCTTCTAGGTAGGCATGTCTGAGCTATCTAGGACCAGAGTCTGGGGCTGCATATAGGACCAAGAACCATCACTCATATATGTTTTGAGCATCCTTTCTAGAGGAAAGAACTCATCCGGAGAGAATGGTTCTCAGTCTCTGGCAGTGTAGTGCAATGTGCAAGTGCTTATTCTAAGTCAGAGAAAGGGTCATGGTGGACATAATGAGGAGAGAGGTAGTGTCCAAGTTCACATCTGGAATCAGCCTTTGATCCCTAGGGATGCTTGGGATATCAAGCAAGGATGAGGAGTAAAAGCTAGGCATATCATAGACTCCAGGAAGAGCAATGCCACATCTGTTCTCCAAGGAGGGGACCCAACAGAAGTCCAAACTGAAGCTCCAGGAGCCTGAGAGAAGACACCAGAGCTCTGTTCCTTTGGAATGCAGCTGCTTTGGGTGCTGAGGATGCCAGTTGCCACCTAAGAAAGCACAATCTCTTCCTATGAACATGTACAAGAGGTGGACTGGAGAGGGCAGGGCTAGAATTTCCAGCTACTGACTCAGTAACTGAGGCTATTGTCTCTGTTACTTTGGTAACTCGCTTGGGAGTTACGACTCAACTTTAGTCTCCGGATACCTGTTTGCTGTGACCTACAAATGTCACATCAACTTGACTTCTCCTGCCCAAACATGCTTCTCCATTGCAGGCACAACTCTCTGGCTGGCATCTTCCTTTTGCTCCCTGATTACTTACTCATTTATTCTTCTCTCTCTCTCTCTCTCTCTCTCTCTCTCTCTCTCTCTCTCTCTCTCTCTCTCACTCTCTCTCTCACTCCCTCCATATCTCTCCATCTCTCTGTCTCTCTCTCCTTCCATATCTCTCTATCTCTCTGTCTCTTTCTGTCTCTCCCTCCCTCCCTCCCTCCCTCTCCTTCCTTTTTTTCTCTTTTTCTGTTTTCTCCTCCTCTTCTTCTTCTTCCAAGGCTTCTAGAAATAGGAGCTTGCTTAGAGGTCTGTATCTCTCCTCACCAGTCCTAATCTGGATTCAAAGCTGGTTTCCTACAGGTATTCAAACAGGAGGACAGCTTTATCCCATCTCAATTCTCTTCTCTGTCTTCACCTGTATCCTTTCTGTCTCAGCCCAACCAATTGATCTGTGTTTACTCTTTTCTTTTATCATTCCTGTTGGCTGCTTTTTGTTGTTGTTGATGTTTTATTTATTTCTTATTCATTCACAGTTTCATGAATGTATGTAATATACTTTGACCATTTTCACTCCCTATTATCCTTCCTCTTTCCTCTTTTATTCCTGCTAACCCACACCCCCAAACTAACTCACACCCCAAACGAACCCACACCCCCAAACTAACCCACACCCCCCAAACAAACCCACACCCCCAAACTAACCCACACCCCCAAATGAACCCACACCCCAAACTAACCCATACTCCAAAAGACTGCATTTCATTTTCTTTTCTGTTTGTCTTGTATTTTTATGACCAAATTTAATTAAGGCTGTTTATGAGAGAGCGAGCAAGCGAGCGAGAGAGAGAGCGAGAGCGAGAGCGAGAGCGAGAGAGAGAGAGAGAGAGAGAGAGAGAGAGAGAGAGAGAGAGAGAGAGAGAGAGTCTGTGTTTACTGTTCATGAGCAACTTAACGGTTACACCACTTAAGAAAATGACTTCCTACTCTAAACAGCCACCAAGGACCATTAAGTGCTGAGGCGGCGTGGGTCTTGTGACGCCCCGCCCATGATGGACTATTGACAGCTGCTGAGACGTGGGTCTTGTGACGCCCCGCCCATGATGGACTATTGACAGCTGCTGAGACATGGGTCTTGTGACGCCCCGCCATGATGGACTATTGACAGCTGCTGAGACGTGGGTCTTGTGACGCCCCGCCATGATGGACTATTGACAGCCTTCTTTTTTACATCTACCCTTGATCCACACTTGGACCTGTATTTCAAGTGTGTGTGTGGTGTAAACTTCAGAGGAAATCTCTATTGTTGCTCCTCAGTTGTTATCCAACTTACTTTTGTTTTTTGTTTTTGTTTTGTTGTTGTTGTTGTTATTGTTTTTTGAGACAGGATCTTTCACTGAGCCTGAATCTTGCTAGGCTAGGCTAGGCTGTCTGGCCATAGAGCCTCCATCCATCTACCTGTCACTACAGACTAGGATTGCAGGAGCACAGCAGCACACCCAGCCTTCTGTGTGGGTCCTGGGGATGTAAGCTCAGGTCCTCCAACTGGCAAAGCAAGGGCTTTACTGATTCAGCCATCTTCCCATGTGTTTAGATGGAGAAGCCTAGTGTGGTAGTTATGATGGCGGGCTTGCTCATTGTCTGAGCTCTACGTTCCTGTCCTTGTTCTCAGCGTTCTCTTCTTTAGTCACTGTTATGGTCACAAGGTGACAGCAGTGGCAAGAGGGAGCAATTTCGATTTTGGAGCTCTTTTACCAGGAGCTCACCACTGCTTCATTGCTCCAGAAACCAGAGAAATAACCGAGGCTCAGAGACTAAGCTGCTTAAGGTCACTCCTGTACGCAGTCCAGTATATGCAGTCCAGTGTACGTGGTCCAGTGGACACAGTCCAGGTGAACAGCCTCTGCCCAGAGCTCTGAGTGGAGTGTTCTCTAGTTCTTCCCTATCTACCTGAAGTTCCCAGGAATCTATCAAACTAAATTCTCAAATACATGGGGAGTTTAAAATGGGGAGCCCCACTCCATGCAGTCTTATTCAAGGTGAGGGGCCAGAGGACTTACGAAATTAGCTAGTCCCCATTGTTACTGAGCTTGTGTTCAGAAACCCCCAAGCAAAATGGACTAAAAAAAAAAAAATGCCTCTTTTCTGTGCCTGCTCACTGAATGCAAATTTTCATTCAGGGAGTGATGATCTGAGTCTGCCTTAGTTCTTATAGAATATCACTTTAATCTTGTATAAATGGCTAGGATGCTTTCATCCCACAGAAAATTTCATTTCTGATCATTTCAGATAGGTCTCTTATTTGAATTTGCCTTTTAATATGGTGCCACGGTCCTTTCACATCTAGGTTTTGTACTGTAATGCTATTTCTTGGTGGAATGTTGTCACGATGGGGCATTAATGATGAAGATGTCGGAATTGTATTCTAAATGATAGTAAAATTCAAATAAAGACTCCAGTAGAAAATATGCCTATAAATATTTTAAAAGACCTCTTTTGGGGAGGCATTATTTTTTTTTCTAACAGCAAAAAGGAAATGTTGATTGATATAGATACCTTAGGAGATACATTTTCTTGTTGAACACACCGTCATAAGAAATAGTCAGGTAAATCTTGCTTGTCAGAACTCCCACAGAGGTCAGTGTGCTGGATAAAAACGGCACTCAGCTCTGCTTTCCCGTGTAAACGTTATATCTAGGTCTGCCCACCACGGTGAATGTGATGGTTCTAATAACAGCCTGACTCGTTAAACTCAATTCCTTTCTCTCCATCAAACTCTAAAATGGCGAGGTCTGAAAGACAGAGATTAGCTGTGTTTCCACCACAGGAAGTGAGGAAGGTATCATGGAGATGGGACCCGAGTCAGAGCTTCAGTACCGATCTCATCTCCTTTAAGTTTCTTTTTGTGTACAGGACAAGCATGAGGTGTGAAAATATGCTTCTGTGAGGCCCAAGGAAGCAGAGCAAACCATCCATATTCATCCTTCCTTTGGGGGAACGTACCTGCTCAACATGTTCAAATGTTAGGGACCAATGTAAAGATTTGAGCTCGGTTCTCAACAGATTTGAGGTCACTGCTTCAGAGACATGTTTTCTTAGGACTAAGGCTCTGCCTCCTTGCACACTGAGATAAGATATTGTATTTGACAAAACTATCTCCCCCACACCCCAGAATAAATATAAAATGTCACATTAACTATTTAGTCTGTTTTGAGAAGAAGAAAAAAAACAAAACAAAACAAAAATGAATTTTGGCTATTGCATCTAACCTATGTGGATGGAGAAACATTCTTTGGTCCTTCACCGTCCATTCATTCTGCTCTGAAAGCACTTGCCAGACCTCAAGGAGGCGCTCTTCATCCACTCCGTGTACTTGAATCCACTTGTGAGCTGGAGCAGGGGCTTGCCTGTTTAGATTCCTTTAGGAAAAGCGAGGGTGTGGGAGTGAGCTCCACTCTGGGCACACAGTGCTGGCTTCTTCTCATTACCCAGACAGCACTCTGGGTAGAGACAATGAACCCAACTGTGTACTGTTTCCTGCTCTTTCAGTTCTTGGTGTCTGTGGAACAAAATTAAGTTTCGAATTTTTCCAAATGCACTTAATTCTCTTCACAAAAGTCTTATGAGTTAAATGCCACAGTTTACATTTTTTTTCAAGTGTGAAATATGGGCTTCTAGTTGTTTTAGCCCCCAGTTGGACCAACATTTGAATCCTGATCTGTCTGACATTAGTATCTCTTCACTACACGCCACACTGGCTGAAAATATAAATAACAGTTGATGACTGAAGGCCTGGAAAAGTCAACAGAAAATGAGATTCATCTCCAGGGTCAGAGGGATTAAACCAGAAGCTGGAAGGCTTTATCCGCTCCAGTGTGGCAGGGCTTCCTTTTAATGACTTCCCCTTGCAGGCGAAATTCTCCGGAAGAATGCTGTTGACAGCCTTCAGTGCACCATAAATAACACCCCAGGTGCTCTGAGGACCCTCTCCTCACCCTCCTCCTGGAGCTTTGCAAAAGCCTCACATTTAACCCTCTCAGAACCAAGTCCATGCTTACCGATCCCCCACAAACTTAGTGGCTCATAAAGGATGGCTGCTTTATAGGTTCTCTAGCTGTGTTTGTCACAGATGTCATTTCAGGTGTGTGTCAGCATCGCAGTTAGGATTTGGGGGTCTCTATGAGGTTGGTGTCTAAGAATTCTGCCAACTTGTTTATTTGTCGTAGAGAAAATTCACCTAAACTCAGGCGCCTTCTAGGCTGAAACAGGCTTTGGTTTTGCATCCCTGGCCTTGACTGAAGAGTACTCAAGACAAGTGCTCAGAAAAGCCTAATGAACAAAAGCAAATATGGAGTCAGTTCTCCTAAGCTCTGTGACATGGAACTACACACTGTAGGTGAATCTCATTTTAGACAGGAGAATCTTTGATGTAGAAATCACACTGTAGAATATGATAGGGCATCGTGCAGAATATCAAGTGCTTGGGTACTCCAGAGTTTGGAGAATTCTATCCAGTCACCTAAGTGTGGTGTTGAGAACTGCACTAGCCCACGTTCGGGCGCCAAAAATGTTGAGGCCCGAGCTGCCCCACTTTGGGCGGCCTAAAATGTTGCGGCCCTCTCCACTCCACGCTTGGCGGCCACTGTTTCCCGGCCCAAGCTGCCACTCCGGTCCACGGGTCAGGGTTCAGCAAGAGAGAGATTGAGGACGGACTCGAAGAATGGAGACCAGACAGAGTGTGTTTCAATCCCGTTTATTCTTCAGTCTCTCTTCCTAGTCCAAGTCCCAAGTCTTGAGTTCCTAGTTCCTAGTTCCTAGTTGTACTCCTCTTAGTTGTACTCCTGTTGTTCTCTCCCGAGTGTCTAATGTCTATTCCTACTCCTAGTGTCTGAATCTCTGTTACTCCAAATTGTTCTGAACTCTCCTGTCTGCCTCTCGCCTTTTATATGTCTCACTTCTAAGCCATGCCTTTTGGTCACACCTTTAAGTCATGCCCTTAGGTCTTGTCTCTAAATCTGATCTCTAAGTCACACCTTTAAGTCACACACCTTTAATCTCACACACCTTTCATCTCACACAACCAAGGTATCTAAACCAAGATGTTATCAGAGTGTGCTCAGCTGTTGTAGGCTGATGTAAAACAAGTCTCATGTCAGGGTATATGGCTCAAGATGGCTGCAAAGCTGATAGCCACTTTCTGCTAAAAGTCGGCTCCCAACAGTGTGGGGTATCTAGTTTAACAATGTGTTTTTATAATATATTCAGTCACCACAAAATTAAAATAGAATAGGGAAGAGAATTGAAAGAGGAGGAGAAAAATGGGGAGGAGAATGTAGAGGAGGGAGAGGAGAGGGAGGAGGAGAGGAGAGGAGAGGAGAGGAGAGGAGAAGCCAGCTTGTGCCTGAGTTTGGAATTCTCCAAGCAGCTGCAAGTCCGGCTGCAAGACACATTGCTGCAGGAAGCTTCCCTCCAGCTCCAGCCTGGCGATCTACCTGTGAGATTTGAAATTGCCAGTTGCCAGGATGGACTGAATCAGTTTCTTCAAATTGAAGAGCAGGGAGAAAAATTCCAAATGGAGAACACAGACCAGAGACAGGCTAACAGTGAAGATTTGGAGAGACAGAACCGAGAAGGGTAGGCCTGGGTTACTGGGCCTGGAAGAGGACAGAACAGTGGATGAAGCTAACAAGAAAGTTAGGGTAGGACTGTGAGGGTGGAAAATAGGGTTACTGAGTTTGCTTGGTGGTGAGAGCAAGGCCACCTGGATTTCTGCACTGACTGTAGAAGTTACTACCATGACTGCACTCCTAAGAGGAGACAAGGCTCTGTTTGTGCTCTGGTCATGTGTGCAAGGCACTGACCAATCTGTGGTGGCTTAGCCAACTGTGTTTCACCGCTATGGTTGAACCCAATGCTGGGAGCAGCTAAGCCAAAGATAACTTCTACTTTGAACTAGGCAGAGTCCAGGATAGGTGCTCAGAAAAGGTTTTGGTACAGTTGGAGCCAGTTGTTCAAAGTTCAGTGCTGCTAGACTCAAACACTCGGGATGGAACATTCAAGAGACAGAACCAGAAGAAAAGCAAGCATGTCTCAAATCACTCATAGGTCTCTGACTGGACAGGGAATCTCAAGCTAGATGTTAGATTTTTCTGATCTCTGTTTTGTTTGAAAAAAAAAAAAAACCCTACATTAATAAGCTTACCCTGCCTGAATTCATTTTTCCATTTAAATATGCTCAAATATAAGAGTGTACATCTACACTTGTGCATTTAATGTGCTTCTCTGGTTCTGTTAGGGAGAAATTAGGGTCAAAACTCGATTTCAATCAAATACCCATCTACTGCTCCAGTGAATAACAGATTTCCCATCTGCCGTGGTCTTTATCAACCACCTTTTGTGCCTTTAATCATTTCCTGTCTTTCTGTTTTGTCCTGTGCTGTGTGGTCAGATCCTCTCTGCTCTGTTTATATTCTTAATTTCTTTTGATTCTGAAGTGGAAATCCATTATTTTCTCTGTGAGACTAAGTCCTTCTTTGATGCACTTTCATATTTCAAACTGCTTTTTAAAAAATAACATGTTTACTTTTTCTCACAAAAGGCATTTTGAGCAAGATGCATTTCCTAAGGGCATCAGCACTATTGCTGGGCATGGTCCAAAGGGTTTTGTTTTGGATGGTGTGTTTGTTGTATTTCTTGTTACTGTGATAAAATACCTGGGAAAAACAAATTAAAGAAGGAATGGTTTATTTTGGCTCACTGTCCAAGGGTATATAGTCCATCAGGGCAACAGGAGCTTAGGGTGGCTGGTCACCTCAGGAGCACACTCAGGAATCAGAGAGCGATGAGCATTGATGCTCAGGTTGCTGTTTCCCTACGTTTAATCCAGGACCTCGGCTCAAGTAGAGGTGTTGTCTCCATTTAGGATGGATCTCTCTGCCTCAATTGGTCTAATCTAGATAATCAATTAATCTAGATAATTCCTCCAAGAAATGCCCAGAGTTGATCACTTCAGTGATTCTAGATTCTGATGATTAATTTTGAATGCCAGCTTCGCCAGACCAAGCATCCAGGTAGTTGGTTAAATGTGTCTTTATGTTGTTGAGAAGGCATTTTGAGATAAATAGATTGTTCTCTATAGTGTGGTGGGCCTTATGCAATCAGCTGAAAACCTTTAGAAAACAGATCTTCCCCAAAGAATTCTGAAGGCAGCAGGCTGGTTTCATGATCTCCCTGCTATACCATTACCTCCTGTCTCTAGCCTGCTTTCCATCCTCAAGATTTTTGGACTTGCCGATTGCCAGAATTTCGTGGGTCAGTTTCTTCTGTCTTTGTCTCTATCTCTCTGTCTCTCTTTCTCTCTCTCATCCCATTATTTCAACTTCCCTGGAAAGCCATAATTAATTACATCCCCCTGACTAGCTGTCTTGATGTCTATTCTATTTCCCCAGAAAGATTATAACTTAAAAAAAAAATCCATTCCATAGATACTCCTGGCTGTTAGATACCAATGAAACAGAATTTCTGTGAACTGACATCTCTCCCACTTCCTTCCCCTGCATAGTGGACCTGATGTCACTCACTGTAGGTAAAAATGGCTGGGGAACTGCAGGGTTCCTCTCTCCAGGCTGTGTGTAGTTGGCTGGGAACGCTCTGGGTTTCTCCAGCGAGAAGTTAGGCCCAGCTGCTCACTAAAGGCCTCTCCACGGCTCCTCACAGTGAGGCCCCAACACTCGAGGAAGTCTTTGGGTTTCCAAAAAAGGGTTTATTGACATGGCAGATGGTGGATGGATCTGGATACAACCCCCCAAAACCCAGGGCAGACCTGAGTTAAATAGGGAGGGAAAGAGAGGGGAGGGGTTGGGGAGGAATGCTTATTTGGCTCCACCCTCTGGCCTTCAGGTACCTCATTAGTATATAAATCTCTCTAGGGCCTGAGAACCAGGATACCCTTCCACGATGACTCACCTCCCTCTTGTTTCCTGTCTCCTTCTTGTTTCCTGTCTTGTTTTTTGTCTTTGGTGGAGGAAAGCACAACTCACTGCCATCATGTATACACAGATGCAGTTTGAAAGCACCTTGACTACTCACTGGAAGTTTTCGAGAGTCTCCAGTCTGTCTCCCCAGGTCTACTTTTCAGTGTATTATGAACCATCTTGTCCTTTGAGGCCTCTCTAAGGTCACTACTGAACTTCTCTGTGCCGTTACCTTGAGCCCAGTGATGCATTTCATAGATTTTACTATGTCAGGGTAAAGTCATGCACTGGGTATTACCACACTTCCCAAAGACATTGTCTTCCTGGTGGAGATGCATGCTTCGGCCATAACCATAGCAATCATGGTCAATTAGTTCAGACTGACTATATCCAATATAATCATTCCCTTTGATAAGCAATGAAACCACACAGGTTCAGTTGGGTATGTAGAAAGGACTCTCCCAGTTCCCCTTAGATGGAAATGTGGTCATTTGATCAACCAATCACTCAATCAGTCAATCATCAATCTGGCCAGTAGAACACAAGAGGAAAGGTTATGTAGAATTTCTGCCAAGTACAGTACAGAAGCAAAGGCTGGGTGGGATCGAGGTCAACCTGTGTGTTGTCTGAAATTGGAACATGCCCAGAGTTTTCTGTGAGGATGGCTTAAGTGCATTGAGGGAGAAGAAGGAGCAAGTAAAGGAAGGAAGCCCAAGCCCTTGAATTCTACAGAGGACCACATTGCTGCACAACACTAGTAGCAAGTTCAGTTTTATTCTTTTAACTCTAAAGACTTTTCTGAGAGAGAAGTTCAGAGGTTTGGTCATTGCCATGAGATTTGTTCCAAGCAAACTTAACCCCTGACTAATCATGGACTTGGGTAAACTTATCTCTCAATTACCCAACATGTTTTCCATGCAATTCCTTCTTACAATGCAAGATAGGGTAGATGTCTTCACACCCTGTCAGCCTGGTAAGCCTGCCTGCCCAAACAGAGCTCTGTGTGACTTTACTCCCTTGGCGTGTTGGTACACACACTCTCCCAACCAGGGTTCAGGGCCTGAGCATGTAAGAGAGACAAATGCTGCAAGATTCTTCTTCCCATAGCAAATCAAACAACCCTGGGAACAAGGACAGAATGAATATCACTGTGGAATGTTTTGGCTTCTGTGTGGATCTTCTGCCAGGGGATTCCAGAGCCTCCTTTCAGCTGTAGAGAGATTCAGGATCCTTCAATGCTGCACAGTAGTGCATGTCTCAGAGACAAACATAATCCCAGCATGGAAAAGCTGTGCCTGAGTTTTGCTTATGAATAATTTCTGGGTACTGTATATTGAGTATGATCTATTTTCCTATGTGTTTTTGAAGGATCTTGAAGGACAATACCACGTTCCCTTGAAAGACCAAAGGATTTATGTGTTCTGAAAGCTTACATACTGATCACAGTCCCAATGCCGTGTACTTCCACAAGTCAAATTTTATTTCTCAGAATCTTGTAACTGTGAGTATTCATTCATTCATTCATTCATTCACTCACTCACTCATCTATCCATCTCTCACATATACATCTACCATATATCAATCATCTATCCATTCACCACTCATCCACTCTGAATCAATCATTTACCCAATCATCTACTTATCATCCATTCAGTGTCTCCCATTCACTTCCTAGTCACTGTGTATACATTGTCCATCCAGCCATCATTCATTCATATATTAACCCATCATCTATCATCCATCTATCTATCTATCTATCTATCTATCTATCTATCTATTGATCTACCATCCATCAATCCTTCCTCCATTCCACCATTATCCATCCACCAATCATATATCACCATTTGTTATTTTTCTATCGTTCATCAATCCACCAACTAACATTTATACATCTACCCCATATCCTTTAATTAATGATCCATCCATCCATCTACCATCCATCCATTATCCTCCAATCCATTATTCATTCATTACTCATCTATACATCCATCTATCCATCCATCCATCCATGCATCCATCTATCCATTTGCCACTGTAAGACTCTGATGAGCCTTAGCTACTGGGACACCCCAAGTGAACCACAGGGAGCCAGAGATAGATGCAAAAAAAGAGGAGTTTATATTTCCAGCACTCTGGGGTCCTCCTGCATCCAAAGAAGAGGTGACCCTGGGCAGCTCATTCAGTGAGTTTCTATATCATTTCCAGGGGCAGAATGGAACAACAGCCACTAGGCGCAATATGATTGGTGGAACAGTGTGACTTTTAAACTGATTGGCTCTTAGGGAATAAGGTAGTAAGGGCCTCCATATCTGCAGGTGGCCAATGGTTGGTTGGTTTTCCTGAGGAATGTAATCAGCCTCTCCCTCCCAGAAAGGGAGGGGTGCCTATATGCTCCTTCAGCCTTTCCATGCTCCCTCGACCTCGACCTCTCCCTTCTGGGAAAAAAGGGGGCCTGGTGGAATTTTCCAAAGGCCCTAAGCTGACCTCTTCACTATCATACGTCATCTATCTATCTATCTATCTATCTATCTATCTATCTATCTATCTCTTAATCATCTATCATTCATTTATCAATAATTCATCTATTATCCATCTGTCCATTTATCATGCACCCACTCATTGATCTTTCTACCAGCTATTCATCAAATCATCCATCTATCCATTCATTATCCATTGATCCATCAACCCTTCATTCATCCAAGTCAAGATTTGTTAAGCATGAACTTTTGCAGGCTTTATGCACACAAAGATGAACAGTACATATCTTTCCTGTAGACAGCTTACCACCTACCTAAGAGTTTACAGTGAGTGGATGGGATGGTATTTGGAAACGTCTAAAAGCATAAAGTAGATACATATAACTAATGGGTCATTTTAAGTTATACCTTGTAAGCCTCGTTTTCCTTTCTCTAAGCATGCCATAAAAAGCTGATGGAGGAACAGGATTGAGATTTGTCAACTGGTTACTATGGCCACTGGCAATAGCTGCTGAATCATAGACAGGCATTACCATGAAGGTAGAGGCATCCTCCAGAGGTTGGCTGCCAAGAAGGATCTTATAGCTTATAGCTTATAAGGTCCCTTATAGCTAAAGGGACCTCAGGCCACAGACACCTTTCTTTATGGTTGGAGATGCTTCTGTCAACCAGGAGAGAAATTTCAATATTTTATTGAAAGCATTTTGCAGCAGGAAATCTCTCTCTCTCTTTCTCTCTCTCTCTCTCTCCCTCTCTTTCTCCCTCTCTCTCTCTTTCGCTCTCTCCCTCTCTCTCTGTCTGTCTCTCGCTTCCCTTTGCTGGTGCCAGCATAATTTAACTGTGATTTAATAGCTCCTTTCATTTACTTGCTAAATTATGCCTTTCCATCACCTTCCCTTTGGGTTTTCCCTCTTTTGGTCCTACAACCTCCCATTATTTATTAATGCCCCATAATACATGATGGAGGCAGGCAGAACACAGTCGTTCCACAGTGATTTAGGGGCTCCTGGCAGTGAGACAGCAAGAACCGGTGTATATGCTTGGAGAGTCTCCCCTGTACTTGCCTTCTTAGAGCTGGGTCAGACAGCTCCAAGCCAACTTCTGTGCGAGCCCTCCCCTCCCTTCCCAGCCTACACCCCTGGCCATTTTTCCTGCTTGGAGCAAATTCAAACACTTGGCTCAGAATGATGGATGAGTCACACAGTTCATGTTTTTTTTCCCAAGATTCAACTGCTAGAATGAGCATGCTCCTCAAAGCGTGCTTAACTGAAGAAGAGCCAAAAGGTAACTCAGCTTCCCTTCAAGGAAGGATCCCTGGGTGGGACTGGGAGATTTTAGACAATCTGAATCTTGTGGGAGTCAGTTCTTGAAAGACAAGCTGGGGAGATGGTTCTTGTAATTCTCTTTCGGAGTAGCATGGAACATTTGACTGATAGGCTGAGTTGTATAGGAGACGTCTACACTTGGACACACAGTGTGCTTTATGACCTACTCAAGGCTCTGGAGCCTCAGAGCTCCCCCAGGAATTAGTGAAAGGTGCATTTGGCATTCCTTTCCTGGCTCTTTTCCTCATTTCTTCAGGTGTATTTTGAGTTGCACTCACACATTCTCTCTTGCTTGGCAGGTGAGGTAGGGACGCCCTGCAGGTAATAAGCGTAAGGGTCTGCTCAGCAGCGTACAAAATGGACAGTGCTTCCTCTCTGACTAAGCATTTATTGGCCACGTTAATATTTCATCTTTTGGAGATGATAATACAGTTGAGTCCTCAGCACAGTGCCCATCATTTAAAATGCTCGCCTTCCTCTCACTAGGGGCCTCCGAACTAACACACATCTTACAAGGCAAAGTTGAGTTGAGTACACAGAGTAGTCAGGATGAGGCCTGCTCTCCCATATAGACTATTCGGTAACATATCTGAAGACCCAGAAGGAGCTGCTCAGCTTCCCTAGGCCTCAGAGACTCTCTGCAGGTATAGATAGCCTTTGTGATGACTTTCTGGTATAATTCTGCTCCTGAGACAGCTTTAGTGGAGGCTGGGAGGTACTGGTACTCATTTAAGGAAGGGGTATAGGAATTACAAACTCAGAGCACGTGGGCTTTGTGATTTTTTTTTTCTGTTGGGTTACAATATCAAATAGGAGAATTTCTTCTGGCTCTTGGACACTTCAATCTTTTGTTCCTCTCCCCAGAGCCTTGATGTCTTTGACTCACACTATGCTGGGCCTAACTGTGGAGGAACACAGTGGTACCAGCAGGTCCCTCTACTCTCCTTCATCCTGGACTGCATGTGCCTGTTTCATGGCTCTGATTGGTAGGAAGAGCCTTGGAGCACAGACATTGCCCCCTGGAGACTTGTCCTGAGGTTCCCCAGGGGTCTCTGCAGCCATTCTCCAGCTGTTGAGCTAGAGAGAAAACTCAAGGACAGAGGAGTGAGGCTGAGATAGAACAGCATCTGCAATGGTCATGTTGCTCCTCTGCCCCTCCAGGTGACCTGACCTACTGAACTCCAGATCCAGCTGGCTGAGGTGACAAAGAGAGGGAGTATACGCAGAGGCATCTCTTGCTCATTTTCATCGCACTCGTCTGCCACAAGCTGACTTTGTGGTGACCTCTGCAGTCCCCCCCATTCGCATCTCTGCAGCGCCTGGGTTTGCAATGACATGCTCATAGTTTCCTTCAGAAGTTTTCCTTGATATAGCTCCCAGGCTGGGGAACTTCAGAGGGCCAGGCCGCTCTGTAACTAACGTGAATGTGTAATCTGCCTAAGCCTTGACTAATGTGCTCCTTGCATTATTAAACACAGATTAAATATATATGGATATTTAAATGTAATGTGTTATTTCCCCAAATCTGGCGTCTTGGTGTTCCTGACTTACGCCTTTTCAGTGCTCATAATTGTCTCAGGGATCATGAATTACAGGCAGGAGCTGCAGCTCCCTTGGCTCTAAAGTCTTTGCCATCCCATTACATTTGTTGAAGAGATGCATCCGGAGTCCTTCAGCCCAGAAAATTACTGCAGGGGTTCTTCTCATGGGGATGTACTTTTCTCCTTCCCAGACAGAGTTTACTCGCTGCCAGCAAGGAAAGGCTGAGCTCTGTAGGAAAGCTTGTATCCCTGGAAAGTCACCTAATAGCTAAACTATGCTCATAGCTGACCCCTCTACCTACTGTCTGCCAGCCCTGCAGTCACATGTCCTATATGGGTGTTTACAGGACCCTAGGGAAGGCCGATTATCTTTTTTTTGTGTTTGAGTGTGTGAGTGTGTGTGTGCGCGCGAGTGCATGCGTGAGTGTGAGACAGAGACAGAGAGACAGAGACAGAGACAGAAGCAGAGACAGAGAGATCACTCTTGTATGTCATTCTTCAGGAGCCCTTTACTTTGGTTTTACGAACTCAGTATTCCATTGGCCCAGAGCTCCCCTACCAGACTAAACTGGCCAGTCAGCAAGTTCCAGGGATTTGCCTTTCTCTGCCTCCCCTGAGCCAGGGTCACAAGCACATCCTGTGCTTGGCTCTTTCGTGTGTGTTCTGGGGATCGAGCTCAGCTCTTCACTATCACTATGCCAGCACTATTGATTGCTATCCCTCCAGCCCTAATTTCTTTGGACGAGAATTGCTTAATGGTATGGGAGATTTTCACTGATGGGAAGGAGCGGCTTGAGGCCAAGCCTATCCATATTGCTCCACTCTTGCTTGCCCCAGATTCCTCTTCACCAAAGGACAGGGTAGGTCTTGGTTACCTTCGATGTTTTTTCAGGCTTCCCCCAGAGGAACTAGGAAGGTGGATGCCTGGTATGGTTCCGTACTTAGCTATGTACCGGGTTTCCCTGCTGCATGAAAATGCTTTCCTCTTAGAGTCTTGGTTAATGTTTTCTGCCTGCTACCATTAAGCCAACTGAACCAGAGACAGAGCTTGTGTTTGTTATGCTTGTCTGTCCACCAGACACATTAGCTATGGTATGTCCGACACTTCAACCCAGCAATAGCTGACTGCGTTTCTTCCCATCTGCTCTTTCAGGGATTTCTTAGAACCAGCCATCTAGAAACATTTACACCATGGGAATCGGCCACAAAACAAGGTAGCAAAGTTGTTTTTCCCTCGGAGAACTGATTCTTAAAATTGATCAGCCTAGCCGGACATGGTGAGACATACCTGGAGTCTACACCTGTTTCCCCAGAGCTGGAAACAGAAGTAGTGTGTTGATCAAATCTAGCCTGAGCTGTGTGTAGAAATCCTGTCTCAATCTTTACTCCCACCATCAAAAGGAAAAGAAAGAGAGGGAGGAAGGAAGGAAGGAAGGAAGGAATGAAGGAAGGAAGGAAGGAAAAAAGGATCAGCTACACACTGTTGTAAGCTCTTTCAGAGTGGCTCTTTAGTATTTAAATAAGACTGAACACGTAGGTTTAAGACTGGTAAGCCCCGTGGCTGAGCACAGAACACACGTGAGACCTGAGCTTCTCAGTTTGCCTGTAAGGTTATAATCTCTACCAAGTACCACAGACTTCCATACCTGCCTCTCTCCTATAATCCTGTGTGTCTGCTGCTACTTGTTCTCATAGCTAGGGAGGCACTCTGTCCCAGCCCGGACTTCCCTGAATTGGGTGGGGGTCGTAGCTGTGGTCTAAGGAAAGGAACTTGTTTTTCAGCTTCCCAGGACAATTATTGTCATTTGCCCTCTTCCAGTAGGAGATTCAGCAGAGCCAGGTGACTTAAGACTTGCCTAGGAAGGATGAAAAGGGCAGGCCTGGGGACTGGGTTTGGAGGAACAATTCTTGGCCTGACCAGCTCCAGCTGCAACCCGCTTATCAGCTAGATTCGGAAAAAAAACCCACGGAAAAGAAAAAGGGTCATGTTTGGTGGTCATGACATACAACATTCTGCATGTTTGCTCTCAATCAGCAGCGGCATTTGCAGTCTTCTGTTTCTAGTCTCTTCTCTCGGGGCTGCCAAGCTTTTATAGCCTGTCTGCTGGCTTCCTCAGAGACTCTCCCCAAACCTCATCAAGAACTAGCTAGCTCTAGTACAAGTTCAGGATGTAAAAATAAAAGACACTGGATCAGGGTTAATTCTCTGATGACATTCATGGTTATGGTCTGTGGCTGCAGGTTGCCGAGGGTTTGCTCCTACCTCCACCCTGAACTCGGTTTTATACTGTGTGCTTCAGTCAAGGTGCTAACCAGGCCGCTCAAAGAAAGGGAGAGAATTCTCAAGATGTGAGGATGCCAACAGGGGAGAAGCTAAGGCAGGAGGAATCCATCCTTTGTGCATTGCAGTTCCAACTCTTCAGGGGCTGCTCAGCTCAGGGAGCAGGGAGTTAAGGTCTGAGAAGAATGGAATTTTCCCTGTGGCCGTACAGACTTGTTTTAACCACAGGAATGAACACAAGATGCGACTTGTTCCCTCTGCTATTGTCTGGTTCCTTTTCCCTCCAGCAGGCAGCCAGGCTAATGTGTGACATTTCTCCAGGCATCCAGAGTGTTCCCTGCCCTTCTCTTTATAGCTTTTCAGCTGCCTTTCTCCCAGACCTTCACCAACCTCACCTTCAAAGGCTTTTCAATAAGTCAGGGCTGTCCTCTGTGGACTGGGCAAGGGAGGCATGTGGATTTGAGTTATTTATTAATTTTAAGATGTGTACTCCCCGTTCTTTCTGTTCTGTCTCCCGCAATTCCTTCTGGCAACCTCAAAATTCCACCATTATCTCTTCCCACTCCCTAAGTGGGGTGATGGGCACCAGGCACAGGAGCCGCCCATGCTGGCTGGGGTTTCCAACAGCCGCATAAGCACACTTAGAGGACAGCATTTTTCCTCTCAATTAATTCTTGTTGCCAGCCCCCCAAGCTCTAAGTCCTTCCAAGCCTTGGTTAGAGGTCTTATTTTATGGATGTGCCAGTTGTCTAGTCTCTGTATAGCTCAGGGGAGGCCTCTCCCCAGCCCCAGCATACTTCCACCGTTAACCTTGAGTACAGAGGGACTCAGCTTTACTCCCAAATGGTGGGACAGACAGAGGGTGTAGGAGAGGGATTATATCACATACAGGTCCTTAGTTTCCCCATATCCTGCTGTACCTTTCCACTTTTTTTGCCTGGTTCTCCACTTCTCTTTGCACACCAGGATGACAAATGACAACAGGAAAGTCAAATAAGCCTGCAGTGGGGACTCACTTCTCCCTGCTGGTACTGGAATGGAAATAATTCCTGCAGACAATGTTCTTTAAAAATCTGCTTTAAAGCAGCATTAGAAAAATTAAAATATGTTTCTTTCCCAAGTATACCCCTTGGTTAAGGTGCAAAGAAAGTTCAATGAGAAGCCAAACTTTGGTTTCAAATATAAGACACCTTTATTCTAATTATAATTATAATGATCCAATGTGTTTGGGATTTAATTATTTGGAATTAAAGTAAAGAAAGACATCCTATAATTATCATTGAACTTATCTTGAGGCATAAATCTAATAATTAAACACTTTCAGATTTTATTCAGTGAGCAATGAAATAGCAAAAGCACTATGAATTCTCTTTCACTTTTGTAAAGAAGGTTCTAGAACTATCAGTGGGTCACACTGGAAATACCCCAGAATCAACGTGTGTAAAGTATGCTTGCCAACAAACTTGTTCTCAGGAGTAGGGTGTCCGAGCAGCTGAGTTTTGATAGCAATTGAATGGGAATGACAAATGATGCCTTCCAGAGAGAAGTAAAGAGAGGGGTGAGAAGAAAAGGGAGAAGGAAGAGTGGGGGAAAGAGAAGAAAGGAAGGGAGAGAACGAGGTCATTGAGCCTTGGGAAGTAAACAACTCTTTAATTCTCAGGAAGTCCCTGAAACTGACTAGATGCAAAAGGTTCCTTCCCCCAAGTCATAAAAGCAGTAAAAAAAAAAAAATGCTGAGAAGATTCTTCAATCTGTCAAGCTGCCTACCAGCCATTTAGAGATCCCCAAAGTTTCCAACTCTGTGACCTATCACCCATGCTATGGTAGACTTTTCAGGCATGTCCCTGCTCCTGTAAATAACCCCTTATCAGACTTCTACAACCCCAATAAGCAAGTTCATTTAACTTGGTTCAGCAAGTTAAATGTTGGTGGTATCGGGTATTTGGTCTATCCTAGGGTCCTTATCAGGAGTAAGAAGATGTTTATTTATATCTTCTCCAGGATCACTCATGTATAATTTGGGAATGATAAATAAACCAAGTTATACCTAGGGAGAGGACACAGAATGCTCTCCGTGTGGTGTCCAGCACTGCAGCATTTACAGTTATCTATGTGAGACTCAAGTTAGACCTTGTAGAAGGATGCCAACTGGAGAAATGGAGGAAATCTCAGAGATCATAGCACACAAAATGTGGCCATGCTTTCATTCCTGTTCTCGTAAATTGTAGACTTTACTTAGGATTCACTGCTGGTCTTTATTATAGCTCTTTAGAAATTTAACCCATCCATACAACGTGACGATCTAATCTAGGTGGCTAGACTCTAAAGTTTTACCTTGGGTCACCAACAGTTTTTCTAGCACCAGGATCCTCTTCTAAGTCCCTCAGTGCAGATGTTGAGTGCTCCAGTTCACAGCAAGTGTTCCCCAAAGGTTTCTGTTTCCTTGGGCAATGGCACCACATTCCCGGGCTTGAGGATCGAGCCTCTCTGATGATTCTCTCTCGAGTTCAGTCAACATACAGTTTATGTCCATTTTATTGTTTCCAGAATTGAAGCTGCTCTTTTAACAGGGACAACTGCATCAACTTTCTGACTGATCAGAAAACACCCTTGACATCACACCGTGCACAATCTTCATGCTGAACTTTCAGAGATAATTCTAATAATATCAGCTTGTGCTTAGAGAGCTGAATACAATGAAAAAAGAGGAAGGACCTATTTTGTACATTGTTGTGCTTTTCTCTGGACTCAGGGTACTTTCCCATCATTGCTCTCAGCTCTCAGTGCTCCCTCTCTTACACTGGTCCTCCCATAACATCACCCATTGGACTTGTACTTCCTCAGGCAGCTTACTGCTTGTTCTGCAACCATTTTTTTCTGGTCACCTCTGGTGGACAGGGTCTCTTTTTTTTTTTCTGGGATGCTGAAAGACTTTGTATATATCCCCTCTTTGATGGTCATGATATTGCCCTGTGTTGAGGTTTTAATTAATCACCACAAACACCATGTCATGTTATCTTCATAACTTTGAAAAGTGACACCTTTATGTGCTTACTCATCCTATGAGAACTTACATGGTTTCCATCTTCCAGATGAGAAAAACTGAGGCTTACGACTGGTAAGTCAGTTGGCAAATGCACAGAGGAATTGGGCAGAAGAATCAGTGTGAATTCCAAGTCCATCTTGTATCAAGGTTACCACAGAATGTTAGTAGGTGGCTAGAGTTGAGTGAGAAAGAAGGAACAGTTGAAAGATGGGGAAAGCTTTGAGGAAAGCTTTCCTCTGTCCTGCCCAGTGTGGCAGAGGCACTGCAGTCTCAATGCAAGTGTCAGTGCTTCCTTTCCTGCTTTGAGCTACGTCCTTTGCAAGGGACCTCCCTGTCCCTTTATACCACTCATATTGCAGACCAGAGGTGAGGAGGCTTCTCTACTCCAGGAGAAGCCCCAGGACTCAAATTCTCTGCCACTTTCAATTCCAGTCTTTAGGTGTTCCGGCTGGGAAGCAGTTTCCTCCCGGGCAGCCTGGCTGTCCCACACCTGCCCAGACTTGTCCTGCAGTCCTCTCTGAGGAAGTCCACAGCTATGTCTCAAGGCAAGGTCAGTGTGAACCGGCACCTCCCTGGGAAGTAAGCTGAGTGCCAGAGGTCTTTGTCGTGCCTACTCTTCCCTTCTAGACTCCCGACCTTCGCTCCCAGATCCACTTGGGCTGAGGCTACTGCAGAACCTGGGACTGGGTTCTATCGCCTAGAATCTCAGCTCCAAAGAACAGGGGAAACCTAATTAAACAATTTTACCAGGACAGCAGGAGGTGAGTCCTGGGATATCTGTAGAACAGGAAGAAGCAGGGACCTTGTTCCGAAGGCTACTCCATCTGCTTAAAAAGCCAGTAAATTAAGGCCTGACTCAACTCCGATTACCAATGGCTGCCAAGGTTCTGGACACAGGCATACAAAGTCATTGCTATTAAGGCCTGATATCAACCCCACGTGGGATGATCCTTCTGTGTGAGCAAATGTCACTAACAGATAACAGTTGAGATGAATTCATAACCAGAAAGCTAGGCGTGGTAGTGAAGGCCTGTAATTCTAGTACTTGGAAGCTGAGGCAGGAGGATTACTGTAAATTTGAGACCGGTCTCAGGAAGTATCAGGCAAATATACAAATATAGATGAGAAAAGGTGTCAGTAGAGCATTGGTGTTGTGCTAGGAGGAGCCTGTGGAGTCAGCAGCTATCGCAGGATAACAGGATAGGTCAATAGCACAGTCTTTACATGGCAAGGTGCTGAACTGTATCTGTGGGTGAGGAGGATGAACGGCTTCCACTGCAAAGCTAGGAGAGTGCAGCAGGGGATGTTTAGCTAGGCTTTCTATTTAAAGAAGAAAATGAGAACTTTTATGATTTAATCTTTTTAGCATTTCCCAATTTTTCTGTAATAAGCAGAAACAAAAAACCGACACAGAATAGATTAATAATATCCTTTCTCCAAAATGTCAGCATCCCACTTCCTCAACCTGAGAATATTAGAGGCCACGTGACTTAAGGGCTTCACATATGTGGTCAAATTTGGGATTCCCAGGTAGTGTGGTCATCCTGGCCTTTGCCTGGAAGAGGGCCAGAGTCCTAGAGACTTGAAGGGGCCACACTGCAGGTGGAAGACGCCAGCCTAGGAAGGTCTCACTTGGAGTCTCAGGAAGTACCACAGCCCTGCCTTATCCTTAGGCTGGTGCATCTCATGGCCTTGGAACTGTGATACTACAGTTTTGGTTTTTTTTTGTTGCCAGCAGTTATGTCAAACTGAACCAACATACTTTCAGACTGAAACACAGTGTCCATGAACCTGGTCTGGTGCTGTTCCTTTTCTCTGAAAAGCAGAGGCAGAAAAACAGAGTGACTCAGTTACTCAGTTACTGAAAGACTCAGTGCGCTCCATCGTGAGGCCCTATCTTATAAACCAAACAAGCAATAATTTTAACAACACCCACTGCCCTTAATGGGGTTGTTGGATAGAAGGCAGAAGAGAAATGGGGAGGGGTCTGGTTCAGGGACAACCTTCTCAGACCACAATTAAGTTGTAAAATGTTCTGGGCTACTAGTAGACTGAGTCTTTGTAAGAAGAATTAAACTACTTGAACTTTGCTCCCAGAATGCTTTTAGCTGTTAGAACATCCTCCTTCAAACACTGGGAAGCAGGAATCTGTATTCACTTTGCTCACCTCTGTATCCATGCCATTCAGCAGCTAGCTATCCCATAGCTACTATATGCTGTGAATGGGCAAAGGCATGACTGGAATTCTAGAAGCTTCTGTGTACATCTGAGGATACTTTTCCTCAGCTGTGGGGACTCGGGGCTGATATCTTTGTTGCCTTCTGTATGCAGAGCTTAAGGTAAGCTGGCCTTCTGTGTCAGCGTTTGGTCACATACCAATATGCAGAGCTACCACAAGCCCTGCTCTGCAGTGGTAGTGGGGTCCTTGGGTGTGGTGGGGGAACCTGCTTAGGCCTCAGCAGGATCCCAGTTCCACATGCTCTGATAATGCCATTGGCTGGTCTACAAAGATGATATTTAGGGCCTCAGGACATGATTGAGCAAAAAAGGTATGTCCTGATGTCCCAGTGTTTTCTGAACTCAACTCTCCTTAGAAGTTGTTTTACCAAGTGAGGAGTCCTGGGAGTCTTTGTGAGGTAGAACATAGGCTGGCTTTGTTTGCATTTTTTAATATATTGTATCAGCAGGCCCCTATGGTGTCTCCCAAGGTGGCCACATTGCTTATATTTTTGCTGGGACCAAACACCATACAGAACCAACCTAGTGGGGTAGGAGATTTCTTTTGGCTCAGGTTTTCAGAAGTTGCAGCCCCTCTGTGGTTGTTAGTCTGTGTGCTCCTGGGCCCTCTTGTGAGGCTGAACATCAAGGCAGAGGAGTTTGTGGAAGAGAAGGTTGAAATCATCATGGCAAGCAGGAATCAGACTGAGGAAGGGACTGTCCACAACTCTAGAAGGCACACTTCCCGTGACTTACTTCCTCCAGGGAGCCCCTACTTTCTAAAGGTGCCAGAGGCTCCCCAAATGGCACCAGCAGCTGGAGTTTAAGCATTCAACACACAAGCCTGTGGAGTCCAGTTCACAATCAAACCATATCAGCTTTGCGGGATTCCAGCTGCTGACCTGTGGCAGAGAGGACGGCTTCTTACCCAAGTATGGTCTCACACACTCGCCCTGACTTTAAACCACAACCTTTCTGTTTGGTGTGCTGTGTTACTGAGAGAGTGTAAGCTGCCTCAGCGAGTTCAGACGGGAGCATGGAACCAATATGAAAGCCTTCCAAGGAGGAAGAGAGCTTGGCAAGGAGCTGGGCTGTTCACAAAGGCGCTGCCAGGTCTATCACAGCATCCCGGGATCTCTGTCTGAAACTGAATCACAGGGGCTTGCAGTAAAATGTGGTCGCAGATACTCAATAGAAGAAATAGAGTCCTGGCCAGAGTAGAGAAAAAATTAAAATGCTAAAGGGGAATATATCATAGAAGGGGGATGACAGAAGTCCAGTTGGCAGGGTAGTGTCTCCTGTATCAACAGAATTCCTGACTACAATGTGCAGAATAGAAGAACTAGTCCCCAGTTAGCAAGGTAGCCAAAAACATTCACCTCTTATGCCAGGGAGAAGGGGTCAGACTAAATGCCTTCTGGGACTTCTCCCAGCATGGCCTTGGCTTATCTTTTCTCCTATGTAGATATTTCTCTATCCTGTTTTTCTCTAGTAGGAGGGAGGGGTGGAACTACTGTCCCCACCCCATCCATTCATATCAGTGGGAGAAGCAGGGACTTGGTTCTCTGGTAGATTCTCTGTCTAGGTGTTTGGTGCTAGGGGCACTAGAGTTTACTGTGTCATGCACTTAACACTCACTGACTGTACCTTCCTCTTTTCATCTTCAGGAGGGACCCGGGGGACAAGGGGCACAGGACTCAGTTTTAGATCCTTGCAGATTGTAGGAGACCAGGAGTCTTTTCAGAGCTTGCTTGACTGGGAGGTTTCATTTTGTTACTTAGAAATGAAATCTTGGTTCTAAGGCCCTGACTGACTTGTCTGTGGCTTTTCAAAAATAAATTAAGCAAATGGAAGTTTCTAATGGACTAACACTTGGGGCTCACTGATGGCCAAAAGGAGCAGACTCTAACCTTTGTGTGAATTTTCTTCCTCCATGCTTGTTCTATTTTGCCTTCCTCCAAAGGGCACTGAGCCCAGAGTCTAAGAGTTTGCCGTGTGCTTCTTACTTAGGGAAATACTAACGAGCCTTCTTTCCTACAGACATCACAAGCTGGTCTGAGTTCTGGGAAAGCTTCTCGGAGGGCTCTGCAACTCAGGGAAGGATAGTGCCAGTCTCAGCGGAACAGAGGGTGACCCACCGAGCCCTCAGAGCCTGCGGCTGCATTCTGAACACTAGGTGGCAGCACGGAACCTCCTAAGCTTCCAGAAGAGGTGAAGCTCAAACTGAGCAATTCCCCCTTAAGAAGGGCACGCACAGAACCATGCAAAATGGGAGCAGTAATTCTGGGACGTGGCTAATCTCTGTAAGTCACCCGATTGCAGATACAAGTGACAGCTGCAATAGGGGTGATGTTCTCTCATTCGCTGTGTCACCAGGATGCTATTTCGAATCTTCTTGAGATTAGAAAAAGGATTACAATTGCCCCCAGAGCCTTGCTATGCAATTTTTATCGGCCTTGATCTCCGAGTTTCCCCAGGCTCTGTGTGTGTGTGTGTGTGTGTGTGTGTGTGTGTGTGTTTGTGTGTGTGTGTGTGTGCATGTGTGTGTGTGTAATCACACACATGTGTCTATTGTCTGTACATGCACAAGGAATAGGCTCATGGTGTGATGTAGGGTTCTTATAAATGATATGGTTTTGCCATTGGGTCTATATTTCCAGACTAGTTCTTCACTTCAAGACTCTTGGCTTCTCAGGTGTGCTCATTCCCTTGGACTCTGTGGCACAGCATCAATTTCATAGCTTTGCAGTCAGTGGAGAGTAGAGTCACAGAACAAAAACAACAACAACAAAAGAACAACAACAACAAAAAAGATTCTCCATCTTTATTTTAATGTTCCATGGTATCGTTTTTTTAGACCATTAAGTGATTTTTGAACAAGAGGTCTTGCATTTTATATAGATATTGTGGCTAAGTTGACACATCCCCCTACCCCCCCCCCCCCCCAAAGCTCTGGAGATGAATGAAACACCTGTACCATTGTAGGGCCTTCTCTTCCAAAGGCACATGGACACCTGGCAAACTGCCATTAATTCTGGACTCTTAATTTGGCCCATGACAGATGGATCTCTTGCCTGAGCATATCTGGAAAGCCTGGGGTCCAATGCCTCTGTTCAGGACTCTTGTGTGGGGTTTAGCAGCTCTTCTGGACCTCAACTCTTCAGGTGCAAGCTGTGGTTAATAAGTTACTGATGGAAATTACTCCTGTGGACAAATGGTATGAAAATAAACCAGCATGGCAGCATTTCTGTTAAGAGCAGAAAAGACTTCACAATGGGAAGAACGGAAGTACTACACTTCAACAGTTACGCTCAAGTCCAAAATTCAAGGCTACACTGAACAATATGCCCTTGCAGGCACTGAAGCTTCTTGTTGCTGAGCCTGGTGTGGGAGTGTTCAAGGGACAAAAGAAAAATTCCTTTAAACACCAAGATGGTCACAGGCCATTTGCTCTCAACTCAAAATATCAAGGAGCTTAAGAGGCCAAGTGAGCTCTCACTAGTCTCTTCAGGGCTTCCTTAATCATGCCTTGATATCTTTGTGAACTTGCCATCTTCTGAATTTTTATAGCTTTCAATAAGTGTCATCCTCCCATGTCCCTGAAGTTGGACAGATATATTTGTTATGTGCAACCACACCCTGCCTTCTTCTCATTTGAGGGAGGGATGGGGCTAGTAGATGTGTGGTGCTCCACCTGCCTAGCACCATGTCCTGGCCTTAGGGAATCTCTGTAATGAGTGCCAGTGTAAGAGGGCTGTCTAGTCAGCCTACTGCTTCAGGAGCCAGGCTCCACAGCAAGCTGAGAAGACTCTGGAGTACTCCATGTGGCCTGTACTGACTGCTGTGCTTTGGATCTGGAATGCTCCTATCTGGGAGCTAGTAGAAGGTAGTAGAATCTTTAGAAGTGGGGTACTATGGTCATTTAGGGGCATTCCTCCCTCTTCTCTGGTTTGCTTCCAGGTCATTTGGTGAGTCACCTTGGCAAACAACCTTGTTGTGATGTAACCTTTCTGTTAGAGGTCCAAAAGCAGTGAGCTTGCACAAAACATTGATTGGAACCTCTAGGGTAAATATCTCTCTCTCTCTCTCTCTCTCTCTCTCTCTCTCTCTCTCTCGTACACGAACACACATGCACATGTACACAGGCACCCACACATGCAAAAATTGATGCGATCTCTCACTTAATGAAAGGACACAGCTTTGCAACATTGATGAAAACATCAGTCTGTAAGTAACTAATCTGTTACAGTAACTACCAACAGGAGCTTGGTAGTTGAGTTTGCCTCTGAAGGAACCCCTGGAATCTCATGGTAAACACAGTCTGAGACAGAAAAACAGTTCCTCTTTTAGCTCTCAATCCCAGCCCCCTTCAGTATTGTGACTCACTCCTCATTCTGACTGTGGCCTTCACAGCAGGAGGCTGACTGTGACCTGCTCTCTAGCCATCAGACTACTGGAAGTGGAGCTGCGGCACTGAAATCTTTTTCTGGGGACGAGGATGGACAGGACTTTATATCAGGCTGAGGCTTTTCTGAAAACCATAAAGCTAACGGTCTCTAGAAGCAGTGAGACTTCCCTTCCAAGCTTTGAGTAATCTACTGGTGATGATGCAATGATGCTACTGTAAGTCATTCTCTCTATCCATTCTGGATTGTATTATATACAATAGTAATCACCCCATGTTTGGCTACTTTAGTGTTTACCAAGCATTATAGATATAGCTTTCATTTACTCTTTTCCCAAATATTTCAGAATGGTGGCTGCTGTCTCCAGTCTCCTAAGCAAGTGGAAGGTCAGAGAGACTGCAGCACACCTCAAAACACAGTGTAAGGAGCAGGGCCCAGGTGACTGGGCCTTATCACACATCTTTTTTCTAACAAGTTATCAGAGGTGAGGAATTTCTACCAGTTCCTCCTAGACAGGCAGTTCTCAGAACCATGAGATGTCTGTGAAATCCCACCTTCTGCTTATGAACCTGGGGCCCTTGCTCTCCTTTATTCCACTGAGAGCAATGTAATGTCCATAGCTCTAGACCTGTCTCTTCTCACAGTCCCAGGCAGACACCCCACACTTTAGCTTTCAGTTCCACCACTGGGTGAGCCGTCTCTGACATACATCTTCTCACTACGAGGGGATGATGTCACACCCCACACTGGGCTGCTGAAATGTCTCTCTGCAATACACACAGAGAATGTGCAGCAGGCCACACACGGGAAGTGACTTTATTACTTCTTCCTTGCAGTGCCTCTGGCTCTTTGTTGTCCTAGAGCGTCCTTGGGAGAGGGCATAGGCACCCACATGGACCTAAGTTGCAGCTGGTGTCTTTCCTAGGAAAGGCACTCTCCTTCTGAGATCCCCAACAAGTCATAGAATGGATTTTAGAAGTACTCAGGGGCCACCAGAAGGCGGAAGAGGGACTCATTAGAAGGTGGGGGAAGAATACTTTGGAGTGCATCAGAGAGGGTAGTGGAGGGGAACTGCAGGGATCAGAGGGTGATGGGAGACAGATCCTGGAGGGTCTGTCACTGGGGAGTGGAGGGATGCTGTGAAGCATCAGAAGGTAGTGACTGCAAAGTCAGGGTAGCTGGAGGGTAGTGAAGGGATGCTCGTGAGAGAGGAATCAGAGGCCAATAGGGGAAAACTCAGTAGAAAATCAGTTGTGGGTTGTTGTATCTCTGATGATGTAAAACCTTTTATTCTTTTATAGTCCATGCTACGCCCCTCATGGGGCTAAAAAGTAGCCCCAAGGTGCCGCCCGTGACGCTGAGCAATCTAGAAGTGTCGATGGCTTTTACATGGGCAGCTTGTGCTGTTTCCGGCCACTTGGCTGCAGCTGTTGGCTGATGTGTGAATTATCTTCAAAGGGGACTTTGGCCTTTTATCATACTTTCTCTCCAGTTACCACTGAAGAAGGCACGCATGAGGTGCATCCTCTCATGGCTAGAGAATGACCTGTGGATCAAATGTGCTTGTTCTGGGGGCCTGGAGGAGGTACTGTAGCTCTCAGAGATCCTTATCCGTTGTCACCCTGTGGGACCCATGTATGAAGGACTTGAATGTTGGTTAGGGGGATCAGGGCAGAGGAGGCCTCCGTGCTCAGGGTACATTGGCTCTAGGCTGGGCAGGGCTTTAGATTCTGCTCAGAAATATATTAGTTCTGTGACCTGACAATTATGAACTCTCTGAGGTATGTGTTTTTTGTGTGTGTCTGTGTGTTTTGTATGTGTGTGTGCGTGTATGTATGTGTGTGTGTTTTGTGTATGTGTATATGTGTGTGTGTGTTTGTGTGTGTATGTATGTGTGGGGGGGTGTGAATATGTATGTGTGTGTATATGTGTGTATTTGTGTATGTATTTGTGTTTGTGTGTGTGGTGTATATGTGTGTGTTATTGTGTATGTATGTGTGGTGTGTATATGGGTATATGTGTGTTTTGTGTGTGTGTGTGGTGTGTATGTGTGTGTTACTGTATATGTATGTGGTGTGTGGTGTGTGTGAGTATACGCGTGTATCTGTTATAGGTCATTGAACATAGGGTCTTACAGATATTAGGCATGCATTCTACCACTCAAATACCTCTCTAGACCCCTTCTTACTTTTCATTTTGAGGCAGGATCTCATCAAGTTTAAGCTCAAGTTGAGCACACACTGGGCTCGAAATCCTCCTGCATCAGTATCTTCAGGTGTATACTACCAGGTAGGGCCAGACTCTTAAAGTGGGGTTAATACAATATTCCTCCTAGACTACTTGGGACCAGTAAGGGGGTGGGGGAGGAACTCTCCTAATCTCCACCCCCTCTGCTAATTACAGCCTCAGCTAAGTTCATGAACAGGAAGGTTTGGTGTCATTAGGGGAACATTGGTGGCGGGAAGCCTTCACGCCAATGCGTATATAGGCAGTTGTGCTAAATCCTCAAGAAAATTAAGACTGTGAAGTTTGTTTCCCTCAACGTTGTGCATATTCAGAGTTAACTTATTGTTTCATCTCTTCCTCTTGAATGTTGTCCTGTTTGCTTCTCCGTTGCTGTGGTAAAACACTGACAAAAAGCAGCTTAGGAGAAGAAAGGATTTAGTTGGTTCATAGGTTACAGTCCATCATGGTGGCCACCATGATGGCAGGAAATCAAGGCAGGAACTTGAAGCAGAGTCTGTGGAGGAACGCTGCTTACTGGTTTGCTTTCAGGATCACATTCAGCTACATTTGAAAAAAAAATCCAGTCCAGACCGACCTGCCTAAGGGTGGTACCAACCACAGTGGGCTGGACCCTCTAATATTAATTAATTAGCCACTGAAGTTTTCTCTCCTCTTCCTGTGTAACTGTAGCTTGTGTCAAGTTGACTGTGGAAGCTAACTAACATACACTGACTTAAACAGCACTCTGGTTCTAATTCATTTTGGACTTCACTAGAGCAGCTGGCTCACAAGGTAAACGATCAGAAAGTATTTTGGATTAAAGTGAAGTGGACTCTTTCATGCTTCTGTGATTGTTGTGTTTAGTTTCTGTTCAGCTCAAAAGACCCAGGAGGAAGGATCATAGGTTATTGGCTGCTGCTATTAGGTTTTCAGTTCTGGGCTATAGCTTGATATTTCGTAAATAAATAAATAAAAAATAAATAAATAAAAACAACAACCCCCAAACCATCAACTGAATGGTGAACCACGAGTCCAAGTGACCTAGCTTTATAAGAGCCAAGTTGAGCTCTGCCTCTGTGTGAAGTTGAGAAAGTTACTCTCCTCCAAGCCTCAGCTTTCTCATCTAGAAGACGAGGGTGAGGAGACTCATCTGCCTCAGAGGGTAGTGTGCAGGTCTAATGTGCTACTCGCTTTAAAGCGCCACTGTGGTGCCAGGCCATAGTGAATGTGTCTGCATTCATTGCTGTGTGGTGGGCAGGGCTCCTTGGGCTGGGCGAACCTCTCTTATCTATAATATTTGGTGAGTTTGATACATCTAAAGCAGCGGGTCTCACCCTGTGGGTTATGACCCCTTGGGGGGTCACATTTTAGATATCCTGCATATCAGATATTTATATTAAAACTCACAACAGTAGCAAACTTACAGTTACGAAGTAGCAACAAAATGATGTTATAGAGGATCACTCCAACACGAGGAACTGTCTTAAAGGGTCATAGCTTTAAGAAGCTTGAGAACCACCGCTCTAAAGGAATACAAAGGAGAAAGAAAGGAGTTTGTTTGCCTCAGGTGCTATACCATGTCCATCCCCTTTAGTTCTGGTTCCGTATAATACGCTCCTGATGATGCTGTGGCCAAGCATTTATGTCTCTGTTAACAGCTGTTCAGGTAGCTGCTCTGGTGTGGAAACTGAAGCTTGAAGTTTATAGATTGAACCTCAAATTACTCATAGCAGCCCAGATTGTTGGACAGAACTCTAATCTCATAAATATTGGGGGGGATACTCCAATTTCCAGAAGCTGGTGGTAAATTTCGAAGCTGAGAGTCAAGGTGGAAAACCCTTCTTTGGAAGTGTTGCAGGAAATACAAGATCTGGATGGGGAAGCTTGCCAGAGGCTCATACCTTGGTATCCCAGCCATCTTCTCTATTGAGGTGGGATGGAGCTGAGGCAGAAATATAGGCCTGGCTGCCCTTTTGGGCATTTGGCACATTTGTCATGACAGCTAAACACTTGGGTGAGAGGATGTTGAGTGGCTGGGGATCAGGTAGGTGATGCTCCAAGCAGCCACTGTTTTGTGATGGGGTACCCTCAAAAAAGCAGCAGAATGCAGCTCCAGAGAAACACCCAGAAAAGGTATTTGTAACCTGTGTGGGTGTGCGGTGGAGGAATTCACTGCTGACAAAGGGATGCTTTTCTTCCGGAAGCCGACTTTACAGTCTGTTGACATGTGCTGCATCCAAATTGGATGGACAGCCTTCTCTTGGAGACGCGTTGCCTGAAACATTTACTGCAGACACTGGAATTGTTCAAAATATTAAGATAAACATTGTTTCTTTGCAGCAAATACAGACTGTGACAGAAAATGCACATATAGAAACACGAGGGATGATTTAAGTCTTTCATAATCCACCAAAGAGAACCAATTAGGCCTTTGCTGCTCTAATTCCATGTTGTCATTTTGAAACACAGTTCAGAATGGCATGCAAACAATTTAATTCTCACTTTTAAATATAACAATTAAGCACAAGCATTTCCACATGGTTTAAAATGTTCATAAACAATAGGGATGGCATTATAACATCCTGTTTACTTCTGCACTTGGTTTAACTAAACCATTGCAGCATTGGCGCACCAATGCTTCAGTGTGTCAGACACTGATCTGTATGTTTTATATTTGTAAGTTCATTTGTTTTTCCGAACCACAGTGTGAGGCGTGTGCTATTCATAATCTCATTTCCAGGGAAGACACAGAAGGGGAGGTCGTTGCTAGAGGTCATGCAGCTGCTGGGTGACAGGGATGAGATTTGAACCAATGCAGTTGGTGCTTCAAGAGCTTTGGGCAAGAATCACCCCCACCCCCACCACACACTGTTCAGGTGCTATGTTCTCATAGATCGTCAGGATTCTCTTCCTTTTTTACAGAGAATTTCCACAAAGGAAGTCTCCCCTCTTTGTTACATTCAGGGATTAGTGCCCTCAGCCCAGGCTGTCTCCAGGAGGCTGGGGCCAATACTGACATGAAAGCCTCTATAGGTAACAGAATCAGCACCAAGACTTCTTTCTGATTCCTCTCTAGTCTCTTACTTTCTATTTCCATGCACACACGTGCATGTGTACACACACACACACACACACACACACACACACACACACACACACAAATATCTTTCTAATGAAGAAAGACAATGCAATCTTTTGAAAGGCCAGTGTCTAGACAGAGTCATTGCAAGTAGAGATGGGGACTTATTAATTATAGCACATTGTTTTCTGCCCATTTCCATATTTATGACTTGGCTTAGAAAGTCTTGGGTTTTTTCAGAAGCCTTTTAAGTGTCTAGAAGGGACATCATATCCCTTTTGTATTTGTCCATAAAAGGAGGATTCTGCATCTGAAGGGTGGGGGTAAGAGTGGCCCACCCATTTCTAGGCTTCTCAGCACAGAGGCACACTCTTTCCTGAGACTCTGTTCCTTAAAATTTAACCTTGACCTACAGGAAACGCGCTCCCCACTCCTACTCCCTAAAGCTTTAGAGACAGCTTCAGGATGGTAAACCAATCCCCAACCTTATCTCCAGGGAAATTCTACTTCGACAGGCAAACTACTAGGTTTCCCTGGGTCCCAGATAGATTTCCATGAGTAGACCTCTAGCCATGAGTGAACAGTAGAGGTGAGAATACAGGTTCCCTATAAAAGGCCTGAGACTCTATCCTCTAAACCAGTTCACACTGGTGGCTAACTGGAGGGCCTCACATAAGATTTCAGATCTGAAGTATTCTTGAGACTCATATGAGTAAGCCCGGGTTCTCAGTTGCTGTTTTATGAGAGGAGATTAGATTGGAAGGGCCTAATCTCATCAATAAATGAATCTGTTGATAGCTTCACTGATAGCTTCATAGTTAAATGAGTATTAGTGGGGGGCATAGTTTCGAGAAAGTGGGTCACAGAGTACCTTTAAAGGGCCTTCCTTGTTTCTAACCCCTCGTGTCTTGCATATCTTGCTCTTGCTCTCTCAGTCTGAACCACTGTGGGGTTAAGCAGTTTTGGCCAAACTCTCTTTGTGCCTGCAAACACTGTAGCAAATGGGCAGATAGATATCTGAAACCATGAGACATACAAACCTCTCCTCCCTTCAGTTGTTTCCTCGGGCATTTCATCACAGTGATGGAAATCAGGCTAGCACCATGGCAGAAGAATCCAAATCACTTAGGGTACATGAGTAATATTGAGAGCTAGGAAAGAAAGGAACAGAAAGGCAGCTTCGTGGAATGTTTATGGGGGGGGGGAAGGGGGGCAGGGGAGGGGACAGCAGACGAGGCCACTGAGAATTTTACTCTCCTTTGATCAAAATAAGATTCTCTGAAACATGACAGACATTGGAATTCTTTGAATGTGATGTTGCAGTGGGGATGAAGTTCTCGGATGAAATTAAGACACATATTTCCCTAAACACTAAATTTGACTACATAGATGTGACCTGGTGGGAATCGAGGGATTTCTCTTTAGTGTATCAATCCTGGGGCAGGTAAGGGTAGTATCTGTGCAGCTGCAGGGGTCAGTCATACATGGAATCTGTCAGACCTGAGAGACCTACTTCTGTCCCACAGCTGTGTGGGACCCTGATAATTTTCTGTTGGCCTCTCTGGGACCTGGTCTTCTAGTGTTCAGTTTGTGATACTGCAGACATGCATGTCTGAGAGACAGATCAAGCCTTGCATCTTGACTAGCTTGGCCGAGGATAGCAACCCATGAGCCAGGAAGTAAGAATTTGATATTCCCCTTTCAAACTAGCCCCTATGAAGAGTGCACATGCTGGGGGTCGAGGCTCCTGGGACAGAATTACAACAAAGTAAATGGAATGTCTGGATGCAGGTGACTTTGCTGGCACAAGCAGATCCAGGAACTCTGCAGGAAGGTGGTTAGCTCTGGTGAAAGCCCATCGATGCCCCATAAATACTAGGGCCTCTTCCAGGTATCTGCAGCTCTCTGTGGCACACAGGCCTTGGCAGTGCACTGCAAATGCCATCAGATCTAGGACGGTACTTGTAGTCATGTGAGGACAGAGGCACAGACAGCCACTGAGTGAGTTGATGAAGTTTGGGCAACACAGTTTATTCTATTTCTGGGCTTTCTTACCACACAGCTCAGGGAAAGCTGTCGTTACTTCATGGAGTGAGATGAGGGAGAAGAAACAAGTTAAGTGTCAGCTGTACAGCACAGTCTTGAAGAAGGTTGGCAGAAGCCACCAACCGTCCCAGCTGCACCACTGACACTCCAGTTCTCCCATGTGGATTCAGGCTTCAGCAGATAGACTGCTTGCCACGTGTCTGCCTTTCCTGGCTCATGTCTCCCAACAGCCATAGATAACTTGGATGAAGTTATTAGTGGATCTGATTGTCTGCCTTCAACACTGTATAAACAGGCATGCTTATCTGTGTGACTTTCTGGCCACCAATGTAAGGATATACGGTAAAGAGAAGGTCTTTATTCACTAACCGAATATGGCATCCTGCTTTCCTTTTTGGGCTATGTGGCTTTGTCTTGGGTAGGTTGGCATGAATTCTTCACAGGCTTTCAGATGTGTCAGTTATAGCAGGAAATCCTGTGGTAGATTTGGCAGGCAGAGAATAAATCAGAGGTCTATACCCTGACTGTTAAGGAGAATGGGAGGCTAATTACCAAGATTACAACCTCATTAACAAAGCCACAAGCCACAGAATCCAAGATAGAGAGCACACACTCACTGTTAGTGGGACCTTATTGGTGGGACTTTGTCCCAAAGACTTGGTAGCATGTTTTAAGGCCGGGTCAGGGTCTGCACAAACATATGCACACATAAGCTCCAGTCTCTACCAGGACTTTCAGAACAGCCTCACTGCAGGCTCCTTGGCACTTTGGCATTGTCATGGTGATATTTTGTTCTGGCTTGTGGAGTGCAGACCTGTCCTGCAAAGGCCATGCTTCTGTCAGACCATGTGAGAACCCAACATGTCCCTATGTGGGATGGGTAATTATGGAGGCCAGACTCATAGGACCTGAGGCGAGCTCGCCATTATTCCATGCTTTCATGTGCATTAGAAGGAGAAATGGAAGTTGCATAGCAACCAACACTTTCTAGATCGTGAGGTGCTCTCCAAGGCACAGATGACAGATGCCCCATGGCAGCTAAGTTGAGACAGGAGGATGCCACTCTCCTGAATGCTTAAGGCAGGTGCTGGACATCTGTGTCTCTGATGGATTCCACGTCTCCCAGAAGGTTCAATCAGAAGCTAGACTTTAAACTTTACCCCAGAGACACAGAATAATTCCAGGGTGGGTTGTGCTTTTAAGCTGGGGACAGGAGAATGGGTTTTAAAGAGGGAAGGTGAGATTGTTCTCAATTTAGTTTACTTGAAATACCTGGTGAAGAGTTTCAGATTCTAAAATAGACGGTAGCTGACACTTGCTTAAGTTTAGGGGCTGAAAAAGAGTAAAATCTAACTCAGACTCCCACCAGGCAACTTCATAGCAACATTTGGAGTTGTGAGGATGAGTTCCAGTCAGGGACAGGATATTTGTGGAATGCAGGGGGCCTGGGAACCAAGCTGCGACTGTGACTGTGTTTCTCAGCTGAGACTTTAGAATATTTTTAGGGCCCTCCTTCCCCAACCCCACCAGCAGTTGATGGTCTGTGCTGTATAAGGTTGCTGGTTGCCATTTTCTTGCCTCAGAAACAATGAATTCTGAGCCTGCAATGAAGCACACATCCAGAGAAGCTCTGCATTCCTCTAAGAAGAATACTCCCTCCCACCTCCCTCACCCACTTTGTGATGAGTAAATCAAGTAGGGGTTGGGGCCCTGTGATGTGGGATTTTGATTTTAAATTGTTTCTGACATAGTTCCGAGATAAAAGCTCCCTAGAAAGGGACCCTTGCAGTGAGACACAACCTCACTGCCTGGCCGCAGCATCAGAGAAATATCAGGAAGAAAGCTTTGGAGCCTTTCCAGCGTCTGCTTTGTTGTTTATGTAGTGGCTATCGATTCTCCAGAAAAGGACCCACACTCTGGGCAGCAAGGAGCTATATTTATGTTAACTCGTGCACTTGATACTGCCTCACTGAGAACAATGAGGCCCCTCTAATCAGGAGGGCCACATATCTTCATTTAACTGGGCTGGTCACAGAGACAGCCCGGTGTCTGGAGCAGGGGAGCTTTGGAAGGGAACCAATTCAGAGTGCAAACTGAGAAACTGAGACTTGGGTTCTCACATTGGGGCGCAAATCACACAGGACAGATTCTCTGCCAGTTGCCCGTGAGCTCTCCTAGGGGTGTAGTGGATGCTGTTGGCTCGGGTGCGCCACCTAGTGCTAGGACTCCGCTATCACTGCTGGCATTTGTGAGCTTTGTGGAGGTGGGGAGGGCGTGGTGTTGTTAACATCCAGAAGAGGGGAATAGTAGTAAGGGCGCGGGGGGGGGGGGGGGGGGGGCGGGGGGGGAGGTCTAAGTAGAAGCTAGTAGTGAGGTGGTGGCACAGGGTGGGGGAAAAGGGGTGGTAGGAAGGTTACAGTGCTGGGATGGAAATGAGAGGGGTGACAGTGGGGAGAGATGGTCATGAGGGCATTCTTGGCGGGGGGGGGGGGGGGGAGGGGAAGAACACAGGGGAGCAGTAGTAATTAATCTGTTTCCTGTTTCATTTTCTCTTCTTTTCTATTTTCCTGTCTCAACTGCCTCAGCTCCCCTGTTCCCACCTGTCTCTTTGGACCTAAATAGATTTCTCTTTTCTGTTTGGAAACCGCACATTATAACTATCTACACATTGTCACCAAAACCAATTTGTGCAAACTAACAGGCTTATCAGTGCCACTGGAATGAGATTAAAACTGCTTCCAGTGAAACAGATAAAAACCAGATGAATGAAGCCTGCTAATAAGACATTAAAGATAATGACGAGAATAACTAACCAGTTGATACAGTTGAGCAGTTACGAGAGCCGGCTGCTTGGGATTAGTAAACTAATAAAAAGAATCCACCTTTAATTCCCCTTTGTCATTGAGATATAATCACATCCGAATCATCATAGTTTGGTTACTATTTATCTGTGAGAGCATCAACACTCCTTTCTCAAAAGTGCTTAGGGGTGGGGAGAATCAGAGAAAGAAGAAAGACAATTGCTTTGGGGAAAAACTCTTATTCCTGCTTTTTTTTTTTTTTTTTTTTTTTTTTGACTGAAGAGGGATGTTTAATGCCCTGCTTGTGTTTGTGTGTTGATTGTGCAGGTACACTCTTGTTTGTCTCGCCTCCGAGAGGGGCCAGCTTATAGCCAGCCTGCTTTACATCACACAGTCAGTTAGCTAAGTATCACGCTAACAAGTCACATGAAGACAATCTGAAAATTGCATGTCTGCTGGTAACATCTTGGGGTTGGCCATGGTCACTGTAGCCCTGGTCTCTGGCTTTTCATTGCAGTGGAGAGCCTTTCAGACAGCCTGCAGCTGGGTGGATGGATCTTCCTGCCTCACTGGATGTGAGTTAATGGGGAGGGAATGTGGAAGAGAGAGAAGTCATTTACCATTGAGTTAGAGCTTCCCCAACCGTATTCAGTTGGAGTTTTCCCAAACCTATGTTATGCAGGCTCAGTGTTGTGCTCCCGGAAGGCAGGTGAGTAAGAACTCTGCTTTGCCCTCCAGGGCAGGAAGAGGAATAAACAAAGACTAGATGACAAGTGGACAAGTCCAGTGACTCTGTGATTATACGGTGCACCACAGATGCCTGGAGGAGGGAGCTGCTCTCTGGAGGAGCCAGGGATGGCTGCTCAAAGGAAGAACTCTTTGAAGTGGGTATGAAAGGCAGAATGGGCTTTTGCTAGAGGGAGAAACGGTGTAGGGCAGAGATGGAGTAATTGCACAAATGGCCATGAAAGGCCCTGCTGTGTTGTGGGAAGAAATGCTTAGAGGGAGGGGAGAACCTGGGAACAGCTGGGAGAGGAGGCCGCAACGAGGCCAGAGGCCTGCATTCCATGCTGATCTTTCAACATGGATCCTTACCAGTTCATCAGGGTCACTCTGATCAAACCTGTTGTGAATGGATTAAAGGGAGAGATGAGTGGAGTCAGAAGGAAACCCTGAGGTGGCAAGAAGTTCCCCGCTTACCTTTTGACTGACTGCATCATCTCTACTAGCTCTTGCCTTGAGCATCAGTTTTAGCGTCTGCAAGCCCAGGATACCCAAACCTTCTGGGGTTGCTGGAAAGTTTAGAAGTCATGCCAAGCGTCAGGTCCCCAGGCTCTGTAGTTCTTCAGAAGTCCTGCTGTGGGCAGGAATTAGGGTAGGATGCTGACGTCACAGCTAGCATGATTGTGGGCGCCCTTGAGCTAGATGGAGTAATTGCACAAATAGCCAACAGTAGTTGGAGAATCACTATAGTATGTATGGGGCAGAGAGAAGAGCAGAATGAGAACACATGTTGGAGAGAGACACTTCCTGTCTGTGAGGTGCTTTGCTGACTGAGATGGAACTTAATGGAACAGACACTATATAAGAGAGACAGCAGGTTAGGGGTGACACTCATCTCAGATATCTTACAACAACCGTAGAGACCCAAAAGCGATGAAAGACTGCACCATTCCCAGAATGTTGGAGATGCATCCACTGTTGTCCAGAACTCATCAAAACAAATATGTATTGAATAAACCAATTAGACAGGAAATGGGACAAGAAAGCAAGTGGAGGTGGCCACATGGAGGGATGGCTTGCCAAGGGAGGGGAGAAGGTATGCAGGGGGAAGGCATGTGGGGGGAGGGGGAGGGCATGATAGAGGAGGGAGTAGGGGGAGGGCATGCCAGAGGAGAGGGAGAGTGTGCCAGGTGAGAGGTGAGGGGCTGAGGGCAGTCCAGGGGAAGGGGGAGGGTGCGCCCAAGGTCTCATAGATATGGATTTTGTCTCTGGCTCTGTTCTATCTAGATTGAGAGTCTGAGTTAGCTATGTAGTCTTTGTAAGCTGAGACACCCTCGTTTATAAAACTGAGCCAGTAATATGAAATAGGCAAATCATTTGTGCCTTGCAGGCTCTAGTTTTCCTTACAAGTAGTTTTTAAAATAGATTGTATTGATAACCATGGGAAAATGATTGTTTTTCAAGGAATTTAGAACTTTGTTATCCCTAGAAAACAGTCAACTAATTCAACCTTAATCAGAAAATCAGAGAACTGCTTTCTAATAGCTCTTGAAAATACGACTGTATCTGACAATTTGTTAACTCACAATCAAGCACAGATACAAAGCCTGCATGTGTTCAGAGGGGCAGTCCTCTGAAGAACTGATGGACAAGATAAAATGCTTTAACAAGGAGAACAATCCAAAAATAGTTTCAAAGCACAACACTGCTGAATAACACAATTTCACTGTTTAAGATATGAAGCTAAGATTACCAGTTCTTTATTTTTATACTCATTGTTAATGTTCACAAACATGTTCAAAATGCCATTGTTTCTAAGTAGGAATTTCAAAGAATTTTTTGAGTGTTTTAAGTCAAGATCTCCTTCCTAGAGCCAACCCCATCCCAGCCATCCTGCCAATTCTCCTGACCATAGAGAAGGTGGATTTCCATAAAAGGAAAACAGGGTGACAAAATATAACTTTTATAATTAAAATGTTTGATTGAAAAACCAGAGGTACAGCTATTTACAGTTCTGTTTTACAAGTGACTATATTTAAAAGTATATTCACTTTACAGAAATTATTATGGCTACAGAATATACACAAATGTGTGTTCTGAGACAGGGTTTCATGTAACCTAGGCTGGTGTCAAATTTACAATTCCACTGCCTCAGCCATTTGAGTCACTGTGCCAAACTAGAATGTATGCATTCTTTTTTTTTTTTTTTTTTTTGGGGGGGGGGTGGATTCTTGCTCCTGCAGTGAAGGAAGCCCGGGTGTCTCCGAATCCGAAACATGTTCTCACTCTGGTCTAGAAAGATGCCGCCCCTGCTTCCCAAGATTCCTGGCTGGGACAAAAGATGAGGACAATTTGAAGTGGAATCTTAAGGGTTCTTCGGAGAGTCAGTCATGTTGGATAGTGTTTTGCTGGGCAAACACATGAAGGAGTGTTTTCCTGAAGTGGACACAGGTGAGAGACTAAGGCAGACTCGTGAAATACCCTTCACTGAAGCAGACATAAGAGAGAAGATGTTCTGCTAAAGCAAACACATGAAAAAACATGTGGTGAAGGGTTCTTTGCTAACAGCACACATGTATTGGTCCGTCTTACATTGTGTAGTTGAGCTGCATTTGTTGGGACTCTGTGGACTCAGGCTGATTGGATGCATGTGCTGAGACAAGTCCTGTGCTGAGGCAAGGCACATGTAGGACATGTGATGTTTGGAGGGTATAAATGGGACTCAATGGAGTGATGGAGAGAGCTTGACTTGTTAGTACAGCTAGCTGTGCAATGCTTGTGGGTCTTGAGTCTTCACTGATCTTCCCTTCCCTGAGAGAGGCACAACATGTAGAACTTCTTCTAGTGTTCCTGCTGGTCCCTCCTGGTGACTCAAGATGAGGCTGAGGCCTGGCTGTTTCTGCTAGGTTGTGTCACCACTCTTGCTAACCCAACTCTACCCAAATGGACTGCTGGTGTATCCATGAAGTGTTTGTGGGTGAATCAAGCTGCTGCTGCTGCTGACCTGTGAGCTGAACTGCTGATTTCCAGACAACACAGATGGGAGTTACTCCAAAGAACCTTTCTAAACAGGTCCACTTCCCCTATATCTTTTCTTTTCCACTACCTCTGGTGGGTGATGGGCTACAAGGTTAAAGCATTCAAAAACCATCATTAAAAACAGGATTTGAAAAATTAAAGTTTCAACAGTTTCCCTGGTATTCAGGGGAAGCAGAAGCATCTGAAGACACCAACTCCTTTCTGTCTAACTCTAGGGGTGTATGCCTCTATGGTTCACAGTCTCAGGTTAAGGGGAGGCTTCAGCTAGAATCTGTTTCTCATCTGAGGACAGTCCTTAAAGCAAGAAGACAGGACCAGGGGAGGAGTCTGACATGCAGACACTCCTTGTTGCGTTTCTGGAAGAATGTTCACCACTTGGTTTGGGACACAAGGCCTGCTCATAGGCTGAAGTGAAACCAGTGTATTGAATTGAAGGTCTGAAATAACAAGATTTAACTTTGGGAAGATGTAATCACTTAAAGTGTGGGAGAATGCAGAAATTATTCTTTTATTCATTTTTACTGGTTATTTTATTTATTGACATTTCAAATGTTATTCCCCTTCCCAGTTTCTCCTCCACAAACCCTCTACTCCCTAACCCCTGCCTCTATGAGGGAGCTCCCTGCCCTCCACTCTCACCTCAATGCCCTAGCATTCTCCTATGCTGGGTCATGGAGCCTCCACAGAACCTAGGGTCTCCCCTCTTATTGATGTCAGACAAGACCATCCTCTGCTGCACATAGAGACATGGGACCCTCCATGTGTGTTCCTTGATTAGTGGTTTAGTCTCTGAGAGCTTCGGGAGGTCTGGTTGGTTGATATTGTTCTTCCTATGAGGTTGTAAACCCCTTCAACTCCTTTAGTCTTTCCCCTAACTTCTCCATTGGGGTCCCTGCTCTCAGTGCTATGTTTAGTTGTGTTCATCTGCATCTGTGCTGGTCAAGCTCTGGCAGAGCCTCTCAGGGGACAGCTGTACCAGGCTCCTGTCAGCAAGTATTTCTTGACATCAGCAATAGTGTCTGAGTTTGATGTCTGCAGATGGGATGGATCCCTAGGTGGGGCAAAAACCAGAATTACTAAAAATAAAAGCAGTATACCAAATGCATTAAAGTAAAATAAAATGTCCTCTCGAAACATCAAAAAGGACACACGTGAATAATTATTCATTTCTTGTGTATCAATCTGGGATGTCATAAGTTACATTGATTGCCACCTTTACAGGATCTGGGGTCATTTGGAAGATGAACCTTCTATGTGTGTGGCATCATCTCCTGCTACGGCTTTCTAGATTGCACCAAAAGGATAAAGCTCACCAAGCTTCTTGGGTGTGGATGTCATGTGGCCAGCTGCCTCCTGCTTCCATGCCTTCCCTAACGTGACACAGTGAACTGTACCCTCAAACTGAGAGCCAAAGCAAACTCCTCCTTCCTCAAGTTGCTTCTGTCAGGGTATTTTATTGCAGCAATGAAAAGTATCTACAACACTATGACAGGATCATTTCTCTAAAGAAAGAAATTTTCCCTGTGGGTCTTATTCACTTTCCCCATAAAATTGCAGTCTTCTTCAAAACTATCTTTTTTTAATTCAATATTTTATTTATTTACATTTCAGGTGTTACCCTCTTTCCCCATTTCCCCCCACCCCCATTAGTCCCCTATCCCATTCACCCTCCTTCTTTTTTGCCTTTATAATGTTTACATGACATGCAAGTATGAAGGTCAGTTCTAGGTTGAGGAACTAGCAAGACAATAGATTCAAATAGTCAAGGAACAAGCAAGACAATAAATCCAGATAGTCAAAGAACACACAGGACAATAAACAGAGCCCCAGGATCACTCCTGTGATCACTATTTCTAAGGACTTATCAGGATGACCAAAATATCTGCGTCTACTTCCCTGTCCTAGCCCAAAGTCATTTTCATGCCTGAAGCCTACTTCTTTGTCCTAGCTTAAGTTTTAAATTTTTGCCTGTAATTACTTTGTTCTAGCTTAGAATCTAGATTTCTGCCTGAAATTACTTCTTTGTTCTAGCCTAATATCATAATCCTGCCTGCAGCCCATTTCCTTGTCCTTGGCCAATGTCAGATTCCTGTCAGGCAGCCTCAAAAGCTCTCCACATCCCCCCCTCTTCTTTTTATTACGTAAACCAGACTGAGTCTGTCTTAGATTGTTCTGACAAGAAAGCATTCCTTACCTGTTGTAGAATATGCATTATCAAAAGCAATGCATTTATGTCTTAGGTTGGTAAGGCTTTGTGCAGAATCTTACCCATCCTTGGCTTTCCAGCCTGTTAAATTAATAACTGTCTGGGGGTCCATTTTCAGTTTCAAGTCATGTCCTTTGGCTGCCAACCTGTTGATGTAGTTAGAGACAAGCTTTAACACAATGAACAGGAATAAAAATATTCACAGGACAAGAAGGGCTAGCATGATCAGGCTATATATGACATTCTTGAGGTTTCAACAAAATAGAAATACTGACCTCAAGCCATGGATAATTTCATTGTCATTATCTGCAACATCAAAGCTCAACAGAGCAGCATTCTTTAAATTCATAATCTCACTAAGCAAAGTTAAAACACCCAGAGAGGTGTTAGGATTATGCCAAATACCCTACAGGTGTCTTTAAACTTTTTTCTAATAATAATTACTATCATTGTAAATTTTAGAAGTAACACCACTACATCCAATAATTTGAATTGTATATAGAGCATCAATCTGTAGTTCCAAACACCTATATAAATCCTCTTGTATACTCAACACATTAGTAACATATTTTGCTAAATGGTTAACAAAAGTAGCTGTCTTAACTTCTTGTGTCACAGCAATTGCAGAAGCAGTGGTGCTAGCAATTAATATAATTAAAGCTGTTATACCAGCAATAATCAAGCCCACTACCCTCTTGCTTCTGCTTAAAGCCTACCTCACTTCTTCCAGCACTTTCAAGATTTTTCAGGAATCAAGGTTTTCTAATACTCAGGGCAGTAAGACAAAAGCTGGTTGATAGACCCCCGTAACAGACATGCCAGGTTTCAACACATTAATACAATTAGAAAGTATATAGTCAATGCAACTTACAATAAATACTGTAGAAGAGACTAAACCAATTTCAGTTTGACAATTATAAGAGCCTTAACACATGCACTAATCCTTGTTTGAAGTTCAGATCCTGTCCCAACTTTATCTCTTGCTATCATAACAACTGCAGCTAACTTCCATATATGTCTCAGAAAATGTCCAGATCCTGCCTTCCAAGTGAAGACTATTATTTCCAATATTGGATTGATTTCTAGACCAGTACATGATTGAAACTGAATAACTGGTCACCTTTAAGAAAAATACAAGAGTCATTATAATTTCTCTTTTTGATTCTCTGTCCTACAAGGTCTAAAAACTTGAGGCAAGACAGCTTGTTCGATCTGGGATATAGGCAAGCAAAGGTGGGTCAGGAACATATGTCCATTATAGCCAGACAGTCCCTCCTCCAGTCTCTGAACCACATTTTATCTCTGTACTTGCTCCTGTGAGTATTTTGTTACTCCTTCTAAGAAGGACCGAAGCACCCACACTTTGGTCTTTCTTCTTCTTGAGGTTTATGTGGTCTGTGAGTTGTATCTTAGGTATTGTGAGCTTTCGGGCTAATATCCACTTATCAGTGAGTGCATACCATGTGTGTTCTTTTGTGATTGTGTTACCCCACTCAGCCTGGAGGCTGGCATTTCCAAACTCAGATTTCAATGGGACATTGTACTGGCTGGTTTTGTGTGTCAACTTGACACAAGCTGGAATTATCACAGAGAAAGAAGCTTCAGTTGAGAAAATGCCTTCATGAGATCCGCAGTAAGGGATTTTCTCAATTAGTGATCAAGGGGGGAGGCCCCCTTGTGGGTGGTACCATCCCTGGGCTGGTAGTCTTGGGTTCTATAAGAAAGCAAGGTGAGCAAGCCAGGGGAAGCAAGCCAGTAAGAAACATCCCTCCATGGCCTCTGCATCAGCTCCTGCTTCCTTACCTGTTTGCGTTCCAGTCCTGACTTCCTTTGGTGATGAACAGCAATGTAGAAGTATAAGATGAATAAACCTTTTCCTCCCCAACTTGCTTCATGGTCATGTTTGTGCAGGAATAGAAACCCTGACTAAGACAGAGATTAACGTCTAGTCCATAGCAGACAGCACAGAGATAGCACACACTGGCATGTTGGTACTGTTTGTCATTGAATCCTACAAAAATATTCCCTGCAAACATTTGGGACTTGACTGCTTTAACAACAGATTCTCTTTATATGGAGTGGTAGAGCATTCTGGGTCATACTTTGTGAATAATATGCCCTCAACTGCATTTCATCCAGAGGTCTTCCTCACGGGTTTCTTTTTAAGATTTTTGTTTGAGATTATAATATGATTTCACTATTTTCTTCCTCTTTTCTCCTTTTAATTCCTTCCATTTCTCCTTGCTTTCTTTAAAATTCATATGTAGGGCCGGGCTGTGGTGGCACATGCCTTTAATCCCAGCACTTGGGAGGCAGAGGCAGGCAGATTTCTGAGTTCGAGGCCAGCCTGGTCTACAGAGTGAGTTCCAGGACAGCCAGGGCTACACAGAGAAACCCTGTCTCGAAAAACAAAACAAAACAAAAAAAACCCAACCAAACAAACAAAAAATTCATATGTAGGCATAATGTTATTGTGTAAAGATTATCTTTATATTATTCAAATACTGATTTCTGTGCCCCCATATCTGGTTGTAATCTTTATTCTGAGACTCTCCTGTCTCAATATTGTGTAAACATTGTTCTTCAATTATTCCTTGATTGGTCTACTAATCAGCCAATGACTGAGCAGGAGAGAGAATAGGGTTGGACTTCCAGCCAGGAGAGGGGGAGGAAGAGAGATGACGTGGGGATTCAGCTATGAGGAGTGGGTCCAAGAGACACCATGAAAAAATAGCTGGAGCCGAGAAAGCCATAAAATGCAAGTATCTCAGAGATTTTGATTAAGAGGTAGTCAGATTATTTTAGAGGACTAAAAAGATTAATACTACTCACTTGTTGTGCCTTATGGTAGTTAAATAAATAAAACAGTCCAGTTATAATTATTTGGGAGCTAGCCAGGATAAGAGAAAACTGTAGCATTTATAAATTTGCACTAACATTCATGGATACCTTTTTTTTTGAAAAACTAAATGTAGTTATGGCTGTGTTCCTAAATACATAAATGCAACCTTCTCAGTCTCTGTGTTACTAGTGTGTATCTGTTTCGGGACTGACCGTTTGGTGTCTGGATAATTAATTGGTGTGTTCTTCCCTGTGGAAGATGGTTTCTCCCATTCTCAGCATTCCCTAGTTGCTTGTAGTTTTGTGTATTGAGGCCTTCTTGGCTTTTCTGGTCCATGTTAACATGTCTATTGTTGTGTCTCTTGTTCAGTTAGTGAGGTGTCATAGGTGTAGCTTCTGCTATTTCTAAGAAACAGAAAACTCCCTACTCCTCTGGCACTTACAATCTTTCCTCCCCACGCCCCTCTTCCTCAATGATCCCTGAATCTTAGGTGCAGGAGTTGTGTTGGAGATGAATCAGGTGTGCCTTGGCTCCACAACTCTGCATCCTGATGGGTCGTAGTTTTCTATAATGGTCTCCATTTGTTGCAAAAGAAAGTTTCCTTAACCAGGGGTAAAGATGGCTACATTTACCCTGGCTGGTTTCTTCCTTTTCTTTTCTTGGTTTTTGGAGACAGTTTCCCTGAGTAGCACTGGCTGTTCTGAAGTCCCTCTATACACCAGGCTGGCCTGAACTCACAGAGATCACTTGCCTCTGTCTCCTGAATGTTGAGATTAAATGTGTACACCTCCACTGCCCAGCACCCACTGATTTCCTAATTTGCATTATGGTCTTATTTTATTTTCAGAGAATATCTCATATATCCCATGCTAGCCTCAAACTTCCTGTGTTGACTAGGATGACCTTGAACCCTGCCACCTACCTTTACCTCCCGAAGCTAAGACTATAGGTATGTATGTGGTTTATGTACCCAGTGTATGTGGTGCTGGGATACAATCCATGGCTTGGTGCAAGCACTCTACCAACTGAGTTATATCCCCAGTCCATGTTTCTTAATTAATTAGTACATTGTTGTTTTTTTTTTTTTTACTTCAGTGTGTATTAGTTTTCTTGTTGCACACAACCCCAGATACCTGACAAAAACAACTTAGGGAGGACAGATTTGTTTTGGCTCATGGTTCCAGGGTACAGTCTGTGGACCAAGGAAGGTATGATGCCAGGGGTATGAGACAGTGACCACATAGCATCTACAGTCAGGAAGTAGAGAGTGATAAATTGAATATATATATATATATATATATATATATATATAAACCAACTCAGGACTCAGCTTGTGGGATGGTGCCTCCACATTCCCACCTCAATTAAGAAGTCTGTAGATTCCCTCACAGACTGGAGATTTCTTTCCGTGGTGCTTCTAAATCCCATCAACTTGGCAATCAAAATTCACATCATGCAATGTGTCTAAAATTTGTATCCTGTCACTGCTGTAAGTACAAGTAACAATTTTCACAGTGCAACTATGTATCAGATCTGTAGCATTTAGCACGAGAGCAACCGTTTTACACAGACTGTGACCTTGAGCCTGCAGCATGTAATTTCACTTTGTCTTTATGAATTGCATTTAAGAAACATTATTGTAATGGATGGGTTTTCTGTTTAGAATGTCAGGGTACAAATGTGAAACCAACGCCATGTAACTTGATGTGGAGTTCTGAAGCTAATAGAGACAATACTCTCTCTTTTTTGAAGATGCAAAGAGAAATGTCCCCCCATGAGCTCTGGAGTTCCAACACTTGGTTACCAGTTTCACCAGTTGGGAGTGCTGTTTGGGTGTAGCTTTACTGGAGGGAGGACATACTTGGGGTGGGCTTTGAGATTATATAGCCTCATTCTATTTCCAGGTCTCTCTGTGAGTCCTGCTTGCAGTTGTTGTGAATTCTCAGTGTTCTGCTCCTGCTGCCATTCTGGATGCTGCTCTGCCTCCTGACCACCATAGACTCTTACCCCCTGGAACCATCAGCATAAATAAACTTTTTTTCTATAAGTTGCCTTGGTCATTATGTTTTATCACAGCAACAGAAAAGCAACTAATATATTTTCATAGCTGTCTAGTTGTGCACTTTACATATATTTAAGAAAAACTTGCAATGGGGAGTAGGATTTAGAGACACACTTATAGGTTTAGCTGAAAAGTCAGGTTTCCTGTCATTGTGAATGAAGCTACTGTAACTGAACTTGCTAAACCCACATCACGGGAGCAGTCTGCAGATGGGGACTAGCTGCAGCAGATGATGACCCAGCGGGTGTCAGAAGGTAAGTACTCACCAACAAAATAATGTGTCATGGGTATCTTGGCCACTAAGTTTCTTAAGTATATAAACTCAACATTTAATATCTTACTAATGGTTTGGGGGCAGTGTGTTTCAAGGGGTCAATAAAAAGCATCACAGAGTAATAAAATACACACAATACAAATCAGTTGTCATTTATATTACACAATAGTTATAGGTTATATAATAAACTGAATATTCTGAAGCAGTGTTCAGAATAGTCTCTGGGATCTGTGTAGGACAGCCAAGTGAATTTGTCTGCATGTGTTCTAGCCTGGGATTTCTATCACGTCTATAGTTGTGTGACTTGTGTCTGAGCATGGCTGCCTGACACCTTATCCTGGTCTCAGTGCAATCTGCTGCTGGTACACAGAGCGGCCAGCAGGGGCAGCAGTGCTGAGCATGCGTCAAGCTTAACGCAGAGGAGTTGCAGGCCTCATTACTACCTACTTGGAGGCCCCTTCTTTTAATCAGTGGCTTCATACTGTCCTGGATAGTACTGTGGGCTGCGTGAGTCTTGGCAGAGGTTGGGACACCGCTTGTCATTTGTTCCATTTTACCACCTGTCAATCTGAATTCTGTCCGTTACATATTGGTAAGCCAGACCCCGACAGACGCTACAGTTACAAAGCAGAAGTTACCGAAATCTGTTTATCTTAACGTTTTGTTCTTTAAAAATGATTCTGCGATGACTGTTACATAGTGCTGACTGAGGCAGCAGGCACAAACTGGGAGTGTTCCAAGCAACTAGGACACATGATCACAACAATAAAAGGTGTTGATTCTATTTGTATTTCTCTCATAATTGTTCCATGGTGGTGATTAAATAAAGGGTTAGAAGCTTAAACACACATTTTATCTACATAGATTGAAACTAACAGAAAGCTGCAAAAATTAGATTAGTTCTAGGGAATTCCATGCTTCTCAAGCAGGCGTGTGTATGTGTGTGTGTGTGTATGTGTGTGTGTGCAGGGGGAGGGGAGAAGGAGGGTGGACTGTGGTATGTGTGGGAGAGATATTGATTGAATCCTGGGCCAGTAATCATTGTCAGGAAAAGGTGGCCTATTTGACTCAGGCTCCAGGTGTCTACCATCATTCACAGTTCCAGGTCTGTTCCAGTGAGTCTGTTCTTGTGGATTCTGCCTGGCTGTGCCCACACAGTGTTTGCTGTTGTCTGTTTGACCTGTGGTTCTCATTCGTTACTGTCTTTTGCTTCACTTATGTTAAAGCTGACATGCATTGTCTAAAAAAAATTAGTTGTGTTTAATTTTAGTTTTAAATGTAATTTATATGTAGGGTATTTTTCCTGCATATCTATGTACATCACTTTCATGTCTGGTGCTGCTGAAGACCAGAAGAAGGTATCTGATCTTTTGTAACTGGAGTTACAGATGGTTATGCACTGCCATGTGGGTGCTGGTCTCTCAAAGAGCAGCCAGTGCCCTCAGTCCCTGAGCCATCTCTATACCCCTATTTATTTTTGAGAACTTTGAACATGATCTCTACACCTATATCACTCTTCCCTCTCCCCTTAACTCCTCCCATGTCCCCCTCCAAAATTTATGGTCTCTTTTTTATTATTGTTATAGATGTGTATATGTATGTGTATATGTATGTGTATATGTATGTGTATATGATGTATATGATGTATATGTGTATATAATGTATATAATGTACATGATGTATATGATATATATGATGTGTGACGTATATGATGTATATGATGTATATAATGTACACAATGTATATGTGTATATGATGTATATGATATATATGATATATGATGTATATGATGTATATGATATATGTATATGATGTATATGTTTAACTTACTGAGTCCATTTAGTTTATTCATATGTACATGTGTCCAGGGCACTTGGGATTGGACACCCTATATTGAAACTCATTCCTGGAGGAAATTAATTTCTTCTCTCTCAGCAGCTGTTGACTAACTCTTCAGCTAGGGAGAGAACCATGTGCAATTTTATCTGTCCATATTGGCATGACATGCATCCTCTTAGCACCACACATACTTGTGGCATTGAAACCGACTTACCCATCTGTGAACCTTGCTGACAGGGAGAAGAGTGTGTACTTGGGTCTGAATTGGCTGGAACAATCCCAGCTCTCAGTTTCCCGTCTCCTCGGTACCATAAAAAGAAAGTTCATTTCATTGTTTGGGGCCATACACGCTTTCCAAGGGATTTATACTTTCATAGGCATTGTGTTGGCTAGTGTTTGTCAGGTTGACATAAACTAGTATCGCCCGGGAAGACGGGTGCATGCCTCCATCAGATTGGCCTGTAGGCAAGTCCTTGTGCCATTTTTCTTGGTTAAATATGGTTGTGGGAGCATGCATCTCACTGAGGGCCATGCCACCCCTGGGTAGGTGGTCCTGGGAAGTATAAAATAAGCCTTAGAGCAAGACAGTAAGTATTCTTCTACAATTCCAGCCGCTGCCCCTGCTCAAGCTCCTGCTTTGACTGTCCTCGGTGATTTACTGTGATGGGACCTATAAGCTAAATAAACTCTTTCCTCCCCAGTTGCGTTTGTCATGGTGTTTATCACAGCTATAGGAAACAAGGTAGGGCAGATGTCTCCTTGGCCTGTAGGCCAATAGGGAGGTAAAGCAGTGTGTGTAGGTCATGTTTTAATAAACTCTTTCCTGGGCCTTGTTAATTTACTGCAGACTTTCAACACTAGCTGATGTTAGTTTTGCTGTGATGTTGTGGGTGGCAGCAGTTTGGAGAGTTCCACATACTTTTTACATTAAAAAAAAAGTTTTATGTTATTTTATCCAGGTGCTTATACCAACAGAAATGAACAAATAAGCGATTCAAGGTAACACAACGTTCGCTTGTGAAGTCACACTGTATTTGTATGTAACAACAATTACTACACTTTCATTACTCTGCCTTTTCACTCATCGAACTCACTTAGCATTCAGTGTGTGCTAATGAATGTCTATACCCATTTCAGTCACTCTGTGAGAGCAGGGAGCCTCACTCTGACCTCTAGGAGTGTAGACATGGGGAGAGGTTCACATACTTTGTCAGAGTGTGCCCACTGCTCCAACCATAGAGTACAAAGACACACAGACGGAGAAAAATGTCTAGATCAGGAGTGTTTCCACGAGCTCTGAAGAATGGGCACATGCCTGAGTCTAGGCTCTGATACCCTTGTTGGATGGAGCATCGAGTGGGAAAGCAATCCACCCACAGTTAATACCATCAGTGAAATTAGTCACATGGACAGTGGGGCCACTTCTGAGCTCCGACATTCTGTTTTCTCTGTTGGGGATTAGGTAAGGTTACAGCAGAGAGGTAATCTTACCTCTCGAATTTCTTCATTGAGTGTCTTTCTGTGACATATGAAGTTTGCATTCGATGCCTTTTTATGGGCTTCCATAGTGTCCTGAATTTCTCCTAACGGCACAAACATAAATTCGAGTTTCAAGTTTTAAATGCTAATTTCACCCATAAATTCTAAGTTCCTTGAGGACAGGGACTGGAAGGGCTTTTCCTTCATGGTTATTGCTCTGCTACCTGGCACAGCCTGTGCAATATAATAAGCTCTCCGTATTTATTGAAAGAATGAATGAATAAATAAATGTATAGAGTCGGGCTATGTAAACCGAGACATAATTTTCTCCCAAAGCTGACCAGGGTTCTTTTAGAATGCTATTAGCTAAAGCATTTTTGTTTTATAGCCTTCATTTCTCATAAAACTTGATGTTCTCCAAAGTATTTTTAAAATTTGCTTCAGATGGCAGGCAGTGACTTTCTCCCTCATAAGACCTCATCAAAATGATGGTTTGGGAGCATGCAAAGCAGTGGCCCATCCGAGTAGTGAGTGCAGAGAGAAGCCAGATAAGCCTCGGGATCTTAGACATTGAGCCAGGATGAAAACCATCAGGTAGAGAAGACTGGGAGGCAGTCCAGACTTGGTCGGTTGCTGGGTGGCACTGCAGTAGATGTAAACCTGGCCTGCTGATAAAACCTGGACACCCTTGCAGTTAGAAGTCAAGGTGGAAGAAGGGTAATGCAAAGAAAGAGTCATTCAAGATCAGCTGTGGTAAGATTTGACAGTTGTACCTACCCTCTACCTTCTGTTCCTGTCCCCAGAGTGGCAAGCAGATGCCATGGAAACACTCAGACATTCTTCTCTAGAGAACTCTCTGGAGCAGGCAGTATGAAGTTGCTGATGCCCTCCTTCTAATTCCACAAAGCCTAGAGTGAGCTGTCATTGGTAAATCCATCCACTTTTGTACTAGCTAGTTTTATGTCAACTTGATACAAGCTAGAGTCACAAGAGAGGAGGAACTGTCAATTAAGAAAATGCCTCCATAAGATCTGACTCTAGGCAAGCCTATAGGGCATTTTCTTAATTACTGACCAATGTGGGAGGGCCCAGGCCATTTTGGGTCCTATAAGAAAGTAGGCTGAGCAAGCCATAGAAAGCAACCCAGTAAGCAACACCCGTCTGTGGCCTCTGCATCAGCTCCTGCTTCCAGGTTCTTGCCCTGCATGAGTTCCTTCCCTCACTTCCTTCAATGATGGACTATAATGTGGAAGTGTAAGCCAAGGAAACGCCTTCCTCTTCAAGCTGCTTTTGTTCATGGTGTATCACTATAGCAATAGTAGCGTTAAATGAGACAAGTGCCAAAGGCTTCAGCCTTCCCACCAAGAAAAGAACTCTGGAGGAAAAACCTGCCTGTAGACACATGAACAAGGAAGCCCACTTATCTCCAAATGGTTAGAGCTTCTCAGCTCCCTAATGTCAAAGAGGACCCCAAAACATGAAGGACTAAAAGGACTAAGAATACAGATCAGGTTCACTGGAAGCAGGCTCAAATTAAATCTGGCTTCAGATTGCCAACAACAACAACAACAACAAAAAAAAAAAAAAAAAAAAAAAGAGGATAGAATTACTAACATGGTGAAGAAAATCTACCCCATGGAGAATGATTGTCAATAAGCTGAACAGAAAGCCCATCTTGCATTAAGTAAAGGGAGGGAACATGGCAGAAGTAAAAAACAAAATCACACTTGTTGTGACAAAGACCCTAACTCTCATCACCTGAATACAAGCTTTGTGTTCCCTCCAAAGTCATGGGGAAATAGTTGTTCTACCAGGAATCCCATTTTAGGGTTCTCCCGTCCTCTCCCCTTTGCTTCTAGGTGGGGACTATTCGTAGGGATGGGATGTGGGATGCTTTCTTCATGGCATCTGAAGAAAGGGTTGCTTGTGGTTTGAATATGGAATGTTCCCTTGTTTGTTTGTTTGGCCTTGGCTGGTGGTACTGTCTGGGAAGGTTGTGGAACCTCTGAGAGGTGGGGCCTCGCTGGAGGAAGTGGCTCACTGGGGCAGGCCTTGAAGTTTGATAACCTGGCTTCATTTCTCATTGCCAATTTTGCTTCCTTACTGCAGATGCACACCCTGGACTGCAAGTCAGAATAAACTCTTCCTTAGCTTGCTTGTCAATTATTTTGCCACTGCAATGAGAAAAATAACTGATTTAAGGCTTTTGAGCAGATTGTGTCCCTTTTCTTCCTTTTCTGACCAAGCCAAAGAATTTGTAAAGGCTCGGATGATGTAGGACCCCCAAAGTCAGAGGTGTTTCTCAGTCATTCTGTAGGCAAAGGTTAATGCATGCTGTGGTGAGTGGAGAATGTTTGAAGTTTACTTACCGTAGCTGTATGCAGCATTGGGCTAACTAATTCAATTGGCAAGATATAACTTTAAAAATCAACAGGAAATGAGGGAAGTGTCTCAAGACCTGGAAAAACTAGGAAAAGAGAATTTGGGAAAGTTTAGATGATATCAATCTAGAAGTTCTATGAACTAAAAAGGATTTTTAAAGGGATAGTGTACATCACAAAGAAGAGAATTCATCAACTGCTGTACTAGAAGAAAGTCCATAGAAGTGAAAATGAAGTTTCAGATAAAAACCAAAAGGATCAATAAAGTTCGGATAGCTAGCTGAATGCGTTAACAGCCCAGACTCATTCACACTAAACTTCAGAATGCTAAAAGATTAAAAAGTGAGAGTCTGGTAAATCAGGCTTTAAAGGAAAAATAGTCAGACTGTCTTGTGGTTTCTCAGCAGCCTCACTGGGTGCCTATAGTCAGTGGAGAGTTAATTCAGTATTTGAGAAAACCATTTCAGCATGAATTAGCAATGTAGACCAAGCCTATGCTAACAAACCGGGAGAAAGAAAGACTTCCAGACACCTAAGAACATACATATTCCACCTGTCTTTCCTTCCTAGAGCTACAGGGAAAACTTAAGTTCAGCAGATTTTAATTGCACAAAACATGACTCACACATGGGGCAACCCCCTTCCCCTCAAACAGGACAGGCTCAGAGAGCTCTCACCCATAACATGGGCAGCAGCCATGTAGATAGAAGGTGTAGGTTAGGGCAGATGAGATGGTTCTTTACAGCTTGCCTTACCTAAGTGGTCTCACCAATTGGTCTTGTATGCTTGCCTGAAGTTTGTCTGCTGCGACTGGCCAAGTTACAAAAGCATATCTTCAGGTAGGCTTTCTGTGCGTTTGCATACAGGTCAGTCTTAGGTGAGCAATAAGTTATTAACTTCAGCACTCCAGCGATCAACAGCGAAACCAACGTGGGTGCAATATATTACCATGTTATACACTTTCTGATACTGGCTTCATAGATGACCCCCCACCCCCCAGGAGTTCTAGGTTCTTGAGTTTCCAAATAGGGAACTGGATAGAGGCACAAGAATAATAGCAAGCAAAGCAAAATAATATATTAAGGGAGAAAAAAAAACCAACAAACTTTTCAGGGAGGTAATAGGCAGGACCAAAGAGAAAGCTAAGTAGCTCAAATGGTCCATTGTGCAAAGAACTAGAACCTTTCTGTATCGTTGGCATCTTAGGTCTTTACCTGGAAGCTTGTGTTTAAGTATCACAATGGGCTACAGATCACCATCTGACTTCATATAGTGCCCTGTGTTTGCTGTGCCTGGACCACTGAAGCAGGCTGGTTTTGGTCCCCTTGGCTAGGGGTCTCCAGCTCTCTTCTCTGCCCATGTTTATCTCATATACTAACTTTGTAAAGCACTGCATAGGGCCCCCCAGATTGCATGCTTTTCCTTCTTTTCTGCCTTAAGGAGCAAACACAAGCATCATTCACTTCTGGTTTCCCAATTTAACACTACTTAACATTTCTCCCACAAAGCATAGACACACATCTTCCTCTCTGTGTCTCTGCATCTTTACCAAGGATGAGAGCTGGAATGAGGGTCCCACTAGTTACTTTAGAGGAAGGTCAGAGAATTATTTTACAACTCCATCCAGAAAAAAAAAAAAAAAAAAAGGCAAGAGAAGGTGAAGAGTTTTCCTGCTTCTGTTTCCATAACTGCTGCATTGCCATAGTTGGGGGTGGTGTGTCTTAGACCCTGGAGATGCTAAAACACTTTTGTTATTAAAAAGAACTGGGTAATTCTTAGACTATATCTTGACAGGTGCCACTCTGGCAGTCAAGTCAGACTGCGGAATGGTAGGTGTGCCCATTGCATGTGTTACTTTTGACTTTTATATGTGTGGTTCATTCTGTCCCAAATCATGTTTGAAGAGGCAGTCATTTGTCAGCTTCTGAGTCAAAGTCCTGGTGTCACCTGGGCTTTGTTGCCATCAGGCAATGAGAGAGGAGGGGACAGTCTACAAACCCAGAGGGCTCTAGATGCACTATCTGAACATAAAATCATGTCGGGCAACAGCAAACTGTAAAACTTAGACACACCCAGGGAATGGGAGCAAATACCCTAACTTAACCAGGACACACTGAGGCTGAGGAAATGTTTTTGATGGGGATGTGATCATGATTCAGAGTGGAGAAGCTCAGCGGTTTGGTATTCTGAAGGAGGTACTGGAGTTGGGGCTGGATTCAGGAACTTTAAAGATGGCTGACTGAGCTTACCTCTGTCTGGGAAAAGCTCCAGGTTCTGCCTTTGGTGTGTTTCACCCCACAGTCTTACTGCTGTGTTGACATGAATAGTCTAACACAAAGGCACCATGCACACGCACAATACTGGTTGGTAGAAGCTTAATTTTAATAGGAAGGTTGAACTAAATAAGGCTGCAGGCAGGGCAGTTTTGCAGTACTCAGTAGGAACTGAGCGCGGACCACTTGGGTTCCGTTCTTTGCATGTGTGTACGGTAACTGGCAGAGACAGAGGAACCACACAGCCTTGAGTTCGAATCCTCCTCTGCGCACAGCACACTGCTCCTAGTGCTTGCTATAATTAGCTACTGACTAATTATCGCATTAAACACATGCGTGTGTCTCAACACACTTGCAGGTACAGTCTGTTCACAGAACACTGAACATAGTACATAGTAACAAGCTATTAATTAAGACGCTAGAATTGTGCTGACCAAGGTTTGGGGGAATTGTGAGCAGTTACCCACTTAACCTGCAGACTCTATTTTTCTAAATGCAATTTTTGTTATGCCCTAATTTGCTTATTTACTCTGATTAATGCCTAGACAATGGCAACACCTATCATTCCTGGAGACTGCTGTTAGTCAACTGTCACCTATGAGATAGGAGTCCCATACAAACAGATAGATGTCTGGGACCTCTGAGGCCTCTAGAATCCACCTTCCCATCTTCGGCCTGTGTCCTATGGTTAGGGGAGGAATCAGTCCCAGAGCCCAGTGTTCCAGACTGGTGGCCTACAGCATGCTCTTCACCTGTGTCAACTAGGGTGGTCTAGGCTGGCTGTGGTGAACTCATGAAGACACCAGAGGCCAGCCCATCACCTGGACAGTCATACTAATCTTGCAAACAAGCAGCACCGTAGCCGCAGGACTGGTAGATGGGCAACGTGTTTCACTTTACAGGTAGATTTCTACGTGTGGCATAGAAAAGAGCTCCGGGGACTTGGAAAGCAGCCATCCAAGTTTTTCCAGCAAGCCCCTCCCACAGTGCAGCAGCAAGGCACCGAGTAGCAGGAAGGGAGTCTTTCTTGGGCGTCCACTAGACTCTTTGGCCTGCCAGTCCCAGCAGGGATGTTGACATCAGTTATCCCCTTCCAGGAAGATTTAGTGGCTCTATCTACGTTCACTTTAGAATGTAGTCCTGCAGACGACATTAACATTCCCAGCTTAGCTGTGTCATCCTGGTTACCACAGCAACGGAGAGAAATGTAGTTTGTGTCCAATGGTTATTTCTCCACACTAATGAAATGGACATTTTTCTTCAGTGAATTGAATCAAAACTAATTGAGTAGTAATCAGCACAGACCCTGAAGTTCAGAGCTGTGTAGTCTGACTAGCGCTTTGTAGAAACACAGAAACCATTAACTACCTTCAAATGAGATTTTTTTTTTTAAATTAGTGCATCTTAGTAACCTATTACAGATGGGCATGAGTGTTATCACACAAAAGCCCCTCATTTGTTTAGTGCTGGGAGGGAAAATTTATTTTCAACTAATTCAGGTACTGATAGCATTCTATGGTTGGTCTTACCCTCCACCTCAGTAAATATACCAAACTGAAGCATGTTCCTTGATGGGGGTGTGTGTTTGTGTACATATGCATACATACATATTTATATGCATATCTTATATGTATATATATCCATATTTATTTGAATCTCAGATATTTTTTGAACCAAGTGCTTTTCCCCGATATCGGCTATTCTGGAAGCCTGTTTGACAGAACGCCCTTTCCACCCCTCCCACGTTTTTCCAGTGTCTCAGAGCAGAATCTGCCAGAGAAATCACATGATGTGGAAGTCACAGGCTCATCATTGTAGTTGTTGGATATATTTACAAGTGGTTCTTGATTAACCTAATAGTTCTTTTTTGCTTGTTTGGACCAAAGGTTTAAAGAAAATTACAGGCTATGAATTAATCCCCTGTGAGTGTAGTGGTAGTTCTTGCCTAAGAGAGCAGTACACTATCAGTATACATTGATATGATACAGTATCAGTGTATACTTATATGATAACTATCAGTATACACTGATACTATACACTATCATACACACTGATACTATAAACTATTAGTACACACTGATATGATACACTTTCAGAATATCCTGATATGATACACTATTAGTACATACTAATATGATACACTATGAGTACACATTAATACTCTACCCATATACACTGATATGATACACTATCAGCATACACTGATACTCTACACTACCCGTATACACTGATATGATACACTATCAAAATATCCTAATATGATACACTATTAGTACATACTAATATGATACACTATGAGTACACATTGATACTATACACTATCAGTATACACTGATATGATACACTATCAGTATAAGTGAATCACTTTCTAATGAGCACTCCTTTACTCTGCTGTGACAGACTGGAAGGTTTCCCCTGAATTTTTAAGAAAGGTGAGTGGTCAGATGTGGTGAAACAGAAAGCTGGCCACAGGTAAATGTTTCTGACTTCAGTTACCCAGGTTCTCGTCGTCATGTGGGCAACTGAGATGCATGACATCCTTGTGTCCTCAGACAGAGTTTTCTTGGCATCCAAGACTCTGAGTAATAATAATGTTAATCAATGTTCTCTGTCCCTTGGGACAGTCCCTGGATCTCACACACATATGTCACTGAGGTTGTCTTCTTGAGGATAGGATAAGGCAGGTGGAGTTTCAGAAAACTGCACCTCATCATCCAGCAAATTGATAAGCATTGAGTCATTTCCCTGGGACTCAGTTTAAGGCTTCCAATCTGCACTACATTCACAATAAAAATTGATTGCACTGTAATTTTTAAGATCAGCCAAGCCCACAGATACATGTTAGTATTTTGACAAGGTGGATAAAGTTGCCTTGAGCCAGTCTCTCAGCTGGTTGGCTGGACAAGTAGGAAGGAGGGAGTAGAAAGAGGAAGGAGGGACTCATCACATACCTTCTTCTTTTTTTTTTTTTTTATAGCCTGTGGGTCTCAATGTGGGAGAAGAAACTCCCTTATCACCATAGCAACCTAAATGCATCACAGTGGGATTAGAGGGTTGAAAGGAGAGACATCCATTCCAAGTTTGGATGAGTTGGGGGCAACAGGAAGAAGAGGGACCTTCGCTAGAAATAAACACAGGGAGGTGCTGGGGTGATAGAAGAGAGTAGATTTATGGTTTATGACATTCCTAAAATATCTTTATTTAATAATGAAAACTTCATTATCCAGGCCTGGGTTGAAGTGTTGCTGTGGGCCCTCTGAGGATCCCAGCAAAGATCTTTCATCTTGACAGAAGTTCTAAATTACAACATTAGTGTTCTAACCGAGAGCCTGTTATTGCCTATTTGGTCTGCCCAGGGAAATGAGACACACATTGCTGGAGTGTGGGTTATTGAAATCTAATAGCTTGGAATATTAAAAATGGGGGTTGGGCTGAGGGAGGTCTCTCCTCGTCTCTCCCTCTCTCTTGCTTCTTCTCCATGAGTTGGGGATACACTACATGATGAAACTACATGTTTACTGAACTCTCATTATTTTTCAGGTGCAAAAAGTGATTTTTCTTTATTATGGTTCAAACCATTATCATGTTTCACATCATTAAGACTCCAACATAAGGAGACCCCTAAAGCTAATTTCATATCAACTCTGTGAACCTGTTGGGTTTTATTTTCATCCCAGATACCCCTATCTGCTTTTCAGCTGTGTGGCCTGACCTGCAAAAAGTGTTTGGCCTTTAGATATTTCAAAGACAATTATTTCTCACCAGCTCCCGGAGTTTGACTAATGGGCAGAACGGATGGCTCTCTGGATCATAGTTCAATTTCCACTCCTTCTGGCAGAGCCGGAAAACAGCCAGCCAGGGCCAGAGAGTAGGAGGGGTCCTGTGGTGGCCATGGCCCTCCCTTGCTTCTCCCTCCCTCCCTTCTGCTAATGTGACTTTATTTACTTTCTGTTTCTGTGAGGGTGGTCTTGAAAGCAGTCTCACAAAGAAAATGACCTAGCAGCTACATATTCACAACAGATGAGGGGCCCCCATGTGTGCTTTCAAGGTAGGACCTCAACTATGTTCACGGCCATGCAGGAGGCGGCACTACTGTTATTCCTGCTTTCAGCTAAGGAAGCTGGAGCTGAAAGAACCAAAACCTCACACCTAAGACATTATAGCACCAGGTCTGAGTTCAGGGATTTTCACTTCCAAGATTCAGCCTGATGCTCTTCATGCTCTTCGGAGCTTCCCCCTTCTCCGGATGTGCAGGAAGTTTACTTCTGCTGAATGATCACTGAGCTACCGTCCTCGAGGCTTGCCTCAAGATGAACCAAAAGGCAGCCACTTCTTTCCCTTCAGACAGAGACTGAAGGCTCTCGTAGATGGGAACCCACCAGATGGAATAGTGTGGTGACTGCCTAACTTGGGTAAGCAGTGGTCTAGTACCCACTAACCGGCTGAGTGGGGATAATACTGGGTTATAACTGAGTTCTTCCAGAAATCCTAAACGAAACTCACTGTTAAAAATGACAGTCTCAGCTGTGGTGTGCTGCAGGGCCACAACCTCATGGGTGAGTTATCACTGTGACTATCTGGGGCTGTTGTCACCAACTGACATGCAGACACAGTTAAGCATATTGATTAGCTGACTGAGGGGTCGGTCCGGAAGGATTACAGGTAGGTCAGACCACTGTCGCTGAAGAAAGATGAAGACAGATCTGCAGTCTGGACACAACTTGGGAGAGTGGCAAGAGAGAAGCATCCCACAGGTCAGCCTGAGAAAGGTGACAGATGGTCCCAGTATGTGCACATGTGCATACGTATGAATGAATGTGTGCATGTGTCTATTCATGCACATGCTTTTATGTATTGTATGTGTGCTGTATTTCTGTATATACTTATGTTTGTGTGTGTGTGTGTGTGTGTGTGTGTGTGTGTGTGTGTGATTATGGAAGAGAAGAGGACTAGAAGTCCCGGAGAAGAAAGCTAGTGTCCTGACAGGAGCAGGAACAGGAAACATTATGAACAAATCCTCTTTTTCATTCCAAGCAGGCCGTACACCTGTGGTTTTCAAGAAAGCTAGAGGTATAGAAGGCGGACTTAGAGGCTTACCATGCATTGTTTGAGAATCTGACTTAGACAAGGTTTGCAGAAAACTTGGCACTCTCTACCTGGAGGATACATTTCCATTTTACAAGGGTCCAAGATGCCTGGATGGAGTCTCTCTGTTTACACTTTTTAAACAGCTTTCTGGGATGGCTGGGATATAGCTCAGTTGGTAGAGCACTTGTGTAAAGGGACAAGGCTCGACGGTAAGGACTACATGGCAGTGGAGACGGGGCAACCTACCCATGGTTCCAGCACTCAGGGAGATACAGGAAGGAGGATTAGAAGTTCAGTGTCATTGTTGGCTACAAAATGAGTCTGAGGCTAGCCTAGGATATAGAAGACCTTGTCTCAAAATATAAGGTAGCTTCTGGGGAGGTGGATCAGTTGTTAAAGTGTTTGTCATGCAAGTGTTTGGGCAGGAGTTTTGATCCTCAGCACCCACGTAAATGGTGGGGGTGGATGTGGTAACTCATCTAATTCTAGCCATCTGAGAGATGAGATCCATGGCGAAAGTTAGGGAGCTAGACCAGCCAAGAATGACCTCTGGGTTCTACTGGTAGATCCTGCCTCAATGAATAAGGTGGAGTGTGATTAAGAAAGATATATGTGCTCTCACAAATGTGAACACACATAATGCATGCATGTACACCATATAACAAATGCATGCATAAAAAGAAGAAGAGGAAGGAGGAGGAGGAAGAGGAACAGGTAACGGTGCAGTTTAAGTTAATCACTCTTCATGAGTTAGGGCAACGGCCTCTTCAGACCTTTCTTTAGCATGGAGAATGTCTGTGTTCAGATGAGGCTTGTCATTGTATGACCTTGTCAATGTTCTAGGGCCTTCCTCCACCTCGGTTTCGACATCTTTAAAATGGGATAAAACGGTTTCAATTTCAGCTAGAACAAGAGCACGTGTGAAGTGCCCGTACAGCTCACACAGCAAGCTCTCAGTGACAGCATCACTCACTGAGAGTAGTTACTTCTTGAGCTGTGTGCAGAGTCAGAGCCAGGCCCCCTCCATCTTCCTGTGAAATGGTGGTGCCTCTGCTTGCAGCCTGTGACTTTGTTCTGCACATTAACTCATCTCTGGATTGCTTACAGCCCTATGACAATATATGTGTGCTACGAGGATAGCTGTGCTTGGTTAAAGGGACACTGACAAGCGCAGATGCAGTTTTTCTAAATATTTTCTATGTGTGGTTGGTTGATTCTGTGGAGGTAGAACCCATGGATATGTCAGGAACAGCAGAGACGAGGAGGCCTGTCACTCAGCTTTAGAAATGCGCTGCATGCCAGCCTACTGCTTGATTCACACCTGTCATTGGCAATGGGCCATTTTGCTTCCGCAGTTGGATGTGACACAGAACTTGCAGCAGCACACTGTCCACTACATTTCAAATATGATTCATTTTTTCAAACTAATTTTCACCCTTCATTTAGAAACATGCCATCTTGTAGACCAGGACAGACCTGAAGTGTGTATTAAAACTTCCTTACACTGCATGAACTTGCTTCGAGAGGGGAAGACAGAGGAAGGGGGCTGGAGAGATGGCTTAGTGGATAAGACTATTGACTATTCTTTACAGAGGACCCAGGTTCAATTCCCAGTGCCCACATGATGACTTGTAATCATCTGTAATGTGGTAGGTACGCAGGTATATATGCAAGCAAAACACCCATACACATAGCAATTTTTTTCAAAGGAGGCAGGTAGAGCCCACAGTGATGGAACGCTGACTGGCCACTGATGGGCTCGCTCACATTATTTTATTAATTTTATAAAAGACACCCTGAGAACATTTCTATGTTCTCTCCTTCTCCTTCTCCCCCTTACTCTAAAACAAGGTCAGCAAAATTTAAGCAAAAACTTGAAGGTAAAAAAAGATGGTTAAGTAGTCTGAGGAAATCTCTCAGTGAGGGAAGGGCTTACCGAACAAGCAAGAAGACCTTGAGAGTTTGATCCTCCAGAAACCAGGTAAAAAGAGCTGGGCATGATTGTGTGTGATTGTAATCTTATTACTGTGACGGGAGAGACTGGTGGATTCCTGGGGCTCCCCAGTTAGCCAGTCTTCGAATTAGCGAGTTGTAGACCAGTGAGACATGTCTCAACAAACAAGATGGAGATCAACTGAGGAAGGCATTTGATGTTTAATTCTAACCTTCACACACAAGGGCACAGCTGGTACCAACACACACAGGTGCACCTCCCATACCAAGACATGCACACATACACTCATACACATACATGAGAGACAGGGGCACATACCCCAATGAATATATATCTACACACACACACACACACACACACGCATGCACATACACACCACACAAACACAGGCACACTCCCCAATACATACATATCTACACATACATGCACACATGTATGTGCATATGCACATATATACAAGCACACATACATGCATGCACACACATGCACAGACATGCACATATGCGCACACTCACATGAACACATGCACACATGCTCATACATGCACACATGCTCATACATGCACACTTATGCACACACGTGCACAGGCACACTAACAGGTGCCAGAGCTGTGACTTGACTTACTTTTCATCTTATTTAATTTCATTAGACTACAGAATTCTTGGCAAAAAAAGAACTTTCTTTGTTTGCATATTCCTGTCCTGTCTCACTCCTGTGACCTTGCTCTGGTTAGCCAGGACTGGTCCCTTGAACTTTCACCTTTCACTCACTGACCTTCCTTGTGTCTTGGAAAAGAACAAACTTCATAAACCCCGGAGTACACAGGAGTGCATTTTTGGTGGGCACAACGGCAGTATGATGAACAATAGGCTCTCCCTAATTAAATTAGCTCAGGTAACGGTGCACCCTGAGATGGGAACACATCCATTAATGCTGTTATTATTGTCAAGGACAAGAATGGCCCATTGAGAATTGATGAGGGAATAAGCTGTCCATATGCTGCAGACCATAAGGAAACAATTGATAGAAAATGCTCCACAAGGAGCATTGGGTGGGATTGATAATGTGTCGTCCCTAGTAAAAGACACACACGCACCATCAGGAGGGTGAGGGCCTGGCATCTGCTTAATCAATGAACTGTGCAGGGTCTGAGGCAATAACGCGAGCAGGCTTCACATTAATATTATAATATGATATGTTTATAGGGCCAGGACATTTGAAAGTGATCCCGATAGCACAGTGCAGGTGTTTTAATTGAGTCCATCTTTGGAAAGGGAGGCACAGGCATTGTCTGTCTATCACTTGAAGAAGGGGATCATACGGAGAGACAGTTTTCAACTTGGTTTCCCTTCTAAGTGGTCTTTGCTTTTCATCACATGCAACCTATAGAATGCATTATTTAGCGACTGACTATTTAGTCAGGGAGGTATTCAGGCAGACAGAAGGCTTGGCTGCCCCCTACTCAAAGGAAGATAAAATAAAATATGCATATCTTCATGCCTTCCTGGAGCCATAAGCCTGTTCTGGTTCACTGGGGATCCATCTCTGCCTTCATGATCTACGGTTTTATGGGCAGAGGGGAGCAGCACAGAGCCAATTACACCCATGGAGCGAGTCCAGGAAGAAGAGGAGCAGTGAGGCTTCTTGCGGTGATTTGCTGCTGGTGGGCTGAGTTAGACAGAAAAGGGCTAGAGAGGGAAAGGTTCCCAGAGTAGGGGTGTGAGGCAACTGCTCCAGCCACATCAAATGGCTCGCAAAAGCGTGTCGGGAGCACAGACCTGTGTGCACCCGTAATTCAGGGCTCAGGCCGTGTGCACAGCCGAAGATGGCTGAGCACTGCATTTTTAATGCACATGGGACCTCTTAGGTTTGCTCCTGGCCTACACATGAGTTCAGAATTTTCTCTCTGAGTCTGTTTAAAGGAAGAGACCTGGGCCCTCTCTCACATACGTCCTACCCACTGATGCCAGCTCTGGCACGTCTGAGAAAGTAACTCTGCCCTGACTTCTTTGTGAGACTTCCCAGTAGTCTTGATTAGACTGAGATAAGGGGTCAAAGGAATCCACACTTACATACCTGTTGATGCTCATGTGGTGGGTTCTCTGCATACCCTGTATTCTGGTCATGCTGCCACCTGTTCGCATGTACTTCCTCCTACAGGAAGCACATTTCTCACTTCCTTCTACAGGAAGCACACTTTTCCTTCTACAGGAAACACACTTTTCACTTCCTCCTACAGGAAGCACACTTCTCATTTTCTCCTACAGGAAGTACATTTCTTATTTCCTCTTACAGAAAGTACACTTCTTATTTCCTCCTATAGGAAGTACACTTTTCATTTCCTCTTACAGGAAGCACACTTCTCATTTTCTCCCTTCTTAATTCCTGGTCCCATGTGCTCCTCTGTCCAGCTCTCCCCCCACTCCAGTTCCTGTCCTCACTTCCTTCTAACGTAGCTTATTTCCTGTGCTTATTTTCTTAGCAGGTCAGCACAAAGGCCTCTGTTACCCATGCCCTGCAGTTTTACAGTCTCAGTTGCTTGCTACAGACCTTCTCAGGCTCCAAAAGGCCCCATGAGACCTCCATGCAACCACTGGCTCCTCTGTTCACATACGCATCTATATTCAGTCACAGCACAGTAACCCTCCCTGCATCTCCAGTTTCCATCTTCGATATCAGAGCTCCCTTTTTCTTTACACCAAAGTGTGTAGAAAATTAGCCTTCTCCGTGCTGCCTCATGGAGACTTGTGTGCACCCGCTTTACTTGGCTTGGCTTTTGTGTCCATCCCAGGTAGACTCTTCCTGGTGTTCTTAGTTGGATCTGAACCTGTAAATCTCAGAATCCTGCTACTCCATCTAGGAATTCAGTTTTCCCTGTTGTCTCTGACTTCCTGTTCTCTAGAAGCTTCCTCTGGCCTCTCTTGTGGAGAGAAGAGTTTGACAACTTGCCTGTCACCTCGGCAAGGGACAGTGCTACTTTTTTGATCTCTCCACGTAGCACCTACATCCCACCTTCAGTCCCCCAACCCTGGAGAAAGCTTTAGAGACTCCTGAAAATGTTATACATGTCTTTGGTTTTTCCTTATTTTCTACTGGTGCTCAGTAGCTGACAAAAAAGTAAATGCCTGTGGTACACACTGGTGAGCAGGAAGCTAGATCTCAGCCCTCTCTTCTCCCTCAACCTCTATGGCCTTAGGCATGCCATTTGACTTTACTCCGCCATATATTTAAAACTACAGACCAAGTATGACAATTGTACTTTCTGTTGTGTCACAAAGGGACAGAGGAAATGGCAGCCCTCTTTCTTACCCAAGCTTTGAACATACTGAAAGCATGACAACGTGAGAGAGCAGATGACAGCTGCAGCAGCCCTTGTGCTAGCAAGGAAATGGCTATCCCTGCCCCCCAAAATGGCCGCTGTGCATTATCGATCCCCAGAGATGCTTTCTGTCTACATCTGCCATCTTTGAACTCTGTGAGGATGCTCTTCACAATTGATTGCATCTCCCAATGCTGCTGACTGGGTGGCAGAGGCATCACAGTTGTTACTGCTGTACATGCATGAACCTGGGTTATTCTTGGTAGCAAGACCAAGCCGGTACACTTCTTGATGGTTCTGTCAATAAACTATTAAGAACCATGTAAGGAAGGGATGTAAGTCCTGGTTGTTGTCTAAAACCTTCCTTTGACACCTTCTAAAAGGTAAAACATTAGCAGAATGGATGCTCACAGCCTGGGTGAACATCCTAGAGCAATATGAGTTTAAAGCTATCTCTTGATGGCAAAGGCAAAATGTCTTGTTGTAAATCATGGAGTCATGTAACTCTGAGTTGAAATGTAATTCACAACAATCACCTCCTAAATTTAAATTTTTGGGAAACATATTAGTCAATTTATTTGTCTTTTTATGCATACTGAAGAGTGATATGCCATATATGAACAACTAACAGAAACAACCTAATTCTGCAAGCGTTGAAAATTCAGACTGACAGAACAGGGCATATTGCTTAATTGTCTGTGTTTGTCTTTCATTCTGGGACATAAAATAATGATGTCACTTTTTATTGATGGTGGCTTCTATGAGATAAAAACAACTTATGTGGAAGCAAACACATGCTTAATCAGAGTTAGGAGACCCTGGTGAGAATTGAGAGATGGCTGACAGTATCCACAGAGACAGAGTGCAAGGACCAAGTCCTATGGGAAGCAGGAGGAGGAGGGGCTGGATTGCACTCGTGTAATCTCTGGTCCAGGCCCACGGATGAGGAGAGTCATTCCTCTCTGAGAGTGGAGAAAAACTTCAGGAGTCCTCTACCTGTAGAAGGAAGTGTGAGGATAGAGGAGACATGTCCACCAGTGTCCATATGAAGAAAGTAAAACACAGTGGGTAGTATACAATATCCCTTGCAGATGCTAAGAGATGTTCAGAATCTTGCTGCCTTATCAGTGCCCTATTTTATTTTGTTCTCTATCTCTTTGAGAAGTCTTGATCTCCTTAAGCCTACTATTCTAAAGTTTCAGATGTGTCTATTTAGGCGCGCTGTCCTCATTCCTCCTGTAAGCTGCTTCCTTGGGATTTTGTTGGCATTTATATTCTGAGATGTCTCTGTTTGCTTTTTGGCAGTTTGTCCTGCTACTTTTCTTCCTTTGGCTCTGTCCTAGACTCCAGAATTCTTCTTACTAAAGCCGCATCTCAGCTGGCATGGCTATATCCTCACTTTTATATCTATGTTCAGGCTTTTATTTTTTATTTGTGCATTTTTGAGGCTGTCCAATCCTCCAGTTTCCAATCATTTCTTTATATTTCCTTTTAAATAGGCTCTTGTCCTTATTTTATAGACGCAATATTGTCCTGAATTTCTCTGAAGACTTCTCGCCAGGCTGGGCAAAGCCAGAGATGTGATGTAAGATGGTTAGGTGCTAAGGAGGTGGAGGATCTGTGTTCCAGGAGTCACCCTGTTTTCTTCCTCTGGTGTGTGACTGGGGGGACACTGCCACACCTATCTGTGACAAAGACTAAAAGGCTGCAGGTTTGTAGACTGATACAAACAGTATCAGTGATACAACAGTAGAATACTTGCCTAACATGTGTGAAGACCTTAGTTTGTGATTCTAACATACACACACACACACACACACACACACACACACACACTCACTCACACACACTCATACATGCACATACACACATTCACCCAAACACTCGCATACACTAATACACACTCATATACACTCACATACACATACACACTCATGCATATACTCACACCCACTCATGCACACATACATACACACACACACACACTCACTCATACACACTCATACACACATATTCTCACACTCACACACATATACTGACGCACATACTAATACATATTCACACACAGACAAACACACACACACAAACACACTCACACACACAGGTGGGGGTAGGCTAAAGCTAAGAGTTCTGTTGGTGTCCTTGACATTCTCTGCACTTACTGTCAGCATTTGTGTATGGGATAGCTGGGTAGCTGATATCTGTTTTATCCTTACTGTCCCCCTTGTTTTGACTCAGCATCTGGGTCACAGAATGCATTCATTCAGTGGACTTTCAATCATGAGTCATTGAATCCCTCCCATCTATGTACGCAGCAGAACATACAGTGTCAACAGCACAGCTGGCCAGGCCACAGACCAAGCACTGTGGGATTTAGATTTAGTTTAGATAGAGGAAGAAGTGAGGTAGCAGGTCTGACAGGTTTTGGAAGAATACAAGGTGATTCTTTCTGTGCCCCATGATTCCTCAGAGAAAGGAATCATCAGTGGATGGCACTGTAATTGGGACATGCTTCAGCGGGAGGGTTCTGAGGGAGTCCCTGGCCTTCATGGCCATCAGTGGTAAAGCTGCACAGGTGTGAGTGCATACAAGCTTGAGGTGTCTGTCCTTTGTCAGCCACATGGATGCACACAGTAGCATTCACACTGCTCCAGCTCTGTGGCCTGCAGAAGTCAGGGGGCAAGTGCCAGGGCATCTGTTAACATGTGGGAAGCCCTTGATTTGTGATTCCATTCCCCTCTGTCTTTCTCTCTCTCTCTCTCTCTCTCTCTCTCTCTCTCTCTCTCTCTCTCTCTCTCTCATTCAAGAACTCACAAACATATCCACATACACTCACACAATACACTCACACACTCACATACATATACACTCACACACAAACATTCATACACTCACACACTCACACATAAACTCTTTCTCTTTCACACACTCACACACATACACTTACATACTCTTACATAGATATATGCATACACACAGGGGTTGTGGGGGAAGGTTCCTTACCCTAAAGTGTGTATTCACCCCATGCCCAGAAATTTAGTGACCTGTGGACAGTGGATTTATGAAGAAGGGAACCATTCTTCTTTTACCTTCTTGTTCTGAGCACATTTCTTTTTAAAAATTATTATGTTTTTATTAATTCTTTGAGAATTCATAAGTCTACATCATATTCACTCCCCCCAATAATCCTCCTATCTTCTCAGATACACACACATCTCAAATTAGTTTCTTAAAATGAAGTCAAATCAAGTAATCTATTATTTTCCATTCCTTACTCCTTTATCTGTGCCATGGCAATTTCTTATTATTTCTACCATGGCTATTAAATGTTGCTGGTGGCATTTTCCTTCTGGCCACATGACGACAACGGTGTTTAAATCTCTAGCCAAACACCCGCTCAGGGATATGCCCAGGAGCTCAAAGCCTGCCTCCTCTGACATTATTATCCCAAGATCCTGTGTTATTGCCTTCTTCCTGGTGTGGTTTTCAAATTCACACCTCTGGACTCGGCAGAGCTTTCCTGTCTTGTGTGGCACTGCTGCTTCATCCCACATTGCATCGGCCATATCTGTTTTATCTAGCATCCCAGGGCTAGTAGAAAGAGATGGAGTCAGTTTTAGAACCCAAGACTTGATTCTGATTGGGTACCTGCTCCTGGCACTGGCTGTCTTTTGTCCTTTTCTCTAGCCCATGGTGATTCCATGGCTATTCCTGCTGCCCCCTAGATGACAGCTCTCCTGGTCATCTGATGCCTGCTTAACTTTGGCTCTACTTCATGACCAATTAGTGTTGTCACCTGGTCTAGAGGGTTGTTGAAGTATCAAAGGATCTTTATGGCAGTTAGTAATCATTTCTCTGAGTTCCTAAACTGCCCTCACCATCTTCCCTGCTGACCCGTCTGGCTTCTTGGAGATCTGTTCTCCTTGAAATCTAATACTTAACACTCAGCGTGGCAGACCTGCACTCTACAGCTCAGCTGGCCAATGGTTAAGGCTCTGAGCACTCGTGATGCTTCCCAGTATGATTCATATCCATACATTTGTCTGTAGTAGAAGGCCGACACAGGACTGTGTCTTCTCTTTTCAGAATCTTAATTAGGGATTTCGAGCTAAACAAGGGAACTGTGCACATGACATCCTGGGTCAAAATGTTTGAGCTGATCTTTCTGATGTCTTGAGGTTTTCAAATCAGCACCCCCTCCCCCATGCCCTTACCTCTCACTGAGCTCTGATCTTGTATTGGGCAGGCACCCCAAGTGGGAGCAAGCATGGGTGTTCAGCTGTGAGGTCTTTCATAAACTTGGTGTAATTATAGTCTTGTTTCCAAGACAGCCATTTCTGCAACCTGTGAGGCACCATGACCTGGCATCTTGTACTTTTCAAAGCAGCAGGTGGCAGTTCAGTTGAGCAACTAAACCCAGTGTAAGCACCCCGGGTTCTCCAGGGGACAAAATAATTTCACTCTTGCAACAGTACTTGTGACTCTTTAGGCATCTGTCAGACTTTTCACTATTTTAATGTGTGTGTGTGGGAGAGAAAGAGAAAAAAAGAATGAAGAAATGAAGAAGACAGGAGAGAGGGAGAGGGAGAGAGAGAGAGAGAGAGAGAGAGAGAGAGAGAGAGAGAGAGAGAAATTTATAGCTGAATGCCTCAGTGGGAAGGAGACCCTGAGCTGCTCGCTCCCTATTTTCCTCCAGAGGTTGCTATCAGGGTCATAAATCCTAGACCTTGGTAAAGCAGCTTGTCCCTTTAAGGCTATTAAAGGAACCCAGATGAGCTGCATTCCCAAACCAGCCTCGAGGATTACTCTGCCAGGTGGAAGGTGGCTGCCCATGGGGGAACAGAGAAATTGCCTCCTACTCTATCATTTTGGAGCTGTCTGCAGTTAATCCCAGCCTGCTTAAAGCAGGCGGAATGTGAGATAGCTCCGGTCAATTGGCTGTTGCTCTTTTTTTCTATAACCCCAGGTTTTCTCCAAGGCAGCTGCTTATCCCAGTATGGCTGGTGCGGAAGGTGGGGGCCTGAGACACAGGCTAGGTGATAAGGGAGTGATCTGGGTAAGTGCCCAGCAGGAGTGGGGCAGAGTCAGGGAATGTAAATGTTCTCTAAACAGAAGCTGAGTCCCAGAGAGGGAAATCAGGTCTGTTCTTGCTCAGCAGAAGGACTATAGCTCAGGGGCAGACGTCACTCTTCAAAGGCTGAAGCTAATTTTCTCCCTGGATTAAGGAGATGATTCACAGGTTGGTGGTGTGGGCTGTGCGACCCACTTGGAGGTTGTCCTAGAAGCATCAATCATGCTGGGAACCAAGAGTCCAATCTTGACCACTGGCAAATATCTATTTTAGGCTGACCCTGTCCTCACTAGCTAGAGGCAGGGAGTGTTATTCAGTCATGTCTAGGAACTTACTAAGGAAAGACATGTGTGGTTCTTAAAAGTTAACTTTTAAAACGTGTCCTTGGCACAGAGGATTCTGGGATTATTTTGTGACAGAGTTGGACCTTCATCTGGATGGAGGACTTTAGAGGCTTTGTGAGTATTTACCTGGCCTCTTGCTCTGGTATGAGCTCCCATGATATCTGTCTCTCTCTTACCCCACCATTAGTGTGTGCACTTTCTACAACAACATAGTAATGATGTTACCAAAGCCCTCCAGGTTAGCAAAAAACCCTGCAGGGCCCCCAGAGTCATCAGCATTGCATGCCAGGTTCTTATCCTTGCTTATTATCAATCTCAGCTCCTTTACCGTCGTCATCTTCTCCCATCACTGTTTGCTCTGAACATTCCAGCCAACCACAGGAGCACCACTCTCTGAGTGTGCATGCCTTTATCTTCTGCCCTTTCACCCAAGCTCTTCTGTACCAGGTTGAGACCCAGCCACCAGTTGCAGGGCTGCCTCTTCTGAACCGTCTCCTCTCCTCTCCAGGTAGATCCAGATCTAGATCCAGGTGGATTTAGATCTAGAGCCAGTTTGTTTACTTTGCAGTTTTCCCAAAGCAATTACATATATTGATAGGGGACTTGTGCTTTACAAATCACGTTGCATTTTGTTGTTGTTTACATACTGGCCTTCTCTATCCATCTTCATTGTTTTTCAGCTTCTGCATCCGGTTCAACACCTGGCAGAGATGCTCTAGAATCACAAACTAGGAGAGAGAGAGAGAGAGAGAGAGAGAGAGAGAGAGAGAGAGAGAGAGAGAGAGACTGAATCATGTGGGAAGGAACAGAGCTAGAACAGATCTATAGGGACCAGGTTGGGGAGGGAGGCAACATCATCCCCTCCTCCCCACCCCCACCCGTACAGACTCTCCTGTCCTGTCTCTAGCCCCTCTGCAGGCACCATGTCTACCATCGCTTCCTTCCTGTTCTGTCAGTTCTTGTTGCTCTCAACTGCTGAGGACTGACATTGACCCCTTGTGACAAGCAGATCAACTCCTAATCTGCTGGAGCCCCAGTTTTTCTGGGATGTTGGCAAGCTCTTGACAGGCCCAGAGGAGAGGAAAGCTGTCAGCTCCCACTCTTCAGCACTCTGAGCGCTAGACCAAGGCTCAATTTGCACCTTGGGATCCCCTGGGGCTGCTATGGCTTTGATTGCTGCTTTAGGGCCCTTCAGTAGTTTCTCTTAAGGGATAAATAGGATAAGAGCTGTTGAGAACAATAATATTAGCCTTATTCTTGGATCTTCAAAGAAATCGGCTCTGAAGTAGAAGTATAGGGAGCCAGAACCCTGGCATGCAGAGGGAAGGAGGGATGGATAGAGTAGTTGTACATTGCCCGTCAAATTTGAGCACTAATGGCGAGATCGAGTTGGGAGACATTAAAAAGAATACAGGGATGAGTTAGTGTAAACAGCATCATCAGAAAGGCAGCCACAGATCCTCACAGGGAGCAGAGCGAGCGCTCGCTCTGCTCGACTCAGTGATAATGAAGAAGGCAGCTAAAGCAAAGAGATCTCCCTGTCTGCCGCGTTTCTATCGCTTAATCAAAACTGACTCCAACTACTGCAGCTGCAAAAAAATGTTCCCAGCCTTCCATTAATTTCCATACAATAACCCTCTAATGGGGAAGCCGTGCGGGGGAGGAGCGTAATCAATCTGGCCTAATGACACACCAGAGACCCGGGGAAAATGCAAACTTGGAGCAATTCGTGGCAGGTGCAACCTTGGAAAGCATTACCATTTTTCTAAGTTAATTTGTTCCCTTGATATGTTTGAAATCCATATTTGTACTTTAAAGGTCTAAAATGCAAGATGATTAAAAAATATAACCGGATTTTTGTAAACCGTTCAGCAGCAGCCAGTGATGTATTAGCCGTCTCCCTCCCTCCTCTCTCCGGAGAGCAGGGACCACTTTGCCTTCTGTTTTCCTCTGCTGTCATCTGGCCACTGCTGCCTCTCTGTTTTGTTTACTATTTTTAGGTTCACTCTTGGCTCTAGCTAGTGGGGGGCTTTTACATTCTGGGAGGAAGTAGTCTGGGAAATATAAGCTGGGCTGTCCAAGTGGCTTCCAGGCATTTTAGGGAAAGAAACACGGAAGTCCTATTCACAGAGTGTCTACCTATAGACTACAGTGTGTTCTTGCCCCTAGCTTTTCTGCCCTGCCATGTGAAGAAAGGCCAAGGGAGATAGAATAAGCTCCTGACCTCTTGGTCTCTATTGGATGTGTTGATTCCTGGTCTACCAGTCCTTCTTGGGCTTGAAGATCCAGGTCTTGACTCCTTAAAGTGATCTCCACAGGTGGACTGACTCCTTGCAAGACATCTTTCCTAGTTTCCTTTCTTCTTATAACTTGCCCTTGGAATAAAAAAGAAAGCATTCTCTATTCCACTGAGGCTTATTCCCACTCACCTACAGACACATACCTGGGACAAAATGGTCATGTGGGTTTCTTGCTGAAAGTCATGTGCATTGGCCCTGTTTATGGAACAAACAGATGACCTCTTCTGTTCTTCTCTCTTAATCCGAGGGTCATCAAACTGGAAGACCTTCTGTACAAACTCTTCTGGGAGTGTATATTCTCATTCCCCGGGCATTAGCCCCTGGGCATTTGTCATGGTCAGGGCATTTGAACTGGCTAAACCTTACTAGTTCTACCTTCAGATATGTCCTACCTTTAAGCTAAGGGATATGGTTTAATATTAATAATAAGACAGCCCTTGGAAATGTACTTACTACCTGTTTGAGGACTGACAATGACTCTTCAAGGATCAAGCTAGAGCTCTTCTCTGATGCTCAGAGTTTGAGGGTTCAGTGCTACTTGACTCTGCTACACATTCGGAGATATGTTGCTCCTTAAGAGAAAAGCAGACTCTACAGCCAGAAGGTAGGACAGTTGTTTTCTGAATCACCACTAATTAGCTCTTTGGGGACTATTAATTCCTTGTTTAAAAGGTGGGAAAAGTACTGTTATGTACTTCGGAGACATGCCTTACTACCTGCATTGATACTATTTGAAAACTATACTGAGTCAGCTGAGGGCATGCCCCTTGCACATCTCTAATTCAGAGAGGAAGATTGACCAAGGACATCGGTTGCTGAACCCATTGCTGCATTCATGTTAGGATCACATATCTGATGGTGGTGGTGCCCATCTGTTAGCTCCGAGAGAGAGCAAATTCTTCTGGTTTTCTCTTCATGGGCTCCGAGGCCCTGCTACACCTTCCTGGGATTTCATGGTGTTTCACAATACTTCTAATCAACTTTCCTATACGTATGCATGTGTGTGTGTGTGTGTGTGTGTGCGCACGCACGCGCGTATGTGCAGGTCTTAGATTCTTCCTGTGGTCCAATAGTACTCTGCCTCCCCTGCTGTCTTCTCCACACCGGTCGTCTTTCCACCCACAGAGCTCCTTTGTCATGTTTTATTTAGTCTCGATGTCTGCATCTCAGAGGGACTTGGACTTACACACATATCCTAGGTACCAGCACATTTCGTCTTCTGGTTTAATTGCTTAGGCACTGTTGGCGCCTCCATGAGTTCAGTTAGTTTTGCCCACTTCGAATTCAAACACAAAGACTGAAGTATGAAGCAGGGTTCAGAGAACCTGTTGAGTTCTTGCGTTTCTCAGTGTGTGCAGAATTCACTTTATTCCAGAAGCATGTGCCTTTTCCACTTTTGTTTGATCTGTGTACAGCACTCCAGGTAACAGGAGTTGACATTTATTGTTAAGCTTGCCTCTTGAATCACTCTGAGGAAGACCATAAATGTCTCAGATGTGATTCCACACAGAGCCTAAGATGGCAATATTATCTATATGTGCAATTATGATTCTCTCGTCCTTTCAAAGAACGTAAGTGCGGGAAAGAGACTGCAACCTTCCTCTTTGGTAAATGAGATGACCAGTACATTCGTGTGAACACAAGAGGGTCATGAAAGCATTATCCCAGACCAGTTGCTGCAATCAGAAACTTTCCCACAGACCAAGAGTTAAAATAACCTGGCCACATTCCAGTAGTGACTTCTGGTCTTCCATCTGGGACAGTTGGTTGTACTCAGGTTATTTTATCCCCAGTTCTGGGGACTTGACCCTGAGCCCTACCTCTGTGAGACATTCCACCACCTACTAGATCCTCAATCTCTATACTTGAACTCTAATGCTACATGTAATCTTTTGCATACAATACTTGACACGATTTTAGTTCATATGCTATGGGAAAGGCACAAGATTGCTTTTATAACCAGTTCTTATCTCTTCGGATAGTGCCACTTAATATATACATGGAAAGAGATTTGCAGATAAAACTGTGTGTCCCAGTTTCTTGGTTTGTCCTTTACCACTTTTCCCTAGGGGGGAAATTTGTGGTCTGTATTTTATTTTGTAGCAGATGCCAGAATTTGATCCAAATATTCAGTCAGAGAAGATTGTCCACTCGCAACTCCCCCATCCTGGACAGGATGCTTCTGTCTTCATGGGGTCAAAGAGTATAAATTTCTTACAGAAGTATCACATGCTTGACTTCAGAAAACAACATTGTTACCTATCACTCTGGATTTTGACTGTACTTTTATTGTCCCTGAAGGTCTGTATCTGGAGTTTAAACGTAGCAGAAAGCAGGCAAAATCTTTAAGAGATGCAGCTAATGGGGGGGGGGTGTCTTAGGTTTTTGGTGGCGTGCCCCTGAGGAGTTCATGGGACTCCACCTGTCACAGCCTCTCCGCTTCAGTTTGAAAGATGACCCTGGATCTTCTGTGCACCCACCACCCTCCTCAGAAGCCAAAACTGTGTGGCTGCCCAGTGTCAGATCTGGACTTAACAATGTGTGAGCTAAGCAAACCTTTCTCTACACTCTCAGGACAGTTAGTCGCCTCAGGCATATTTCTATAGTTACGTAAAACTGCATTCACTCTTCAGTGAGAGCAAATTATTCTCTAAGCTTATTTATCCAGCAGGTAGATCTGAGATTCCATGCACTCACTTTTTTCCCCCTTTTGTTTGTTTCAAATTTTGTTTGAATTTGGTTCAGCAAATGTTTGTTGAGTACCTGCCATTTTCCAAGTGCCAGGGATGTGGAGGAATGTGGGCATAGGGACAATGGACAATGGTTCTTGCCTTGCTGAACTGTATCCTAGTGGAGTGCACAGACAGTACAGGCAAATGTATGATCAGCTGAATTTAGTCTTTCTGATAGATCCACTATTGGGATGTCACAGAGAGGCTGAGGGGGCCTGGAAGATGAGTTGAGTAATTTAGTTTGACTTCAAAATACAGAAAGGGAAGAGTCCAAGGAGAAGCATGCTTGGTGTCAAGCTGTCAAGAACTCACACTAAGTGAGATGCTTGTGGATTGTCCTGGTAGAGGCTTCATGGAGAAGTTAGATGTGGGTGTAAGTCCAGAGTTCAAGTATAGCTTGAGTTTGTGGGTATACATTTGGGGTGGTACTTTGGGATGTAGCTTTGAGGTTACATTAGAATGTTATCAGTGTATAGGTGGAATGAAAAACCCTAAAGAAAAAACTCTGTACTACCCAGCACCCAAGAATCAGGTTGAAGAAGCGTATTCATCAGAGGGATTGCCAAGTACAAATACAAAGAAGGCTAGCTATTCCCTTCGAAGCTCACTGAGGACACTCACCGAGGATTCCAAAACCTAGCATGAGACCGGCCAAAGGAGGCATTACTCAGTAACAGTAACAACATGGAATGGGGGCAACATACACAGTCCAAGAATGAATGGACCTAGGAATCTGATTAATGCAACCCCAAGCATATGAGATGTTATCACAGCAAATACACTGCATTCCTGCGAGACAGACGTAGGAGCCATCACAGGAAAGCATGGTGGGTCTTCAAATGGGATTTCACGAAAGTCTCTTGGTTATGTCAGGAAGCCATATCTGTGTCTGATCAGAGCTAACACCAGAAGAGAAGGATCTCCATTGCAGAGGAGAATGGATAGATTCCCAATGGAGAGACAAAGTTGAGCAATGACAGCTGTCAGCTTAAGTCCAGTGCTCTGCCACCTAGTGTGCGGCTGTTTTCCAAGTGGGGCAAAATTTCCCATACTCCTCAACTGAGACTTTGGGCTTAGTCCATTTTCCACTGCAGCTACCGTTGTCTATTTTAAATTTTGATCTAAAGCAGAATGGGTGTGCTGCCTAGCTCAGGCATCACCTTCCGACCTGCTCTCAAACAACTTGAGGACAATGTGGGTAGTCAACCACAATCCAGTCTTCTGACAATCTAAACACAGGTATGAAGATGCACTGCAGCTATGTGTCAGGATGAAGTGATTCTGAGCATAAAAAGGCAAGAACCTGCAGGCTGCAAGGTATACCTCAGATGGAGCAAGGCTGCAGAATGACTGAAGTGTGAGTTATAGAAAAGGCATGGAAGGCTGAGCATACCGTCCTAGGTAGTGTGACTTTACTTTGTAGGCAATCATCATATATCCTTCTGTCTGAGAGGAAGAACTTCAGATAGTTCCTCAAACATCCTATCCATGGGAGAAAAACCTGGATGCGTTTGAACATATTTCTTATGAAAGGGAAAGTAAAAGAAGCACATTTTGCTTTTTCACTAGGAAGAATTTTATAAACCCTGATCATGTCTTTTAAAGACATATGAAGTCTTGCATCTCACATTGGTTTGGGATGTTCTGTGGCTGTTCTTACTCATTAACCTGATGGCACACAGTGCCTGAATGTACGATTTCTTCTCTCAGAGATTTTGTCACTTCTGAGGCAAAACAAAATCCTTACCCTGACTGTGGGGCTTTTTTTTTTTAACCACATATGGTGAGTTAATGATGCTGTGTGTGTGTGTGTGAGTGTGTGTGTGTGTGTGTGTGTGAGAGAGAGAGAGAGAGAGAGAGAGATGGTATGTGTGTGTGTGTGTGTGTGTGAGAGAGAGAGAGAGAGAGAGGTGGTATGTGTGTGTGTGTGTGAGAGAGAGAGACAGAGAGACAGAGAGACAGAGAGAGACAGAGAGACAGAGACAGAGGTGGTATGTGTGTGTGTGTGGTGTGTGGTATGTAGTGTGTGCTTGTGTGTATGGAGTGATGTGTGTGTGATGTGTGTATACATGGCATGTGTGTGGTGTGTGAGTGCATGTGCATTTGTCTATGCATGTATGTTTGTTTTTTGTTTGTTGCTGGGAATGGAACTCAGGGCTGCATAGGTCGACATGAGCCATACCATTGAGACACATCCTCAGCCCCTTAGTGACATTGTTTCTCCTTACCAAGCTTCCATGGAGCAGTCATAAAAAGAAGAAAACAGATGACTAGGCTGAGTATGTCTTCCATGTTCTCTTGCTTCTGCTTTCCTGAAATCTGGCACATAGTAGACAAACGAGTTTCAAACTACTGAACAAGTGAAGGAAAATGTTTTTCTTAATGTTTGCAGGCTGAGGAGGGGAACACTATGGGAGTCAGGGGGAGGTGAACAGCTTATAGCCTATGAACTCCAAAGGAGGATATCCTGAGGCTGGGGAAGGTCACCCTCCTGTTCTTTGGCATCCTCAGGGCTGAAGTGTATCAATCTGTTGTTCTTAATCCCATTGAGATTCACTCTTAGTCAATCCTGCATGCTTCTTAGATCTAGAAACAGGCGTGAGTGTCCTCCCAGATGTTCTGTGCAGGGCAGATGCTGTCATCCTTACCCATAAAGAATGCATTGGATCCAGTCAGACTTAGCCTGGGCTGCAAAGAGTAGAGTGTTTGAAAGAGGGAGGTGGGGCTCAGGAACCCTGGGCTGTGCTTTCTGCCTGACACCACCTGTACTGCCAGCTTCCGTGTCCTCCATGTCACAAGAATTTGTTACTGGCCACTTTGGATACATTTTAAAATATTACTCATTTTTTTTTATTTTTACAAAATATGATTTCATTAAAAACGATTCTCCTTTGAGAATTGATATAGCAAGCCCTCTTCCCCCACAATGCTACCTGTGTAGAAGAAACTAGAAAGATACTCTATATGTGGTTATCTGAGTGAGGTTGGGACAATATTGGAGCAGGGGGTCTGCCTACGGTCTTGGATGCTGCTGACCTGAGATAGTAAAGTCTAAAGAACAAATCAGTTATTTCTTACAGTGCCTGTGGCTTAGAACAGGGCCTAAAAACAAGAGCAGGTTTAGGTCCTTGATGGCCTCAGGTGGCTTTGTGAGCCCTGTGCCCTCTGTGGGAATGAGGATAGCAGGTGTGTGGTCAGTGGACAATCTGGATGGTCTTACAAGTTGTGTACATAAGTAAATATCCAACGGAGAAATAGAAAGAGTTGGCGCAGATAGACTCATGGGGCGGGCTTTCTCTGGCTCTGATAGTCCTCAACACTCTAAACTCCACATGGTTTTATGATGGCTTGCTCTATTGTTCTTCATGCTGCTATAGAAAACATCACAGTGCTGTCTCTTGATGTCCTTGAGCAACTACAAGGATGTTTCAAAATCTCATGGATCTACGTCTTCCAGGGAAAGGGGACGGTTGTGTCTTGGGTGCCAATCTCTATGGCCCTGGGCTGGCTTTGGTTCTGATGCTTCAGATGTGCCCACACAAATGGTCTCATCTGGGACTGATACTGTGTAGCAGTGTATCCAAGCACCCTTCTGTACTCCTTTAGAAACAGCATCCTGTCTGTGGAAGAGTTCTCCTCTATAGTCAGGACTGGAACCCACCATGGAGCTCAACTATTCCCAGAAGCATTGGATGGAATCCTCTAAAACAAAAGCATGAACACACATGTTCAGAGCACTGATTCTGACCTTAATGGATTGATAATCTAGCCTTAGAGGCACCTGTCCAAGTCATCCTTGCAGGGCCTGCCCTCCTGTGTTTGCCAGGCCCACCTCAATCTCATTTTATTCATTCATTCATTCATTCATTCATTCTATTTTTTTTTATATAAAATTGTCTCTGTGGGAGGCCTGGGTCCATCTGTGGTGCTTTCAAGCTAATGAGGTTCTCTTGGTCACACATTTTTATAGTTCACACTTTGAACTATGGTGGCCCATTAACCAGTCATTTAGTCTACACTGGTCCTGTACTAGAGGCGATAGAATACTTTTATCACACCAAGGAAGGCCAGAGTCAGCTCCCTATTCTGGACCTGGAGCTGGACCATAGACAGAATGCACCTGGGGAAGGACTCACTAAGCAGACAGTGAGGAGTAGCTGTATATGCTGGCTAGATACTCGGGGAACTTTCTAACCCTGAAGAAAACTGCAACTCTTTGGTGGCTGTCCTGGTTGACATCTTCATTTTTTTTCAAAGATGAGAAAATAAATCACTTTCCTAGGATACTTTAAATGTCACATCGCCTGAAGCAAGGGCAACGGCTAGATGACTTCTCAAGGTCTTCCCCAACCTAAAGATTTTTATAGCCACTCATCCAGGAAACGTCCTCTTAGCCTGTGAGGCCTCCAGGACCTTGCTTCACCAATATAAGCAAATTCCTACTTCTCTCTGCTGTCTAGATGTTTTCTAGATACCTCCAGATCGACAGGTTCTGTACTGGCTACAACTTTGTGTGTGGTGCTCCTTGGGAAAGATAAGGTACTTTATTTTAACCCACAGGGCATCAAATATTGATGGTGAGTGTCTGCCCCTCTTTGGGGCACAAGGTATGAAATTGAAAGCCATCATGAGCTATCCACTTAGCAACTGGGTGACTGTATGTGCTACTGAAACCCCTTAAAGACTGTTGAAAGTTTCTCCTCCTGTAAAGTTTTGATACCAGCACATCTGTCCTGGAAGTGCAATGATTCAGCTGTAGCGCCCTTCACTGTCATCACTAGGCGTCACTACAGATGCTTTCTGTATCGTAGAAGTTGTCATTAACTCAGCTTTTCTGTTTCTAGGATGAGCAGCCTGGGTTCCTTTCATCTTGGAGAGTCTGGGAGGCTTTGCTGTGTGTGGCATTTCTTACGATGGCATCTGTACCAGCTCTGTTATCTCCCTTCTTCTCCATAGGTTCTCTATAACCCTCCCCAGTCAGGAGGCCTGTGGGATGCTGTCAGCCATACTAAATTTCCTCTGACCTCTCCCATCCCACTTGGTGGTCCTGTGTTCAGTGAAGGATCCCGCCTGGTGGTGTCCAAGTGTGTGCTTCCTCCTCCCTGTAAGCCCTCACAGCAGGGAGGCTGCCTCGACACCCACAAGCCCCTAGCTGTTCTTCCCCCAGACAAACTCCACACTTCACATTGTAGATCAGATTGAACTTTATTTGCATCACCACTGAGCTAGAAAAGAGACTAAGGTAGCCCACAGTTCCCTTCTTCTCAAAACACAGCATCCCTAATTTTTTTTTTAAAAAGTTGGCTTTTTTTTTTTTTTTTTTTTTTTTTTTTTGCAATTGTGATCCTAACGCTCAAATGAAAACGAGGCTATGCCTTTGATTTTCACTTCTGTGTCAGTTTTCCAGTGGCTGCCAAGCCCAGAGTGTCAGGGACCAGCCTCGGCAACTCCTTTCAGTGGAATATAATGGTGGCAGCTCTTGCCACCAGGCGTGCAGGAGGCCTGATGAGCTCTCAGAGCCCCTTTGTTAATGCCCCAGGACAAGCAGACTAAATAACTTTGAGAGCAGTGAGGTTGGCAGGCTGTTGGGCTGAGCTCTTCTCTGCAGTGCATGGCTACATGGCGTCTCCTTTCCACCTTTCCCGTGTTATCAGTCTGATTTAGTTCCCCGATCGCTGTGAGATTGCAATTCTAATAATGCCCTCATTTATGCAGAGGTGCTAATAATTTATTATACTGACCTTATCAAGGGCATTTCCATTTTTGTGAAGACCACCTGGAATGTGTTTCATCTCCAGCATGTCACGCTAATGAGGGGTTTCAGGTAGTCTATTGGTTGATTGAGAAAAAGTATTACTTGCCAAGGAGTGTCGCTTTCAAATCTCAAAGCATGTGTAGAAGGAGGACACAAGAATGTATTGTATTCTAACCTGATTCTACACACACACACACACACACACACACACACACACACACTTTATATCCCAGACATAATATATTTACAACACACTCTATAGCATTCTCTGTACACCACACATCCTGCATATACCATATAGTATATCACAATAAGCTGAATACACCCATATACCATACCTCCCTATACCTCACACATACTATACCACCCTCCATACACACACTGCACATACCCACATACCATATCCTAGCACTATACCACATACACCACTCACATACATACCACACACACAACACACAAACACATGCACATTGCACATATATAACATGCCATACATATATTGTAAATATCCACGTACCATATCATACAAACCATACTACACACTTCACATACATACACACTGTACACATACTACATTCACATACTGCAATACACTTCACACACACTGCACACTCACACACACACACACACACACACACACACACACACACACACACACACCAAGCCATGCCACATACACCACATAGGACCCATAAACACACACCACATCATACATATGACATGTAATTAAACATACTATGTGAGTGGGTTCCCTCTCAGTTTGTCACTGAGGGATGTATCTGCAGTGATGCCAAGTGACCAGACTGACAGGCACTTGTTACTGAGTTATTATTACCAAGTGTTTCCCTTTTAAATTTTCAAAGTAGTGGTTTATCCACCTCTGCTCTTCACTGAGGCAGTGGAGAGTCTACTGGACAGATTCAGTTAACTGTTCTGAAATTAAACTGACTTCATAGTCATGTCTTTTTCCCTAGGAACCATGTTTCCTTGTCTTATCACCTTGTCTCTATTTCTACTCATATCTTCCTCTCCTACCCTTCCTTTCCTGTCTGTCTTTTCCTTCTCTTTCCTCTTCCCATACTCCTCCATTTTCCTTTCCATTATTTCCTTCCTCCTCCTCCTCCTCTTCTTCTTTTCTTCCCTTCGTCTTCTCTCCTACCTTTGGTCCGGTCTACACTTCCCTGCCCCAGCCTCAAGGCCCACAACATAGCGTGTCTTTCTTGCAGGATCTTGTGTAATTCCTCCTGCTCTGGGCTGTAAAGTGAAGCCCAGGCAATCTTAATAGTGAGCAGATCATGGCTGTGGCTCCTGGGAGAGTCAGCTGTGGTCCTGGCTTCTTGCTACTAAACCTTCTGAGTCTTCCTCTCTCCTTTTCTTTGCTTAGACTTCATGTTATTTTGTGCTCAGCAGTTTCCTTTGGATTTATAGACTCTTGCCTTGGGAGCTATTCTAGTGGAGAGTAACTGCCTGTATGCCTGAGATGGGAAACTTTGTCTAACCTTATTAAATTACTTAGCTTGTCCTGCTAACGTGAAGATATGATTTGGATTTAGTGGGGCCTGAAGCTAAAACAACGAGAAGAATATAAAATTACTGGTGAAATATATTATAATATAAATAAGTTTAGGGGCTTAAAAAGGACCCATGAAAGGAAAGAGCCCTAAAAATTAAGTTTCACCAACTTCAGGATAAATTTATTCATTTTACATCCGAGTCCTCACCACAATACCCTGAGATATGGTACCCTCCCCAAAGTAGGCACCCTTTAGCCCACTGTTGGATCATGGTTGCCAGTACAGCCTTACTGTCATATTTGGTCCTGAATTATGATTCTTTTCCTGATGCTGGCCTCTCAGACTTCTCTGTCTCTGCATTCAGTCTCTCCCATTCTAGTTCTCTAGACTAGATGAAATTATTGTAAATTGAGATACAACATTCCTGTTGCCCTCTCCACATCTCAAACTCCACCCAGTCTCTATGGTGTGGGATGAAGCTTACTTAGATCAGGCCATCTTGTTAGGACAGGAGTGGGTGTTAACAGTGACATAGCTTGCTTCTATCATAAGTGCAAGCCCTGTTTCTGGCTCCATCCATGTCATTAATCAAATGGCTCCTTTCATCCAGATTGAGAGATAAACACCACTTTTCTTGCTTCACTGAACCTTGAACTTTGCGACCCTGAAGGCTGTGAGAGCCAGACCCCTACTATTGCACCAAAAGGCATCAAATCTGAGCGTACAGAAAATCAGAATGGTCCCACTATGAGATCTCAAAGAAGACTTGAAAGCCAAGTCTTCCAACTTGAAGTTGGTCTCTAGGAAACCACTCTACTAGGATGCTGAGTAAGGAGTAGCTAGCCTGGCTTTCTCTTCCACATGCCTCTTGCTTGCCAAAGCCATTCTGGATCCAGGAAAGATGGTGGGCCACCAACTCAAGTGAGAGCCTAGAATAGCATTGGCAGGAAGGAAGATGAGACAGGGAGACAAAGACACAGGCTTTAAAAAAAAAAACAAAGCTTTGTAACTAGGGCTGTCAAGATGGTTCAGTGTGAGCTGTCAAGCCTGATGACATCCTCTGCCTGAAAACCACGATGGGAGGAGAGAAACAACCCTTGTGAATTGTTCTCTAGCATACACATGTGCATGTGCATGTGCATGTGCATGTGCATGTGAGTGTACACACATGCACACACACACACACAGAGAAGCTTGGTAAATAAGTAAATAATAATAATAACTTTAGAAAATATAGTAACTACGTGATTAAGTCAAGGCAGCCCCTCTCAGGGTCTTGTAGGGGTTCCTCTTTCCTGCCAGCATGCCTCTGCCTCATTTTTATTTTAGCAAGGAGAGAAAAAGAATAGAGAATGAATTCTGCATCTCAAGTTTGGTTGATATGTTAGGCTACTAAAGAGTCACAGCAAGTCAGAAGAGAGGGAAGGCAAACAAATTCCGGCTTTTACTGTCACGGGAGTTGGGGGGGGGGGCTCACTAGGGAGTTCCCACCTGTCTCCCATGCCCAGCTGTGTCTCTACTGCTTTCTCTCTCAAGCTGCTGATTTAAGATGGTGGCCTTGCTTCTCTCTTGGTGTTTATGACAATGGTGAGATGCCGTTCTCAGCCCGTGAAGCGCTGTAATTCACAGTGCTTGCAGCTTCCAGCGGATGAGGCTCAAATATATAAAGTCTGGCTTGGAAACCAAGGCCTTCTGGGTTCTAATCAGACAGGCCCAGTCCTTGCCTCTCGGAGGCTTTTACGACCTGTGTTTGCCGGAGATGAGGAAGCTCCTCTTTGTCCACCAACAGGTAAAAAGATCCATGAGAGGTGATTCAATTTCACAGGTCATAAAGTTATATGCCCACTTCCTCCACTTCTTCTTCTTGTTTATTATGGTAGAAAACTTCCGAGTCCACCATCTATATTTTGTCAGCGGATGGAAATTGTTTTATCTTGCACGTTTCTCCTGCTGCCCTCTCTCCTCCTCTTGGCCTCGCTGGCTTCTCATTTTGTCCTCACCATAGTCCTTAAATCAAGGCTGGCTACTGACAGCTGAAATCAGTCTGTGGGACAGACACTGGGAGGAATTCTCTCAGAGATTTGTGAGGAAGGAAGGTCTGAATGGGCAGACATTTTGGGCAGGAGGGACTACTTAGCCTCTGGGCTCCTAAAGTTTGTATATATATGATTAAACAACGCCTAGTTTCAGTATTTGTTATTTATTTAGTCCTAGAGACCCAGTAAGGAGGCATGTGCTATAGTGTCTGCCTTGCTCACAGGCCCCCCACCCCTACAAGAAGGTGCCTTTTTTAATCAAGTGTCTAGTGATCCCATGGCCACGGCTGATTTAACTAGGACTAAGCCTCTAACCAAAAAGTTACCTGACCTAGGACTCACAGAGCACAACACTAAGATAACCTATGGCAGCAGATTCTTCCTGTTGGTGGGTCTTTCCCCATCACTTCATCATGAAAAATCTCAAACCTTTAGAATAACTGTAAGAATTACACTTAAATTCCAATAAACTGCCACTGACTTCTCATTTCCTGTGACCATTGCATGTGCCTCTCTAGGTACCCTCTCAGCCATCTGTCCAAACATCTTGTAGTAGAAATTATTTTAAAATATCAGATTTCTTCCCTTACCTTGGTTCTTGAGTTCCCAGATGAAAGACACACTCACAGCGTTTATATGAACACTAGGCTTTAAGCAGCTCAAGAGCTGGGCAGCTGCCTACCCTCCGTGCTGTTAGAATCTATCTTCCTATTGATAACCCTGAGTTATCACTTACTGTTTACTATATTCCATTTGGGCTGCTCTTAACTCCAATTGGCCAGCCCACAGGGCCACACTCTCTTGATCCTTAACCCATGACAACTTCTTTCTCCTCCCCGATGACACATCTTTCTTTTCATTATTGGCAAAGTTGGGACACCACAGCTGTTGGCTGGGGAGTCTACTGGTAATTGGTGGAGGGCTCCAGGGAAGGAGCTTTGTGTGGATGAGGAGATCGAGACGGAGTCTAGAAATGCACATCTGGTAGATCTGTTGATTAGAGGAGGGAATGAGTTAGAAGCATAAAGGGAAGCAGACTCCTGCGGCAGGCAGCTGAGATGCAGGCACAATCTGTTTGGGTGGCTGTCCTGAGTTTCACTTTTAAATGAATCTTGGCTTAAAAGTTGGAAAAAATTTCCAGTAATTTCTGAAATGGCTTTAAACATCTTTCTGCCAGGTTTTTGTTTTTATTTATTTTTCTTGCATTTAAAAGGTTTTTTTCCTTTTTCTTTTTTCTTTTTTTTATTCCCAATGTTTTGGAAAAGCTGCGTGTCTAGAGACCAGTGCTTCATAGCCCCCCCCTCTTCTTATTTCGTGGAATGAAACAAAGTTAAAAGGCTTTGAGTATTTGGTTACATGGTAGATACTATTCCTCCCAACTATTGCCTGTTTGTTTTTTTTTTTAAAAAAAAATCTCAACATTTCTACTTTACCTACTCTAGTCTGAAAGTGATGAGGATTATTCTTTCTAACTTGTATCAAGTATAAGAACTCAAAAATAGCACATTTAATTCATGTCAACCACAATATTGTTTTTTAACATTGTCTGAATATCAAATTATTGTAATTTTGTGTGTGTGTGTGTGTGTGTGTGTGTGTGTGTGACATTAGGGATCAAACTAGATAGGAAATTTCTATCACTGAGACATATGTCTAACTCCTCAAATTAAAAAAATGTTCAAAAATGGTCTAGTACAAATGTTTGTGAGTATAGCTATAAAAATTACTTATTTTTTCTTTTTAAAAAATAATTTTTTGAGAATTTCATATATGAGCCCTATATTCACATAATTTCCTTCTCTTCTCTCTAACTCCTCCCCTGCCTCCTCCTTACTGCTTCTAATATTCATGGCCTTTTGTTCTCTAATTATTGCATATATTCACATACATATTTATAAATAACATTTGCTGAATTTATTTAATGTCGGTCATATGTTTATGTGTTTAGAGCTGGCTACATGTGATTCAATAGCCTATCAGGGAGCTTGTTCAGTAGAAAAACAATTCATCTAGGGGTGGGACTATTGTAATTATTTTTATATTGCTGTGATTAAACACCATGGCCAAGCCAACTTATAAAAGAAAGTTTATCTGGGACTTACAGATTCAAAGGTCAGAGTTCATGACTGTCATGGTGGGGAGCATGGCAGCAGGAAGGCAGGCAGGTATGGCACTGGGGCAGTTAGCTGACAGCTCATGTTTTGTGAGACAATCAGGAAGCAGACAGAGATAACTAGTAATGGTGTGGGCTTTTGAAACCTCAAAACCTGTTCCTCAGTGGCACACCTCCATCAAATAGGCAACACCTCCTAATCCTTCCCAAACAGTTTCTTTAAGTGGGTTCCAAGTATATTCAATTACAGGAGCCTGTGGGGGCCATTTTCATTCAAATTACCACAGAAGCCTTATGAGTTGTTTTTCTATCTGTGTTGGTATAGTAAATTGTATTGTTATCTTTCAGGCCCTTCTTGGGCAGCCATATTGTTGAGATGCATGGGTGCATTTTCCCTGTCAGGTACAAAAGACACTATCTTGAAGCAGACACCCTGGTCCTCTGGCTCTGTTCCACCTCTTCCTTCTCTTTTGCAATGCGCCCAGGCCTTTGTTGTAGGGTTGAGTTGTTGATATATTATTTGGGGCCATGAATCTCATGACCACTTCTCTGCATTTTGACCAGTCATGGCTTTCTGTGATGGTTTCCATTTGCTGCAAAAAGAATCTTCTTTGACTACAGGTATGTTTACCTGATATTATAAGGATAAATATTTAGAATTGCAGCTAGAAATTATACTGGTTTAGTTAAACGGCAGTTGTTGATTCTTTGGGGCCCCATGGCTTCAATAGCCATGGGTAATCGGTTAATAAGCCTGAATTCCTTCCTGTTAAATGCACCTCTAATCTAATTAGATGGTTGTTTGTTACATTAAGATATTAGTAAGTGTGACTGTTGTACCTTTAGAGATATCTTGCTATTTTTCTCATTACTGTGATTTGCAGATAATACATCTGAGTAGGACTCTTGATTGGTTTTCCCCTTGGTAGCTTGTATAGTCCCCTGGTACTGAGATCTAGTCTGTAGTGGGGTACACTTCCAGGTTAGTTTCAGCTCAGTCTCTCCAAAGTATGTAGTGTCATAATCAGGAAGGTCTTAACATCACATTCTGGATGGAATGGAACCAAGGGCAATGACATAGCCTATATTATTTTGAGAGTCTCTTGGGCTCCCCTGACCAACCTTTTGTAAGGATATTTGCCATAATACACATTGGAGACGTCTACCATTTTTTACTATACATTTATATGAAAGTGATGTTTTGAACATTGACAATTATAAACTTGAAATATCAGTCAACTCTGAAAAATGTTGAGGGTGCTCTGCATACTGCTGTATCAAATATTTAGACAAGATTTAATTCTTTATGATAAATTAAGCAAGCATATCCATTGTTAGAGCACGAAAATTCGCCTTCATTTTAATAAATAATAAAATTATATGAATAGCAAATGATTATTTTAAAATAATTTGTGATTTATTATCTATAAATATTTGGTTTATGTGTCTATTCTAGGCACCCATAAACCAAGGAGTATTTTGGGAAGTGGTAAACAAGTGCCCTCTGATCTTCATCTAGCCATGGAGTATGAAGTTTGGACAATTCCAGCCAAGAAGGAAGGTTCAGAGTATAAACAGTCAAACCTGATTGAAACAAAGAGCAGGAAGCTCCAGCTAGCCCATCAGTGAAATGTCGGGACTTAGTATGTAGATTCTGAATCTTAAACTGGAAGCTGTTGAGGTCATGGAAGTAGGACCTGACAAACACAAAAGGGCACTATATACCTTGTGATTAGAAGTTCCTGCGATTCTATTGGATCTCAATAGCTATGTGGGGTATTAAATGACTGAACCTCTCATCATTATACACTCCTGACCTCCTCTCACCAGTTTAGTTCAATCACACTCCATGGGTCATAATGTTGGGTGGACTTAGCATAAATCATCAGTCAGAAGGAGAATGCTGTAACCAAGATGGAGCCTCAGCCGCTGAGAGGGTAGCACACTGTGTGAGCAGGACTCTGAGACCCCCATGTGCCCCACAGGGTGCACTGACATGCTTCCTTCAGTCTTGCTGTACCTGTATCTCTTCTACCTAGGATGCTGCCCAGGGTTCAGTCTCAAAATGGTGGCAGAAGTATAAGGTGCCGGGCTCTCCATCCAGGCACATTTTAAACTAGATGAGAGAGGGAGGGTAGTGATTCTCTGTTGAATACTAATTAAAACTATTCTCATCTAATCCTTTCCTCATGAATATTCAGGTTTCCTCTTGCATACAAAATATGCTCACCCCTTCCCAAGATCCCCCCAGTCTCATCAAATTATGAATAGGCTCAGATTCTTGAATCTTACCATTTATATCAGGTTGGCTCTGTGTTTCTTGATTTAGAAACTAGTGTATTGAAACTAACAAGTCCACTTCCTTCCACACACTCCACAGTAAATGGTTGAACATGAAGACTACAACCAGAATAGATGCTTCTATTTAAGATGAGGCAGAATAAGGGATAGGAAAGCTAGTTCTTTTAGCATTCTGAAATGTTGCTCCATCCCTGAGGGTAAGAATGATCTTGAGTGAACCCAAGCCTATTGCCTGGGTGTGATATTGAGATTTACTGTGTACACAGCTCTTGGGTTTGTTTCTCTGCTTGGAAAGTCTTTCTATAACCCTGAAAGAAAAAGAAAGAATGAAAGAAAGAAAGGAAGAGAGAGTTGGATATGATGGCATACACTCTAATCCACCAGGGACAGGCAGATCTCTGACTTCTAGGCTAGCCTTGAATATTCTTGGCCAGGGTGTGACCTTGTTGGAGTAGGTGTGGCCTTGTAGGAGGAAGTGTGTCACTGTGGGCATGGGTGTTAAGACCTTCATCCCAGCTGTTTGGAAATCAGTCTTTTCCTGTTTGCCTTCAGAACAAGCTCAGGTCCTCCAGTCCCATACCTGCCTAGATGCTGCCTCGCTCCCTTCCACCTTGATGAAATGGACTGAACCTCTGAACCTGTAAGCCAGCCTCAATTAAATGTCATTTGCCTTGGTCATGGTGTCTCTTCACAGCAATGAAAACTCTAGCTAAGATACCTGGTCTGAAAAGGTGAGTTCTAGGGTAGCAAGAGTTATAAAAAGACACTGTCTATAAATAAATAGATAAATAAATAAATAAATAAATAAATAAGCAAGCAAGCTGAATTGCTTTTGCCATCAGCTTTCTGCCTGAAATGTAGAGGTCCTGTGCTCTTCCTAATCTCCTGAAGTCAGACTCTTCCAGTGTGGTTTCTAGCACTATTACAGTGCAGAACCCCTCAATGCTTTATGGGCTGTTTTCATGTTTGATTTAGTCAAATGCTTGTCCCAATTCTGTTTGTGACACATGTTTTGTCTTGCGCTACTGTCTTATCTTCATCTTCACTGGTTTTGTGTGAACAACAGAAATCTGTATTCCATGAGCCTACGGGCTTAGATTTCAGCTACTCTTCCGTGCAGACGCAGACACCTCATGGAAAATGTCTCTATCCATGTGAGAGGTTTCAATGGATTGTTATGGAGCCACTGAGTCGAGGCAGTGTACTGCACACTCCTGGACTGCCTTTTCTCTGAAACTGTGATTTAATGCTTACATTTTTGATTTGACAAGGGAGAGTTTCACTTCCTAGTCTAAAAGTTACAGAATTTTCAGACCCCATTTTCTCCTAATTCTGCTGTGGCTGAGCCTGGTCTTTCCTTGGTCTGTCTTCTCTTGCAATGCCTTTAATGCATAGCCAGCTAAAACTGGCTCTTGTTTCCACACTTTGCCCTGGAATTCCTCTCACAAGCCAGTGTTTCACTGGGTGCCTTTTCTGGCCTCCAGGGTGTCACAAGAGGCATTCCACTAGCCATACTGCCTGCCATCATGAAGGACCAGGTACCATTTTCTCAGCTTCATTGAATGGTTTTCTTGGGCTGTGGCTACGCTATCTATTTTAGGGTTTTGCTAACATAAGCATCCATTTGTAGGCCTACATTTCTCTATCAGTCAGCAATCACTGCAAAATGAGCCTCAACCTATGTGCTGCATATCCTAGCAACGTTTATGACCCGCCCCACATTGCTTCTGGTCAGTCTGCTTTCCTTCATTTGGCTTCCATAAGTGGACTGTGATGGCTGCCTCCTGCTCCAGCCACAGTGGCTTTGTTCCACCTGAGACTTTATTTTGGTGAGCTATCCAAGGCATTGACAAACCCCAAGCAAACAGGAACATTACACATGAATGTTTTAAACTTTGTCAGATTTGCTTACTGGACAAATCAAGTCGCATTCCCAGGCAACAACCGGCATGGGAAAGCCTGTGATCTCACAGTTAAATGGAGGATTTTTTTGAAAGCTAATCTGAACTACCATTACTCTATTATTTGAGGAAGCATTACATCACAGCTAAGTAGAAATTTGGGGTTATATCTGAGTTTGCATTTTCAGACAGGTAAAAATATTTAAACGACATATGCAGTCCTAACCAAGGATAAGATTGTCAGGGTGTGTGTGACTATAAAGGGAAGAGGTGTGAGAACTGACCTCCAAGAGACTGTACCTCCAAATATGGTTGATAGAGGTATTGACAGAGGGGCCAGAAAGAAGGCAATAAGGCAAGGGCAAAATCAGGAGAGTTCTGGGCTTGGCAAGAGGTACAGAGTGCACTGGGGCAGTTCTTAGGCAAAACTAATAATATCTTTTTTTTTTTCTTTTTCTGGGACAGGGTTACTCTGTGTAGCCCTGGTTGTACTGGAACTTCCTCTGTAGACAAGGCTGGCCTCAGAATCAGAGATATGCTTGCCTCTGCTTCCTGAGTGCTGGGATTAAAGGTACGAGCCACCACTGCTTGGCTATATACCTTTAATTTTTTAAAATCACATTTTTATTTATATATATTTTGTGTAGGTGTGTGGGTTGTGGGGGTAACTGTGAGGTCAGAGGACAACTTTTGAGAGCTATGTCCCTTCTTGGGTCATGTGAGTTCAAGGGATCAAACTCACCTGTCAGGATTGACAGCAGGTACTTTTACCTGCTGAGACCTTGTGTTGATTACAGGTGATGCTATAGCTTTAATGCTTATGTGACAGAAGAAGAAATGTGTAAAAAATTAACACTCACCTCAGCAATGAAATGGACACCAGGGTATACCAGATGGCACCGACAACACCGAACTTGCTCATTGAAAAAGGCTGATACAGTTGATAGAATTAGGGGAAGGGGGTGTGTTCTAGACAGCTTTTGTTAACTTGATACATGCTAGAGTCGTTTGGGAAGGAATTTCAATTGAGAATGTGCCCTTCCTTATCAAGCAAACAGCTTGCCTATGGGCAGTCCTGTGGTGTGCTTTCATTATGGAATGTGGTATCTCTGGGCTGGTAGTCCTGGGTGCTATAAGAAAACAGGTTGAGCAAGCCACTAAACTGCTCCCTCATGGCCTCTGCTTTGTTTCTGCCCTAATTTCCTTCAGTGATGCTCTGTGATGTGGAACTATAAGCCAAACTATACCTTTTCCTCCCCAAGTTGCTTTTGCTCATGGTGTTTTAGCTCAGCTATAGAAACCTTAACTAGTATGAGGTCCAGCAGTACAAAAGTCAGGCTGGAGTCACTGGTATCACCCAGAAGAGAAGACTGAGCTCCAGGTGCCACACATAAAGAAAGAAATGAAGAACTCAATGATGTAGTTTGTGTCAACAAACTTGAAAACAGATGAGAAGAAAAGAGTACCCCAAATAAGTTACCAAATCTGAATCAAGAGCTGAAACTGACTAGCTCTGTAACAGTTGTTAATATTGAACCTATCCTAAAATTTGCTCATAAAATGAGGTTAATTGTTCTTTGAATGGGAACATAATAAAATCAAGCCACTATACTTTTTATAATTCCCAGTTGCAATCAGTGGTCAATATACATGAGAATAAAGATGAAATATAAGATATATACATGCAGGAAATAGTCAAGGAACAAATAAAATACAAGTAACAAAAATAATAAAAGAATATTAACTGGAAACATGAATTAGTTTATATACTCTCAAATCTAAGATGATACTGATACTGCAAATGTGAGTCAGGACTTTACCGAAGCTTATAGACATGTCCTGTATTAAGCAGGTGATTCATTAACAATGGGAAGGCAGAAACATTAAACCTATAGAAAATAAACAAAGTGGGAAGTCTAGAGCCAAGCAGTGTTGTAACTAAAAAAAAAAAAATTCACTGAATGGTTTATCAGCATAATGGATATGGCAGAAGTGCCACCCAACACAAATAGAAATTTCATGCACCCAAAAAGTGAGAGAAAAGTATGGAGTATAGAGCAGTAAGTCTACCAATGACCTGTACAGAAATATTGAGCAATCTGATACGTGCCTAAGTGGAGTCCCAGAACTAGAGATAGAGAATTGTGTGGAACGACATGTTGAAAGTAGGATACATTGGCTGAAAAGACCAAGCTAGGACAGATAATTAAGGGTACTCCTTGTGCAGTCACCTGTGGTTTTTTGATTAGAAGTTGAACTGCCCTCCATAGGCTCTGTGTTTGGTTTGGAGTTGAACTGCCCCCCTACACCAGCTCTGTGTCTACTTTGGAGTTGGACTGACCCCACCTGTACGGTCTCTGTGTTTACAGGTGGTGCTGTAAACATAGGGAGGTTGGGGAACCTTCAGGAGGGGCCTACCTGGAGGAAATTGACTTCGGGGTTTGGAGGCCTTATGTATTAGATCCCAGTCCAGTTATGGTAATTATTTTCTGCTTTATGGCTATCAATGAGACATAACCAGCGGCTCCTCACTGTCACTGCCACAGCCATAAGCCACCGTTGCCCGCCACACCTTCTCCACCACGATTGGCTGTATACGCGTGAAGAGACTGATAAACTACAGAGAAGTGATGTCTAAGAAAACGGAGAAGGGTAAGGTTGGAGATGACCATGGAGATGCAGTCATGGGTGTTAGAAATCCCAAGCTCTTCAGCTGGGCCACAAACACATGGGAGCAATTATGTGAACAAGAGTAAGAATACAAGCAGTTCGGCCGGTGAGATGATGACACACGCATTTCTCTGTCTTGGTGACATCTGCTGACCTTGTACATTTTATCACCTTTCTTTAAGAGGAAAACGAGATGCCAGAATTGAGCTTGGGGAACAGTTAAACAGAAGCACACATACTGTGCCCTTCCCTATTTCTAGCCCTGTGTTTTTCCTACCCTCAACCCTGTGCTCCATTTCTTCATCCTGTGACAGGGTCCTTGGGCATCATAGGAACACATAGGAGAGGAGCTCAGACCATGTCACTTGTCTCTTTCTAGAGCTTCTCTTTCCAGGGCTCTTCCCACTGCAGGTGTTGGCTCTTCTCGGGAGCTGCCAGTCACGAGGACACCCTCAGCATCATCAAGGTCTTCCTTAGTGTGCAGGCAGCCTCACAAGTGAAGGCCTGAAGAATAAATAGGGAGCATGTGTGAAACCATTATGCTTGTAGTCATTTTTTAAGGTGAAATTGTGCAGGTCACCACTGAATGTCTCTAGTGCATGGGTAAAGAAGCACAGGGTCTCAGGGTGTGAATGTAATGTCCTGGATAACACTGAGAGCGAGGTCAGTGCAGCCAAACTCTGTTGACAGCTGATTCTTCACCTTCAGGAGGGTTGGAGATTGACAAGTTCATGTCTTCCTATTTCTCATTATTGTCTTCTACTTTTTCTTTCTTCCATCTTCCCTCTCTGTTTCTCTTACTCTTGTTCTTTCCCTCTCTTTTGTTATCTGAATCCCCTCGGACTCTTGTGTGCTGATGATAATACTATTCAGATTCCAGGGGAAAGATTAAAAAAAACTGTAGAAAGAAAGAAGAGAGGACTCTTTGACCCAGACTTCTTTGGACACCTATGAATAGGCATGTGATCCTCAAACAAAAAGATATAGGGCATAGCAAAGGAAGAATTAAATCCCAAGAAAAAGATGGGGACATATCAGAAAGAACCTTGATGCCTAAAAGATCAAGGATCAACAAGCCCAGGAGTTTGAAGGGACTCCCGCTGGTGTGTACGATGCTTTTCTACATCTGGGACCAAAGCCTCCTCGTGCTTGAGAAGCATAAGGACTGTGCTACTGAAGTTCACAAGAAAAGTTAAATGTGAGCCGCTGGCAAGCTGAATATCAATCAGGCAAATAACAGACCCAGGGTGACCGCTGTAGGCTGGTGCCGCACTGACAGACGTGGGCTGCCCAGACAAAGAGAGATTAGTTTATTTCTGGCATTTTAAGGAAGCACTGATAAGCTTGAGTGTACTCAGAGAAGATTAAATAGATGGTTAGAACACTGGGGACAATGGCACAAGATGAATAGCTGCCAGCTGCAATCACTGAAAAGATGGGCCAAGCCACAACGAAAGGGCCCTGTAGCTGCTTCCAGCATTTCAAAGGCTGTACAGCTCCAGAGCGCCGGGACCTATTCTGTGCAGCTTTAGAGGGTACAGCCAAGACCAAGGTCGAAAAGTTATAAGGAATCAAATTTCATTCAGTGTAAGAAACCCAACCGTGGCTGAGATTTACACGGTGAGTCACATTTGCTCTCAGGTGCGTCATTGGAGTTTGGGAAGAGTTCAGCATAATCAATGGTCCAGTGAGGTGCCAGGCACGCTAAGCAGAGACTACTGAATCACCCTGGATTAGATGATGCTGAAGACTGTTCTTAGCTGGGGCTCTTTGCAACAGCTCCTCAGCAGAGAAGAGGAAGACACAAAATCAAAGACAGCCACCCTGTTCTGTTCCAGTCTTCACTGTCAAGGAGAAAGGTGTAAAAAATAAATAATTATAAAACAAGTCCTGTTCACCGCATGCAGAACCTCCTGAGTCAGACATCCAGGCTTCTGAGGTTGTCAGGGGGATACTGATGGCCTCTCTGGAGGGTTCCACGCTGTCCCCGTGACCTGGAAGACCTTCTATACCATTGTCCTGGAAAGCTGCATTAATGCTTCACTTTGTCACTTTCTAAGACGACTTTGAAGAAATATTTTTATCCTTCTGTACTGCAATTGTCTTATCTAAGATGATTGGACTCCGTGATCTTTAAGACTTTTAGAGCCCTCATGTTTTACAATGATCAGGTTTTCTGAAGGCTTGGTGGAAGCTAAGCTTGGTTTTCCACATGCAGGTGCACCTAGGATGTGGTTCAGTGGTAGAGTGCTTTCTTAGCATTTACAAGGCCCTGGGTTCAATCCCCAGCACTGCCACAATTTCAAAAAAAGAGAAAAGTTTTAATTGGGGCTGAATTCTTCCTGGTTATGTTAAACAAGAATTATAATAATGACAGAAAATGCTATGCATTATGCATTTAAGTTTCTGGTAGCAACTCCTCCACCTTGGGGAGGTGGTAGGTAGGGGGCCAAACCACACACGGCAAAGGACTATTGGTATTTTGGTGGCATCTGAGCAGGGCAGGGATGTTGAGTATATATACCCTGTGTGTTTACAGACTTAAAAAGTGACAAATATCTGTAAATGTATTTATATTTTTAAACCATGAGATTGGCATTTTATGTGTTTTAGAGTATCAGCTTTTTTAACATAATTGAGTAAAAATTAGCTTCAACAATAGGACAGGATGAGGAAAATATGTTAATAGAAGTAAGTGATTTTACACAGCTGTAACAATGCTGTCTTACTGAAATAATATCCAAATACACATTGTTGCATAAAATACACTTTAGGAAATATTTAAGACTAGGTAGGGCCTAGTGATGCACGTCTGCCATTCCTAGATACTCAGGAGACTGAGGCAGGAGCATTGCAAGTTCAAGGTTTGCCTATGCTACAGAGGAAGTTCAAGGGCAGACTAGGCAACTTAGTGACACTCTGTCTGAAGGGAGTGGAAAGAAGCCTAGAGATCCAGCTCAGTGACAGTGTGCTGGTTTAGCATGACAAGGCCCTGCTGGGGGAGAAACAAAGAAGAAGAAAGGCCAAGAATGGAAACAGCCCCCAATGATGCACTTCCTCTAGCAAGGCCCCACCTCCTACAGGTTCTGCAACCTCCCCAAACAGTGCCACCAGCTACAGACCAAGTGTCCAAATATGTGAGCCTGGAGCTACACTTCTCATTCAGACTCCTGCCCATGACAGATGCCTGTGCAGAGCGTTGAACCTCAGCTCTCAGAAAGAGAAAGCAGAGGGTGTTGAAGGAGTACTCCATCTGATAAGGGAATTGAAAATAGTAAAGACATTAGAAGGGCTAAAAGCTCAATGAGGTGGCTTTATAGCTCTAGACTGACCTCTGAACCCCAGTAACAGTATATTCTCTTTTTCAAGTGCATTTGGGTCAGCTGCAGATCTTTACCATAGACTAAAATACACAGAAGAGTCAATTTTTGAAAATTAAAAAAAGTAGAAATAATAATCCAGCCTCTTTTAATAATGATTAATAACAATGATAATAATGAATGATAATAACAATAATGCAGTTCCTGGATAATCTTCAGTCAAAGGAAAACACAAAACAAAACTGGAGTTTGTCGAACTGTGTCTGTCTGAAGCTAATACATATTTGGAAAACATACCACCGAGCAATAACAATATTACCAGCTCAGCAGCTCCAAAATCAACTGAAGGGGATGGGTAGTCTTTTGGAATACAAATCCCAGTGAGCAGAAAGGTCTTGGTTCACTTTGTCTTTGTGACAGTGACAGGCTTTCAGTGTAAAGCCTAGGCTAGCTTCCGATCCCTCATCTGCCAGCTTTAGCCTATCAGGTGCCGGAACTACAGGTGTTGCCAGCTGGGAGTTATAATGAAGGAGAGGACTGTATTTACAACACCAACAAAAGGTATCTAGTAGTAAACATAAGAAAAGGTGCAAACCATATCCAGAAAGCTATAAAACAGATAAATATAAGTAGCCATTCTCTCAGAAATAAGAAAACCAGGTGGCTGCTTTAAGTGCTCAAACCCACAGAATGATGGAGCCCAGGTGACATATGCATGACAGTTATTGTGCTTTTGTATGTTGGAAAATTTTTATAATAAACTAATCTAAAATGTTAATCCCCATATTAAAAATATAGGTATTCAAGGTCTAGCTCTATGATGTTAAAGCCTACCTAGATCATCACATGAGTTAATTAAAATGATTTGATTAAAAATTTCAACCAGACTAGGTTAAGGTAAATCTCTTTGAAATCTCCAGTTATTAGAAAATTAATTCCACACGCATATCTTGCGCCCTGGAAGGGACAGCTGTTTTCTCCACCCCACTTGGGCTGTGATGGCAGAGGAGAGCTTCCATCTCCTCTCGACTTCTGAGAGCCAGGCAGAGTAAGCTCAGAGGGTGGGAAGAAGACTGAGTGTGGCTTCAGGTTCCTGTGCCAGTGGTCTGTTCAGACTGAGTTACCCTAGGAGCCTGTGTCTTCAGGCTTCTGTATGTCTTAGACTCTACCCAGGGAGAGAAGGTAAGCCTGCTGACACAGTCTTCAAAGACGAATTCACACTACACTCCATGTTTGACTCACTGAACATTCCAGACGATTTACTCCTTCTTGGAGCTAATGCATCTAATATGAGCTGAGGATATTATCTGCTTCAGAACAAAGCTGACCTCTCACCCAAGCCTCTCTAGGTGTGGCTTCTCACCCTCTAGAGTGGTGCCAGCACACCCTTCATGGTGAGCTCATCTTCTCATCGTTGTGAGGTAACAGCGTAAAAGGAACTTAAAACACAAGGAGTTATCTGGCTCACGTCGGAGTCTGTAATGCAAGGAAGGGGCAATTGTTGACTTCTGAACAGAATGGATTTTGGTCTGTCATTACCCTTCAGGCCAGCCTCACAGTGATCTGCTTCCTCCAGAGAAGCCCCACCTTTTAAAGTATCCACAGCCTCCCCAAAGCCACTGACAGTGAGTTCGTTTCAATACATGAGCTTGTCTCAACATTTCACATCCAAACCATGGCAACATCATAGCCCTGCTGATTTTTTTTTTAAAGTACTGAGAAGGCTAGGCTGACTCTATAACAGGCTTCCAATTGTCAGTTCAGGAGTCTAGGCCTAAGCACTGGGCAAGTCCAGGCAAGTCAGTTACTAGGGAAAAAAAAAACCCAGGCTTCAGGTAACTAGTCAGAAACTGTCCTGCCATCAGAAGCTGCCCTGCCACCTGGTCTGAAGTAAGGGCAATGGGTCAGCAACAGTTTCCAGACCTTCCCAACAACAATTTCCAGTCCCCATGCCCCAGTAATGCTTCTGGAATATCCCTAGAGATGGAACAAGACAAAGGACACCTACCCTGAATTTCCCCTAATGTGCTTTAAATTGGGCCTGGGAGCTCACTTAGTTATCTCCCTCTTGGAGTGGGAGTCCCCAGTATGCTGGATTTCTGCAGAATAAAACACCTTTTGCTTTTACATACTATTTGAATCCGGGAATATCATTCTTCAGTGACATCATGACCCTTACAGTACAAAGAAGAAAAACATTACAAATTCCAATCGTTGTCTAATGTTGCCTAGTTTAAATGTATATTTTTATTTAACCCCAAAGGAAGCCATAAGATGTACTATTTTTGCTCTTATTTCATTTGTTTGTTTGTTTTGAAGACCCCCATACTTGGAAGACCCTTCCTCAAGTCTAAGGAAATCACGACCACCCAAAGATCACAAGAAACCATAACTGGATGCAATCAGCAGAGGCTTTATTAGGGAAGTTGGCCGGCAGTCAAACCACAGGCTCTCTCTCAAGAGCAAGGTTTGGCCTCGAGTAGCAGGCTAAGGGGTCTTTTAAAGAGGAAAACTGCAAACCAGGGGAGTGAGGAGGGGGTGAGGTGTTGCCAAGGATACATAACATAAGAATAGGGAAACATTCCAGAGAAACCCACCCTGAATGGTTAATAGCCATGGAAATTACTCAGTACACTCATTCTTCTCAAAAATGTGGTTTTACCATGTCACTGCCCTACCCTGTCAACTGTCTATTAACTATTTCTCACTAGCTCCACCCATAGAGCCACAGCCCTGTCATTGTGTTTTTACCACCTGAATGACTTCCATTCTTTACAGCCAGTTCCTGAAACTGGCCTGGCTTGTTTCAGAGAAAAGTTTCCATGTCCCTAAAAGAACTTAAAAAGCATCTATATATGTATATATTCTATAAAAATGATTTTTATAATTTTTCATTCTTCAGTTTTATTGTGTGTGCATGTTCAAATGTGTACAGTTGCATGTGTGCTTGCTTAGCCAGAGATCAAGCTCCAGTGTCATTCCTCAAGACTCAACCATCTTGCTTTTTGCATTCTCACTAGCCTGGGCTCCTGACTGGGTTAGACTCACCGAGCCTCCGTGACCTCCTGCCTCCATCTTCTGAGCACTGGGATGACAAGCATCTGTGTAGCTTTTCACATGGGTTCTGGGGACGGAACACAGGCCTGCCGTGCTTATGTGGCAAGTGCTCTACATCCTGGGTCTTCACTGTAGTCTCACCTTTATTTTTTTAAATGAGTAGTGTCGGGGGTGCCGACTCGTGGCGAAGCTGAGTTTTGATTTTCTGTGCTCATCGTGTAGACTGGGGATGTCAACACTAGGCTTTGTTGTTCTTCATCTTGGCACTTCTAGGTCGGACCTCTTGATTTTGCTACCAGAATTGTGTCTTCAGGAGACACCTTCTTCCTGTCTATACAGACCCTCCAAATGCTTTTCATTCTTTAGTTGAACATACATTTCTTATTGACTCCTGAGGTTCTGTGCCTCTCTTCTTCCTGAAGGGCCCTAGGGGCATTTGCTAGTCTTACACCCACTCGCCTTGGGTCAAGGCTAGGACAAGTTCCATTCTCCACCCACAGGAATATTCTTGAGTAAAAAATTCTCAGAATGTACCTGACCCTCTAGAAAGTTCCAGGTAGAGTTCAAATGTGTGTCATGCTTGCTAGCCAATAGATTTAAAGGTCAATATGCTTAGCCAATAAGTTTGAACTGTAACCTTGCTGATGTAACTTGTGCCCCTAAAAGGTATAAAAGCTGCTTGCGATGGCCATGCGGGGTCACCTTCTCATCACTCACTTTAGGGGACTGATTGAGGGTTGACCCCGATGTGCTCAGAAAATAAACCTCTTGCTTTTGCATTGACCTGCAATCTCTGTGTCTCACTTGGGGGGTGTCTCGAAGTAAGTACCATTGACTGAGGGTCAGGGTCTTACATTCCCATTCCCACTGAGACAGCATGTTTAGATGTGTTCATGCAAGTGTTCTGTCTCATGTTGTGTGGCCCTCAGTGAGCTTGTCTTACTGTCAGGGACATACTGCTTACTTTCTGTCTCTTATTGCACAGAGTAGGCATATGCAATAGTGTTTGGGGGAAGCACATGAGATTTTGCTTAATACAGTTTAAAGACATGCCCTCCCTCTGAACATGTTCCTTATACTAGGAACCCTATGGCAAGTGGAAGCAATTCTTGTAATAACTAGAAAGGTTCATGTCGAGATAAAATAATAGTGTTAATGATAATAAGCAGTGATATAATAATTATTGTGATCTTATAACCTTGAGGTACAAGGTTCTTCCCATTCAGACTATAATGATTTGGATCAGTCTCATTTATTTTCCCAACATGCCTGCAAGCCAAGCGGAAGGTTGTCGGGTGTAACGTTAAGAATGGAAACCTATGAGGGGTGAGGGGAACTTTGGACTCCAGGTTGTGTTTGAGTGCCAGCTCCAGCACTCATTTGAGCAAGCTGCTTAAGCTCTCCGTACTCCTTAGAACACAGAAGTAACGATGTGACCAAATGTGCACATCCATCAGGAAGAAAATGAAGTAGGCAGAGTTCTCAGCACAGAGGCTGGTGTGTAGCATGTACTTACTATGTTGTGTAGGTAGCACTGGTTTAAGTGATGGAAAGACAACATTGGGACCAAGATGATTAGAGAATTCGCTTAAGAAAACTAAGACTGGAGATATTTGCTTCCTGTATGACCTCACTGCCCCCATATTATATCCCATTCCCTGTTAGGTACCTTCTCTCTATCCACCACAGACCCCAGAAATGAGGGAGCTGTCTTGTCCCCAGTTTCTGAGAGGTCATCTCTAAACCTCAACATTCCTGAGAAATAGGAGTGTCTTTGCTACCCATGGTCCTCCTGGAAGGTTCTGTTAGGAGGTGACCTCTGATGTAGCCCAAGTAGTTTATAGTAAGGGATGGCCCAGGAGTAGGGCCGGCCAGGAAAGAGAGAAGAGGGCTGAATCTGGAGTCAGTAAAAGACCAACCTCTGGGAAAGGCCGGAGGGGGCATCAGACAGCCAGTGGGTCCTTAAGTCACTGCCAGTGTAATGAAGCCCTAAAAAGCCCTTAGGACAGAGCAGATCCACTGACCTCCTCATTGGTTGTGGTTTGCACATCATCATTAGTGTATCACACACAGTGCACACATTCCTTAGGGAGAGGACAGAGCAGATCCACTGACCTCCTCATTGGTTGTGGTTTGCACATCATCATTAGTGTATCACACACAGTGCACACATTCCTTAGGGAGAGGACAGAGCAGATCCACTGACCTCCTCATTGGTTGTGGTTTGCACATCATCATTAGTGTATCACACACAGTGCACACATTCCTTAGGGAGAGGACAGAGCAAGCTCTGCACTGGAGACCCCTCTCCATTAGAGCTGTGCATATCTCTCCCTGGGCTCTTTCTGGTGGTTTGTGTTCTTTGGCTTGAAACAACTGTGATGATAAACACTGCACTTTTCTGAGTTCTGCTATCTGTTTTCACAAATTGCAGAACCCTGGAAATTGTGGCTCTGCTCTGAAGTAAGGGGGGGGGGGCGAGAACTCCAGCATCTTCAGGGAGTGTCTAAAGTGAGGGTCATTCAGGGTCATTACACTTAACCTATGAAACGTGGACTAGCTCTGGCATGTGGTGTCAGAATCCACTGCAGTCCTTGACCACAGACCCTCACCAGTGACAACACATTCACCCTCAGAGTTACAGTCAGGGTTTGTGAGTGTGACATTTGTTGGCTGTTTTGGTTGTAGGTCTGCAAACGGCTTAAAGTGGCTTCATGATCTTTTAAGTAGCAATCATGTTGACTTTATCACACCATGGGATCATCCATATGTGGTACTCTTCCGCCTTTTCCTCACAAAATGCCCCCTCCCCCAATTTCCAGACAAATTAATTCATCACCCAGTCTGAGGAGGAAACCAGGTAGGGTCTGTACCTAGCAGGGTAGAGGTGGGGTTGGGGGGACTAGGGAACATCCTGAGGCAAGCTGTAGTGTGGATGCTGGGACTCAGGGCCCTGCTGAGGGAATGGCGGTCTTGTTAGAGCTACGGAAACCTTAAGTAGCACCCTGTAGTGACTTAGGGCTTCAGACCCACCCAAGTCTATTTGCAGTGTTTCACAACTTTCTGAGAACAGCATCTCTCCGTAGCATCTGCTCTCTGCTCTAGTGACTCTAATGTATTTAGATAGATTCATCTTCTGTGAGGCAGAGCCCAAGTTCATTAGAGTCATGTGTTCTGCTTCAAAACCTCCCTTAATCTCCCCAGGTGCACTCTGGGCTTTTCCAGTTGTGCTCACTAACCTTGGACATGGGTATTAGGAACAATGCTAATGGTCTTAAATTGCTTTGTAGTCTCTTCTCCTGGATTATACTGGCAGCAAAAGAAAGAAATACCAATTAAGCCCTGAGAGCCATTTTGCAAATGCTCTTTCTCTTAAAGCGACCCCAAATGGAAAAGGTGCAGACAGAGCTGTGGTGTGCCGCGCATGTTGACTCCTTCCTTTCAAAGGGATCTAATCTTCTAGAGTGAGCACTGGGCAATGCTTTGAATGCTGTATTAAGGGCCACAAAAAGGCACCTCATGCATTTTGGATAATAGCATGCTGGCGCTTTACTAATGCCCATCATAAAGGGGCATTTGTTATTCATTACATATGGGGCTTTGGAGAGCTGTGCTTTTCCGTAGCCTCTTCTCAGAGCAGACAGCAGACTGCTCCAAAATCCTCCTGTTAGAAATGCCAGGTTCAGTCTGGGTTGCATTGTTTGGATATAGGGATGTTTGGGATGCTGTTGGAGAGCAGTGGTAGTAGCCACCAAGAGAGGAGTCAGCATGGCACAAAGACAAGGGTAAAAGCCAAATATTCCTTAACCTCACATGTCAAGATGTAGAAAGACACATAATCAAAAGGGAAATATATATATATATATATATATATATATATATAGCTTCCCAGGCAAGTATGTGGTGATTCTGCAAAGATTTACACAGCTACCATTTGCCATGCAATCCAGTCATCCCACTTCCAAGTGTCTACCTGAGACTCAGCGACCTGTTTTCCATCTCCATCACACTCATAAGAGCATTAATCACAATAGCTAAAATTAGAAGCAATTTACCAGCTGAGTGGGAACCAGCCTAAGCTCACAACGGAGTACTTACTGTACAGCCTTTGAAGGCATAGGACTTTTGACATAACATTACCATGTATGTGTTAAGTGAAAGAAGCCATGTGTAGGACAATATTGAGATACTTCTTATAGGTGACAGCTAGACAGATTCTTAGGGACAGAGAACTGACAGTGGTTGAAATGAAAGAGAGAGAGGAGAGGAGAACATGGAATTAAGTGTTTTTTATGTGCATCATAAGACGGTGGTGATGCTCACAGAAGAATAGATTCTTAGTAACACATAACTGTTGCATTCAGAATGATACCTTTATATTTATTTTATCACTACTAAAATCAACAAGGGGTACCACTTTTACTCTCTTCATGGTCCTTTCTGGGGCTTCTCTACTTAGGGATGCTCCGTGGGTGGTGTGCTCAATACTACTTCCCTGGTAAACTCATCTGCAATTCAATCCAGCCCTGATACTAACTGCCCAGAATAACCAGCAGAAAGATCTGTGAGGGAATAAGATCCTAGCAGACTGTCTTTTCTACACTCGATGGCTCTTATGGAGTTAGCCACCTTTCTGCATGATTGATTACAACCCGGGGTTTCTGTTATTTTTCAGAATGACACAGATCTTAGAAAACACTGCGTTTATGATTGATGTCATGTTATAAAGGATAGAGGTGACTGCCGGATAAAGGAATGGGTGGAGCAAGACAAAGGGGGCTCCAAGGCATCACCTTTTGCCCTTCGGTCTTACCACTCCCCCATCATGGTGGTGTTCATGGGTTTTGTGTGAGGTCTCACTGAGCAGATGTGATTGAGTCTACACCACTGAACACCCTTCTCTCTTCCTGGCATTGAGAATGGGCCCATTAATTTCTAGGTCTAAATTATGTTCTTAGTTGCTCTGAGGTAATGACTCCAGCCTTTTGACATCTCAGCACGACATCACTATCTACAATGCTCATGTTCAAAAAACCAAGCAACTACCTTACAAAAAAAATTGAAAAAAAAAAAAACAAAAACACTTCAAAATGTTATCAACACAAGGTCCTGATCTTGACTAGGGGAGGTAAGGGAATGTAGACAGGACAGATATGGTGCACAGAAAATCTGAAGTAAAGTGGGCTGTGGGCACTCCAATGGAGTGGCACCAACTTTCTGAGCAATAATTATGTACAATGCAGAAGAGTTGGTCTTGTCAGGAGATGTCTGTAGATTATCAACATCTCAAAGGAGAAGGCTGCACTTGCTAGTTTTTGCCCAAACTGGTCAATCATTTGTAAACACTTTATACTTGTACACTTTATCAACATTTGCTCTCAGATCTGAGGATGGCTTTGCTGATATTCTAGGTCTGAGGTATCCGTCCTTGACATGGCTGTGCCATGCCAACCACACAATTCACACGAGGCTTCCTCTGCTCTCCACAAATGTTATAAGTCAGTGTATAATTGTGTTCTGGGTTGAGTTCTTTGCTGTCTCGGCATGCTTGTTGTCTATTCCCAACCCCTCCCTTGAGGCTAAGTGCATCATGGCCCATCATGGGTCATTTTGTTAACATGAACTCTGACGCGGTCCAAAGAAGCTTCTTGTACCTGCTCAGGGAATTCTGGGTGTTTTTGTTTTATTTTGAGCTCTGTGCTCTAACCTGGGAAAACAGGAACACGTATTCTTTATTACCTCACTGGAGGTACTGACACTATCTTCCTTTTCCAGATAATGCCTGGGTGCTGGTCCTATGGTTGGCTATAGTCTATCAATGATAGATATCAATTTTCCCAGCTGTTAGCAAAAAGATGAGGGAGAAAAACCCTGGTGGATCCTTTCAGCGCTGTTTGATTCAGATCCCAGGGATAAAGCCTGCCTGAGGACTCATGGAAGCCAGAGGACAAGGCTAGTCCCTCAATTCAGCCTTCTGAGTTCCTGCTGCGTAGGTCAGGGGATCTCCTGCCCTCTGATTCCTCTTAGAGCACAACAGAGATGCTTCACGCAGTGCTCTGACTGCTCTCTCTTTCCCCGTTTTTTTCGTGGTCAGTGGATTAGCCAAGATTGATTTTTCTGCATGGCTAGGAAAGGCCTTAGGTTAAAAGATAAAAAGGTAAATTCCTTTTAAATGTAATTTAGATTTTCCCGCTGGCATTAGTTCCGACATCAACTGCAGAATCTCTTTGCCGTTGAAGAAACACCTGGGCCCTACTGAAGCTTCAGCAACTGGCAAAGCTGGCTCGTAGCACAGCTCTGCAGGGTGGTCTAGAAAGATCTGCCTTGGGGGTCCTCTCCCTCTCTTCCTCCCTCTCTCTCTTTCTCTCTCCACACCCCTAGTTCTTTGTGAACCTGAAGCTAGACCACATACTTGTTTATTCTGTCTTGTTGTTCTTTCAGGCCAGTGTATATTTATCTTCTGCAAAGTAAAGAGCTCAGGGGAGAAGTGTCCTGAGTTACCAGATGGCCAGGAGAGCCAATTGGTTGAGCCAGGAACCTGTCACATCAACATTGGCTAGAGGGGTGCTGTTGGCCAAGCAGGCTCTTAATGGACTCGGCCTCATTCTGGCCAGCTTCTCTTAGGCAGCACATAGATCCTGCCTGATCGCTGCACTGGTGTGATGAATGACCCAAGCTGGCCCTGGGTGGCTTTTTTTCACTGCCCCACACAGCACACGAGCAATACTGTCTGTGCTGTATATCAGCTGGTGGCTTTGTAAATTGCACCTTGGCAGGGCTGGGCTGTCTCTGGAGCCTGAAGCAGACCAGGAAGGACAATAATGGGAAGCAGGTGATAAGGTATAGGCGCAGCCAGAGAACTGAGGAGAGGCAGGGTGTTACACTTCAAGTCCACAATGTCACACCAGGCTCCCAGGCTCGTGAGTGTGAACATCTTGTCCCCACCTGGTGATGCTGCTTTGGAGGCTGTGAAACCTTTGGAAGTGGGCTGCTGAGGCAGGTCTTTGAGGGTTTGAGCCTCGCCTTTTCTCCTCCCATCCCTGATTTCCTGCCTGCTTCCGTGTGAGCAAGCAGCCATCTCATGCTCTGACAGCATACACTGAGCAGTTGTCACCACGCCTTCCTGCCATGATGGTCTGGAACCCCTGAACTTGTGAGCCAAAATAACTCCTCCTTCTGAAGTCACTTCATCCTGTCCTTTTGTCACAGCAATAAGAAAAGAGCATAGAGAGTTGATGCCCAGAGAGAAGAGATAGTTAGGGGAACATACTTGGGAAAGTAAGAAGTTTACTTCACTATGAAGTTTAGGCCAGATTCTTACACTGTACTCAAAACACCTACTTAAAAACTCAAGTGCATTCGTGGCCCTAAAACGGGAAAGTGACATCATGATATTGTGTTTATGGAGATGTGGACTCCTGTCCTCTTCCTTCCTCCCTCTTTCTTTCCTTTTCTTTCTTTCTTCATTTACGCTGATGAGATTTAATGGACATTTGAATGCATTTTGCATGTGCTTCAGCCATGCTCAGAGGTGAATCCAGAGACATGGCGTTAAGGTGGCCAGGTAGTGAGAAAGCCTTGTAAGATGTTCTGTCCTCTGTTCTTCACGTCATGAGCTCAATATGTGACAGAGAGGAGGGGTGTTAGCTTGCCAAACCACCGTAAAGAAACAAACAGAAATCAGCCTGCTGTAGAGAAAGCAGGAGACAGACAGGCCCAGGCCACGCAGGTACAAACACAGGGAATTGAGTGGTATGGAGCGAAGACCTGGTATAAAACTACCCGGGTTACACGTACCACAAAACTATTTATGTAAGTGTCAGTGGAACATATAGTGCCATGCCTTGCCAGCACTGTGTGTATGTGCCTCCTGTCACTGTCACAAAATTCCAAGGCCAAGCACCTTGAACGAATAGGAGTTTATTTGGCTCACACTTTCAGGCTCTGGCACACACTGGAAATGAGGGTGTTGGGGGAGGAGTGTGCAGCTCACACCCTTAATGCACACATCATCTTTCTGTTTGCTGCCCACGGAAGTAAAGCTGACCAGGGAGGGTAGGACATTAAAGTAAAGTTTAATTGAATAAGTATAAGAAGGAAAGAGGGAGTGACTGACAGATGTCAGGTAGTCCAGCAGACTGAAGGGTGTGTAGTCGTCATACATGTGAGAGTGAGCAAGCCAGAGTTGGGAGTGGGGGAATCTTCAGGTTTGGAACATGGCATGTGTGCAGATCCTAGCCTTGAGGAATGGGCTGTCAGTTAATACCAGGAGCAGCTGGATTTTTATCCACTGGCTTCCTATTCTGTTCAAACCCCTGGCTTTGTAGTAAGGATGGGCCTCTGCTGTCATTGACAAAATTCCTGAGAGGATTGGGCAAACACAAACTTTTTGAACAAGAAATACTTTAAAGTTTACTTACTGTGGTGTCCTTGATGGTCTTATTTTCTTCTTAGTTTAAATTTGGAGACACATCCCAGCTCTGTTGGTGCACTTAGATTTGAAACAAGTAAGATTGTGTAGGAGAGTTTTAGGAAGGAATATATGTTAGTTTTAATAGATAACAGGTTTGCATCGAAGACCATCTTGCTCAGGGATGTAAAGTGATAAGGGAACGCAAGTTTAAATGTCTCTTAGTCCAGTCTTCGGTGTCCATATATGTTCCCCCCCCCCTTTATGGCATGGAGATCAGCTTGTCTCATTATCATAGTGCCATAAAATTGAGAATGAATGCTTTGCTAGCTGCCTTTCTCTTTCTCCCTTTTCAGCCTATGGTGGGGTGGTGCCATGTACACTCAAGGTGGGTCTCATCCCCTTAGTTAATCCTGTCAGAAATAACCTCCCAGATGCACTCAATCCATGGACGATCAAGACTGACCATCCCAATCTCACCCCTTGTCAACTTGACACTCAAACACATCAACAATACTGCTCCCCATTGGCATTCAAAAGTTCCTGCTCATCCTGGGACAGAATGAATTCAGTCTATCTCAAGGGTCTTAAAAGATGGAATGTTGCCCAAATGTTTGTCCTAAGTCTCCTTTGAGACTTAAAGTAATTTCTCAACTGTGAGCCACTGTAAATGGGAAACAAGTTAGTCCAGAGTAAACCTTCCCATTCTAAAAGGGAGACAGGGATAGGAAAAAAATAGCAAGTCTGGGAGTCAAACCAAGACTCAAACCCAGCAAAATTAACGGTGAATCATTCATTTCCATGTCATGCATCTAGGGCACTGGGTGCTGTCATGTGAGCTCCTCAGGGGTCAGGCAGCCCTACCCTCACAGTCCTTGCCAGTTATAACCCATATGGCCTCTATCTATTCAGCCAAATCTGCAAACTGCCTGCAGCTTTCCTTGGCAGACAGCCCAGTTCCTGACTCAATTCCTGAGTTACTAGTACATCTTTAGTGTCTCTGTTATACTTCAGACATTACTCTCTCCAGGGCTGTCTATGGGGTCCTGACCCTAATATTCATTGCCTAGCCTCCAAAGCTTTTTATGACCAGGACCCAGTGACTCTCTATTATGTATGTCTGCAAAACATGTGCTTCCTGAGTGCTGTTATGATCTGTTTCCAGATTCAACTGCAGCCAGGGTACCTTGGGCCTAGGTGTCTCATTACAGGGAACATTTCTTAGATGCCCCAGAGGTACCCAGAGCTCTTTTTTAAAAGTAAAGTCTGTGTACCCTTGAGCCTATGATGAGTAGAGTCTGGGCAATTCCTGAGATGCCTTCAAGTTGTCTTTCCTAAGCTATTCAAGTGCTTTTGAACATTCTTGATATCTTTCTCAGCTGTAATTTCCTTGGCCTCAACTTAATCTCTCCCTTTCTACAAGTTGTCAGGACCCCTCTGCTCTGCTTTTGCTCACAGTTCTTGCTGTCAACCTTGCTAAACATAGGTAGCAACAACCAGGCTGCAGTGTGAGTGATGAGCTCCTTCAGGTCAATCATCCCATTGATTTTAAACTCTGCATGTTTCTGGACACAGGTAAATATAAATGAATGTCCTGCCTGAGTATGCATAAATGCTGCCAGGCCGAGTTCCCACTGTGTTCTTATCTCTACCTGATCTGATCGTAATATTTGCATTTCCATCAGTTCGAATCTGAGCTTCCACTAGGCTGGCCCATGAAGTCTGGATAGAGCCTTGTAGAGCTTGCCTAGAGCACATTTCCAGACCTTTCCAAATTCCTCTTATAAGCCTATTCCACAGTCACCAGACCACATCATCAGGGAGAGTAACAGCAATTATGAGACCTAGATAATTGCTACATTTTGAACATAGGACCCCCCCCCTTCCAATCTTTCACCTAGTTCTTGAATGCAGGCCCCTGCACATACCAACTCCCCCCTACCCCCACAGGTCCCTGTCCCAGGAAAAAGACCACAAACCTCATCAGGCTTGAGTAGGCCTGAGCAGGAGATCATAGCTGTCTCCCATAGCAACAGCCAACAAGGAGAAATCTTTTTTTTTTTTTTTTTTTTTTTTTTTAGGTGGCCAGGTGGCCTTAATGATAAGTGACTTAGCAGTCATCAGGGCTGACCTTTGTGACTACTTTGTAACTGTCCCCTCCTGTTCCTGCCAGAAAAACAAGTTTGAAATACTAACCAATCAGAAGCCTACTTATATAGAAAATTGTGTCCCATACAAAAGCCTTGCCTCCCTGGAGCTCCAGGCTCTCATTTTGGTTCTTCTACTTTGGAGATGCTGAGAGTCCCTGCTTGAACTTGTAATAAAAGACCCTTGTGTGCATCAGAATCAGCTCCTTGGTGGTCTTTGGGGTTTCTGAGATCCAGGCATAACACGATGACCTAGTTTCTCAGTGAAAACTCACACCAAGCACAATAACTTTAGGGAGAAAGATCTGTTTTGGCTTAGAGTTTTAGTTTATTTTATGGCAGGGAGGGGGTGTTAGAGCAGAGTAGTTGATATCATGGTGGCTAGGGTGGGAGTGGGGAAACACTTTCTTTTTATTTTATTTTCCTCTTTGATTCCATTTGCACCTTCAGACTGAATGGTACCACCCATGTGGAATAGATGTTTTTTTCTCAGTTAATTCTCTCTAGCAACACCTTCACAGATACACCCAGAGATGTGCTCTGTTGAATTTCCTAGGAGCTCCTCAGCCCACCAAGTTGTCAGTCAAAGTGAAGTATCACATACCCCAGAGAACATATGTAGGTAACTGCCACCTATCTGTCTGGACCTCAATTGAAGTCTTTTTGTTTCTTGAGATGGCAAGAGAGCCCCCAGCATTCCCTGACTCAGACCCTTTGATGTCAAGAAAGGCTTGGGGTAAGGTTCTATTATAACTCTTTTTCTGGATTTACTGTCAAGTCAGGGCACAAGATGTTTCCTGCTTGGGTCTTGGCTAGATGCATGCTCTTGGTACAGGGAGTGGGATCAGGCCTACTCAAAGAACATAGTCTGAGATTAAGCAAGGACCAAATCTCCTTAGAAAAATGGGAATCATATTTTCAAACTAGGAAAAATACTGGCAGGCAAAAACAACAGATGTCTACCCCACATGCCAACAAGAGTTAAAATCATACAAATGAACCAAGCACAGCTACACACTCGTTTCTGGAATGTTCCGGGAGAGGGTCACATCTACACAAGGAGACACTACTTACATGGCAACAGTTCACACCACATTCTGTAGGAGAAGCTTTTCTGATAAATGGCTTAGGGCCTTGCCGGCTTTGCTTCAGCACTGAAGGAAACTGACCCTTCCCAGTCTTTGCCACAGGCACTCTGTTCTAGAAGACTATTCTTCTGTAGCAATAAAAATGTCCGAACTATCTTTTTTGCCCTCACAAGTTTGAGTAGCACTCTCACCCACACTACCTGGCTCCTGGTACAGATCCTTCTCTGGGCTACCTAGTAATCAGAGAAAGGCACTTACATTGGAATCTGGTGAACATGTCCATCAAAACAGCCTCATTTTGTAAAAGGAGACATGAGACCCTGTGGGATGAGTGGGCACCCAGTTTAGTAAGAAGGACGTTTCAAATAGAAGAAAGGGAAAAACCAAAATATTTAAAAGGAAGGTGGGAAAAGGACACTCATTCATTACAAGAGCAACCTTTATTAGAAGAGCTCGCAGAGCTAGTGACATCACCCATATGCCCAGCGCTGATGAAGACAACACCAGATGGAGTCTGGGAGCCAGAGCAGAGCTTCAGGCTAATTATCAAAGTCTCTCCATCCCCAGGATAACAATCCTGGCAGGCCTCGATGACTGCTGCCAGCGGAGAGAAAGAAATTACCCAGGTTGATGCTGCTTCCAAATAATTGATAATTTGCCTAAATGAACAAATCAAGTAAGATTTAACTGTTGGCTGGAATTGCCACCCAGCAGCGGCAAAGTATCTAATTGCCCCAGCACCTCACATGGCCGTCCATGTGTGTTCCCCTTCCCATCCTCCCCCCCTTCTTTTTCTAAACCAAGTATAATTGTTTAATGGCATTGATGGGGAATAGACTTGGACATTATAAATGACACTGTGACAGGATTGTCAGCTGGTGACAGCCCACTGACAGCCCCTGTGAGAGATTAATCATTTGAGATGCTTCGTGATTTGCTCATTTAATGGTGCAAATAAGATTGTGGTTTCTAATCACACACAATCTTTTACTTAAATAATCCCCGTCTCTTCCCCGGGAGAATTCGGTTGTTTTCCTTCCAGCAGGATGGGTGCCCACTGGGGTTAAACTTTGGGACTGTTTGGTGGCAGTTCACCCCAAAGAGCAAGGAGACATTTTCCCTGGGGAAATTCTCACTGGAGCAGAGCCTGAATTCAGTTTTCCTCTCTCACTACTTGTTTAAGAAGGCTTTCAAGGGGGAGATGTAACCTGTTGGGACTGATGCTAATGAAGATAGAGGGCTTAGGAGGCAGCCAGCTATTTTTAGCTGGGTAATGGGGAGTAAACAGGGCCACCCTGTGATATGCTAAGAGATGCCTCGCTCACTTCTGCTGGAACCCCCACACTGTCTGCTGGGCAGACATCTGTTAATTGCTTTCTCTTGGACTTCGTTTGTCATTTGGAGAAATAGAAGGAGACTACCTAACCATTCCCCTCCCCCAACCCCTAAATGGTGTCTCTGTGGGGTTTTGGAGCCAGGGAGGAAAGGAGGCCAGGTGAGTTTGAAGCCTGCTCTCTGCTGGGGTGTACAGAGCGCTGGACACGATGAGCCTAAGGCGCTCTGACCTGGTTTGGTGGATGCCTGTGTGGCTCCAGGCAGTCAGAGGCACGGAAGTTTCTCCCAGCTGTATTGTCTGGCCCTACATTTGGTGACAGCATGTGCTTAGCTCTATTCATCTGCACATGCATGCATACTAACCCGGAAAATAGGGTCTTCAGACACCACAAAGGGAGGAAGTATGCTCAACAGCAACTCGTGCTTCTCTGAAAACGACCTTATGTAACACAGTACCGAGTGTAATAGCAATTTAAGACAAAAACCTAAGAGAATTCCCATTTTAGAACAAAATAACTTCTGCTCATTGTGCTGACTTTGGTGTTAGCCCTTGGTGAGGAGTGGCTACCGACACCCATGGAGAGTCAAGGACTGGAGGGTGTAGTTTCTTTGTCTCTCCTAACCTCTGCTCACCAACACTAAATTGCTTTGGGGTAAGTAGACCTAGGCATGTACTGTGATCACTGGCCACTGGGTGGCAACAAAGGTCCTCTTGGACTGTCAGCTGGCAGTGACTGACACGGGAAATGGGCCCACCTTCTGGTGTCAAAAGGACTATGGGAAGCCTGGAAACACCTTCATAAATACCATTCACATGCTTACTATTTTACCCATGTTTGCAACCACCCTGTGAATCTCTCAGAGTAAGGACTTGGTTTCCCAGAGGCACAACCGATGGAGCTAAGATGTAGCCACAGTTGTGACAGGTGAGGGGTGCTGAGTTCTTAGACCCAGCACTGCATCACATGGTGAAGTCTCTACACTACTAGTTTGGAAAGTCAAACACTTAAAACCGACGCCGATGCTTATTCCTCCCTGAGACCCAAGGCTTTCTTCATCGCAAGATGAAGAAAAGACATGGAAAGAAAAAAGAAAAAACAATTTTACTAAGGTAAATAGAACCTTCAAGTTAGAGAATTTATGACTATCTAGTCTAGGCTTCTGTCCAGCCTCTCTTAGGCACAGCTCCGAAAGCCGTTATATGGTCCCTGCTGGACTATCTCTGCCAGTTTTCCCACAGTTACCTTCTGTTCCAAGAAGGAATTCAGAGAGAGCAGGCTGGGGATGTGGCTCAGGGGTGGGTTCTTGTCTAGCATGCACAAAGCTGTGTTTAGCCTCTAACACATCAACAAGAAAACCGAAGATTAATACAAGACCCAAAGAGAGAGAGAGGACATAAACACTCACAGCTCCCATCTTTGAGAAGAATTCTAGAATGCTCTATGAGATGCCAGCATGACTGAGCTGTGTGGCTTACACATTGGGTAAAATATTCTGGGTGCCTCAGCATGAGACTGATATTCGACTGAGTGAGCCAGATGACATACATCTGGGGCTCATGCCATCCATTGAAGGTATGCACAAAACATTAAGAGACAGTCCCTTCCTGTGTTTAAGAGGAACTCTTAACCTCTTAAGACCCCTGCCTGAACCCTTAGAATCTGGGATATTGTCTTCACATTCAACATGAACTACTGGTCATCGAAATGCTGGTTTTTGTACTGGAACTGAGACCATCAAGTCCTAGGCTCTCCAGAGGGCATCAACCTCTATGGTTACACAAGTCACCTCCTTACAGTAGATCTGCTTGTGTAGATGTCTTTACTATCCTGTTGATCACATGCAGATGTGTATATATTCACACACATGCATACACATGCATGCACACACACCTATAGAGAAGGAGGGAGAGGGGGTAGGGGGAGAGATAGATAGAGGCAGAGATATAGATAGATAGATAGATAGATAGATAGATAGATAGATAGATGATAGATAGATAGATAGATAGATAGATAGATAGATAGATAGATAGATGATAGGGAGGGAGGGATAATGGAGACTCTGTGTTAAGCAATTCTCAGCTCTGCATCCTCCTATCTGGTTCTGAGGCTGGACTGAGGTGTGAACAGCAGACCAGGCTGATGGGCTTTTGTATTGGCTCTGCTCCATCTTTACTGTTTGTCTTCTTTGTCTCAGTGTTCCCTCATTTTTAATGGTAATAATTATAAATAATCACAATGAGGATAATTATGAGCTCCATACGATGCAGACATGTTTCTCAGCACAGTGTTTAGCAATCAGTTAAGTGTCTGTTAGATTTGTTAGGCAGCCTTTGGTTTCTGTCAATCTGTTGTCATCAATATCAGTGAAGTACGTTATTCTGTCTTTTTTTATAAGTGGAAAAACTCTAGACAATGAAACAGGAATCTCTCTGTCTCTCTGTCTCTCTGTCTCTCTGTCTCTCTGTCTCTCTGTCTCTCTGTCTCTCTCTCTCTCTCTCTCTCTCTTTCTCTCTCTCTCTCTGTCTGTCTCGGAAGGGATGTGTGGAGTCAGAATGGTCAAAGGAGTAAGGGTGACCTGTGGGCACACTACCAAGGCTTGGGTAAACACTGCAGGTCATAGCCACTGAGCTGGGTTGACAGGTGGGAGCTGTGAATAAAATGTCTGGGTAGCTTCTGATGCAAGACCTCAGGGGAGCTCAGCCAGTGGGGACAGTGGCCATTTCTGGTGTGACAGCTCTTGGCTTCCTCAAACAGAGATGCAGAGAGGTGGCATGCAGATTGCCAGGAAAAGGTTTCACACATAGGAGATGACATAGGAGCACCTTGGCTCCCTGGTTGGCTTTGAAACCTCTCTTAGTGTTAAGGATTCTTCCTTAGAAGGAGAGCGGTGTCTCTGACGGACACGGACATTCTCAGGGAAGTGCCTGCTCTTGCTACAGTCTTCTGATAGACTCAAACATCAAGGTTGAATGTTGCAGCCTGCCAAGTGTCCTCCCTGCTCGAGTGCTGACCCTTCTCGTTTGTCTCATGTTTAGAGAGTTTGTGATGCCTCTGTGGTCTCATGTTGCTGACTCCTCTAAGAACACAACAGAATCTTATTCATGCATTCAATTCAATATTAAGACAGTTCCAGAATCCACATTTTATTTCTGTTTCATTCTAAATTTTAACACACAGTAGTTGTACAAACTAATGAGATTCGCCCTGATATGCCCATAGAGCTCACGTGCCACACACTTTTCTACTCCCTCCTGCCTCCTATCCCATCCTTAAATCACCCCCTGGTCCTTAGTATTTCTTCTTCTTTCAGATTTATTTTTTAATAATAAAGAAGCCATGTGATTTTTTTTTTGTCTATTTGTATCTGGCTTACTTTGTCTAACATAATCTTATGTTCCATTAATTTTCCTGCAGAAGGTAAGAATTTACTCTTTGTGAATAAATAGTACTCCACTGTGTTTATATACTACATTTTCTTTATTCAGTGATCTCTTGACCAATACAGAGGTCAGTTCTACCTTGTGCCTGTGGTGAATAGCATTGCAACATGTGCAGCCTGAGGCTGTCTCTTTGGTATGCTGACTTGATTTCCTCTATCTTTGCACCCAAGTGTTAGATGGCTGGGTCACATGGTAGATATGCTTTTAGGTTTTTAATAGTGGCTGCCCTAATTTACAAACTGCCCCCCCCACCCCAGTTCCTTTTATCCATGCCTTGCTAGCTAGCATTTTTTTTTCTTGGCAGTAACCATGCAACTCTGCATCTTAAAGTTAAATTCTTTTTATTTTAATCCTTGAAATGGCTTTCTGCCTATGTCTATACTTGCTTCTGCCTGAGGTATGGCTCCCGAGGCTCTAAGGTCCTGATGACACAAGCCGAATCCCTATTCAACTTACCCTTCCAGATATGTAAGGCTCACCTTTCTCCATCAGTGTACCCAGGGCAGGCATGTAATAACACATGACCACTGCCCCATTCATATTCTCTCTCCCTCTCCCACCATAAAATAGCTCTGTTAAAATCCTCCCCGGATTTTTGCTTGTGCCTTTGACCCCCATAAAGTATACACTTCTCACTGTCCTCTGCATGCCAGATACAGTGCCACTTCTCAAATTCTTAGCTGTGCCCCTGTCTGCTTGCCTGCTTGATTGCATACCTACCTGCCTGCCTGCCTGCCTGCCTGCCTGCCTGCCTGACTGTCTGAGGTTATGTCACCCCTCTGTCCTGCTTTTTAGGTTTCCTCCAGTCCTTTGCTCCTACATGCAGCAGGCTGCAGTGAGTTTGGCACCTCTCCCCCTTCCTGCTGGCCTCTCCAGTGGATGATCATCCCTTAACTATCTCACAGTAACTGGAACTGGATGCTGAGAGTTCACATCCTGACCTGCAAGCACAAGGCAGAGACAGCGAATTGGAAGCCTAGCAAACCTTTACATTCCCAAAGCCTACTTGCAGTGACATGCTTCCTCCAACAAGGCCACACCGTATACTTCCCCAAACAGCACCAGCCACTGGGGAGTAAGTGTTCAAATACAGGAGCCTATGGGGACATTCTCATTCCAACCATCACACATGTGTGCTTTGTAAAAATCACTGGCCATCTCTCCATAAGGGCTGCTGTTGAAGTGTTCCTGCTAACCTGCAGAAACTGGTCTAGACTTGTTTAGACCAAAGCTTTTGCACTTGTAGCCTCCTTTAACAAGAAATCTCTATGCTGTCCCAGATGTATGAAATAGGCTTACAATCAAACATTGACTGATTTTTAAAAAATTAATGAAATTTACATTAAAATAATTCTTTGGTATACATAAAATTTTATCATTTATCAAACATTAAATTTGCATATTAATGATGGATATATTTTTTGTTTTTATATAAAAGATTAAATCCTGTCTAAATATCTGACACAGTAGGCATATCACATTCCCAATGTTTTCAGAGATGACTGATAATGTAGTTTTATACTATTCAATTCTAAGAACTTTGATTTTCATAAAATCATAGCAAAAAGTACCAGATGTATGTTTAGGGATGTTTCAGAAATGGTTGGAAATTCTGTTTTAATCCAAAGACAAAATTTAATTACTGATTTTTTTTTTATTTATGAAACTCAAGTCGGCGATTCAAATAGCACAGTTTCAAATCAAATAGTCCAACACAGTACAATCCAAAGATAAATTAATTTGATACTTATATGCTGAGGAATGATGTAGAAAAATATTGAAGTCTTTGTTGTCTATAATTGAACCATTCTGTTTCCATAAGAGCAGAAACCTTTGCATGTTCAGTAACATCCTTGCAATTCATAACCGCAGGAATCTCAAGTTGGATGGAGCTAAGGAGCTTTTGACAGAGCTGCCTGGTGTTGCGTGGTGTGATGGCTTGCACAGAGTGAAGGGTTCATGTTGTATGTTCAAAACTATACGTGCAAGTGAGGTTGTGTGTCCAGAAACTCCTCAGATTCAAACGAATTGGGCTTTGAATTAATTTTGGGTTGCTGTGAATACAGCCTTCACATTTAGTTTCTCTACCCCATAAGTGGCTCGCAGCGCCACAACCCGCGGTTTAAGAGCTCATGGTACAAAGCCCTCTGGGATTGCCTCTCCGGTGTGATCATTACATCGCTCAGTGCTCAAGTTTAGCTACGGGGACTTCACTAAACCCAGGGGAGGAACTCCTCCTTTTGTGTAAGTTGAATTCACTGATCTGACTTCTCAGAATCACCGGTTCATTGTTGCCTTGCTGAGAGGTGCAGAGCAGTTGCTTGGCAGCCCACACAAGGGCATCATCAGTGCCAGAGAGCGGAAGCGAGGTAAGTGTTGCTTCCAATGTACAGAAGAGCAAAGTGAGGCTGCAGAGCCAAAGCGAGTCTAGTCATGGCTTCCCGTTTGCTACTTTGTATGTTTGCATTTTACAGGACTGGAGGTAGAACCCAGGGCCTCACACATGCTAGGCAAGTGTTCCACCACTGAGCCCACCTCCAGCTCGTGAGTGACAGGTTGTTAGGAGATTAACATGCTTTCTCACCCCAGCTCCTCATACACTTTCTCCCCTCTCAGTGCCATGAATTCCATGGCCGAAGAAGCTGCAGGTCATATTTCTTTCCACCCTCTAGCATGTCCTAGTTAAACAATAAATCTTAATAAAGCTTGATTGATTATTTGGAAGACAAATTAAGGCTATCGTCTTAACTAGCGGAATATTTTATTTAGGTAGTTCGGCAATAATAAGAAGATGCTGGCATCCTAGATTAGCTGGTTAAAATATTATCAGAAGTTAATTCATATTTTAGCAGATAATTCCTAATTAATTTGCTGTAGTTATCTTGTTAAATGTCAATTAACTCTCTCCTCATCCCTTATAGGTTTCTGCCATTCCTAAAATGTAATTATGCAGATATTGCTCGTGCACCTTTACTGCTTGTACAATCTCCCAGTTAAATATAAGTCAAAAAGATTTATTTTCCCAGTTCTTAATAACATCACTAAATGTTCTAATTAATAATCAATAACCCATTTGCATAATTAATTGGGGGAAAGAAACCTAGCAGGATGGTGCTTGTGGCTAGCTTCTCTTGGGCTGGAACTGCTATTTCCTGCTGCAGTCCTGGCCCAAGTCTATCTAAGCCACTCAGATCTGTCCAGGGCATAGAGCAGTTGTGCACTGTTCTATGGGAAGTCCCTATTTATGCAGTTGCTTAACAATATGTAATATAAGTGTCTCTGTGGACCAGAACCTATTTGTTGGATATGAATTTTCACTGACATAGGCTCCAGTGAACAAAAATAAGTTAGTTCCTTTTCTTAAACGGTGATTTAATTTCCTACGTCTGAATCCTCATTGTACTTGGTATAGAAACTTAATCCAGTCGATTTCAGACAGTGTGGTATCTACTAAGGCGAATGAGCTTGGGGCGCAGTTGTATTGTAAATGGTTGTTATAAGGGGCAGCGTATGACCAAGGTTCCCACCGCAGAGTTCTGAGAGGCACTGCTTATGGCACAGGGACCACTTGTCTTGGTCCTAGGCTGTCATCTTAGAAATGTAGTAGAAGTCTGATCCTGCATAGGGTCCTTTCACATAGCTTCATCATGGGATGTTTAGCCACATTTAATTATGATCCCCTTGGTACCCACCTTGCCCTCTGAGACTCATGGTTTTGCTTCAGCTCACAAATCACCCTTCATTTGCCCCCCCCTTCATGCTTATGTATCTATGCCCTTCAGTCCTTCCCTGCCATTCTTCTTCCTTCTCTTGAGCTTGGACGGGCTTTCTATGACTCTAGAAAGTCCTAGGGGCTGTCAGGGGTCTTCACAGTGCCCCAGCACACCTGTGCAGCCGCCTTCCTGCTTGCTCATGTATCCAGAGGAAAAGGGTTGTGAAGGGCATGTGAAGTCTGCACTTGCATGAGAGCCCAGTGAGGTGCAGGTCTCAGTTCCAGAAACCAGTAACTCTTGATTATCTTCTCTGTGAGACTGCCTGAGAGTGGGGGAGACACGGCACCAAGAGGGACCCAAATATCTCCATCCACCTTTCAGATTCCTTCTAACTCTTCTATCATCTATCTATCATCTATCTATCTATCTATCTATCTATCTATCTATCTATCTATCTATCTATCTATCTTGTTTACAGATGCCATAAGGCAAAGGTGGTTCCACACAGAGAAGTCCCGTTATACATTTTCTAGTCTGCCCAGAAACTCCTGCATTATGTCTTAGAACTGATAGTATCTACCTTTGTTCTTTTGCTGTGGGCTGAGAAGTGGCCTTGTCAACATGGAACAAGGGAGGTCACAAGGACTGAACAAAACAATAAGCCAGATACCATCTCAAAGTGCCACTCAGCTGCACCTTTACCGTGTCAGAGCCAAGGCTGCAGCACACACGGTCATGTGACGGCCCAATCCAAACATGTACCACAGAAGCAGGGAGCCATGCGAGTTATGAAGGTTCAGGGAGGTGAGATTCAGCTAGCTGTGAGATCCACATAGGGAGGGTAAGTGAATGGGCCACAGTTCCCAGCAAGTCTTCTGTCTAGTGGAGAAAAGATGCTTCTACAATTTTTTCTCATCCCAGCTCTCGGGCTTCACTTAAAATGTAAGTTTATATGCTTAGAGCTGACACGTAAGTATCCTAATGGCTTCCAAACAGCAGGAAAACTGATTTACCACAAAATCCAGCCATTGTTCATTGAACTACCAGCTGCAACTGGTAGAAGAAAATAATGTTTTGATTTGGAGAGGAAACTGTAGTGTCTAAGCACATCCAAGCCTGTGTGCCATTGTCACATGATGGCCAGGACAGTTGTACAGAAGAGCATCCAGACTTGTCACCTCTCAGAAAGTGGATTCCACATCAAGACTTCTCACAGGGAAGAACTGCTGCTCCTCCCAGAGAGAAGTGAAATGAACTCTGAGTCCCACCTAAGCTCCCAATGGTCTACCTATTGCTTCAGCACTGGCATACTGGACAGTGGCTGGACACCCCTGGAAGGGTCTTCTTGTCTTCACCATGCTCTGCAATTTGACCAGCCTTTGAGCTTATCCACATAATAAGTAAAAGTTAGTGAGTGCCTTCTTGTCTTTCCTCTGACTTGTCTTCTGCATTTCCCATCCTCAGGGCTTTCTGGGGATTAGCTGTCACAGAGAAAAGTAAGTATTCAGATCTGCTTTTCCCCCTGAAGATGTTGGTCCCTTGCAAAATAACCCTCCACAAGGAGACTGGCACTGAATGTAAAATGTTTAATTATCGATAACATCTCAGGAAACTCTGAAAGGGAGATTGAGGTCAGGGTGAACTTTGTAGACAGTCCTGAAATCACGCCATATGAGGAAGAAAAACTGTTTTTCTAGGGAGTTGGGACAGCTGGCAGGAACCTCAGGAGAGGTACAGGAGGTCTTTAAAAGCCGTGACACTTTGTTACATCAAATCTCTCAGCCTTATCTTCCCTGCCTGTGAATTGGGACCAATCGGTGTCCTTCATAGCTTGCTGTGAGGATTCCACAATGGCAAGGCCCAGACAATGTAGGTAAAAGATGCCTGCAGGTTCCTGCCTTAGCTCACTCAGCAGTTGTCACTCATGGTTTTTCTATGGACTCAGTCAAAAGATTTTGAGATGGCTTGTAGATATTAAAGTGCATCTGTTGGAGCCGTTGCTCTTTCTACTGACATCTCATAAATATCACTATGTAGCTAACAAATACCCCTCTTTTCCTCTATGGTGGCCCCAGTTAGGCAAATGTTGAGGAGGAGAGGTTCTGTAGAGAGTCGTTAGTGACTGGCTAGCTAGCATGTGAGGAGAGCACCCTGTCCTCTGGCTGCCTACACATGTGTGGTTATCAATAACGAGTGCAAGAGCTGAGAGCTGAAGACATACCCAGACCACACCTTCATATTTTATACTTCCCAAGACTGACCCATGTGCAACATCTTCATACTGAGACAGAGAGGTTTGCATAGCACATAACCAGGTAGAGAGACACTTTGTGAGTTGTTGAAATCTGGAAGAATTATGAACTGTAGCAGAAATAGCCACCTAAGGAATAACTAAGGCGTACTTTCCCTCCTCCATCCCATGTCGACATCACTCGGTATGTGCATCTCCAGGCTCACAGGAACAATCACGCACTCCATATATTCTCCTCGTTTTATGGCTCTTATTGGTGTGGCAGCATTACTCAGGCTGGGCTGTCCCATCTCCCGAGCTGATTTCTTTTGCATCTGTGTTTATACGGATGCTGTTTGAACAGCTATTCTCCACTCCTGCTGTCGGCTCCCACTCCGCTTTTCACATATTATGAACTTACTTAAACAGAAATAACTCTCACTGGGTGCGTTTCTTTCCCGTCTGCTTTTCCCTGCCCCATCTCAGTAATTCTCATTTTACATCAATGCTGGGATATCGCCCGTTGCTACTCTTTCTTGTTTCCTAAGCTGCTTCTGTACCTTTCAGGGAGGAAGGGGTTTGGGGACATAGAACACTGATGATTTGCATTCAGAATGCTTCTTACCCTGGATGTTTCTAGAAGTGTTACATCAATATTTAAGACCAAAGATCTTACCAATGACTATACTTCATATGTATACGATGATTTACTGTTAGATTTGAAATGTACTTTCATTTTAGGGAGTTTGGGTGGCAGGAGGAAAAGTGTGGCTTATTATCCACATTTCTCTAAATGTCCGTAGTTCAGTTGCATGTGGTGTTGACCAGTGTCTGTGTGTCAGGTTCACCATTCACAGTGCCCCCTAATGTATCTATCTTCTGAATGTTAGAATCAGGGTTACAGATTGTATAGAGATCATTATTTTCCTAAACGGCTGAAATATGGAGAGGCAAGTCAGTCTCTGAATATGGATGTGTTTTTAGGTTAGCAGTATTTTCTGGTGGTTTATATTGGGTCAGAGACTATGTTCTGTTTCTTAGATCCAGGATAATCTGTTACGGCCCCCCTCCCACCAGTTCTGCCCAGTTCATGTTGGGACAAAAAAAGAGGAGCCATCTACAACTACAAAGGGTGAATGTTCCCTGGTCCTACACCAGCCTCACCCAGAGGAAAGCTCCAAAGCCTTCTGCATGCCTGAGGCCAGAGCAAGATCAGCTGATATGGGTAAGGAAACACTAGTTCTTTGTGTCTTGAAACACAGGTGGATGCCACACCCTGGTAGCAGCTTCCCCAAGTCACTGCATCTGTTACACATGATATTCTTGCTCGGCACTTATGAACAGATCACTTTTATCCATAGAGAGGAGACTGTCTCACAGAGCACTGGACCCTGAATTGAGAAACACTTGAATGATTAGAAGTCTTTTCTCAAGGGTTAACGAGCTATCTTAAAACTGCCTCCTGTGTAAAGAACATTACCAAAACATTCACCTATCTGACTAATGCCAAGGTGGTCTTTACAGCACATACCATACTGAGACCCTTGCTCCATTTTCTCCCTGCCTTGAGAAATCAAAGTGCTTCCAATTGCCCCCAGTAGAACTGTTTTATTAAACATACAGGCACATTTATTTTACAGAATTGCAGCGACATTTCTTCCTGCATTTTTGTCCTGTGAGGCTATCACTTCAGAACCTATGCTCATATAAAACCACTTTCAGCCACAGGAGAGACAAGAAGGGAAGGAAAGAGTAGTTTTGAAAGTAAAGCTACAGACCTGGCATGGGAAGCAAAAAATAGGTGGTCCTTATCTGGCTTTTAGCCCACAGGCTCTGGTATTGCTCATCATCTCGACAGGATGCTTTTCAAGATCAGAAGCTTCCAAGCATTAAGTAGTTCTGCTGGCACCCCACCCTTGGTAGCATCCCTCTTTTCAATCCGGGCCATCCCGGGGTTCTAACGAGGTTATTTGGAACTTCTGCTAAGAAATCTTGCCAGGTTTACTCCTTTCCAACTGCCTACCTCTTTTTGAACCTCAAAATAACAAAACAGAACAGCAGTAAGTTTCAAGAGGACGTCAGCTGAGACTTTCTATTTGAAACCTCCTCCTTAGAAGTCACCATCTAAACCTGCACAGCTGGAGACAACAGAGGATGGAAACAGGTCCAGCTGGAAATATCTCAGGTATCTGAAGGTACTCCAGTTACTTTGCACCGGTGGAGTTAAAGTGATTATCATCCACAGTGGAATAAAAGTATTCCTCATTGCTCAGAAAACCCACTGCTTGCTGGAGGTTACAGGTATGTGCTGGAGCTGGTTCCTAAGATCCTTAATGTTCAGTCCTTCTGGTCTTAAGAAGCCTTATCAAATTCAGTCTTTAGTTTGGAGCCATAGTGGGGCCCTTTAGTGACATTAAGTTATACCCCCCTCTCCTGCCCCCAGCCAAAGCTTCCTAAGTTCATCCATTCCCGGATTACTCATCAGTATGCAAGATAGTCTCTCCTTATCTTTGAGCTCTTCTTCATTTGCTGTCTGCTCCATCCCATTTTATTCTGTTCTCAGCAGGTCTGTGAAAGGACTGACTTTGTGCTGGTTGGATGATCCGGAGATGATGTGTTCTTCCTAGAACATCATTGAAATCGGAATGACCTCAGTTACTGGATGACCCGAGTCATCCTCAGGTTGGTTCAGTGAGTCAGGCTCAGATGGGACATTGGTCCTTCTTGCATTGAGAGGCAGGCATGTTTGTGTTGATTAAGACATCACTCTTCTTTTGTCATATAGACAAAGTCTTTGTAGTCACCACGTCTTTATTTCCAGTTTCCCCTCTATTCTTCTTCCTTTTGTTGACCTCTGAGGTCTGACTGATTACCTCCACAGCCCATGCTGCTTTTGTATGCCTGCTTAGTGACATTCTGATACCAACTTCTAATCCTCTCAGTCAACCCCTCTCACATAGAGGAAGGGTACTGTGGGAAGTTTCATCCTGATGAGAAGTGCTTGGCCACAGGAAGGAAGCTGTGGGTTTTATTTATGAAAATAGTACTGTTTAATTAATCAACTCGTGCAGAGTCCCAGCATTGTGTGGAAAGTTAGAAGTGCTGCCTGAAGTGTCCAGGTCAAGTAAAAAGACGGATCAATCAGTCAGGGCATGTGCTTGCCTATAGTCTGAAGGATGGTGAACAATATTCTGGTTTTATAGACAGCTTTCAACTGTCCTGAGGAAGTTCCTTGCCATTCATTTCCTAAGCTGATTTTGAGCCAAGGGCCAGGTCCAGTTGCTTTTGCAGTCATTTTGAGCTTGAAGAGGCATAGAATCAAGTTTGTTTGGGGAGTCTGGAGTAGGCTGTCTTCTGGATACTTGTGGATTCCTTGGTAAGTCATGCAGTAGTTTGGGTGTTGAGGAAGTGGGGCCAAGGGACCTAGGAGGAAGTCAGATACCTGGTAACCTCAGGATCTCCAGCTGAGGCTCAGAGTCCCCAAGAATGCCTTACCTATGTGGCACAGTGTGTGTGTGTGTGTGTGTGTGTGTGTGTGTGTGTGTGTGTGTGTCTCTTTTCCTCCCTGTCTCTAAGAAAAGTCAGTCTTGGCTTTGTGTCGGTGAGAGGAATTGTGAATACATGTGTCTAGAGTGGATTAGCAACTTCACTCATTTATAAAATCCCACAAACATTGCTCATTCATACAGGAGGCATTAATTGAACACCTCTTGGGCTGCAGGCTACAAGAGATGCCCAGTATATAGATGATAAATAGGGCAATATGGCAGGTAGTGAAAAGTGATGAGCAGAGCTCATGTCCTGACTTACACTAGAATAGGAACACTTGCCAACCCTATCCCATCCATCAAAGCAGGAGGAACAAAAAGAAAGGGGGAAGATACAATGCACTCTTGAATGTAATCCATGCAACTCTCTGTGACTCAGGAAGAAGATGATTGGAAAAGCAAGGGAAAAAATGCTTCAGTCAGAGCCAGCTGCTCAGCATATTTAGAAATCAATTTCCATTTTAATAGCATGTGTCTTCCCATAGCAAATGACATGTCTGGCAAACACCGGAAGGCAGCACCTTTTGGTGCTTTAAGTGTCTCAACAATAGTTGAAGTCATCTTAAAGGCACCACAAAGCCACTTAGCATCTGGTACTTTGTCACCATCCTGGTGGGGACAATGGAGAAGAGTCCTTCCAAGTGGCAGAGTGGGCTTGACTCCTGCTTTGCTGATGGGCAGGGAGACCTGTTCACCATCTGACCTTCTTAGTGAGCCTGGATAAAGATGACTTCCCGAGCAAGAGTAGTACACACTGTACAGGCAGGTTTCCCACAGAAATAACAGCAGAGCACAAAATAAAGAATAAAAATGCATTTACAAAACCTGGGAACTACCATAGTTGCAGTGTGCAACTATCTGGTCTTTTAAAATGTATATGTGGGTATGTGTGAATATACATGTGCATGCATGTGTGTGTTCGTGTGCATATGTATATGTGCATTTAAAGCAAAGTTGAGATTAACTAATTATTATTATTATTTTTTACCTAATGTATCCCTGGAGTTGTGAACATGTAGCTTCTGTGGATTCTGGGCTTAATGCTCTACTCTCATCATCATGCAATTCTTTAAAAAAAAACATTAATTTTAGTGTGTGTGTGTGTGTGTGTGTGTGTGTGTGTGTGTGTTCATGCCTTCCTCAGTCCCTCTTCATATTGTTTTACTTTGAGAAAGTGTCTCTCACTGAACTCAGAGCTTACTCGTTTGGCTAGACTGCCTGTTCAGTAAGTCTCAGGGATCCTCCTATCTTAACCTCAGCTCCAGGATTGCAGACATGTGCTGTGATGCTTAACTTTTTATGTGGGTGCTGGGCATGTGAACTCAGATCCTTACGAGCATGTGGCCAACATTCTACTGACTGAGCTGTCTCCCCAGCTCATTATAAGGTTCTTAATTTTCTCTTTGGCTCTATGCTTTGCAAATGAACCTGTAAGAAGCAGAGGGGCACATGCACGTGGGCAGTTTCGTTCTGCCTTACTGTGTGCACAGAGAACTCACAGTGGGCCCCAAGCACAGACCTCTGATAGCTCCACAAGGCAAGGACCCTTCTTGAAACCTGAAGTAAGTGTAAAGTATTATGACTACACCCAAATTGTTACAGTCAGAAGAGGCCACCGTCCCCTGTGAACCAGAGCATGTTTCGAATGCAGAAAGAGAACAAGAAATCTTTATGGAACATGGAGACCAGAAGGCCCCACCTTGTCCTTCCTAACGCATGCTGTGAGCCCCCCCCCCCACCAGTCACAAGCATACATGGTAGAGAAGAGTGGAGAGGGGACTCCCTTCAGTCCCTCCTCTTGTTAGTGGGTCAGTAGTGGGAGTTTGTAAGAGGTCTCTGTATCAAGAGGTGACGTTGAGTTTAATACGTGAAACATTTCCCCAGTTCTGGCAGGAAAGAAACACGAGTGTGTAAGCACAGCAGAACAGGAATCAAGTGATGGGGGGGGGGGCTGCAGATGAGTTAAATGCTTTTATTTGTATTTAAAACTAGCACTGTATTGCAGAATGCTGATGGGTACAATCCAGGCTAATAATTTAAACATTACCTTTTTCTTTACTTAGAACATCAAATAACAAATTTAAAAGATGCCACATTAAATCACAGGAGTGACCACTGAAAATGGGATAGTGGTGCCTTCTGTCTTGCTCAGGAATTCCACACACCCATTTTCCATCAAACCCCACAAATCATGAAGCCAGTCTTGGCTGGATAATATGTTGGGATCATTTTTACAAGTCATTTAATATAGTGTATTATTTATTTATAATTTTCAAAAGTCTTTTAAAAAGAGCAGAAAGATTATCTGTGACTTCCCATGCATGGCACAGGGTTCCCAGATTGTCAGTGTCCCCACATATTCAAATACATATTCACATGCATTCAAACATAGGCTGAGACCTCATTGCCATCCAAAGTCCAGTACACATTATATTCATTTTTGTTTATGTGTGTGCATTGTAAATTGTGTGTGTTTGTGTGTATGTTTGTGTCTGTGTATCTGTCTCTCTGTGTATCTGGGTGTATGTATGTGGCTGTGTATGTGTGTCTGGGTGTGTGTTTGGGTCTGTGTGTGTCTGTCTCTGAGTGTACGTGTCTGTCCATCTATGTGTGTATGTGCATGTGTGTGTGTATGTCTTTTTGTTGTGCATGTGTGTGTGTCTATACGTGTGTGTATATATCTGTGTCTCTGTGTGTGTGTGTCTGCTGTGTCTGTTCACTCACATGTACATATTTTTGGAAGCCAAAAATCAACTTTGAGTGCCATTTCTCAGGTACCATCTCTTGTTTTCTGAGACAGTTTTTAACTCACTGGAAACTTGCCAAATAGGCTAGCATGGTGGTCAGTGAGTCCCAGGGCTCTTTTTGTCTCTGCCTCCCCAGTACTGTGATTATAGACATGCTACCATGGTCAGATCTTTTTACATGAGTCTTGGGGATTGAGCTTGGGACCTAATGCTTACAAGGTAAGCACTTTACTGACTGAATCAGTGTTTTGATGCTATAGGTTTGAATGAATTGATAGTAGATTCACACTCACTACAATAGGATCTTACAAAATAGTCAGTGCTTCACTTACAATCCTCCGTGAGCTATAAGTATGACTTTAAAAACCATTACTAACATCTGCACAGCAATGATTTCAATGGATGAGTGTATTTAACTTATCTCCTAAAGCTTTGGGGACATTTAGATAGTTTATAATGTATTTAAAATTAATTGTTTATTATGATGAGATGAAAATCTTGCAAAATTAACTTTGTATATGCATACATGGCTATTCCCTAGAGGAACATGTGAGCAGGATTTCTGAGTCAATGGATTTTTGAAGGGTGTGGAGATACAGCCACAGAGGGCTCCAGGGAGTTTTGTCGGCTTGTACTTTTCTTCTTAATCTATCATCCATCCTTCCAGTTCTTGCCCACACCCTCTCTTTCTGTCTCTGCTAGCTCCAATGACTTTTTTATTTTGTAAACAACACCTTCTGTGGACTAGGCAGTGTATCAGGGGGGCACTGAGACAAAATGGCAAGCAAACTAAGACTCCACTTTAGGGGACTTCAGTCAAGTGTCAATGAATCCTACAAGGTCCTAGGCATTTACAGTGTGTGATGATTCTTGTAAAGGAAAAGGAAGGAAGGGTGTAGGGCATTTTAGAGCTGAGGGCTTGACTTACTTTCAGCGTCAAGAAAGGTTCCCTTAAGGAATTCCTATCTACGTATGATTTGAGTGGGTGGGCAGAGAGACAGGTCAGGGAGTCACAAGCTGAAAGTACCAGCCTGATATGGCCTGGGGCATGAGGGTCAAAGCAGGGCCTTGGAACTTGAAGAGCAATGTGACAACTGCACAGTGACAGCCAGGAGCGTGTATGAGGGTGAGATGGGAGAGCCATCAGGCCAGATGTATCCTGCTCTCTGTTGTTATCAACAAAGCCTTCTGGGAAATCTGCTGTGCTTGCTTGTTTTATATTGTCTGCGGCTGACTTTGGATTCCAGTGGTAGAGCTGAGTGGTTGCAAGAGACTTTGAAAGAGTTCGTGTAGCCTAAACCACAGAAAACAGTGCTGTCTGCTAGGGGGCAAGCACCTGACTGTGAAGCTGCATTTCTAGAGTGATGGGAGTGTTGGGGTCGAAAAGAGTGGGCTCGTCGAGGATGTGTACTTTGGAATGGACTTTAGGAGGCTCGGAATGCTGTAGTGTTTTCTGGTGAAAGCTGGTGTGGGAGATGAGACACTGGCCATTGAGAAGTAAAGTGCAGAGGGTGGAAATTGGTGGGTGAGGGAAGTTGGTACCACATATCACCTTAGGTTTATGTGTAGAGCTGGTGGGGAAATACCCATCAGCTCCCTGCTGGGTACCAATGGTTAGCAGTTGATAAAAGCCTCTCAGCTCAGAGCACAGGTAATAGTCCCCTATCATAATTTGGCCAAAGCATGCTTTGCAACACACTGTACGCCTTCTGGGGCTGCATTTGTTGTCGATGTTTTAACAAAAGAGGGTCTCTCCAGTGCATGTGATGTGCTAAGCACTTGACTTTCTTTAAGGGGATACAAATAGAAGGCAAACATCAGAAGGCAAGGCTGCTCTATTGGAACAAAAAGCTAAACTAAAGCCCTAAATGACCACGGAAACATTTGCTGTCCTTTGGGAAACAGGGTGAGATCTTTGGGACAGCACTGAAGCAGAAGGCCAATGTCCAGAGGCGAAGGAGTCAGCTGCAGCATAGGAGAGGATGGGGAAGCCATCAGTGGACTCTCCTGCTTCCACTAAGCGGGATCTCAGTGGGGTGCCGCAGCCTTCTGCTGCAGCTGGCGCTGAGCTGCTGTGCTTTGCCACCCTCGTGGCAGAGAAGGCACCTCACTCCCACAGCAGAGAGCGAACCACTCCCTCCTCTGCTTTCTTACATTGCTGTATCTTTACTTCTTGTCACACACCATTAATATCTAGGATTGTGCATCTCTGTCTACCCAGGCATGAATGTCTTAAGGATTGTGTCTCTGTCTTCTACATCCTCGGGGATCCTAGTACCCAGAACTGTACATGGTAACAATAATGGTGGCGGGCTACCACAGCGTCGAGTTGAACAGAAGCCAGTAACTTCTGGCTCCAGTGCTGGCAGGTTGAATGATCTGATGAAAAGTCTCAGGCTACATGCTGGTGAGGACTGGGAGTGAGAGAAGAAATTGAATTTGAATAATTGAATTTTAAGAAGCAGGCATATGCTTCTGCTGTAACCTCCCCACACCAGACAGCAGAGCCCAGATGCAAGTCAAAATGCATTATGTATTTAATGTGTCTCCTGGGGTTGGCAGCTGAGATAATAGGAGAAGAAGGCAGAGATTAGAATCAAAGTAGCAACATCTGAAGACATTTAGTGGTGGTGAAAGGTCAGGGAAGTTCTTAGATATTTAGTTAACCTTGTTCTAAGGAAGAGTGGGTGGGATTGAGGTGTGTATGTGTGTGTGTGTTTGTCTACATGTATGTGTCTACATGTGGGTGCGGGTGTCTACATGTGTGTGTTTATGTGTGTGTCTACGTGTGTGGGTGTCTGCTTATGTGTCATGTACATGTAGGTATACGAAGTTTAGACAAAAGACAGGAGAAATATGGCTGGTCCCAGAGTCCCAAAGCAGACATTTCCTGGGGTTACAGTAGTGGAATGTCAATTCTGGTTATTTATATTGATCTGTGGACTCAGACTTGTGAAGAATAAAACTTTGTCTGGGAGACTGTGCCATGCTAGTCAATCTCTCCCGGAGTCAGGGCCAACAGAAGCCAGGCATTGTGGAAGCAAGAGGGAATTAGTAAGAAGGGGGAGCTCTTTAACACCTGCCTCTGCCAAGCACTGACAGGTAAACACCCCTAGCAAAGCCACGAGTAACCTGGATCTTCACTCAGAGGCATGGAGGGGCAGGGAGACTGTGGGGCATTCTGAGTATCCCACAAACAGAATTGGGGTTCAGAGCCAGATTTAAATAAGCCCCAAACTCCTGATGTTATCTGGCCTTCACAGGTTCCAAGATCTGAAAAGAGACTAAAAATCCACTGAAATATCATTTTATATAAATTCTTGAATGGTGGGCATACATACAGATATTGCATGATATGGACACATGGTTAGTGAGGCCAGGCAAGGCCTGGAGAAGCCCCAGTACCTCCTTCACACTTGTGACATCCATACAACGGGTCTCCAGTTCACTCCTGATTGCCCATTGATCTCCGGGAGCTGCAATTTTCTTTAACTTTGTATTCATTCCTTGTGGATTTTACATCATGCACCACAATCCTACTCATCTCTCTGCCCCTCCATATTTGCCCTCTACCCTTGAAACCTCCTCCCCAAAGAAAACAAAATAAATAAATAAATAAAATAAAAACAACAGAAAAGAAACAAAATCTCCATGGAAGCTGCAGTATATCATAGTGAATCACACGGTACATGCCCTTTTGCCCAGACAGCTTTAATGAGTCAGTGGTGTGGTTTCAGGCCTCTGGCTTCTGCTACACCATCAGTACTGGATCTTCACTGGAATTATTCTCTGATATCCTGTTGTTGCCCTGTGTCATGGAAATTCTGCAGCTTTGGTTCTGTAGGACTGGCTCCTCCATGCACTCCAGCAGTTCATAGATGGGGTAGATGTTGGGGTGGGCCAACTCAAAGCCCTGGATCTGGGTCTGGGTGGTGGCTGTGTCTTTATTTTGCCAGACCTCCTATGCCTATGCCTCCAGGGCCAGCTCTCCAGCTTTGCCCAGGGGGCGGGTGGGTCCAGCTCTTCTGTCTGTGGCAGCCAGCAAGAGCTTGGACTGGCTTTCCCATACCCTCACCACCAGGTGTGGCTGGTTCTCCTGAGTGCTGCAGTTGGTGAGAGGCAGTGCCAGCTCAGCTCTCCCACAGTGCCCAGGCCAGGGACTGAGCCAGCTCTTCCACCTGCAGCAGGCAGTTTTGAGGGTGGGGGGTGGGACTGAGGTGGGGGAGGTGCATCTTCCAAGCTTAGAGCCTCAGGGACTGCTCACTTATGCCCACACCACCAGGGCCAAACTCCCAAGTGTTATAGCTGGTAAGGCATGGGGTCAGAGGAGCTACCATTTTTAACTTGAGGGCCTTAGCATTGTCTGCAGACCCCAAGCAGACAAGCAACAGAGGTGAGGCGGGGAGAGGTGTTAAAAGAATGTAACACCTGGTTACAGGAGGCTGAGGAAGCCATTGCTAAGGTGCATAACTACCTGAGCTATCTCCCATCATCATTAAGCTGCACCACTAACTACCTAAACTATCCAGCATTGTCATTTCAGAACTTTCTTTTTACAAATAAGTTGAAAGTCCAAGGGAACCCACTCCTGAACTGAACCCAGAGCCTCTTCCATATGGGCACCCCTGGGCTGCATAACCAGTCTCTAGAACATTGATTTCCAGCTTGGAGCTTGTTCTGCGGTTCTTCTGCAATCTCTCCTCACCCCCAGGCTGTCAGAATGTCTCCATTCCCTTAGGACCATGAGAGGCTCAGCACTTTTGATGGAGCCTTTCCTTCAGTTAGTTCTCAAACTAGACAGTTTGCTAAGGGCTTAACAGGGTATCTCTATTATATTGTATATGTTAAAAAGAGGGGGAGGGGAAGAAGCTGGCCAGGGTTGAAGCTGAATGACTGAATCTTTGCTTAACACGTGCAAAAACCTGGATTCTGTTCTCTGCACAGAAACCCGAACTCCAAGCAATCAAACAACCCCTACAAGTATTTCCTATGAAACAGCAATGTATTCTTATTATAAAACATTAGAACAAACATAAAATTGATAGAGAAATAATTGTCTATTGTTTGTCTATTGTTCTATCCACACAATATCCATTCACAGTACATAAGCAAGAATTTCCAGTCTGCTTTGTCTTTTCATGTTACACTATACGGCAGTATGAGTGGAGGGTTGGGAATTAGGAACTGAATTGTAGGCCTGATGGACCTGTGTGCATGCGTGCACTGCATTATATGTGTAAACATACAAATAGCACATGTATGTACACATATGTGTGTGAAAGAAGGAAAGATTGGTGTGGTACTATAACAGCCAAGCTGGTATTCACATACCAGTAAAACCTATGGAGAGGACAATCACTATATCTCTGAGATTTGGACTCTGCATTCCCCTGGAGAGAAAGTACCTGGCATCCCCACGTATTATCAACAACCCATTTTCTATGGATGTCATTCATATGGGGCTAGGTAATCAAACCCCACCCAGAAAAATCACAATGTCTATTTTTATTGTGTCCAGTTTAAAGAAGAAGCAGGAACAGGAGGAGGAGGAGGAGGAGGAAGAGGAGGAGGAAGAAGAGAAGGAGGAGGAGGAGGAAGAGGAGGAGGAGGAGGAGGAGGAGGAGGAGAAGAAAGAAGGAGAAGGAAGAAGGAAGAAGGAAGAAGGAGAAGAAGAAGAAGAAGAAGAAGAAGAAGAAGAAGAAGAAGAAGAAGAAGAAGAAGAAGAAGAAGAAGAAGAAAGAAAGAAAGAAAGAAAGAAAGAAAGAAAGAAAGAAAGAAGGAAGGAAAGAAGAAAACAAGAATATGCATGTCACTCAAGGGGGTGGGCCTCCCCTGGGAGCTCATCAGTGCTTGTCATCATCAGGGAGTGGCTGTGTGGTGAGCTCTCTGTCCTTATATGTCAGGACCAGCCTGAAGAGTAGGCTTCCCATGTGGCACAGGCTTTTCAATGTTTCTTGCTGTCTCTGCTGTTTTCCTGCTTATACGTCCAGAGTCTGGCCACAGCAAGCAGTGTTCCTGCCAACCCCAGTACTGCTGGTTCTTGCACTTTGCTTGGCTTTCCATTATCCAAGAGCCCTGTTAACCAGAAGCCTTTATAGTACCATGAGGTCTTGGTGGCTAGCTCCTGCTGGCCAAAGCTGCCAGTGGCTGTCTGGGACTCCAGATATTTTAAAAGATCAAATTCTGGGAGAAAAAAAGATCAAATCTCTTTTTGAAGCTGCTCCTCAGCTTTCTTTGGAGTGCAGGGAGTCTCTCCTAGTTACCCACTGCCCCAGGCTCCGTCTGACCCAGACTTTTATGCACTTATGTTCCAGAATGTTTCCAAAAATATACATCAGCTTAAAAAAAAAAAAACTCGTGGGGGTTACTGTTCTCTTGCAAGAAGAGATCCATCTTCTTTCTTGGAGGAGAGAAACCTAGGAGGGGAATGAAGCTGCAAGTTACAGGGCTGGGTGGCGTTGTGCATCTTAGTTTTGCTCTCATACATGCTGGGAGGAATTGCACCCTCTGGAGATAGTGGTACAGTTTGGATGGAATGATACCATGTGGGTACAGTGGTACATTTTATGTGGAATGATGCATTCTAGTTATGGTGATGCATTCTTGGTAGAATGGGAGCCCTTTGTTTGGAATGTCACTGTCTTGTATAACTTCTATCTGAGGACTCTCATGGCCATAGTCTGCAACAGAGATCTCAGGAGTTCTAGGCATCAGGCAGGTGACAGATTTAGTGCCACCACTCACTGCTTAAAAAGACCCTGGGCAAGCTACTTAACCCTTCTGGGCCTCAGTTTCTTTATTTATGAGATAGGAACAATGGCACCCATTTACTGGGCCTTTGAATATAGGTTAGAACATATGCCTAATGCTTAAGACTGCTTACAGGGTCAGAGAAGCTATTGCAGTCATTCTCGCCATGCCTGTCAATTCCTGAACTCCCTTCCTTGGGTGCCATCTTGGTTGAGCGTTCTATATCAGTCACCCAGCTTTACTGGGGTCAGGGATTTCTGGATTGACATGTATGGGAGTAAAATTATCCAATGAATCCCAAATATGACTCTTAAGAGATGTCAAGAACAAGACACAGGGCTGGAGACTTGGCTTAGTGATTAAGCCAAGCACATGTTGCTCCTGTGAAAGACCAACGTATTCCAGCACCCACATTGTGGCTCACAACCATCTGTAACTCTAGTTCCAGAGGATCCAATATCTCTTGTTGGACATCAGAAAAGCACAGGCATGATACACAAACATACATGCAGGCAAAATATTCATATACATAAAGCCATAAAACAAATCTTTAAAATTAAGAAATAACAACCAAAGGACTAGATGCAATTCTGCTGCTGGTCAGGAAAGAGGTAACCCAGGGATTAAAGTTTAGAGTCTTTAGAAGGACTCATATCCCAAAAGATTTCTCTCCCTGCTGATGCCTGAACTCCCAGGACTAAGGAAACATTCTTTCTCACAGGTAGCACCATCTCTGTTAGAAAAAAGATTTCCCAGAGGGATGCTGTGGTAACATGTGTTTGGCTCTATGTGTATGTGCCTTGGAAGGATGCTGACTGATGAGAGTGAGGCTAGAAAATAGAATAAGAAACTAGTAAAATCTTGGTCATTTGAAGGTCGAAAGAAAAATGAGTATCCAGGCCCTGCATACCACCTTCCTTCTCTTGGATTTAGAGTGGGAGTTTCAGATCCACCTTATCTCTCTGGAAATGTACAAAAAAAAAAAAAAAAAAAAAAAAAAAAAAAAAAAAATCAAATGCCAACTGTATGTAGTTAAGGTTTTGCATTTGCATTATTCTGAATGTTCTTAGGCTGGTCTGCCATGGGCCATTCTTTCCTTTGCATTATCAGTGGAGTCTAGGGTAGAGTCTGTTTTCTCTCATACCCAGCACTTTTGGCCACATGGCTGGCCATCCGGGTACATTGTGCATGTTGCACAGAGTTCACCTTGACTGCAGGCTGCTTTTCAGAGTGATACTGACTGCCAAATGCTCACTTCCTCCCATGCAGTTCAGCACTACAAGTAGTAGACAATGGGAGTTTCAAGCAGCAGCCTAACCCGGCTTTTCTGCTCTGATATCAGCTTGAGCTCCCCAGCAGACTCTTCCTTTTTTCCTTCTTCCCAGGCCTCTCCATTGGGACATGAAAGAATATCAGATTAGGTTACAGTACATGGAGAAGGCCTTTCTAACTTAGCCCTCTGCCATCCACTTTTCCTACACACCCTGACTTCAGTGCATGAAAGAGTGAGGTACTTGGAAAATTTCCTAGGAAACAGCCAAGGTGTTATTCAGAGAGGAGAGTTACCAACCAGACAGAACTCCTTGAGCATTGGCTATGTTCCTGGTGCTATGTTAGATGGGCAGGAGAGACCCAGTACTGGTGCTATGTTAGATGGGCAGGAGAGAAGAGTACCATAGATAGAAGCTTTGTTCTAGTTTCATTTCTGCTGCTGTGATAAAATACTCAAATAGCAGATTAGGGAAGAAAAGGTTTATTTGACTTACTGAGTCCATTACTGGGGAATTGGGAAGGGAAGAACTTGGAGCATCATAGTCATAAGCAAAGAGAGAATAAATGCGTGCTCCTTGTATGCTTATGTTCAGCTGACTTACTTTATTCTTATACAGTTCGGGGCACTGAATAGGGAATGGTGACACCCACCATGGCATGGGTCTTCAAATATAAATGATTAATAAAAAAATTCCACAGACATGCCTACAGGCCAACCTGACTGAGATTATTCCTCAGTAAGACTCTCTTCCCAGAGGATTGATTTTGGGTTGTATCAAGTTGACAATTAAAATTAACCAGCATAGGCTTCTTACAAGAAGGGCCTCTTCTGTATCATAAAGGGCCTCTTGAGTTGTTGAATGTATGGATCAAATAAAGATGGTTGAAGAAGGAGACATGAAGCCAATGTGCAGAGGAGGAATCCTGCCTAAGGTCAGAATCATATTGGCCCCGTGGAAAGGTACTGAGCTCCAAATTAGAGGTGTGAGCAGAGATTGGAAGTTGGGGTGAGAAGTTACTTGAAGCCCTTGGTGGAGCAGTTTATACCTAACATAGTAGATAAGGTTAAGATTGATTGGCTTTATCTAACAAATAATACAGGCTTGAAGAGGATCTGGCCCTGATCTTTTCTATGGGATAGAAGAGACTTGGAATGTCAGCAAGGGGTGTATATCTTAGGGTAAACAAGCAGAATTATTTCTTGAACTGCAGGCTGCGGCACCATGAAGAATGTTTCTGAAAGAGAATATCTAGTCCTCCCTGGAGACTACAGATATAAAGAAGAAAGAAAGAGGGGCTGGATGATGGCTAGTAATATGTTTAATAATATGTTTCCTATGCAAGTATGAGGATCTGAGTGTGAATTCCAAAATCCATGTTAGTGAAAAAAAAAAAAAAAAAACTAGCATGATGACATATGATGACATAGATTTGCAGTCCCAGTGTTGGAGCTTGTTGGAAAGACAGCTGAGCTGAATCAGCAAGTTCAAAGTCAGTGAGAGATCCTGCCTCAAAAAAACAAGTTAGATTGTACCAAAAAAAAAAAAAAAAGAAAGAAAGAAAGACAGCTGGGGCTGACCTCTGACCTCTACATGCATTAACACACATGAATAGGCACACAAATTTACACACATGTGCGTGCACGCACACACACACACACACACACACACACGGGTGAGGGGGGACTAAGAGGTTTACCCCCACAGTGTGAATCAGAAGTCGTCGGAGTATTTCTGATATATTTCTGGACACCCCCTTCTCTTTATCATGAACTGAAAAGCAATGAAAACACCCCACTGAAGTACACAGCAGGTAAATCATAAACTTCAGTCAGAGCCCTGTGCCCTGTGCTGCTGCTGAAGACGAGAGGTTGTAGAAAACTTTAAACTTGCCCAATGCCGCATTTTCCATCAGCCCAGGCTCGGACCTTCTGGATCTCCCTTCTCTGCTCCTCCCCAACTCTATCACAACATACTAACCAACTGTTGGGAGCTTAAGGGCTGATCCTGGACAAAGAGGACCGGAGAGCTGAAGAGAAACAAGAGAGGGGAGATCTTAGGGAAACAAAAGGCACAGGACAGAAGCAGCCTTGGAGACAGGTCCCCCACTCACCCCCCGGCTCTGTTGCAGGGGATTTCTGTCCATCTCACCCAGGGACTGTACCTAATAGAGGCTTCTCACTGGAACATTTGGAGAGCTTTCTCCTAGCTCCTTCCTCAAGTCTTTAGTGAGCAGACAAGAGCATTTCCAGGGAAAGATGGGCAATGACCCCGGCTCCCATCCTTTCTTGGGGATCCACCTCAGACGCCCCATGTCCTGCTCTGATTTGAGTTCCTAGCAGGCACCTTAGCAACAAAAAGACAAGCACTATATAAATGCTAAGTAGACAATGCTGTGCCTGTCTCCAGGATAAATAGACCGTCAGTTTCTGCTGTCAGAGCTGCACCTTTTATAAACACAGATGTGTCTCCCAAGAAAAGGATACTGGTCCTGTCCTATCTCTAGTGTTTTTGCAATTTCTCTCAATCTTGATAACAGAATGTTGGTCTGCTTTTATTTTAATTTCTTCTTGGTATTATTGATTTCCTTTTTTTCCAGAAGGACTTTACAGTTTGTTATTTTAGTTCCGTGAATCTGTATTCAGAAGATAAGAGGCTGGGATTTCCTCTGGTTACCCTTCCAAAAATGAGAACAGTACCAACCATCCTTTGCCTCTCAGTTTTATATGAATTTATTTCAAAGATCTGTCAGCACTAGACCTGGGTGATCAGGAATCCCATCTCTATTCTACCGCCTACTCTCTGTGTGACTTTTGCTTCATGACTTGGCCTCTCTGTTCACAATCACTCTCTCTGTTCTCTCACTTCATCTGCTTGGGTATTATCTTGGCAGATCTGCTCTTTTTACCAAGGGGTAAGTAGGATAATTTATATGAAAACTTGAGAAGCGATTGCCTTTCAGATGAGGAGCCTGAGGCATTAAGAAGTCACTTGATTTCTTGTACTATGGGTTATCAACCACAGAGGCTCTGTCTAAGCAAGACTTCTGACAGCTAGTGATCTATCTATACATAGCCCTGAAAGTTGCTGAAACTCTGTCGAGGCAGGTAGATATGAAAAGAATGTCACAAGATACATTAACAGAGTCTGTTGACACTGGTCATGGCAGCTAAGAACCTCCCTATCTGAATCCTTCTGGTCCTTCCTTGATAATCCCCAAGCCCACCGTTGTCACCCTGACAGACACTGCATTGTTTCTCAGTGACCACTCACTGCAGGGATTTCGTGCCCCTCCCACACACCCACAACTCCCTATCACTACCCTGTCATGCTCAGGTTACATCTGATCTAGCATCATAAAGGTTGGAACGGACATTTTCCTAAAGGACAACTCCAGGGTTGCTTGGGACACAGTTGGTTTCTGGGAGACTGTCAAAACAGAAAGGAGCAGAGGCTGAGGTAGGGAGCACCAGACATCCCTCTGGAAACCCTTCCCTTCATGGTGTACTCTGGAGCCTGACTGTAAGAAGAGCAGCATCAGACTCTCTTAAAGTTGTTACAAGGCTGAGCACTGGGCTCCCTCCTTCCAGAAGTTCCCATGTGTTAGGTCCAGTGCTGGAGGAAACTTACAGTTTGAACACGTTTTCAATTGATGTGATCTTGCATCCCAGAACAACATTTTTGAGAACCAGGAGCGATCATACAAAGTAAGAAAGATGCACCACAGGGTATCTGTGTCCCTGGCTCTCTTATTTCAAATTCTCCTGCACTGAGTAAGAGAGACACTTAGAGGTCTACCCAAGAGTCCTCTGTAGACACGTGCAGTGGCCAGGATTGTCCTCCCGGGGCCAGTGGCTCATGATTCGCCTGTGGGATGGACGAAGACTGTGGCTCTTTGTTGTATGAGCTACTCCTGGAGACGGAGTAAATAAACCTAGCAGTGGCCAAAGGACGGCCCTCAGCCTCGCAGGCAGACCTTCTCTTCACTCTGTTGTTCTGTTCTGCTGCCTTCTCATCGTCTTGTACTGACAATAGTCGTAAATAACCGCAGTGCTGTAGAGAAATCATTTTAACAGCAGAGAGTCAAATAAATACATTAGACTTGACAGCTTAACTACGCACAGTCCATTTGGATGTGGTGGCCAGCTGCTCCCAAGGACTGCACTTCCAGGAGCAGTCGCAAGAGGTCGCACAGAGCTCGCCAGCTGGGCTTCAAACTTAGGACTGTTCAGTGCAGAAAGGCAGCAGAAAGCCAAGGCTGTGTGTTGTTTGTAACTTGGCTGGGAGGTAGAGGCTGCAGGCAGTGTGTGTGTGTGTGTGTGTGTGTGTGTGTGTGTGTGTGTGTGTGTGTGTGTGTGTATGTGTGTGTGTGTGTCTGTGTGTGTCAGTGTGTGTGTGTGTGTGTGTGTGTGTGTGAGACTGAGTGGGTGAACATGTATGTGTATCTGTGCATCTGTGTGTGTATGTGTGCATGTGTGTCTCTTTCTGTGTGTGTCTGTATTTGTGTGTGACTGAGTGGGGCGAACATGTGTGTGTGTGTGTGCATTTGTGTGTGTGTATGCATGCATGTGAGTCTCTGTGTGTGTGTGTGTATTTGTGTGTGACTGGAGCGAACACACACACGTGTGTGTGTGTGTGTGTGTGTGTGTGAGAGAGAGACTGAGTGGGGTGAACATTTATATGTGTCTGTGCATCTGTGTGTGTATGTGTACATGTGTGTCTCTGTGTGTGTCTGTATTTGTGTGTGTGACTGAGTGGGGAGAACGTGTGTGTGAGTGTGCATCTGTGTGTGTATGCATGCATGTGAGTCTCTGTGTGTGTCTGTGTGTATTTGTGTGTGACTGGAGCAAACACACACAGTGTGTGTGTGTGTGTGTGTGTGTGTGTGTGTGTGTGTTGAGACTTGTGCTTCCTTGACCTGCATGGGAGAACCACAGTCCCAATGTGCTTTCTTTGTGCCCTTCTAGCCTCTCTCAGACATCCAGGACCATTCTTTTTCCACCTGGGTCTTTAACACTTATAGCCGACACCCCTGTTTGAGCTGCCACCACAGGTTCTAAGCCTGCTGTCGAAGTCCTGGGGTGTTTGTTTTTTCCCCTTTCTGTACTTAGCACTTATGGTGCTCTGGTATATGCCATGGATTCATGTTGTCCACCCTTTCTGGAAGGCAATGTGCCTTGGGGCCAAAGTTTCCTCAGGACCAAGCACAGCCCTGGCTATCATCCAAGGTACTGAGTGATCTCTAGGGTCCCATTTCCAGGAGCTATCCTTCTGGAACCAGCATAGTGTTCATAGTGCCAATTCACCAACCAGTGCAAAGTAACTGAGTGGGAGGAGCAGGGTATTGTAATATGGCTATTCTCCCCCAGCCCCACATGACCCTAAAGGCAGGAAGGTCTGTGGATAGCTGTTCTCCTGTGGATTCTGTTCTCATCCTAAAGAAATAAGGGCAGCCGGAGGAGGCAGAATATAGCTGAGGGAGGGACCTCTCAGGCCAGCCCAAGCCCTCTATCTAGTACAGTGGGACTGAGGCAGGGAGGATGTGTGATCTTCTGCTGCTGTGCCCAGGGTTGAGAGTTCAGAAGCAGTCACCTCACTGTCCCTGAGCTCTGATGCTGGTATGGGTCTGTTCTCTCCTTACTTATCTTCCTGAATTCTGAGTATCAAACTGCTGTTCACAAAAACTTTGGTCCCTTTAGAAGCACCAGAGTAGTTGCTACAAAGCTATCTTTTCTTCCGAGCTTGATTAAAGGGAACACATTTTAGGAACAGTTAGTAGCTGTCTTTGGATCTGTGATCATGAGTATACTTTATGTTCTCTAAAGGGAGTTTTAGACTACAGCAGGTCAGACACCAGAAAACATTTTCTGACACTGAAGTTATTAGTTGCTGTGATGAAGACCCTGCAGACTCTTGCCTTTCTCTTGGGACCACATGTCATTACAACATGTCCTTGTGTCCTCAGAGCTGCAAATATCTCCCTACCATCATGAATTGGGCCCAGGGAGGAGGGGCCATGCACAGGATTGCCTACTGTCTACCATATGGTGCCTGATGGGTGCTGGTCATTTATTGTGCAAGCTGCAGGAAAGTAGCCATGTTCAAAACATTCCTCTAACAAATCTGATCCAAGCTGATTCCAGTATTGTACAGTCCCATGGACACTGTAGGATGTTCCAGAGTGGACACAACATAAAACATCTGTTCATCCAAAGATTCCCACCAGGCATTTTGTCACTAAAATTGGGTTCCTGGATAGTCAGATTGTTTTGGCAACCATGTGTCTCAGATCATAGGTGAGAAAAGCAGAGGAGAAAGTCTTTAACATACACACAGGGGTGTGATGGGGAAATAAGGAAGAGGGGGAGGGGAGGGAGGGAGGGAGGGAGGGATGGAGGAAGGGAGGGACAGAAGATGAAAACTGAATTTAAAGCAGAAGGGTCAGTGCTGTGGCCCCCGAATCACTGACACAGGACAAGTCCCAGCTTCTGGTTGTTCTAACCCTTACTTTAATTCTCACCTCAGTTTCCTGAGAGGCTTTCCTGCTTCTAGAATAAGTGTTCCTGAACCCTTACCCCTTCAGCCCAAGGTCCAAGAGGTCAGGATGACATGATATCAAAGGGCAAGGCTAGCTAAGACAGAAAACAATGAACAGCAAGACACCCCTGCCTAGCCCCAGAGTCCCCCTTCCACTACAATCAGAACTGGTTAGCACCATCAGCACCTCTGTCTCTGATGCACACTGCATCTGAACGCGCTCTGTCTGCCCTGGATGCTGCAAAGCTGTGTTGCCTTCTTCAGCCTCTTGTGAGATGTCCCCATCTGTGAAGCTGTTGTCCATGGTCAGGTCATATGCATGTGTTCCCATAGCCTGCACTCCATCCTCTTAGAACATGTACCTGTCACCCTTGTGTCCTCAACTCCAGACACACTTCAAGGACAGATCTGAAGTCTGTGCAAAGATTGTGGACTTTCAGCTCTACCCAGAGCAGGGAGGTTACATCCTGAAATTGTCCTTGTGGCCTCTGGCTCCCAGAGGACAGGTTGGTGATACGGTGACAGAATGTGTTGACCACAGGTTGGATATAATGCAGTGTCTTTCCCCTTTAACCTTTGCCCTTCATCCCAACATGTGCACCCTCACCCCAGGTCTACCCACCCCCTTTGCCTTTCTCCAGCAGCTCGCATTCTTTTCCGGTCTTTGGCACAGGCTCACACTTCAGCATCTCATGAACTATTGCATTCAGACCCCACCCCCCACCCCCATGCTATGGCCAGGAAGACCCTTTAACTCCAAGGCAAAAGAGAAAAGGAAAAGAATTAAAGAGGGAGAGGGGAGAAAAGGCTGGAGAAAAGCAATATCCAGTTTCAGCATCTTGTTCCAGGCCACGGGTACAGTTTGTGCGTTCTGTACGTGCCTACTTCCTTGTGGAGTTTCATAAATTGATGATGATAACAGCATATTTCTCTTAAGCCCTTAGACATTCAGTCTTTATTGCTTTCTGAAGTCTGCTTGGGGCACAGATGAAATGAGGCTGCTGAGATTTTGCTCTGTCTGCTCTGTGAGCTTCCTGGCAGAATTCACACTCACTAGGCACCTTGTGTTCTGCGGTAGTAGGTCATGCTGCCGGAAGCGCCCGAGGCTGGCACTACAAGGTTCAGGACAGATGGATGGGTCCAGGGAGACAGAACAGACCTTAGTGCCGGACACAGAGGAGGGAACCTGACTAAAGTTCATTTTGTGGTGGTGGTGGGGAGAGCCTTCACAGCTTCAGAAAATCTCCACCTGCACTTAGAATTGTCTTGGAAAATTATACAAAATTCATTTCCCTCCCAGCCCTACAGTTAAGTGTAAGTAACACAAATGGCAGGGTTTTGAATGTAAGAGTCATAACTTTCACCTGATCTGTTTAATTACTGTAACACAATGGGTCTCCCCCACCCCACCCCCACCCGTTAGCTGAGAAGCAGTAACCAACAGCAGTGTGCTGATGGACGCTAACACATGTTGGGCTTTAATGTTGAACAGAAATGTGTGTATTTTGGGGTTCTCTGTCAGAAAACAATGAATTCTGCAGTACGTCATTACCTGCCTTTGAAAGACAGGCACCTGACTCCATCCATGCTGGGTGAAAAGTCTTTGCTAATAAAAGGAACCGGCTCTTTTCAGACTGAGTTCTAACACCAGGAGGCAAACGGAAATAATCTCAGACTAAGTGGGTTTTCAGTTCATCTCACCAGCCTCAACCCACCAAATGACTACCCCAGTCCTTGCTCGTATCCTCACATACTCCTCTTCCTGGAGAGTGACTTGGGGTATACTGGTTTTGCACAAAGAGCCAGAGAGTCTGAGTGTTTTCAGTATGAACAGTCTAGACTCCCACAGGGTGTGCCAATCACACCAAAGCTGTGTCTGTGATGCAAGCCTCACAGCCTTGGCCTTTCAGCTGTCACAGCGTCAGGTCCCAAGGAGCCTGAACTGGGGGCATGCCTGTCTCTTGTTGAATATCTTAAAATACTGCCCTGGTTCAGAGGCTCATGTGGGCCGTTTTCATTTACAGTGGATGCAAGGGGGCCTTTAGGACAAGACTCTGCGTGCATGGCTCAGTGCATTCAAGTCAGATCATGCATGCAAAAGAGCCTCCTCCAAACATGCTGGAGACACCTGGCTTGCATGACTAGCAAAGCCATTATGAATCCCCCCAGAAAGGCAGGCATTTCAGCCGTGTGCTTGCAGACAGCACAAGCTGGGCTTGAAATGGGGAATAAACTGGATATTTACTGATTTTATTATCAGAATGAACGCTCAGATACAGGGGACTGTTTACTACCACTGTTAATATCTTATTTTTGAAATCCTGGTCGCAGCGTGCGCCATCTAGTGGCAGGAGAGCGAATGTGCCAGTCCCTTAAGTCTCAGTAAATGGAGATTGGGGTAGTTGCCCTTGAGTCACAGGTAGAAAGTGGGCAAGGGTTGGTTGATGCTTCCTTACCAGGCCATGGCCCTGATCTCAGGCCCTACCTCAGCCTGAACTGGCAGGGCTCCTGTGCAAATCCGGGTCTGGTGGGCCGCACTGACTTTAAGACTAACAGAGACAACCTGGGTAGTGACTTGACAGTTGTAATCAGAATGGTAGATCACCCCCGCTGCTTCCTTTCTGGCTCTGATTAGTAAGGAGGATGCCTAGGCTTCAAACATCCTGACTCTTTGCTGTTCTTGTCTGCCCAAACTGGAGCTTCTTGGAGAGGGCCACTCCAGTGATTTCTCCCAGGACCCAGCTTGGCTTCAGGCAATCCTGTGTAGCTCTCCAGGACAGGTCCAACCTACTGGTCTCTCCCAGGCCTCAACCCCACATAGGATTAGCTGTGTGTGGGCTATCTTTCTCCCTCTCTTCTCTGCTTGATACCCAATGTTAGCTTCTGAGAAATTTTTGAATGATTACTTGTGACCTAGGAAGAAGTATTTGGGGCTTGTACCTGGTCCAGGCACAGAGGTACCTTTGAAAAACTTGAAATTTTTTGAGGAATAAATTTTTTTTTGTTACTGGTAATGAATTTCTATCAGCTGCCTGATTTTGATAGTGAGGTGACTACTGAGGGCTAGCTGGACGGCTTATGGTGGTGTAGGAATGGAACTTCCAACTTCATCCTCCCATGATCCAATGGGCTGTGTTTATCTAACTGTCAGGTGACATCTAGGAAAGGCTATGGCTAACAAGCAAAGTTTTCTGGAGATGGCTTACTCTTTTGCATAGCTTCAATGGGTGAGCTCTTGGAACACAGGATCCTCAGAGACTTTGTCCCAGGATTGCTTCTCGCTGCTGATATGTTTTCTTGTTATTATTACATAGCCCAATGATTCCTGAGTATCAGCCCACGCTGTTGAGCAAATTTCTTGTAGATCAACATGAAGGTGAACTTTCATGAATTAATGCATCTTAGATGAGTTAAGGACTTTTAGCATTCCTGATTTGATTAAAATAATTTTAAGAAAAAAAGTTTAAGGAGATGGCTTTTGTTTGTTTTCCAAAAAGACTTAAAAGTTGGAATCAGTTCTGAATGTGCCCCCTCCTCACAGAATAGTAAGTACAGGTTGCATATTATGGAATACAATGAGCCTTCACAATTACACTAAAAAGGGAAATAGTCTTGGGACAGATATGTGGTGAAGGAAAAACATTCATTCTAGGTCAGGTTAAGGATGAAGCTACATGTTTGCACTATGATAAAGCAAGGCCAGGTGAAACTGTTGCTTTGAACTTATAATGAGCTTATAGAATGAATCACTGCTTTGAACTTACTAAAAGCATCCTTCTGTAACTCCCCTTTTTTGTAACATTTTATCAATAAGGTAATTTTATAAAGAACCTTTATCTAAGAAAGTATAAGAAGGCCAGAGAAAAGAAACAAAGTAACATTTGGGACTCAGCCTCATACACCACCAAATGTATATGTCTGTCTATATGTATGTACATACATTCGTGTGTAAATACATATATATGGATGTAAGTATGCATGAACATTTGTGGAATTGTTGAAACAGGTTATGGGCCTGAGCAGAGTGTGTGTGTGTGTCTGTGTGTGTGTCTCTGTGTCTCTGTGTCTCTGTGTGTCTGTGTGTCAGTATGTCTATGTGTGTGCTTTAATTTTCCCTTTTTTCCTATACTTTTCTCTCTGGCTCACAAAGAGTTAATGAACTCCAAGCCTGGCTGAGGGGCCCTTGAGCCAGAGAGAAACTAAGCTAATCCCCCTGCTGCTATTAGTTTGAGTCAAATTACCAGAAGTAATCAGCTTTTAGCTGCAGAATAGTAAGAGAGAGTTAAGTTTCCAGAGGCTAGCAGCTTCTGACCCCCAGGACAGTAAGAGAGAGTCACAAGGCCAAAGATCATCAGCCTTTGGCCTTCACCCAAAGCTGTGTCCCACCTCAGTACCTGTACCACCTCAGTGCCTGCTCCCCACCCCCAGCACTTAACAACATCTCCATGGAAACCTCAGACATGGGTCAGTGTATTCAGGCTACTGAACTGTTGTCCACTTGATAGGTGGGTGGCTCAGATGCTTGTGGCATCTTAAGTGGGAAGGATACAAAACCACAGGGCAGATCTGAAGTGGGGCTCAGTCCCTAGACAGTGGCATGTATACTAACTTTTTGGAATTGATCTCTAGGTTGCCATGGGTTGAATGATACCTAGCTAGTATCCAGAGACTTAAAGAACTGATTGGTTTGAAAGAAAAAAAAAACCTGTTGATTTATAGCAAACACGTGAGCAAAAGAAACTCACTATTGAAAATAAACCAAAACAATGTAATGAAGGTAGGGATTTGTTTAAATATTTAAAATCCTTCTAAGCTGTCCTGATGAAGTATAACTCTTGCTCCAATGAGAGTAAGAGACAGTTTATTCCGAACCAAACATGTTGATTGTGACAATGGAGCAAGAACACAGGGTCCTAATTTCTGGATGGCTTGTTCTGTGGTAGAAGAGATTGCATGAACTTTTTATAGTCACAGGACCAGAAGAAGTCATAAGTCAGTAGGTTTATAAGATCTGGTGAAGGTGCCAGGCAGGCCTGTGACAGCAGAGCAGTCTCTTCTCTAGGCTCCAGTTGTCTCTAGGCTTCATGGAAGCTAGAGGTCTGCTAAGTTATACATTCCAAGTGTCTACCTAGTCGTCAAAAAGATGGTCAGATGCAGAGGCTGGTAGTGGCTGTGAAGGACTCCATCTCTCCAGTGTCACAGAGCTTTGACAGTAGACAGCATGTCCACAGATGCAGCAGCTTTGAAGAACTTCAGCTCACAAACTCAGCCATTCCAGCTGTGTGTTAGCAAATCGGAAGTCCCTGGTAAGAACTAGCATTTCCTACCTCCAGGCAGAGCTCAAATTCTCTTATGACTCTGTCAGATTACAGTGATTAGTGCAATCATTTGGGCAAATGGAGTATAGGGGCAGGGCTGAGAAGATAGTGATGTACACAATACAGCCCCTCTACACCCCTCTCTCCCCCATCTGTTCTCTTTCCCTATCCTCTTCTGTCTTCCCCCTGTCCTCCCCCTGTCCTCCCCTCCATGTCCCCCCTCTCTGTACCCTCTCTGTCCTCCCCCTCTGTGCTCCCCCTCTGTCTTCCCCTGTCTGCCTTGTCCCAGTCTAACCTCTCTCTCTCCCCTGTTCTCCCTCTCTGTCCCTTCCCTGTCTTGCCCCTCTGCTCCCCTGCTCTGCCCTTCCCCTTTTTTGTCTCCCCTCTGTCTTCCTCCTTCTGTCCTCCACGGCCCAGTCTCTTTTCCTCTGTGCTCCCACCCCAATCCCAGCTGTTTCTTCTCACTCTACTCATGGACTCTGCCTCTTGCCAATCACTGAAGATCAGCACTTCAGAGAACTTTAAACCCACTTCACTCAATTGCTCAGTTGTAAGAAAGAAGGCTTTCCTGGACTCCTTTCATTGGCTGTATTAAAATCATAAAAGAATAAAAAAAAAAACAAAGCTATATGAAAACTGAAACCAAAGGAAGCTACACACATACAAACACAACATTCACACACACACACACACACACACACACACACACACACACACACACACACACACAGTATGAAACACTCTGCTCCTGCTTCTGGTAAGGGAACATGGCTGGCATTGCCTGGAGCCTTGGGTGAGGAAGGAACACCAGCACAGTGTTATGGTCCAGGCTGTTGTTCACAGGTCTATCTTCTGGGGCAGTACAACCATGTTTTGTGGAACATCAAGCCAAGATGCTCCTGGGCAGGCCTTGTTTTTCCCTTGCATGTGGTCTAAGAAGACCAGTTTACTTCTTGGGCCAAAGCTCAGCAAAACTCCAGTAGTTTTAAGCTCCATTTTAAATTGATGATGAACAAGACAAGTGTGGTGCAGACTGTGGCCATAGATGGCTGAGGAACCCAGTACTTGCTAAGCCTGCAGGCCGCTGGTCTACAGAGCTGCTTCTGGAATCCTGGAATATTTGAGAAATGCCTGTGGCTGTGGGGATGTTCCTGTGTGAGCCACTTTCTCAAGGTGTTCATTCTTTCCAAATTCACCGGCAGGGATGTGGGCCTTGGAGCTGAGGCTACCCCACCCACAGAACTAGATCCCAGCACACCTCCCTGTAATTGGAAGCAACACTGTCTCTCTGCTGGGTCTCTGCCCTTCAGGAGGTGAACTTGTGGTGCCTGTGGGCAGCTTGCTTTTTTGCTTCCCATTAGAGTGAAAACATTTATCTGACCAAATGAAGCCACTCTATACTATTCAAAAAGCAAATGTCCTTTAGCTATTCTTGTCTGATGTTTGTCTTCCTGTGTATTCTCTCTTATCTGGGGACTTTGTGGATTTTCTAAAAAAATCAATATAAGAGGCTAAAAGGAAGTTAGCAAGAGCTACCTATAAAAGCCACATTGAAAAGGGGGAGAAGGGGAGGGAAAGGAGAACCATCCATCTCAGTGAAACATCTGTGTGCCTAGCCAAGTGTTAAGTGTTACAGCAATACAGAAAAGGAAAGGCCAGCCAACCCCTGTGTCCCTTGTATGTGTTCTAGTATGGAAGACAACAAAGAGGCTGAAAGCCCAGATGGTGATCAGAGGACATGCTTACATGTCAGCTCTTCTCTCTCTCTCTCTCTCTCTCTCTCTCTCTCTCTCTCTCTCTCTCTCTCTCTCTCTCTCCCACACACACACACACACACACACTACCCCACACCCCACACCTCATGATTAAAGTAACTTCTATTTCCTGGGCCCCAGCTTTTATTTTTGAGAACTGGGGTAAGCATATCTTTCTTTCTCAACAAAGTAAGGTGAAGTTGCAGGCACTCACTAGAATAACCACCATAACAAACCCGAAGCAGCTAAATGGTTATGCATATGGATGCTTCAGGGGAGCAAACACGGTGCATAGAATAAACTAACAAGAAATGCCTTGTTCCCCACGTGGCTATAGAATTCCTACCATTTAGTAATAGAGTCATAATTTATCTGAGGAGCTCAACTCCATATAAAACCGCTGAGGATATAAATTTGGAATTCACATGCAAAAAGAAAGAGATGCAAATGTCTCCCTTGCACACAGGAAAAAGACAACCAACAAGATAAACACAAATTAACACTAAACTGGCATTTGTTTCTGTATAGTCTTGGGGTCTGCTGGGCTGCTAGGATGTTGGGAACATTTTACAGTGGTGCTAAGCAAGTTGGCAAAAAGCCAGAAAAGCCACAGACATAGGTGGTGGGTCCCCAACTTCACAGCTATAAAGCTTATTCTACAGTTGCATTTACAGGTGCAGACTGTCCACATGACACTGGGGATCACCCGGGTTCTCTTGAGTAGAATCTTCTTAGGTAAATGAGAAGAGAGGAGTCCCTGCACCCGGGTCACCAAGTCTCAGAACTCTCACTGTGACATGTTAAGTCAAAACATCATATTAAATAAATAAATAAATAAATAAACACACACACACACACATGTGCTTACAGGTGCATATAAGTGTGCACCTGTATATAGTACATACAGTTGATTCTTGGTTTCCATAGGTTTCACATCTACTATTCAGCTAACCAAGGATGGGTTTTAAAAACCCAAACCCTGCCCAGGTTCATAATACCACCCATGAGTTCTCTTCTGTTGAGTGAGTCTTAAGTCTAATTAGATGGTTGTTTGGTGCCCTGGAGGTATAGGTGCCCCTGCTGACACCTGTGGGGATATCTTTCCACGCTGGTTAGTTTAGTGGTTCTCAGCACCACGGCTGGGTAGGAGTATTGATTGCTTTTCTCCCTTGGCTGCTTGTATACCACCTTCATGTACTGTGAAGCCACTTCTCAGGAAGGGAGCTTACAGGTCAGATGCAGTTCAATTCTTTAAAGTTCTATATCGTATGAGTATACATCTTCAGCAGTAGGGACTTCAACTTCTAGGGACAACCGGGGGTAGTGGCAATGCCCTGTCTTGTTTTGGGAATCTTTTACGTTCCTCTGACCAAAAACTCATGCCTGGTATAGGCTTTTTTTGTTTGTTTGTTTTTGTTTTATTAGATACTCTATGAATCTTGAGGAAAACATTATCATACCAAGTAGCACATCTTCATTTAATATATATGAATTCATATGCACTTAATGTATTATATGTAATTTTAGGTCAGCAAAGTAATATGGTTTCCTATGTTTTTTAAAACCCACCCTTTGTTAGCTGAGTGGCACATGTGAAACCTGTGAAAACCGAGAATCAACTGCATGTACTATATACAGGTACACACTTTCTTAGTATTAATCCCTCCTCCTCCCTCTTGGTCCCTTAGTATTACCCTCTCTTCTTTCCCAGTAGTTAATCCTTCGCCTCATTTTTTGCCCTTCTCCCTTCTCAACACCTATATCCTGTTAGTCCCTTCTTTAGAACTCCTGTGGGAAGCGGCTCCGCTCTCACCATTACAAGGTGGTGCTTGGCATAGGCATTGCTTGAGAGGAAAGACAACTCCATATATGCGCTGAGAGGTGTGGTTACCCGATCACCCCACCTCGCATCATTGAGAATGGCCAATCACTAGTGACTTCGTGGCAGTTGCTGATAGGATGAAGGCAATGCTTATAAGGGGCTGCGGGAGGTGGGGAGGAGACAAGAGAAGAGAAGAGAGAGAGAAGAAGCTCGCTGTACAGGGATAGCTGAATAAACCGCTTGAAGAAGAACACGGTTGCTGTTGCCTTATTCCGCGGGTCGGACGTGGGTAGCGACAAACTCCTATGCCCATGAATTGACAACATACTGAACACAATCCTGAATTCACATGAATGAAATGTGTTAACCCTGCTACAGTGCCCAGGAGCTCATGGTCCCTTCCATCACTCATCATGGGTACTGTTGGCCTCACCTCTCATTTGCATATCATATAGTTAGGTCTGCAGTGGCTTTGTCTGTACTGGACATTTACAGGGCCCTTCTTCTGTTGTTACTTCCTGGACCCTATGATATAAGAGAGGTGGAGCTGTTTCATTGGCTGTAGTATTGTGTTATCTTGAGATGAGTTAAAGTTGATTTGCATGTGCAGAGTTTGCATGATGTATTTGGGGGCTCTGTGCAAACACCAGGTTATCCCATGGAAGGAGCCTGTGCACATGCAGATTCCACTGGGCAACTGCATATGCTTTGCTCTACATGTCAGCTTTTGTATAAAAATAGGAAAATAAATTCTTTAATTACCTTTACATAGAATATCTGAAATACACTTTGGAAACTGGCAACATTGCTTGTCTCCAAGGAGAGATGTGGGTTAGTAGACAGGGTTAGGGAAAGACACTTTTGTTGTGACGTATGCGATACTTGTGTACTTTTTGAGAGTGATAGAGACTTTCTTGGGGAGCTAAGGTCCCTGAAACTCAATGGCCACTAAAGCAGTTCAGAGCCAGAATCTGATTACAGAGGGTTAGTTTGAATTTGGGAGAGAGGTTTATTATAGATTATAGGTGGAAACTCAAAAGGGAGGGGGCGGGAAGAAAGGAAGGGGAATAAACACGAGGGAGCATGTCTCCAGAAAATAGGATAGTATCCAAGGCTTTTTAAAGAACTTACAGCAGATTCTGAGGTGAGGTGTGTGTGTGTGTGTGTGTGTGTGTGTGTGTGTGTGTGTGCAGAGGGATGAGTTGGTCCACTTCATGCAGCCAGTATCCAGGTGCTACCTCTCGGTTTCAGTCACATGCTCATGTAGCCTTCAGCAAGAGATGCTCATTTAAGAGGTAACAATGAGAAGGGAACCAGCTCTCTCTTCCACATTCCTGCCTCCAGCCAATACTTTTTTTAGAACTGTTTTCCAGGAGTCCCTCCCCTCCCTGGCCAGTTTGCCAATGTTCTCATCAAGTGTACATACACTTTTAGGACTTTGTAAATCCAAGTTTCTGAAGTCAAATGACTCCATTTCAAATAACACCATTATTTCCGTTTGGAAAGATGTTCATGTATTCTATTAGGTGCTTACTAAACCTGAGAAGGAATTATGAAGTGCTGCTCCTTCCAGACACCATCTAGTGCTGAATGACAGACAATCTATGCTGTGTGTAGCACCTCACTGCAGGACCTCTTCAAAGTGCTTTGCTTACACGGTTTTTAAACTTTGTAGAAACCCTCAAAAACAAGGATGATTAGTATCACCCATGCCAAACAGAGCAGGAAACGGAGCCACCAAAGTAGCTGACCTGGCCTATGAGCCAGGTGCTGCCTCTCAAACAGACTACGTAACTGTGCTCCTAGTACAGTTACGTAGTCTATTTGGTTTGGTGAGGAAGTCTTCAGTCCCTTGTTTTAAAAATTACTAAGAATATCAGCATCAAAGCATAATTTGGTCTAAAGCAAGTATGGGACCCCTCTGACTATGAGACCCTAAGTGACTTTAGTAACCACTATAGTCTCCACTCCAACCTTTGTCTAGAACAGGTTTGCCTCCTTTTTTGTCCTTAAATGGTGTTTCAGATATGCCTTGGCTTCTGATGCATGATGGGTAGACAACTGACAAAATGGTAGACAGACACTATCACAGAGAGGCAAAGACAGTTAGTGGTCATTGTTGCCAGACGTGTTGGTCTAGGTTTGGGCATGAGGTTTTTTTCTTTTATGAGTGGCTACTTAATATCCTGCAGTAACATGGCTCTGTAGTTCCCCAGCCTCTAGCCACCATAAAGTTTGCCTCCTTATTCCCTATCCTTGAGAACTGCAGTTCCTAGGGGATCAGGGGGATCCCATACTTATGGTTGAGCATTCTCCAGAGCTGACTAGCCAGGCAGAACTTCATGAGTGTGAGAAGCTGAGAGGCTGCAAATTTTGAGCTATCTTTACTTCTCTCATTCGCCCTTCATTCCCAAACCACTAAAGCATATTAACGCAGAAGAATACTTTCTTCTGTCATTGCAGATACTAAGGATGTCATCAGATAGGATGCCTCTTCATTGTAACCTACCTACCTGATTTTCCTGCCAATTCATATGCAAATGCCTTGATTTGTGGCTTTCTTTTGTTCCGTGACTATGAAAAGTTCATGTACCCTCTTATACAGTAGAACATGTCATTTGGGTAGGGCAACCCAAATCCAATTCTCAGATCAGGGTCACTTATATTTATATTAGAACAAACTATTTCTTATTCCCACGGAGACAAGAGGCACATTTAATGCTAATGCTTTTTAGCCTACCTCAATCCTGTGGATGCTGTGATTGAGGGTCTCACTGTCTGAACTCCAACAGTAGAAAAACAAAGCCCCAGTTCACATGAAGCTGATTCCCAGCTAGAGAAGGTGGTAGGTATTATGTAAATAAATAGGATGGCAGTAGGTAACAGGCAGAAAATACCAGTGTGACCTGACAGAGAGGCCAGAATTCCAGAGCGCTTCTACAGCAAAGATCCCTGTATCCTGGGTTTCCCTAAGCTATTTGACTGTGGAATCTAATTCAACATTTTTCATTGCCATCCTGCAGGCTAAAGCCCAAGACACTTACTGTGGAAATGGAGCTAAATGAATTCCTTACATGAACAGAAATTTAAGGGCAAAAGTGTGGGGTCTGGCAGCCCTAACAAGCTCAGTTCAGCCACTGGTCCCAATATACTAATTAAAGGGATGAGAGATCAAATCTGTATGGGAAGAAGAACAGATATGGTGTTCATCCTTGGAACCTGACATGAGTTTAGGTTTAAATAGAGGAAGAAAATGATAGGAGATAAGAGGTTTATATAAGTAAGCATCCCTAGTGATGTGGTCCACCCCAACAATTCTCAAAGTCCTTCATGGTGGACCCAAGAAGCCCTTATTGCTTGAGGGGACAAAGTAGTTCTCAAGAGATGATTCCCTCTATTGTAGGGTGTTGCCTCTTCCTCATGAATAACTTTCCTCTTCTACGATGGTCATGCCTGTGCTGTTCTGAAGTTCCTGGAATCCGAGATGATTTGAAAGTGAAAATTAAGGGCAATGATGCATCACGTGTCTTCAACCAAAGTAAGACAGACACACACAGTGACGAAGGAGGGGATGCCCGGCTTTATCCTGCTTTGTCTTGTGGCTAAGTTGAGGGTTTGGTTCAAAGCATCTTCTCTGAGTTTCATTTGTGAAGTGCAGTTCCTCAGAGAGAAGCTGAGCTGGTAATAATGATTCCACAAGGCTGATTGACTGACTTGAGCTTCTGACACTGGAGAGTTAGAATGTTACGGGTCCAGAGCTAAGATACTTTGGGCTAACTTTAGCCCTTCTAATAGCTATTCAGTTTCTATTTCTTGGTTTGGTCTAACATCTTTGTTACTGAAAATAATTCCTTTTGGAGCCTGCAAGCAAGCTCCAAAATGTCTACAAATCCAAAGGCAGAGAATATCATCCACAAAATATCTGTGGCCGGTAACAGAGTTCTCTACTTTGATATAACCTGACCATATGATGGTCCCATCAATTTATCTGATGCTTTGGTTATTGGCTTTGTTTTGTCACTATAACACCTCATAAAACTGTTTTCATATTGAAACATGGTATTTGGGGTAACTTGAAGCCATGTTTCTGGGCCATAGCCACTCCTGTTTGGTTCCCAAACTATCTCTTGTTTCCTTGAAATGAAAGCAAGTAGATGTATGAGCTGTCATCCGGAGAGGGGATAGGGAAGGTCATGATCTGTGTCGCTTAGGCTGCTGGTGGGTACCAAGATCAGCTCTCATGCCACTTAGTCTCCTCCACTTGCCCCACAGCTAGTCACAAATTTCAGCTGTCAGAGAGAACCTGGTAGTGTTCGTCTCTGCTTACGTGGTCCATGTTCTATTACTCACAGTTCAATCATTGAAGAAAATTCTTTTCTTTTGTGGTGTTTTAGATTTTTTTCCCTGTTGCTGTGCTTAAATAACAAAATCAAAAGACAGAAAGGGTGTATTCTTGCTCATAGTTTGAGGCCATTGAGGTGGAGAAGAGATGGCCACAGTCAGTTGGGAATCAGAGAATGCACAGTAAGTAGGACCTGACTATAAAACCTCAAGGCCTACCGCTCAGGTTCTACTTCCTTCAGTAAGGTTCACTCCAGAGATAGCAGACTGGCTGGAGACTGAGTGCTCAAATGCATGAGACTGTGGGAATGTTCCACACCACAATATCTGGCTAGAGACTTTGCTTTTAAAACCTTCTTCCCTCCTATATCCTGTTTTCTATTCTAGTCACCCGTGTTTTCTGAATGTGGGTCAGTGTTCCACTTGATACCCTCTGAAGAACTGAAGGATTTGCTTCCAAAATAATAGGTTCCATTAAGCAAGGAAAGACGCCAATCTCTGCATCAGATACAACCGATCTTGCTTTGTTTTGTTGATGTCTTGGGGTAGAGAGCAGAAACTTGGATCTGCAACTGCAGAATGATGAATTCATTCACTTAGGGCAAATGGAAATTGTGCCATAGGCTCTTTAGATTGTTAAGAGAGGCACAAAGAATTAAGTTTTGTCTTAAGTAGAAGCTTTCAGGACAAACTCTACACATTCCTTTGCCCCTGGTTATAGAGGTGGACTTGCGGCTATTTCATGGGGTCAACTCTTCTACTGATGCAGAATTTCTCTTGACTTTGTTTGTGGGTGTCTCTGCTTGCATTGACTTGCAAACAGCTCAACATGCTGTTTTGGATTCACTGAGCTCAGTGTCAAAGTGCTGATGCAGCTGAAGAATTGTAGAAATTAATTTTTTAAGTGGTAGTGAAAGGGATAAGACCCTAATCCTGAATCCGTGCTTGGTAGGCTAAAACTGATCAATTTCCTAGGCCCTAATTAAAACAAGCTACCAAACACAACAGCAGCAGAAAATCCAGGGCCTTTTCTAGTGATGAATGCAACCAGCCTGCAAATTTCTCCTTGCTGGGAACAGAGATTTCCTGTGTAAGAACAGCTTAACACAAAGCTTCCTGGCAATTTATATTTGATAATATGCATGCACCCACCACTCTCCTCCCCAAGCATTGGCCCCACTGAAATCAAGCAATAAATCTACGGAAGGAGCTTCCTTCTGCACATGTGTGTCTTTGAACACAGAGATCGCTGGCTATTGAAGGGGTAAACAAATATGTCAGGATATTGACTCTTACATCATTCGAGTTGTGAAAATCTGCGGTGAGCCATCTGCTTTTAAATTTCATCCTGGCCTTCTGTCAATTAGCACTATAATTTCAGATGCAATGTAGGTTAACTTCTGATTGATCTTCAATTACCACTGGTTCTTATCCATTTGCTTTATTTTTAATTCGTTTTTCTCTCCCAGATACACAGGGAAGTTGTAGAATGACCTTCCTGTGTTTGAAATGCTGATTGCTCGTGAGCATAAAAGAATCTGCATTCTTTCCTAAGCCCTTCATCCCAGATTCTCTCGGATCCCAGGTACTACACAGTTTGTAGAACAATATATGCCAAAAAGAGAATTAGGAAAACTGCAGAGACTCATCGAATGTAAATATAATTCCTTTTCCCCTTCCTGTAAAATTTAGAGTTGAGAATTTTCATCAAATCATGAAATTTTTCCAAATACCCTACACATGGTTGTAGTGAGATTTTTGAAAGAATCTGGAAAGTGTGCAAAATCACAGCTCCTTAGGATACCAGCCCTTAGGTCTCCAAAGTCTTCTGCCCAAGCTTCCCTGGGAGACAAGCTGCGAAAGCCTCCTACCAAGTGACCACTAGATAGATCTTCCTCAGCACCACCATCAGGCAAAAAACCATAATCTCCCTGACCTGAAGACGCAATTCCTGTTTTAGCAGCTGATTCATGTTTACTGGCTAGCATTGTTCAGTTACTTCTCAGGCAATCTGAAATGAGGTATTATGACTCTGATACTTTCTATATGGCTTATGGTAGCTTACCACTGTGAGAAGTTCTTCATTTTTGCTTAAAGTTCGATTCATGGGCTGAGGATGTAGGTCCATTGGAAAAGCTCTTGCCTGTAGTGCAAGAAGCTCTGGGTGCCATCACCAGCACTGCATAAACCAGAGATGGTGGAAACATCTGACATTTTAGCACTTGGGAGATAAAAACATGAAGATCAGAAGTTTAAGGTCGCTCTTAGCTCAGAGTGAGTTCAAGACCAGCTTGAGACACACAAAACAAGCTAAATGCATAAATAATAAAGTTTGTTTACAAAGATGTGTTATGCTCTTGTTTCATTCATGATATTGTGACAAAACAACTTGACTAATAAACACCTTAAAGGAGAAAGGGCTTATGTGGACTACAATTTCAGGTCACAGTCTATCACTGAGGGGAATTCAAGGTAGGGACTCAGGCAGCTAAGTCACATCACACACAGCTAAAGAGCAGAGACAACTTAATGCATGCTTGCTGGCTGCTTGGTCTCATTTAGCATCCTCCTGTCCTATAATTCAGAACCCCGTGCCTAGGGAATGGTGACGCCTACAATGGGATAGGTCTTCCTATATCAATTTACAGTCAAGATAGTGTCCTATAGATAGGACGCTCTTTGTAGACAACTTCTCTTAAAGTTGGTGGTTCTAAGTAAAGCTAGTTCTACAATGGCTATCCTTATAGAAATTAGATTGGCTTTAAAAATCATTTGTTGTGTGATCAGCTTACTGGAAGCCCCTAGTATCATTAAGTAAGGAATGGGTCTTATGGATAAAGCGATGATACTTTCTTCTTATTTTCTTCTTCTGTCATATGTATCACTGGTTCTTATTCATATACTGTGTTGAAATCACACCAAAGTCATTGTACTAGCTGACAGCTCCTGCGCTGCCCATGGTACTGAGCTCGGGCATAGGCCTTGGGGATTAAAGAAAGACTCAGACTTGGGCTATCTGTTGTGAGAGAATGCCAATGCTTTTACTGGGCAGGTTCAATATATACACCAAGCCAGGGAAGGAAAAACACAAACTCAGGAAAAACAGGAACTCAACTGAGGGGCAATAGGATGTCAAGTATAAATTCCCTTCCTGGAGCATCATCCTTTAACAGGATGTTTTGTTCTTAGAAAAACTGCAGAATGTTACTTTGCAGACAGCAGCATATGGAAAGTCTCAGCCAGGGCATAGCAGCCCTTTGGGGTCCTACACTGGCAAGAGTAATAAATGGATCTGCATTTGAAGAAGTTTAGTACAGACCACAAGCCAATGAGAACAGTCCCCTGTATTATATAATTCCATAGTTTTTGAGTGTCCCGCATTGGTGGCAGGGGTGGGAGGGCACAAAAAGAACTGTGGAAGAATTGAAGGAATCCTGTGGGTGTAAATGATAATACTCAGGTCCCTTTGCCAAGGTCAGAACGCAGTTACAGCTCACACCTAATAGCAAAGCTATTGGGAAATTCAGGCCACCATCAATTTAGGAAGAAGACTCTGGTCTTGAGCCCCAAGCAGTTCCTAGTTTATGTTTCTTTTGCCCTGTAACAGGGAACAGCGGCACAAATTAGTTTCATGAATTTCTATTCAATGTGTGTTTGAAATTTGCTGGATAATAAATAAGAGATATTAAGGTGTTGTTTAGAGTCCAGGACCTCAGGGTATAAATATTGATGTACACAGGTACAAAGGACTCTACAATGTGGTAGACGCTTGTCTTTATCAAGATGTGAAATTAGGAAAATTACCTTGAGAGCTAGGCCTATTTCCTGTACCTTTCAGAACAGCACCAGATCTTGCTGTCACTAGAGGGTACAATTGGTATTGTTCAGGGTTCTGCCCCTGGGTGGGCCAGGGATAGAATGAGAGGTGCCAAAGATACCCTAGAGATCACATAGGGCTCTCTGTTTCTGAAACTAGTTTCCCTGTGAATGATGAATGGCACTTTAAAGCCAATAAGAATAAGTATTATTTTATATATAACAAACAACATTATTTAAAACATAATAACAATAAAAAGTCTCAAAAATTCATCACAGGCTAGAAGCTCCATTCAAACTCAAGCGTGGAGGAGTGAAGAGTTGTCACTGGGCAAGATGGCTGACATTTCAGTCTATTTTTATTTGCTCAGAGACCTTGGTAAACTATGGAGGCATCTTCATTTCTGACTGCTATTTTTTTCATTCTCAACATATGCAAACTTTTGCATGCAACCTGGATAGCAGTTTATGGTCTTTGGAAGTCAATTGTGGTGGCTCAATCTGTAATGTATGAGGCTGAGGCAGTGGGTTGTCAAGAGTTCTGGATCAGTGTAAATTACATAGTGAGTTTCAGACAAGCTTGTGAGACTGTCTGAGAGAGCTGAGTGTGTGTGTGTGTGTGTGTGTGTGTGTGTGTGTGTGTGTGTGTGGTGTGGAGTTGGGTAGAATGTGAATGGGTCTGTCAGAGAGAGCACAGGGGCGTGGAGTAGGGTGAATGGGTCTGACATGACTCAGAATGGCTTCCTTCTTTCTGTAGCTCTAATTTTGTGACGTCTTATCTCCCCAGTTTGAAGACCAGTGATTTTTTTTATTTTTCATTGTAATAGAGAAAACAGAGTAGTTCACATCACTGTGGACACTCACAGGCATAGTTTACTGTCACACACTCAATATGGCGAAGGCTTCCATTCAGATGCGTTCTGACACTGGGATTCCTAAAATGTGGGGCTAGAGGTTTATTTAGGCTCACCATTGTGGGGAAGGCACGGCTGTAGGAACACGAGGTTGCTGGTCACATTGTATCTGCAGTTAGGAATCAGCTGACAGGAAGTGAGGCGGCCAGACCGTTGGACCTCAAATCCCTCCCCTAGTTGCTTATTTCCACCGGCTAGGCTCTTCTGCTTAAATGTTTCACAGCTATCTAAAACAGTGCCATCAGCTAGGGACCAAGTGTTCAGATGCACGAGTCTAGTGGGTAAACACATCACATTGAAACTATAACAGATTTCCACCACTTGGGCATCAAGCCACCACTTAAGGTCGTGCTGGCTTTCAAGTAGCCACTTCTCTCTGGTGCATCCCAGCATACCTGCCCAGGAGGTGGCCCAGAGAGCTGATGGATGGCCTTTCCTGGCCAAAAGAGACAGCAACATTTCTTCACAACTCTTAGGTTTCCAGGATATTTTCCACCCATTTCTACTCCAGCAATATCTACTTTCTGCTTCATATTGTGTGAGCTGTGACTTTGGGCACAGGACCCTTTGTTCGGCAACAGGGCAGGGATAGTACTGAGACTTGCTCTGTAATGGCAACTTGTTTTCAGAAGCATCTGTGAGATGGTGAAGCAGGCTTCTGGGTTTCCAGATTAACTAAGGGAAGACCAGATCGTCCTTGAATAAACACAGCACAATGTCATAGGCTGGGAGCCCAACTGGACCAAAAGGATTAAAAGAAGAGAGCCCCCAGTGCAAGCCATTTCCTGGCTGGAGCCATGTGGTATCACACTCTTCCTGGTGGGCTGAGACCTTGCATCAGCCAAAATAAATTCCTGTCCCTGGGAGACATTTTCTCAGTTATTGTGTCAGTCATGTCAGAGAGAAATAGAACTCCCTGTGAGCCACAGTGGCCTTGCTGGTGAGTCTCCAGAAAAATGATCCATTTGGCTGAGAGTTCCCTTCTTTTAATGGTCCACTCTCATTTGCCTACTAGTCTTTAACAGGACCAAAGAAATTATCACTCAACATCCCTGTATTCTGAAGTGTAGGTGGGAAAGAAAATAGAGGCGCCCATCATTCAGCAGAGAGACCACCAACACGTTCATTACTGAGAAGGAAGACAGCAACTGAGAATGGTCTACCGCAGGGAAGACCGCAGGTCTCAGGTATGTGGCACCCTCTCCCTGCTTCAAGCACTTTAGAGTTTATGATGCTTCCTTCTCTAGGGTTGAAGGGGCACCAAAGAGGGGCATGTTAGCTTTGCTAGTTCCTGAACAGGGACCACCACCTTTGACTCTGTTTAAGGTGGTAAAATGCTGCTGACTGGTTGGCTCTTCTGAGAAGAATGTGGAGCTGGCATGGGTAGGCTTGTCGTTCAGATGTTCTGCTTTAGAGACCGGAGAGCCCAGCTGAGCTTGGTCCTCCTCCAGCAGTAAGATGGCTGATACTAACTAACCCTACAACTGCATGGGTCCATGTTTCTCTGTCCAGTGTTTTCTTTGCAGGTGCGGCTCTGCTCATCTTGATCTCAAACAGTTCTTTATTTCCTCTGTTCCAAGAATCAAACACCAAGAAATAAAAAAAAAAATCATGAGGGTTTGTAGTGCTGCCATTTGCAATGAATTGGGTTAAGAATATCTGGAATTAAATATTTTCCCATCAGCCATCAGGGCATATTACTGTCTGGGCATATCACAGCATATCCTATGGGTTGGATACTAGCTCCATGTTGTAGGGTTCAAACTTCAGTAATGTTTGGTGGTTCACAGTGAAGAGGTCTAGTTGAATCCCTGATTCATAGGAACAGTAAGGGCTAATAGACTAGAGGAGAGAGGGGCATGCCTTCATCCCTTCACTGAGCCCTGCACAGGGCCCAGGTACTGATGGAGCATTATACCCACCCCAAACACACACACACACACACACACACACACACACACACACACACACACACATGCACACACGCACACACGCACACACACACAGTCCAACACAGGACCCAGGTGCTGATAGGGCATCAATGCTGACTGAGCCCTAGCATGGTACCCAGGAGCTGATAGGAATAGGCTAGAAAGTGTGCAAACAGAGGGAAAGGGCGGGACAATGTGGGGGAGAGGGGGTGAGAGCAGGAGTGTTCTTTCATTGAAGATGCTGAGGTGCTGGGGGTGGAGTTGAGTGCTTCCTGATGATTGAGGAGGTGAAGCAGCCCTAGTTAGATGAGAGAAGATGAGAGGACTGAAGGGCCATGATGACCTACATGTCTGCAAAGGACTCTGCTAGGAGACGGGAGGGTAGGAAGCACTGAGGGATGGATGGTTCCCTCTAATCCCATTAGTGAAGAATGAGGGCATTTTCCCAGCCACGGTTTTTCAAAAGCGAACGGCAAGCCAGGATTGTTCTTTTCCTCTGGCTTTGCTCTTCTGTGGGGCTGAGTGTGTGCCAGCTATAATGAGACTTCTCTAAGCACCGATTCGTCCGCAGAGAGGGCAAGTCGTTAGGTGTCCATTGTGCACGTGAAGACTCCTCTTCTTTCAACAATGGCTCTGATGAAGCTGCTGGAAACTTCTCATGAGCAAGAAAAAACTCCCAGCCCTGGCAGCAGAAGGGGGAGGAAGACATAAAGGGCTGCACACCTCCAAATCACCCTTCAGGCTCCACAAAGTGGAGGCAGAAAGGGGGAGCTTGCTTCCTGAATGTAGAGCACAGGGCTGGTTGGTCAGCCCGCATGAGTCTGTCGAGAGAGATCAAGGGAGGAGGGGTGGGGGCAGCTCTGCCGGCAACCTCTGATATGCAGGGCCAGGTCAGCTGGGATTGAGCTGTGGAGCAGTAACTTTCTCATACTCAGATAAATGGCTAGTGGTGTGGAGCCTCTGGCCTCCAACTGAGCTCGTTTCTAGACCCAGCTCATGGGGTACCTTTACTGGATACGGTATAACTGTGCCTTCTACTGGATCCTGGGGAGGACCAAGAGACCCATACAGAGTCCTGATATGACTCCAGGCCATTGGGCAGGTAAGTGACCCTCAGATTCAGAACAATGTAGTTTCTGAGTGGGATAGAAAGGAGAAGAGATAAGGAATTTCACATCTATTCAGCTGAGCTCAGCGCTGCACTGATTCAGATGCATCACCTCCCAGGATAGGCTGCTATTTCCTACTTGAATGCTGGAGCATGATCAAGACTCTAAAGACACTGGCGGTATCAAAATGCTTCCCCAATAGTTCTTATTTAGAAGAAGTTAGCTTCTGTCTTCCTCCAGGTCAGCCTCAGGCTCTCTTTCACACACACCCCTCTCCCCTGAGTGGTGCCTCTAATGTATACTTCCCCTGAATCTGTGCACATGAAACAAACCTTGACATTCAACTATCAACATCTTTCTTTTCCTCCTACCTTGACTGATGCTGCTCTGTCCATCAGGAACACTCTTTTAACACCCTCACCCCCCCCCCAACTCCACCTCTTTACTTGTTGAAATCCTATCCATGTGAAGTCCTGTGAGTTCTCTTCCCGCAAGAGGTCTTCATCAGACTGCATACAGATCATTTCTGTCCCTGGAAGGCTCTCTTGAAGTCCTTTTGATTGTGCCTTTTATTATAACCCTTTGGGGTTTTACCCAGTCCCCTGGAGTGGTGGGAAGACAGGTACATACCACCACTCTGGGTTACTTGTGTTCCTTGGAGCTACTTCATTAATGAGCTTTCCTCAGAACTCTGATATCACTTCGTAACAGGACATTTTATTTTAATCCCCCTCTACCTAACTGCAAGACAACTTCTTGACTTAACCCTAAACTCAGTGGCTGCCTTTGCAGGTGTGCTTGCACACCCTCTGCTCATGCCTGGCTTCACTCTGATAATTATTCACCAATGAGTCTCGTCAAGATGGTCCATGGCAGAGCTGGGAGGTGACAGTAAATGTAAAAATGCTTAGTAACTCAGGATACCCTGTGACTCGTTGTGGGGCAGTGGACCATGCCAGGAAACTTGGTAAGGTTGAGAAGGTTGGAAGTCCTGGAACACAGAGAGGCCAGTAGGAACTTCACCTGCTTCTGACCAGTCCTCTGCCATGTGACTACACTCCCTACATAGGTCATATAGATCAGAGCAGAGTTCTCCATGCTAATGAGGTATCTAGAGGCCCTAAGGGTTTAGCCAATGAGCTTCCCTTCCTGCACATTCTTTCCTGCAAAAGGTATTTAATCTCTGGTCCACCTGAGGAGGGTGGTATGCACTTTTCCCCATGATGAACAGTTAATAAACGGTATGGATAAGCAAGGACTGTCTCTCTCATCAAGAACCACCGGGAGAATATGAAACACATTTGTCTACAGAGCCGTGCCTCCTAAGTCTCCTGCAGAAGGCCCCTTTGCACTCTCAGACAACCACCACTAAACTGAGAACAATTGCAGATGAGCTGAACTGGAGTTACCCTCCCCCACCCCCCTGCTCACTGGGCCCAACTCCATTCCCAACTCCCTGAGAATTCCAGCAGTGTCTGGATGTCTAGGAGTTTGGGAGTCCTAGTGGGCTCGTCATTGCAGGCTTGTGGACCCCAGACTCTCCATTGCTGACTCCTCTGTGCAGTTTCCAGTGGTGACTGGATGCCTGAGATCCAGGGAACCCCAGCTTCAGCTTCCCACATCTTGGGCAGTGTTTTCCTACCCCATGAGCAGTGAGTATATCTTGAACCCAGGACCCTGTATCAGGTGTAGGGTAAATGCAGTCTAGTGTCTTCTTGTTTTGCCCACTATGAGACTGGGAGGAACACAGATCCACAACTTGTAAGTGGTAGAACAGGAGCAGATCCCAGAATTTAGGCTGGGATATTACAGCCCAGGGAAGAGGTGGCTATCCAGAGGTGGCTGAGATGGATTTATGATGTTCTTAGACTTGTGTTCTCGGTGTCATGTTAAAGGCAAAGCAAAAACTCTAAGATTAAACTACATCAATCATCACTCACTCTTCTTCCAGGCAATTATAGTAGCTGTCAAAGGTTTCAGACCAACATCTGACCTGATCCTTTCTAAATAACTCAGAAGCAGCATTTTAATGAGAAGTAGGCAGAAAAGTGTGTGTGTATCTATATATGTGTATCTGTGTGTCTGTGTGTCTGTGTGTATCTCTGTGTGTGTATCTGTGTATGTATCTGTGTGCATTTGTGTATGTATGTGTATGTGTGCATGGGTGTATGTGTGTGTGTGTGTGTGTGTGCATGGGTATATGTGTGTGTGTCTGTGTGTATATCTGTGTGTATGTGTATGTATATGTATGTGTATCTGTGTATGTATCTGTGTGCATCTGTGTATGTGTGTGTATGTGTGCACGGGTGTATGTGTGTATATGTGTCTGTGTGTATATCTGTGTGTGTGTATGTCTCTCTGTGTGTATCTGTGTCTCTCTGTGTGTATCTGTGTCTCTCTGTGTGTATCCATGTATGTGTGTATATGTGTGTATCTATGTATGTATGTATGTATGTATCTGTGTATGTGTGTGTCTGTACATGTGTATATGTGTGTGTATGTGTATGTATATCTGTATGTGTATCTGTGTCTATGTGTGTGTGAATGTGTGTATCTGTTCATGCGAGAGTCCAGATATTTTATGGAGAAATTGGTAGTCTTCTTGCCTGTCCTCAGTGTGTAGGTAAGAGAGAGTGGTGCTCAGGGCTGCAGGCCTCTATTGCTACTTCTAGTCCGTGCCTTTACTGGAAGTAGCATCTCATTCACAGTAGAAATGGACATTTTCCCGTTGGGTGTAATGATCTAGAATGTTTTGATGGTAACTTATTTACCAATGCCAGTCCCTGCCTTCTTTCTTCATCTCAGCATGGCCAAGGGGAACCTTCTGAGTGCCGAAGTAACCATTAGTATATTAATAAAGTTGTACTTCTTTCACCCCAAGTCTACAGTGTGTTCAGGACTCTGGAGGTAAAGCCATAGCTTCTGGCAGCTACTGTTTGTTCCTTCCATCCTTGGGCCGTGGAAGTGACTAGTAACTTTCCGGGTCTATTTGCCTATTCTTTTTATTTCACACAAATTAAGTGTTGTGTGTATGTGGCTACCTCCAGTGAACATAGTTCCAAGCTGAGACATTACAGAGGACAGTCTTTGCTTTAAAAAGCAGTTTTAAGTTTAAAATATCTATGAGTATCAAATTGAAAGATTCATTAGAAGTACTTATAAAGCTCACTAAGATACATTATGCTCATGGTTATAGCTTGTTATTATTATCATATCACTAATATGTGTGGTGTTCCCAAGGCACAGTTAACCAGAAAAGTAGCAAGAGCTTTGATATTTATGTTGTCATGGGAACTTGATTGTGTAAACCTGGTTAGTTTTCAGCCTTTTTGTAGCACCATACCCCAAAGTCTCTACTTTAAATTCTGTTAGCATCTAACTGAACAAAGCTACATCATTAGGATATTCCAAGGATGTGAATGTTTATCGGTACCCAAAGGCAAAACTTCCTTTAGGTGAAGTTAATTTCCTTGCTACATAACATTCACCCATGATGTGGCCAGTATCAGTATTCATTTCCTTAATTTAGTTAATTTAGATTTATTGTAGGGATTTACCATGTGTTGTTCATACTTTGGTAGACCTTGGGTTGTCTCTACTCCTTAGATATTGTCACTACAGTTATCCCTCCAGATCTAAAGGGGACTATTCTTTACCCATAAGTCCCCACTCCCCAAGATGTTTAAGTCCCATAAATAAAATAACATTAGAATATTACTACACATATTCTCTTATGTACCTTAAACATTCTCTATATTATATATACTGTCTAGTATAATGTAAATGTCCTATGAGCAGACAGCACAGTTCATAGAAGAAGGATGTCTGTACATATTCAATGTACATGAAACCTTTGTCAGTAGGCAGGAATGAGACTTAAGGCTAATCACAGTCACACAGTATAACTAAGGAGAATGGGGAGCTGTGACAGGAAGCTAGGGCAGGAGGCTAGGGCAGGAGGCTAGGGCAGGGTGGGACTATGTGCATCGCTTCATTCACAGGAGTTCAGTGTAGTTTCAAGTTTTAGCTTCTAAGCATTTCTAGATTTTTTTCAAATATTTTTGATCAATTTTGTTTTAATCTTTGTTCATTTTAAACTTGTAGTTGTAGAGGGCTGACTTGTGTTATTATGAGTATTTACATACGAGTTTGTGATTTCAGTTTTTTTAAGGTGTGTTCTGGATCATATAGTAACTGTTTAATATAATAACTATTGGACTATTTTGTAAAATGCTCATGTGACTTAAAGCACATTATTATCATCATTATTATTTATAATCATCCTTATGGAATGTTGGGGAATCTCACTACAGTTTTAGTTCCATAATCATAAATAATATTAACGAGTATCTCATGTTTATTGTTTATGTATCTTTTTCTAGAGCTGCCTCTTTAATCTGTCGTCCATTTTAAAGTAGAGTTATTTACCTTTGTTTTGAGTTGTGAGAGTTTTTCATGTATTTTGACTATGAGCTTCTTGTCAGAATATGTCAACATCTTCTCTCATTCTGTGGGCTGTCTTTCCATTTTCTTGATAGCATTTGTCAAAACACACAATTTCGGCATTTCAGTTTAGTTGTTCTTGTATTCTTTTTCCATTTTGTTTTAGCCTGATATTTAAGAAACCATTGCCTAACCCAGAGTTGGGAAGGTTTATACCTATATTGTTCTCCAATAATTTTAGCTTTGACACTGACTGAGGTTTTAATCCAGTTCAGATAAATTTTGGATGTAGTATGAACTGGAAGGTCCGAATTCATCCTTGTGCATGTGTCTGTGCAGTTATTGTCTTGGGACCATGTGCTGAAAAGATGGGGTTCTTTTTGTTGAACTGTTTCTTGCCTTCCTTGTTAAGTCAATTCATCATAAATTCAAAGCTATAGTTCTGGACTCTAAATTTCATTCCACTGACCCATACATTTTGTGTTAAGTTAATGACATACTATGCTAATTTTTGTAGTTTCACTTTATTTTGTGAATTTAAGCAGTGGTGAAATTAAGCAGTATGAAATTTCCATCTTTTTATTTTTCAATATTTTTTTCCTATGCTGGATTTCTTGCAATTTTTAATAATCTATATGTTAATTTTTAGAAAAAAAGGCAAGTGGGAGGCTTGTGTAGAGAGTGCATTGAATCTGTAAATTGATTAGCATGTACTGTCTGTTGACAATAGCAAGTCTCTAGTCCATGACTATGGGTTGTTTTTCCCTTTGCTTAAGTCACCTTAATTTCTTTCAGTAATGTGTTTCTGTTTCCAATCTACAAATCTTTTATGTCTTTTGTTAATTTATTCCTTATTCTCTTATTTTTTTGATGCTATTGTCAATGGGATTGTTTTCTTGATTTCATATTTGAATTTTTCACTATGCATGTGTAGATCTTACATTAATTACATTAATTATACTGTATCTAGCAATGTGATTACCTGAATCAGAAGAGGTAAAAAAGGAACAGGTTTATTCAGAGCCAGCTCTGAAGGAGACAGAGAAGACACATTACTCTCTGGGGGTTTAATCATCTCACAGGCAGCTTTAATGAGAGAAGAAAGTGGAGTTCAGAGAGTCTGTGTTCAGGAAGTCCATGGCTGTTCCATAGTATGGCATAGTCACAACTTGTATCATCACAAGTCGTGACTGTGCCATCCCTGGGTGGGTCTTCTTTGCTCTTACAGAGTCTGAGGAGATGGGGGAGAATTTCAATGGGATTCTGTTACAAAATTGCTGAAACTATATACAGATACAGGATATATCCCTTAGTATTTTCTAAAAAAAGATCATTTTACTTCTTCCTTTATGTGTAAAACTTGTATTACTTTTTCTTGTCTAATAGCTCTGGCTATGAACTCTAGTATTCTGTTGAATAGAAGTGGCAAGAGTGAGTTTCCTCGCCTTACTCAAAATGTCAGGGTTAAAGGATCCAGTCTTTTACCATTAAGTATACTAATGCTGTGAGGTTTACTTAGAGGATCTTGTCTGGTTGAGAGAATTCTCTTGCAGTATTTGCCAAGTGGCTTCATTTTCCCATTGTGAAAGTGTATTGAATTTTTTTCAGTTATATTTGTAATTATGCTGATCATGTAGTATACTTTTGTGTTCAATTAATACACTATGTTAAATAGGTTTTCACATACATGGTGAGCTATTCTTACAACTGAGAATGATACAACTGCAGTCCTGATACAAAATCATGGGGATATTCTTCAGAGTTTGGGATACTGAAGGTATCAGCTTTAGTGTGTGTGTGCGCGCGCGTGTGTGTGTGTGTGTGTGTGTGTGTGTGTGTGTGTGTGTGTGTGTGTGCGCGCGCGCGCATGGGTGTGTGTGTGTATGCGCGTGCGTGCACGCATGCAGGTACTCACCTGTGTGTGCATAAGTGTGGGTCACATGTAATGTTCAGGTGTCCTTCTCTATTTCTGTCTATCTTATTTCTTGAGACAGGGTTTGCTACTCATCCTGGAGCTTGCTGCTATGGCCAAACTGGCTGGGTTACCCTTGCCTGCACAGCTAGCCATGGGATGATAGGTGCACGTTGCCACACTTGGGTTTATGTGTCTTCTGGGAACTTGAACACAGTCCTCAGCCTTGGGCAGCAAGCACTTTCCTGAGGAGCCATCATCAGTAGCCCCAGGCTGTCTTCCTGTTTTGGGTGTAAACATCACTACTTCACACACAGGGTCTGTTTGGCTTGAAGTGCCTCCATCTGAGACAATGGATGTGTGCATACAGTGACCTTGTCCATTGTACCCAGGATTGAGCATTATGTGATACACAGTAGGTGTACATCCTATGCTTTATGATGATTAGATTCTTATGCAGACAGCAGTTTGTAAGATAAATGCTGCCTCTTTGAGCTCTGGGTTCTGGAAGGTTTGTGAGGTGAGGCCCCAAAGAGGCAACTGTGTCACACAAACACTGGGGCTTCACTGAACACAGGTGATGAAATTCTTCCTCGTGGTTGTTCAGATTGATTTGGAGTGAAAAACAGCGACTGAATTCAGTGAGCAGCAGTTTTCTTTAAGGATACTTAATCTGGTGCCTCTCTGTATGTATCTGAGATGCTAGATCGAAAGCAATCATTATTATTCCATTATGTGGCTTTTAATGGATTTTCTCAGCTCTGCATCTGTAAGAATGATGTCAACCCTGACTGTATTATTCCTCAATGACTTGTGCTGCCTATAGACCATGGCAAAGATCTAATTAATATGTGCGAATAAATAAATCAACTCGCACTATTTTTTGAGACTTTTGCTGTATAGTCCGGGATGGCTTGGAACTCACTATGTAGCCCAGGCTAGCTTTAAATGCTTTGGCAATCCACCTGCTTCTGTCTCCTGAGTGGTGAGGTTATAGAAATGTGCCACTGCACCTGGCTTTAGAGCGAGAGATTGAATGGAAGACAAATGATTTAGAAGGAAACCATGGAGCAAGCCTTTCTCTAAGGATCTAAATATTATTATGTCTTGAATCAATGCTGTCTCCTCTCCAATTTCTTTATCAGAATTACTCAGAAATCATTCCACCCTTTCTTTTGCTTGTTCCAAGTTCCATCCTTACACTATAAAAACTGCATTTCACACAGATCAAATGGGGCGAAGGAGATGGCCATCATTCCACCCTTTCTTTTGCTTGTTCCAAGTTCCATCCTTACACTATAAAAACTGCATTTCACACAGATCAAATGGGGCGAAGGAGATGGCCGGTGGTAAAGTGCTTGCCACATGAGCGTGAGGAGCTGAGTTTGGATCCCAGGCACTCACGCCAAAAGTTGGGCAAGACAGTTGACCAGCCAGTCTAGGCAAATCAGCGTGTTCCAGGTTCGGTGAGAGATCTTGACTTAAAACATAAGATAGGGAGGGTTAATCTTTGACCTCCAAATGCACACACACAAATCCTCATGCCTCCTCAACAGGATGAGTCCAGAGGAGGAACAGGCTCTGGATGTAGATAGTATATTGGTTCCTGGGCCACTGACTGCCAAGCTTTTTCATGCTGACAGAGGAAATGAAGCGAGTGAGTCCCTGGCTGCGAAGGACAGAGGAGCCAGTGTGACAGTAGGTGCTGTGTGCAGTGCAAGGATGAGTCTTTCAGCCTTCTTCAGCAGCGCCTGATGTGAGAACTGGATAAATCATTGAGCTATCTGTGTCTCAGTTTCCTATCTTGTAAACACATTTGATGAACCTGAGCTCAGCGAGTGAGTGGCTGTCAGTGAAAACCCGAGCAGGCTGCAATACAGGAAGTCTCTAAGGCTTTGTTTACAGTAAGTGGGCCTCAGTGGTGTGTGTATCACTGGGGGAAGAACCAGACTTCAAGATTTGTCAGTGAAGAATTTGTGAGCGCTTGCCCTGGCTTTCAGCAAGGTAGGTGGTACTAATGACAACGTTAAAGGAAGACACCCCAACACTTTGTGTTACCAAAATGCTAAAAAATTGCGCTTTTAGAAATCTAGGATTTACAAAATTGAGGAAAAAGTTAGAGAAATAAAGTATTTGTTATTTAAAGTAAAAAAAATTGTAAAGTAGGAAGGATTAATCTTTGGCCTCTAAATACACACACACAAATACTCATGTATCCACATTCATAGCATGTGTACGTACACATATACAGGTACATGTACAAACACCCTCCAATCAACCCTTTCCCAAGGCAGATTGGCTGTTAAGGCCCAGGTGTTGTAGTTCTGCTGTGGCTCATGAACCACAAGGTTGGCCCCAATGTCACAGGGGTGAAAGGTGGCGAGAACTTTTAAGTGGCAGCATCTCAAGTTGGGAGGTAATTGCATTGTTCTCTCTTGTTGGGATTGGAGTGCTGGTCTCATGGGAGGCTTGAGTCTCATTGGAGTCGATGATGAGTTAATCCCACCTCACATTCTTGTTTCTCCCTCACCATGTGGCCACTCTTGCTTACTCTCCTCTGTCACTGCAGCCTCTGTCCTTCTCACACTCCTGCCCCACGATGCCTACACCTGTGAGCACTCATCCTCAGAACTGTGAGCTGAACAAACTTTTTTTTTTTTTTTTTTTTTTGTGAGGCTCACAGCTTCAGGCATTACATTATGGCAACATGAAACAAAATCATTCAGAACAGAATTTCAGTCTCCATTTCAGATCTCAATAATAATAATAGTAATAAAATAACAATCTACACACACACACACAACAAACACACACATGAGAAAGTGAACTCTTGCTGGATGAATTTATCTTAATTAGAGAAATGAATACTGAATAGGAGATTAACAGAGGGAAAAGGCAAGAAAACATTCTAAAGGCAGAGACAGGAAGAGGTAAGGGATGCTGACGGGAATCTGAAAGGACAGTGACAGACACTGGGTTTATCTGGAAAATTCCATAGTGGCAGAGATCTATAGCAGGGGTGAGGTGTGGGGTAGTGACAGACAAGCAGATACACGAGAGGTCTGACTATGTGACATGGATCACATAACACAAGGCTCCAAAGCTACGATCTAAAGTCTTCAGAACCTGCGTGAAGTTTGGAGAGCCTCAGCACAAGGCCAAAGGCCCAAGACGTTGGAAAGTGGATACTGCTGGCAGGTCTTGAAGTTGTAATGTTCAATGGCAAGAGAAGAGTGTCTCAGTTCCAGAAGAAAGCTGAAACTCCTTTTCCCTCTGTCTCACTCTGTACAGGCTGACCGGATGCTGCTGTCCACACTGGATACTTCTTATTCTGTCCACTAATCATCTCAAATTCCTCCTAGAGGTGCCCTGGGAAACGTCAGAAATGTTGCTGCCCAGGCTCTCTAGGGTTCCTTTAACCTACCAAGTGTGTGTGTGTGTGGGGGGGGGGTCAAAATTAACCACCACACTAGGGTTACTAGAGCGAGAATGGATTGTGCAGAACGAGGAGAAAACAGAAGGCACACGTACCTACAGCCTGGTATTACGGTTGCCTAGCACTGAGAAAGGCAATTTTACTTAACTAGCTTGGGCTTGATTTTCTTCCATGAGAAACACCCCGGGGGACTCTTGTTACAGGACAGTGGCAACAATGGGATAAGACAAGCTTTCCTGTCCAATTCCTTTGCAGAGAGACAGATTGACAGAAAACAATGGAAGCATATTCCAGGCACAGATGGGCTGTGTGCCTTGCTCTGGGTGACTTCATTGGACCTAGCACATTAGAGACAGTTACAAGACCACTTCAGAAGTGTGTGAGGGAATGAAGCAGTTGGTTGAGAAGGGGGATGGCGTATGGTCCAACCGTCTAAGCGGCTCCCAAGGAGGAAATCAGGCACTGTGCTGATGATCTTGTGGACAAAACGCAAAAGGCACTGGCTCGGCTGGGGCAGCATGAAGGAAATGGAACTGGGGGTGGGGGGCTCACAAGATGGTGACACCGGGAGGCTTGCGGGAGCCGGGCATGCTGGCACTCTTTCTTTTTCTCTCATTTTCCTTCCCTCCACATTAAGCATTCTTCATCTTTGTTACATGCACATTTCCAGTGTAAGGAATCCAAAAAGACAACTTGAAAATTGCCTGAAGAAAGACCACATTGTTTGTGCAAATCAAAGTGGAAGGCAGAATGGAACGGGAAGGCACCGTGCAGCCTTCTCACAGGTTGTTGTGCTGGAGCAAGCAAACACTAGCTGCAGAGGGACTTTTTTTTTTTTTTTTTTTTTTTTTTTTTTTTTTTTTTTCATATGGCAATGAGGTTTGTGGGCAAGAGTCATGACTTTTTCCTCATTTGACTTACACAAACCGAGCAACGGTCAGTGACAGAGCAGAAGAGATTTCAGTACCTTTTACCTAGATAAGGAATTGTGACGATGATAATGTGTTTAAATGGTTTTCCTTTCCTCCTCTTCAGTAGACTCAAGCTGACAGTGAGTGATATCTTAAGCATGGCTCCTTTGTTCTCCTCCCCTCCTTCTCTGTCTTACTTGGCCTGCCTGTTCTAACAAAGTGGCGCCCTGCATGCCATGGGCATAGCACCAGACATTTTTAGAGTTTAGGAGGCTGAAGACCAGGTTGGTTGTTTTAGGCTCCTCGTCTGCTTGCCGCTGTCCCTCTCTCCTGGCATCTTCATGTAGCAGAAGGAGGGTATATGCTATGGTGGGTCTTTCCTGAGGGTGAATAATCCTATTCAAGAGGCCAGTTCTTGTGACCTAATCTCCAGCGCCATTATACGAGGGGTCATTATTTCAATGTCAGGATTTGGAAGAGACACAGACCTTGAAGCTACAGCAGTCGTACCATTCACAGATTGTTTGAGACATTTTGGGGACCCATCACTGCCAGTGGGAAGTGGCAATTCCTGGATCTATTGAAATTTCAAGGCACTAGCTTCTGCTTTAGATATTTATCTTAAAACTTCTACCCAGTAGGCTCTGAGTACTGATACTTCCCAGTCACTGTGTTTTGTCTGTGACTTAGAGCATCCTAGGTGCAGAAGACATCTGGCTTAGACCTCTGACCACTGGTGGGCTAAGTTCAGTTCACTCATTTCTTTCTGTTTGAGTTTAGGGTCTTGTGTTTGTACTGAGGCCATGTCCTTCCAGGATGAGAGGACACAGAAAGGTGGAGGGCTGACTTTTTCTCTCCAGCACCTACTGTGTGCACAGGGCTTTCCTCTGGTGCAGGGGACTACCTTTGGTCTTGTAAAAGGAACCTGAGGTTTCCCAGCAGGAAGAAGAAGCTGGAAAACACATCCAGCCACAGATACATTAATTTAATTTCATGGCCTAGCATCAGCTGCTTCTCTGCACTTAAAAGGGACATTTGCACCCATCTGTCATCTCTCCTTTCATTTCAGAATCTCTTTGCTCTTCTTTCTCTCCTTTCACCCCTCCCCCACCACAACTTGATGAAATAATGGGACACATTTAAAACCCAAGCCTGCAATTCAAATTCTGAAGCAATGTGATTTTGTTCCACTCCAAGTCAACCAAAGGGTGTCTTGGGAGTAGAAATCAAGGGGCCAAACAAAAGCCAGCCAGAGAGGGAAGATTTGAATGCAAATGAACCTCTTCAACCTATTTCAAACAACCTGCTGTGAACCGGGCCCATTATCACCTTGTTAGGTTGTCAGCTGGAGTGGCCTGGTGGGGCTGTAATGGGGAGAAAGTGGCTGGGACCCTTTTCTAGCCGGAGCTCAGAGACGTTTATTCCTCTACTTCTACTTCTAGGGCCCATGGGACAAGAGTAAGAGTCACTCAAAAGAAAAGGGAGGTGGGAGGAGCAACTTAATTAAACTTCCTAAATCAGGGAGAGAAGAGAGCTCCCAGCACAGCCTTCTGACTAAAGTAGTGCCGACATTAAATTATGCAGGGTCTGGCAATAGATTTGGAGAGCACACCCATGTGCTTGCACCTCCTGCTTCAGGATATAGATATTTGAAATTAGTAAAAGCATAAAGCATGTGGAAGGATGCATGAGAGAGCCTCAACCCTCATGAAACAAACTTGGAAATGGCTCTAAAAATGCACTATCCCTGGGCTGGGAGATAGCGTGGTGGGTAAAGCACGTGCTGCACAGGTGCGAGCATTTTAGTTGGGATCCTTGGAACCCACAGAAAGTTAACATCTGTAACCCTCAGCCTCCAGTGGCAAGACGGGAAGGGAAGAGGAGACAAAAGAATTCACAGAAGCTTCTGGGTCAGCTGGCCTGGATTACCCAGCAGTGGACAGTAAGAGAAAAAATATGGAAGGGATGTGCAGATACTCAGAGTTGTCCTCTGATCTTTATAATAGCCAGTGACATACCTATGCCTGAAACACATGTATGCATTTACTCACGTGCACGTGCGCGCGCGCGCGCACACACACACACACACACACACACACACACACACACACAAGCTTAAAAGAAAGGAAGAAAAATAATGTATTGTTTGAGAATTTGGACAAAGTGAAGCTTCTAGAATATGTTTGATTTCTTTTCTCTATAGTGCTTTGTTGAGAGCTGAGTTAGTGATGTTCTCTTAAATCCCTGACATGCAGGGTGCAGAGAGGTTGTACTGGCAACAATATTTATTCTTAGATCGTAATGATTTCAGAATCCCTATCCTTAGGCAGTATTTGTTTTCCTATCGCAAACATGAGACCAATATTATGTACTTTTCTGTAAGTACATGGAGGGGTCTTATTGTCTTTAATTAGAGATGTCGGTAAGATAGCATTGGGTAAAGGGCTGTCACACATGGGGTAAAAACATCGGCAGGATCAGGCTTAACGAGGTTGGACTAACTTAGGGTCAGTGACCTTACTGACTTAGAGTCTGCATGGATAAACAACACATCGAGGAAAACAGAAAACAACAGGAACTATGTGAGTTAGTTCAGAGGCTGGGAGACAGCTACCAGCTCACCCGTGTTTTCCATGAGGCACCCTGCCAATTCCCAGCCACGGTTCTTTGAAAGCATTTCAGAATTATCTTGTCACCATCCCTGAACAGGTTTAAGTTGTTTTGTTCCTGGTAAGATGATAGATTCATAATCTGTTAAGGTTGCTGGAATGTTTCTGAGCTCTAGGTCTGCTTAAATGCCAAGAAGAGATAAATAATCCAAAGGTATTTGTGCCCTTATTTTGGACTGGAAGTGGGACTGAGATATACAATAATAAGTGCTTTGTCTTTCTGTCAGGATGAAGACGTATGTGATAAATAACCACCTTATACTTAATTTTATAACAGTGCAAACTGAGTGCAAAAGTTTGTAGATGTTTAAGTGGGTAATGAAAATGTTAATCAATATGGTCTCTGTATTTCTATCCCAGAGAGCTTTTTCACTCTGCTTTTTGTTGGCAGGACCCACCTCCCCCCCCCCCCCCAGTGGTAATTCCACACCCTGCTTTTCTTAAGGAATATGGAAATTTCCCAGGGACAGCTGTGTTCCCTGGCTAGTAAAGGAGCTTGCAAGGTTAATGAACGTTGACAAAGACCGAGGAGAGCCGGCATTCTGCACTCATCATGAGGGCTGCATTCTCCTCTCAGAGGTGATGATGCAGAGGAAGATGCCTGGTGATCCAGGAGCAGATGAGGGTTGCAGCTTCCCCTGCCCCAAATGCTTATTAAAATTCATTTCCATTCAAATAGCCAAACTGCGACTCTCATCATCAAACAAGCACACTCTGTACATATTTAACAGGCAGGAGACCTGTGCGGGGTTCATGTCTTTTTGAAGTGAAGGCTTGTTCTCTAATGAGGGTCCACACTTGGTCTGTATGGAAATTTCTCCCTCACTCCCCATCCCCCCTCCACTCACTACTGCCTCAGTTCTGGGATCTTTGATGGGCAGCCTGGATGCTTGTTATAATGATAATTCATATGGAGCAGGATGCAATCTCCTCCTCTAGTCCAGCTCATTACAAAGGTGAAGCCCTCAGGAGGGCAGGCTGAGAATGAATAGGCTTACAATGTTTTTATTGTTTGCTTGCTTGCTTGGTTTTTCTTCTAAGAGAGGGAGAGACAGAGGCAGGATGCAACTGGTTTCCTAGCTTCTCTAGGTTTTGGGTGTCTTTTCCTCTGAAATCGGCCTCTGTTCTCAGATCTGGTGACTGTCCTTTGAGACCCTGGGGCCCTACTGTTGTCACTAAGGAGCCAGGAAAAAATGCAAGTTAGATGTACTTCCATGATCTCTACTTTGGAATTTTTGCAGTGGCATTGAAGACCCATGACAGGAAAGCTGTTGTCTCATTGTCCAAAGAATGGAATCCACCTCTGGCCGGAGACCTGCCATTCAAAATTAATACGGTTGAGCTAGCATATCACCTAGCCAAGGAACCGTCCCTCAGGTAGGTGAGTTTTCCTTATGCCATGTTAAAGAGATGAGTGGAATAATTATCCCTTCAGTGAGATGATGCATTTTTGCTTCTAGACTCTCCCCACCTGATACAGCCCTGTGTGCCACCATGAGGGTTTGCCAGGTCTGCTCACATTTCTGAGTCCTAACCCAGAGAGACATACATTTCCCTTTTTCTTCTTCTTTGTCTTTTATTTTATTTTATTTTTAATGCTGATCTAAGTATGGTTTCTCTGGTGCTTTGAGTTTTATCATTCTTTTTTGAAGTTCCTCTCTCCACCATGTGGCTTTTGATCAAAAATATGACTGACCTCCATGCCTAACTCAAACAACATGGCTCTTTCTTCCTCATAAGCTCCCCCTTATGGATTTACAAGTTTCTCTTTAAATCTCATCCTCTGTGGTTCTGTGAGTTTCCAACAAAAGCCACTGGTTCAGGGGCAACTTTGGTGGCTTTTGAGCCATTAGAGACACTAACCCCACAAGCCTAGGAAGGTTCCATCATCCTCAAAGAGGCCTGATATTTCTCTATCAGCCATATTGACCCCAGTTGTGGTGTGTCATGTAAAGGTTGGCCTGGCAAAGCTTACTTTACGATTATTAAACACAGGGGCATGATTTTCTCAGAAGCGTTGGAAATCTCAGAGATAGTGACCAAAAACAATACTAGCAAAACTCTACGGGTCACCAGGGAGATTCTTGTTAGATTTGGAGTCAGGGTCCAACTTCTGGTATGATTTACTTAGTAAATTGTGATAGATTACAGATGACTTTGTTTCCTACTGTCTTACTTGCATGCTTGCTTTTCTCACAGTTGCCTTTAGTTAAAAAAAAAAAAAAGAAGAAGAAAGAAAAAGAAAAAGCTTTCATATCTAAAATAACCTTACTCAGTCTTATGAGCTGGAAAAAAAAAAAAAAAAACCCTTTTCCTTTTTTTCATTTGTGGAGTGTCCCGATGGGGGAGAGTGGTAAAGGAAATTGGTTTTACAAAACATATGCTGAACAAAATATAAAATAAGTGAGATTCTGGGTTAAGCAAAGAAAATATTTCTTGCTCAGGGTCTGAATCTCCTGGTTTCTTTCTTCTGCTGAAGCATATTGTGTCTCCTAATTTTAGAAATATGGTTATTTGTAGGAAGTTCATTTTGATGAAACTGTTCCTGTATTTTTCCACCTAGAAATTGGATAAGTTCAAGTTTTCTAATCCCTTCTGACTGGAGAAAGAAGCAGCTCACGGCATCCTCCAGCAGTTGTAGGAGCACATTGTGACTCTCAGAAGCCCCAAGACTACCTGGCCAGCATAACTTAGACATCAAGTGACCTGACAGTACCCACTTCTTTAGTGTTCTGGCTACATTGTTTTTCACTTAGGGAATGCCACTCACTGCTTGCTGTGAGATAAGAATGAAGTCACAGGGATGTAAAATTATTAGTGCAGTTCTTTCGGCCTCATCAATATCTAGGTTGGCAAACATCCCCCTTCGTGTATCTATAAGAGGACCCAACCAAGGCCCTGTGAAGGATTCCGGGAGAGGCGATAGGGATGAAACCATTTATTAGATTTATGAGAGCTGAAGGAAGGCGTTGTGACTATCCATCTTCTGTGCTTTATTGAGAAAAAGCCCAGTGACTCAGCCTATCGGGACGTATCTCTGGAGCAGAACTGAAGCCTTAAAGTAAGCAGAGAATGAGTGAATGCACCTTAGGAGAGGAATGGTGGCAGGAGTTGGAAGTGTACGAGACATCCAGATACACAGAGCACCAATCTGTGACCTTGTGCAGAAGCTCTCCCTTCAGAAGGCTGTAGATCGGTGAATCTCTCTCCGTCAGAACCCGGGACTCCACACAATGGGGAAGAGCAGCAGAATATGGGTCATGTGGGGTACATGTGTGTGATTACAAGAATGGAACCACAAATTATGGAAAGAGGAAATAAAAGCTGTTCATTTGAGAAATGGCACCAGGACACTAGCTCTGTACCTTTGCTGTAAGAAGAATCCCCCACAAGCCAAGCTATCTGGAAGAAATCCTGTTCTGTGATAAGTGTCCAGAGAACCTGAGTTAGAGGATCAACCTGAAGACACTTGAATCAGAGCTGTGACCGCAGCTCACAAATGCCCAGCGAGGGATTTGTTTTCATGGATTAGATGCTGACTTCTGATTTTTAAAAATGTATGTATGTATGTATGTATGTATGTATGTATGTATGTGTATGTATGATTTTGGCTTGTACTCTACCAAAGTACATAAAGGCTTTTAAGCCCCACTTTTCAGTTTACAAGCTCCACGATCTGGGAAGATCTTACTTGTCTTCTTTGTGGCTTAGTTTTTGCCAGTAAAATGGGAATCATAATAGCTCTTAGTACATAAATGAAACTTTGTAATGGCTAAAGCAGCGAGGTTGGTCCTCAATTATAAACGTTGGGTTTAATATTACTCAGAGAAGCAGGTGACAGCCGCCTGGACCATTCTAGAAGTGAGCTATTTTAAGGCAGGAAGAGGGGTTGTGGACCAGGCATTCTTTCTATGACAGTCATACAGAATTAAGGCTAAATTTTTAATTACATTGAAAAAAATCTAATAGTTAAAAAACATTTGCAGAGTGTGCATTCAGTGTTTTTCTGTAGACTATATTCAGGAAATGGAAATAAATAAATCTCCCTAACTTCCTTTGCTCAGGGCAGAAATGTTCATTTATTTAACAAATGTGCATTGACTGTCTGGCAATGCCTAATTAAGCGGGAGATGCAGCAGGTGCTTAGATTTACATGGTGGAGCCAGGACTTTGAATGGATATCCTTCTAGACTTTTATGACAACTAGAATTACTGACTGTTGAATGACTGACTTCCCTTTAGGTCATAGTGATCACTTTTCTTCCTCCAACAACCATGGTGATCCACTTCCCAGACAGAAGATGGCTATAGTCCACATTTTATTGGCAGATATCAGGAGACAAAAATCTTAAAGTGGGATGTGTGTACATTACTGTTTTTCAACTGTCCTTCATATTCTTTAAGCTTTCCAATTTTACATCAAAACACTAATTTTCTCCGTATCCATATCTGCACCAACAGCTTTCTCTCTGTCAATGTAAATTTCCTTAGGATTTTATTTTGTTCATTTTTTTTTTTTTTTTTAGTGATTCTGTGCTTAGTTCTTTCATATTCTAAAGTCTATACTTTATCTCCTTGCTGGCCTGCTCTGCACATCTAAGCTCCTGCCCCTCTATTTCCACTTTTAGTGTTGACTTTTCTGGGCAATAGCTTCACAGTATTCAAGATGGTTCATGTAAAGGAAATGAACCCAGTTATAAAGAAGAACACAGGATGCAGGCCCGAGCTCTTCAGTGTCTTCAACAGAACATGGTAGAAATAAAATATTGATAGTTCCTGCCACTCTGCTCCTAAAATACAAAATTACTGATTTAAAGACAATGCAATTATTAGAAAATCTGGAGATACTATGACTTTTTAAAGTACTTGTTTAGTTGACAAACACATTTGTCTTTGGTTTACTTAATGCCTTCAAGTTCCTGGGGTGATATCAATTTTCAGAAGGTTTTGAAATCCTGATGGTGGGAACAAGCCACATGCCTACCCCCAAAATAAAGATGAGTATATGTAATTGTTACTCTATAAAGTAACACAAAACGTTAAGAATTTAGTGTTTTGTGTTACCTTATAGGAACTTCTCTGAAGTAGAAGAGAGAAAGCAAGGAAAGAAGAGAAGAACGAAAGTAGAGAGGAAGTGATGAAGAGAGAGAGAGAGAGAGAGAGAGAGAGAGAGAGAGAGAGAGAGAGAGAGAGAGAGAGAGAGAGAGAGAGGAGAGGAGAGGAGAGAGAAGAAAGAGATAGAAAAGAGAAGAAAGAGGGACAGAGAGACTGGAGGGAGGAGAGAGCAAAAGTGAGCTTTAGCAAGCTCTGTCCACGGTCCTGAAAGTCACAGCTTGACCTCAGAGGGGAATCAGAAAGGAGTTCTGAACCAACACCATTTCCTAGGGACAGCGTGCTTCCCTTATAACTAACTATTCTCTACACTGTCGCTTACTAACAGCCTCCTTTTAATTATTTTTTCTCTCAATTTATTATGGGTCATTGCAAGAAAGTATCAGTGGTTTTAAGGGGAAGAAAATTGCACTTATTAAACACGGAGGATGGAATTGTAGCTACAATTTGCCATTTCCCATCTTAAAACCTTATTTCAAAAATTTTATAATTTAACCATAGAAGTTGTACCGTTGGATAACACTTTGAAAAATAGCAATGCTGTAACTAATTAGGGGAAGCCTATAACCTACAAGTTATGCTCATGGGAAATAAAGTTAAGGCTGAATGTTAGGATGCTAAGTGCTCACCACTCACTGAGTGAGGTTTTGGTTGAAAATCGATAACTAAATACTGGACTAAAGAGTGCAAATCCTGGCACTGCTCAACACCAGCCAGTGAGCTTCGGAGGAAAGCACTGGCACTGTTGCTGAGAGATGGTGGGGGTGCTGGAGCTCATGAGACAGCAGCCGTACATTGGTTGTGGTCTTTGAACTGATATTAAGAGGAAGAGGGGTTTCAGCTGGCAGGAGCACCTGACTCGTCTGAAAGCATTAGGAGAGGTGACATTACTTTGGATTGCACACAGCCACTTGTGTTTTCAGAGAGCAGGTACACAAGTTTCTTCACATAATAGGATTTAACACTAGAAAAAAGGAAGGGTCAAAACTCAAGATTTCTGGCTCTGTGCTATAAAGCGATTCATATATCTCTAGCTCTACAGAAATATAAAGGAAAAGCATAATGAATTTATTTTTCCTGGTGTAGTAAGAAAATATCTAGAATTTTAATGTGAAGAATATTTTTAAAATTTCTGATGTCTATAAAGATTAAAATGTTTGTTCTAAAAGATAAATGACTGACATTTGGCTGCAATGTGGCTTTCTCTCATAGCTAAGACTACCCAGATAAAAGAATATAGAGGTGTCAATTTTCTGAGAGTGCTTCTCTGTTCTCCTGAGTTAATCCTGAATGAGGCATCACACAGCTCTCTCCTGCAAAGACGTTGCCATTGTTGATGACACCATTTTCTTTATTTACTGATGTCATTACAACAGATAAGGTGCTTATCAGTTGATTATAACCACCAGAGTTACCTGGGCAATGCTTCTCCATCTTCTTCTTCCTCCTTCCAGCCCTTACTTCACATTGTTTCTCTGCCCCTGTCTTGTGTCTTGGTACAATGAAAATTAAATGTGAGACGGCAGAACGCCGCTGTGCATGCTCCAGTAGCAGCACAATGGTCTTTACCTCTAGTGTTAGAGAGTTCCAGAAAGACAGTCAAGGATTTTTGTAATGTCAGGGACAGACATCAGCCTGTGATTCCTCATGTCGAGATGAGAATAATAAAGTTAGTAACAGGTTTTGATGAGGGAAAACTACAAAGAGTCTTCCAAATGATCAGCACAATGGTTGGCTTTTGGCATGTGCTCTAAAAACAACCTTTAGGAGTGAGGAGGTAGCTCAGGAGTTGAGAGCACTGGCTTCTCTTTCAGAGAATTGGGGTTTGATTCATTAACATTCACAGAGGCCCATGACCATCTGTAACTCCAGTTCCAGGGGACCTGATATAGTGCACAAGCATACATGTAGGTAAATCACCCACTGTAAGTATAATTTAAAAAATTAAAACCTTATCTTTGTTTGCTTGTTTTTGTTTATTGACACGAGATTTCTCTGTGAGCTCTGGTTGTCCTGGAACTTGCTCGGTAGACCAGGCTGGACTTAAACTCAGAGAATCATCTACCTCTGCTTCTCAAATGCTGGGATTAATGGCATGTACCACCACCACCTGACTATTTTTTACTTTTTCTAAACATATTCTTTGAGAATTTCATACATATGTACAATGAAATATGATCATATGTAGTCCCCATTTCCCTTCTCCAACTCCCAACAGACCCCCTCCATCCTGGAGGCACACATCATCTTCCCAGCTTAATTCCTTCTCTTCTCTCTGCCTTCTTCTTCTTCTTCTCCTTCCTCCTCCTCCTCTTCTTTCTCCTCCTCTTCCTTCTCCTCCTCCTTCTTCCCCTTCCTCTTTCTCCTCCTCCTCCTTCTTCTTCCTCCTCTTCCCCTCCTCCTCCTCCTTCTTCCCCTTCCTCTTTCTCCTCCTCCTCCTTCTTCTTCTTCCTCCTCTTTCCCTCCTCCTCCTCCTTCTTCTTCTTCCTCCTCTTCCCCTCCTCCTCCTCCTCCTTCTTCTTCTTCCCCTTCCACCTCTTCTTCCTCCTCCTCCTTCCTCTTTCTCATCTTCCTCCTCCTCCTCCTCCTCCTCCTCCTCCTTCTTCTTCCCCTTCCTCCTCCTCTTCTTCTTCCTCCTCCTCCTTCCTCTTTCTCATCTCCCTCCTCCTCCTCCTCCTCCTCCTCCTCCTCCTCCTCCTCCTCCTCCTCCTCCTCCTCCTCCTCCTTCTTCTTTCTTTGAAATAATACTCTAATGCTGGCCTTTTGCTCATGGGTGTGGGGCAGCCCATCTACCATAGAATGGATAATTTGCCAATAGCCACCCTCAGAGAAGAATTCTCCCTCCTTTAATAGCAAGCTACTTTACTTTAAGTTTCTGTCCTTGTGCTTTTAGGGTATGGGAGATGGGTACTGGGACCTAATGCCTTTCTCAGGTTGACTATGTGTTCTATGGAGTAACAATGAAAGGCTCCCATTCTTGTTTACCTGGAGAACTTGGAGATTCTCAAATTGGTCTTTGAATAGACATCAGAGAGAAAACACTGCTTGATAGTCTCCCACTTGAGGTAGTAAAGTTTCTTTAGTCTTCCAGACCCAGGGGCTTATTCACAGGCTCCAGGTCATCTCAGCATGAAGTTCCCATGTACATCTCCAGTGTCTTCCTCTTGAATAGTAGCAGTGGGGTTGTTTTCTGTCAACTTGACTCAAACCTAGACTGGAAAGAGGGAATCTTAATTCAGAAAATGCCTGAATAAAATTGGCATGTAGGTGGGTCTGTAATGTATTTTGTTAGTCTTTGATATTTGAGGGCTCATCTCACTGGGTGTGGTGCCATCCCTAGGCAGGTGGTCCTGGGTCATATAAGATAGCAAGCTGAGTGAGCCATGAAGAACAAACCAGTGTCAATTTCTGCCTCCTATTCCTGCTTGAGTTTCTGTCTTAGCTTCTCTCAATGGACTGTGACCCAGTATATGTAAACCAAGTAAACTTTTTTGTCCCCAAATTGTTTTTGCTATGGTGTTTTATCATAGCAGCAGAAACCCTAAACTAAGACAGAGGCTTTTTTTCTGATCAGTCAGCCCCAGTGAGTACCTTTAATGCATGCTCAGCCATCCCCAGTGAGTACACCTAACATATTCAGTAAGTCCTGTTGAGTGTGGCTACTATGTGCTTGTGCTTAGTCAGCCCCAGGCCGTGTGTAGTGCTACTTTCACTGAATAGAAGTTCTTACTTAGAAGTGATTGCAAACTCCATGAGTTACTGAATTCAAAAGACCGTATGTGTCTATAGCTCAAGAAGAAAAGTGTATGTTTAGCATGCACAAGCTTATGAGTTCCATTCCTAGCACAAAAATGAAAGAGTAGCAGGAGGAAAGGGAGGAGGAAGGGGGGGAGGAAGGGGAGGAGGAAGGGGAGGAGGAAGGGGAGGAGGAAGGGGAGGAGGAAGGAGAGGAGGAAGGGGAGGAGGAAGGGGAGGAGGAGGAGGAGGAAGAGGAGAAAGAGGAGAATGAAGAGGAAATGGAGGAGAAAGAGGAGGGGAGAAGGAAGAGGAAGAGGAGAAATAGGAGGAAGAGGAGGATGAAGAAGAGGGGGAAGGGGAGGAGGAGAAGGAAGAGGAAGAGGAAGAGGAGGAAAGATCAGGGTAGCCTCTGTCTATCTTTTGTCCCTAAGGCATGGTTGGACCTCTGTGCTCACACTTGCTCTTGCTCTTTGTCTCTATAATGGAGCAAGCTACCATACCCAGTTCATGGCGAGATTTTGTGACCCTTCTGTGTAATCCAGGCATCTTCAATATCCTCTACTCCTCTGCTCTTTGGTGGTTGATCACAAGCCATCTTTCTTGTTTGTTTAATGATATTGTTCACTCCTTTCAGGTCATAATCTATAAACAGCTCTGTTCATGCCTTCTCTAGGTGTGTGTCTTCCTACAAGTATCAAATATGTAGCCTTCTCATTTTTCTCTATGTCCTCTATGTGTATGTTCCTCTAACATCACCTATCTCTTGCTGACTTGTTTTATTTCACTTAAGCTTTTGTTTGCATAGGTAGACAAAGGTGACTGAACTTATTCATATGCTTGACACTATTTTTTTTTAAATTATTATTATGTTTAATTATGTTTATATTTGTGTGTGAGCATGTGTGAGTGCAGTACCTGTGGAGGCCCAGAAGAGGGTGTCAGATCCCTTGGAGCTGGACTTTACAGTTGGTTGTAAGCCACCCTATGTGGGTGCTGGAAATCAAATTTGTTCTTCTCAAAGAGCAACATGTGCTTTTAACCACTGAGTCATCTCTCCAGCTCCAAATAATGTGTTTAATACCATATTAATATTATAGTTACTTCTCCCTTAGTACAGATGACCAAAATTTTGTACATTTGTACCACAACTCAGTGGAGTTGATGGAAGTATCCATAACTCAGGTTACTCACACTAATAATTTTACCTAGAAAAAGTTACACATCAGGTGCTTTTTGCATTCAATCATCTTTTCCCCAGTAAACATAGACTCAGCGTTATTCATGGTTTACATATTCTGGCTTTATTTTCTATAGTCATCAATAAGAAAGTTCATATTTCTCTACCATACATGGTGCATATTTGGACTTGGTGTTTGTTTATTTTGTAGTTACTCTTTTCTGTCTGTAGACCAGGATAATATGGAGGTGAGGTGAAGGAAGAAAGATGTGTTCTAGGCAACAGTGAGAAAGATGGTGGTGGTACCCCCAAGGTAGTGTACTGGTCAGAAATCCGCTGAGTTCTCATATGTTCAAGGGCAGTTCTATAGATAAGTGCTTGGTGGCCACAAACCAACATGATCCAGAAACCTTGCAAACCCTGCCAGTTTCAATATTACAGAAATTCACTGTGTTGCTCAGTTGTTTTAAATAGTCAACTGTTGAGTCTTTGGCTACCCCTGCGTGTGGAGTAAGAAGATAATTGCTCTGATCCCAGGGTGAACCATCTGCTGGTACAAATTGCTCTGCTCTCTGCTTCATTGAAACACTTGTGTTCATTATATTATGTTGAAATGTTCACAAGATGTGGTTTATACTGAGCTGTGTTTCTGGAAAATTTGATTCTATAAATGGGCAGAAGACTCTTAATTGCAACCTCTCTCTCTCTCTCTCTCTCTCTCTCTCTCTCTCTCTCTCTCTCTCTCTGGATTTCTAAGCTGCTTTTCTGATTTAATATGGGGCCCGAGAGAGTCAATATCTGCAGTAGTGGCTGATTATTGGTGTCTGATCAGATACAGCAGTGACCATCTGGATTTATAGCACTCAAAGTGCTCTGAACCCTCTTTCAGAAACAGATATTCCTGAATTCTCATATCTGAAAAATGCCTGTCTCACTTTATGATACAGTTCTTGTGGTGATGCTTCTCTCAGACAGCCCAGTTAGAGCTGTGTCTACCCAACCTCACATTCATGTGACAGCACAGTAGGGGTGCAGAAAGACATGATAAATGCCCATTCTAATGGTTTTCAATGTTGGTGGATATATCTGTACCAATGTTGGTGGATATATCTGTACTTTTCTTGTTGCTGTGATAAGAAAACCTGACAGGAAGCAACTTAGAACAGTGTCATAGTTTGTTTTTCTGTTACTGTGATAAACACCACAACCAAAAACAACATGGGGAGAAAAGGTCTTCCTGTTTACACTTCCAGGTCAATATCCATCATTGAGGAAAGTCAGGAGAGGTGCTTAAGTCAGGAACCATGAAGGAAGAATGCTTACTGGCTTGATCACCCTCATGCCCAGCAAGCTTTCCTTAAAAATGTTTTGAATATTTATTTTATGAATATGGCTCTTTTGTTACTCTGTGTTTTTCTGTACATGCATGCATGCCTGGTGCCCACTGAAGTCAAAAGAGGGTATCAGATCCCTTGGACTGGAGTGAGTACTGAATTGAATTCAGATCTTTTGGGAGAGGATCTGGTGCTCTTAAGTATTGAGATATTTCTTTATTTTCTATTATCCATCTTTCTTATGCAACACAGGGATGGTGCCACTCACAGTGGGCTGAGCTCTGTCTGCCATACCAATCATCAATCAATACAATTTCTCATAGACAGACATGATGTGTTGGTTTGAACCTGCTTAGCCCATGGGAAGTGGTTCTGTTAGAAGGTGTGGCCTTATTGGAGGAGGTATAGCCTTGTTAGGGGAAGTGTGTCATTGTGAAGGTGGGGCTTTGAGGTCTCATATATATGCTCAAGTAGGGCCAGTGTGATTCAGAGCCTTCTCTTGGCTGCCTGCTGAAGACAGACTCCTTCTGGCTGTCTTTAGATCAAGTTGTAGAACTCTCAGCTCCTCCTCCAGCTCCATGTCTGTCTGCATGGTGCCATGCTTCCCACCATGATGATAATGGACTGAACCTCTGAAAATTTTAAGTCGTCCACAACTAAATGTTTTCTTTTACAAGAGTTATGGTGGTCATAATGTCTTTTCACAGCAATGAAACCCTAACTATGACACATGACCACAGGACAATCAGATGAAGGCAATTCTCCAGTTGAGGTTCTCTCTTCCTAGAAACCTCTAGGTAATGCCAAGTTGACAATAAAAGCTTACCAGCATGAGGAGGAAGAAATAACTCTGACTTACGGTTCATAGGGACACAGTCTACCATAGTAGTGAAGGAGGCAGAAGCATGAAGCAGCTGGGCACATTGTATCTACAGTCACGAAGCAGAGATCAGGCAGGAAGTGGTGTCAGGCTATATCACCTCATGCTCTACCTCTAATAACCTACCTCCTCCATCAAGACCCCATATTCTAAAAGTTCCTCTTCTAAAGCAATGCTGCCAGTTGGAGTTCAAGTGTTCAGACACATGCATCTATGGGGCCCATGTCACATTCAAACCACAGTGGGGAGCTAACAAAAGTTTAACGCGTGTGAGGGTGTAAGACGGGATGTTTTAGGATAGTCAGTTTTTCTATGTCTCACTACCACACAGAATTGTAAAATGCCACAGTGTGGGAACAGAATGGCTTAAGAGAGGGGTCAAGACTGATCTCTCAGTGAACAGACATTAACATTTAGAGAGGAAGTTTCTGGTTCCCCTTTCATTTAGAGAGGAAGTTTCTGGTTCCCCTTTCAGGCTTATTAGAAGCAGCAGTGAGAACAGAAAAGAGATGATTCATGAAAATTAACCCATTCTGTCTCAATTTTTTAAAACATACTATAAATATATCTAACACTAATGTATTTATCCTTGAACTATAATTTCTGCATGTTATGTGTGTGCATACGGGGGGAATACATACATTTATATATACAGGTATATATAAAAACGTGTAGTGCACATGTGCATATATTTGTGTGCATGTGTGTATTAGAGAGTAACTTTGGGTTTCAATCAAGAGCCATTCACCTTGCTTTTTTTAAAAAAATATTTATTTATTTAATGTGTGTGAGTACACCATTGTTCTCTTCTGTAGATGTATCAGAGGAGGGTATCAGATCCCATTACAGGTGGTTTTGAGCCACCATATGGTTGCTGGGAATTGAACTGAAGACTTCTGGAAGAGTAGTCAGTGTTCTTAACCATTGAGCCATCTCTCCAGGCTCACCTTGCTTTTTGAAACAGGGTGTCTCCTACTTATTTCTATCTTCCAAGCACTAGTATTACAAACATATACTACATTTATCTTTTCACATGAATTCTGGGGATTGGATTTAGGGCCTTATGCTTCCATGAAAGTACTTTACTGACTAAGCTACCTCCCAGCCCCCAAACTATGATTTTAAGAGCCATAAGACAAAGATTCAGACAGAATGGCAGATATAGTCTGATTGAAGACTCCAATGACCTCCTGAGACCTGTTGACAGTGTGTGGATATCAGGGAACCTACACTCAGAATGCTGGGCTGTTCCCACCTGATATCTGTGATCTTGGAGACTCACGGACAGAAACTATTTCTTTGGGTAGAATGATGTTTACTAATGACGATATAGATGCTGGGGATAAGGCTGAGGGTGAGTCAATTCAGCTCCAAACAAGAGGGCATGGCCAATAGGTGTCCTCTACATTCTGTAGGAAGCCTAGACTCGGTATGGAGGCAGTTAGGCTCCTGTGAAGTAAAAATAGTTTTAAATTCCCTCCTTTATCTTCTTAGTGGCCCCAGACAGCCAGAATCAAGAGCCGAGCTATTTATTTGAAACATCTCTTCTCCGTCTTTCTTTTCTCCACCCTTCATCAGTTTGATTCCCTTTTTATTATCATTATTTATGTTTTGTGTAACTAGAAAAAGAATTTGTCATAGATTACATCTTATTTGCAAGAGGCTCTAGTAAGATGGCAGCCAGGCACACACAATATATCATAATTTAGTAGGCTCTGTTGTAACTATACTGAAGTAATGGTGGAAAAAATACATATAAACAAGTCTGTGGACAGATTTTGAATGATCCAGTAATTTTGATTTATACTTGGTATTTGATGGAACTGTATTAGCAGTTAAAGTCAATGGCTAAATGATTCCCAGCACAAAATGAGCCAGAAGTACAAAAGAAGCCTTCTAACTCCTTCCTTAGCGAGCCGAGCTCCCATCTTAGATCGGCAAAGTGCACAGTAAATTCTAGGCCTGGTTGTCACTCTTAACTAACAATTCCACCCAGTGTGCTCTAGCTAGGTAATTTGTCCACTATGCTTTTATGAAGCAGTAAACACCAGCTTAATTCCGTTGGTTTTTCTGGAGCAAATTGCCTCATCTCTCACACGTACTACTGGGAAGAACTGAGTTCCCACCTCTGATAGCAGTCAGCTCTACTTAGCAAACTGTAGGAACTGCGACTTGGTTAAAATCATCTCTCATGTTTGTCAGTGGCAAGGGGAGCTGGCCACCTTAAGGCGTCCTGGCCTTTCAAGTGGTCTCATTGGAAGGACTCCCACAATCCTCTAGTTCTCCTGCCTGTAGCAGCCATTTGCTCTTTCTATGTTTCTACCATGGTTTTTCTATTACAAAGAAGTAAGGGATGAATGAGTTGGAAACCAAAACCAGCCTACTAATGACCAATATTAATAGGAAGAGAAAAACATTGCAGACTTCAGTAAAGAGGCTCCGAGCATCCAAGCAGAACATGCAATTAGGTCAGCAGACGCCAGCTCAGCAGCATCCGAAAGACCGATTTCTGCTGCCTTACTCAGCTGACTCATTAGCTACGGACAAGTTCTGTGTGCGTATGGCATTTGCTTGTTTATATTTGAAATACTCAGGACTGAAACACAGGCCTCATGCAAGCCAGGCAGAGGCTCTGCTGTCAAGCTACATCACTACCCTCTTTTAAATAAAAGGATACAGTAATTGCCAGACTGCTCTGGAATGCTCCATGCTCTTGCCAGGAGCTCTTCAGTGCTGGGATTCTAGGCATGCACCACTGAGTCTAGTACTCTGGGGAAGTCATGCTTCACAGTGTATGTTCTAGTCAGAAACAAATCCAGAGATGTCAGATATGGAGAAAAGAACATCCAAACAGATCTTTGATGACTCCAGAACACATAGGAAGATGAATAGATTTCAGCAAATGCTTCCCAGGGCATCACCTTGGAGCAGCCACACAGGGAGCTCCTCTCAGTGTGTGGCTGTGCACTCTGCAAATCTTTTGTTTTTTGGCCATGTTCAGACCGAAGTCAGCCCTCACATGTCCCCACTGGTTTTCCTTGCTGTGTTTTGAGTCAAAGAACACAAGTTTTGACATTGTCATTCATTACACATGAGTTATTATAATTGCCTGATCATTTATTTACTCAAGAAACAATTACTGTGCTTTCACTTTTACTAAACATCATGATGATCACCAGGGATGAAATCATAAGAAGAGCCTAGCCACTGTCCTCAGAAACCTCAAAGCCTAGTAGGAGAGACAAGCATGCACAGAGACCTGGGGTTGTAATGATCACCATAATATGTGCAAATAATAGGTGTGATAATAGCTAGTTAGATAGAAGCAGGCTTGGAGGTCACTGAGGATCGGCCTCTCCCTTAAATGGGATCTGAGTTGAATTTCTGCCTCTGGGTGGAGACATGACAATTTGAACTGTCCCCTAAATCATAGGCTATAGAGTCTCTTTGGTAAAGAACAAAGATGCACCATTGTCCCCTCCCTTAGAATTAGTTCAAATGGGTTTGCCAAGCACCTGGACAAGATATTTGAAGGAGGAAAACCATCTCTCCGACATGCTTTAGTATACAATATAAATCCAAACTAAACATACATGTACACATAATAGTTCCTTTGGTCTGCTCTCCCCAATTGGCAATGTACTACACAGACGTCTCTCTGGCGATTCCTCTCCTCTGCACTGTTCTCGGGGACCATTACTGATACACTCTTGCCCCTTGGAAGTGTTTTCCTCCATCGCAGTCTCTTTGGAACTATCCATTCTCCATGGGCACTTCTATCTGCAGTGGTCTCTCTGGCCACTGTCCCTTCTTCCCCTTGAAGATACCTACTTTATCCTGTAAGAAACAAATCTGGCCTCTGTGTGGTGCTCTGAGCATCTCACCTGAGTTCTCTCCACAGAGATCACAAGGTCTGGATCACAAGGAGATCTAAAGGGAGATCCTCATAACCAAAAGCAAGAAGCCCAAGAGCACCAAGGAGAAGGCAAGCTGCTTGAGAGACAAGAAAGAGTTATAAGAGCCAGTGACACTTGCTGAAGTAAGCGGAATTTGCAGAGTTGGATAGAGGGTTGCTATAGAGGTAAAGGGAGGGGTCTAGAAAGACATTGCTGACCAATTGCTGTTTCCAGCACGAGCAGACAGTGCATCAGAGCAACACAAGTATTATTTATCATGGGCTCTTCTGCCCATCTTCCCTCCAGGGGAAAAGCAGTGAGTGGATGGCTCTGGAGGTGAGGAGGTTGGAGTTCGTTTTTGAAAGGGCATCTGGAGAAGATGGGTGTGAGGCAGCTCCTCTTTGGAAGTGTATCTTCCACCCAGCTGACAAAATGCTGCCATTTAAGAAGACCCTAGCAGAGCTTTACTCTTTAATTTTTCTGCTCATTAAGCCTTCACTTCTGAGGTGTGAAAATGACTCCGGGCTGGTAATAAACTGCTGGGCAAGTCATTATTTTAAAAATGATCTTTCTCCCAAAGGGGCTGGAGTGGCACAAAGCAGGATTGCTCCTAGTTCAGCTCCTGCAGGACGGTGAGTGTTCTGATGGATGTTTCAGTTATCATAAGAAGAAAGGACCGTCTAGTTACAGCTGGAGAGACGAATGCCAAGTGCTCAGACCTACTCAATAATCACAATGGCCTATTTTTTGGAGAGGGAAGATGGTGCGTTTCAATGGGGGCAAATTACAGTATTGTTAACCTTCATATTAAAATGCAAAGGGAACAGAAGGGCACAGAAAAGATCCAAGGAGACAGAAGTCAGTCTTCTTTCAGGTTTTGTGGTTTTAAAGAAGAGACCTTGAATGAACTGGAATAATACTAATGTTATTAAGGATAGAAATAAAAAGGACATCCAGGAGCATTTATCTTTTCTTTTGAGAGAACTGAGTCCTGCGCAGACAGCACCTCTTCAGCGTTGCCTTTTGCATTTTGCCATCAAGTGAGTGATGTCCCCTGACTTTCCAGAGACTGTGAATCCCAGACCTAAAGTATGTTAACTTTCTATGTCCTGTCATAACCCTCTCCCCACTTCTGACCTGTCCCTTCTTTTTTTCCCCTTATTTTTTCTCCAGTTGTTTATTTCAAGTGATGATTATATCTCCCAGAGGCACCATAACTTGTTATGTAACCCCCAGCGTTCCTCTTCAAGTAAAGTGAGTTAGGACCTATTGATTTTGAAAACTTTTTGATCACACTATGGAATCTATTTGGGATAATCACAAAGCTTCTTATTACTTCCTATTTGGAGTGAGTAGCAAGGAGCAAGGGACAAGTTGACTGTGGGTCAAATATCATTCTTAAGACAGTTTCTCATCTGTCATTTTTGAAGCCTCTGAGCTGCTGTCAGTGGCAGTAGGAGTGGTCATAAAGACTTCGCTCCATGCCGGCTGCTGGAGCTCATGTGTGAGAAGTTCTAGCTCCCTCAGGAGAAGCTGGATTCTTGAATCACTGCAGAAACCAATCCAGGATGAGACAGTATAAAATAGATTTTAAGGTTGTGATGAAGAGATGTTTTTTTACATGGATTTAGAGAAGGCCCAGGCCACTGTGGGTGGCACCATTCCTGAGCAAGTGGTAATGAGTTGTGTAAGAAAGGCTGAATAAGGCCTGGGAAGCAGGCAAGAAAGTAGCATTTCTCTTGGTTTTTGCTTCAGTTCTTGCCTCCAGCTTCCTGCTCGGACTTCTCTTTACTATAGACTGTAATCTGTAAAATGGAAAATGAACCCTTTCGTGCCTGGTTGGTTTTGATCAGGGTTCTATCACAGCAACAGAAAGCAAACTAGGACACCACGTTTGGGTTTTGTGGCTTCTGAAGCTATTTTGCTCAAAGGGTTTCTAAGGACTCTCCTCCTACCCCCATTTTTATTTGGTAAAACCATAGAGCATAAGGACTCACAAGAAAGTTAAGACTTCTTCAAAACTGTAAGTGAAGTGTATAGTCTTATTTGTGAGATTCTCAGAAAACTGCAGATCTATAGCTGGGAAAGAAGATATGCCACACCTGAAAGGCATATATATTTAGGCCCTAAGCATACTTAATTCCCTGCTAGTTTATCACTCTTACTCAAGCCATTTCTCTATGCAGACGACCTCACAGCAAATCTTGTCAATTGTGTTGGAATTCATAACTTTCAGCTGTTGAGAGACTTCGACCAGACTCTAGGGTGAAGGACTCTTTCCTTAGCCCGTGTTCTCTTCATTTTCCCTTTATATTCAGCCCCATGACCACCCCCTCACCTAAATCAACCTAGGAGCACACTGGGAGGGAAGCTGAGCTGTTTGATGGCAGAGAGGATGAAGGCATATAAGGAAGTATTTTTCTGGATTCAGCTGCAGCTGTGGTCCAAGGGAACTTAGTGACTGCTCAAGCTGGCAGCAGAAGGAGGGGTTGTCCACATGGTGCTGCTGCTGGTGATGGCATGCATGCATAATGCAGGCGTCACTAAGGTTCAAAAGAAAGTGCAGGGGGGTTGAATTCCCTGCAGGGAGTGCCTGGGATGAAGTCCAAGTTATGATTGTACCCTTGGATGTTGGAGATGCCAGCAGCATGTGATACCTTCTGTGGCATTCTGCAGGCACCCAGGGAGAAGCCACATGTGCTGCAAATGGCAAGTCCACGGGGGCTGCGCTATAGAATTGTTTGCCTTGATAAGTTCAGTCTTTCCTTGCTATCGCTCCTACTCCTTCCTCTTGGAATGATAATTTCGACACGACTCTGTGCCATTATACATTGGAAGTATGTAACTTTCTGATTTCCTAGAGGCTCACGGTGAAGATTGCTTTTAGTCTCAGTGGAGACACTGTTTTTGAACACTGCTGAGACACTTAGGACTTTTGGTTTTAGACTAAATTTGTTTTGCATTATGGGATGGCCGTGAGCCTTTGGGAGTTAGGTAGAATATTATGGTTTGATTTTGAAATGTTCCCCACATACTCGTTGTAGGAGTACTTGGTATCCGACTTGTGGCACTATTTTGATGAATTAGGAGCCTTTGAAACTCCTGGAGTCAGGTGACTAGGGGCAGGCCTTTGAGGCTTTGTCTACCTCTGGTTCTGACTTTCTGTCTTTCTTTCTTGTTTGGTGTCATGTGACTAAACCTCCCATGCACAGAGATGCTCCTCAACCATGAACTCCACATGAACTCCCATGTCTTTCCACCATGATGGGCTGTGTGGTGGTTTTTATAAGAATGACCCCTGATAGACTCAGAGATTTGAATGCTTGGTCACCAGAAGTGGCACTAATGGGGGTGTGGCCTTGTTGTAGGGGGCATGGCCTTGCTGGAGTAGGTGTGGCTTTTTGGAGGAAGTGTGTTACTAGGGCATGGGCTCAAATATTCAAGCCAAGCCCAGTGCCTCTTTCTCTCTCTGCTGCTTGCTGAGATGCAGAAACCTCTGCTGTTTCTCCAGGACCATGTCTGCCTGCATACTGCCATGCTCCTCATCATGACAATGGACTAAATCTCTGAATGTAAGCCAGCCCGGATTAAATGCTTTCTTTTGTAAGAGTTGCTGTGGTCATAGCATCTCTTCATAGCAATAGAAGTGACTAAGATAGAATGTATCTCTGCCACAGTCGTCATAACAAGCTTCTCCTTTCGTATGTTATTTCTGTTGGGCATTCTGCTCATAGCATAAAAAGTAAGCAATGCACCATGAGAACAACATGAATGCCTTATATATCTGATGTAATATACAATATATAATATATAATATATAATATATAATATATAATATATAATATATAATAATATATAATATATAATATATAATATATAATATATAATATATAATATATAATATATAATATATAATATATAATAATATATAATATATAATATATAATATATAATATATAATATATAATATATAATATATAATATATAATATATAATAATATACAATATACAATATACAATATACAATATACAATATACAATATACAATATACAATATACAATATACAATATACAATATACAATATACAATATACAATATATAATATATAATATATAATATATAATATATAATATATAATATATAATATATAATATATAATATATAATATATAATATATAATATAATTAATATATGATATATGATATATGATATATGATATATGATATATGATATATGATATATGATATATAATATATAATATATAATAAATATATAATATATAATATATATATGATATGTAATATATGGTCTATAACACACATATGTATTCATACATATACACATATACATATATATACATATGCATAGGCATATTCAGGAAATTTTGTTATGTGAAGCTACATGGATGATCACATATCACAAAAGTATAAATACTGAATAATTCTACTTATATAAGATATCCAACATCATTAGACTCATAGAATCAGAAATTAGATGGTTGACTGCCAGGGCCTAGGGTGAAGGGACATAGAACCTCTCTGCTCAGTACACATACATTCAGGTATGCAAGATGACATACTCCATAGATCAATTCTGTGACATTGTGCTTGGAATAGACAATTATGTACTAGCCTTTCCAGATTTTAAGAGAGTAGAATTCAGTTTTAAACCACAATGCAGAGGGCTGGAGAGATGGCTCTGCGGTTAAGAGCACTGATTGCTCTTCCAGAGGTCCCGAGTTCAATTCCTAGCAACCACATGGTGGCTTATAACCATCTGTAATGTAATCCAATGCCCTAATCTGGTATGTCTGAAGACCACAGCAGTGTAGTCACATATATAAAATAAATAAATCTATAAAAAAGGAAAACACACAATGCATAAAAATTAAAAGCCCAGGAAGACAGAAAACATGATGACCTTGGCTGGTTACTAGGTATGTTACTATTATTGGCTTGAATTGGTGTTAATGGTTGTTTGTTGCCTAGGAATTAAGATCATTAGAAACTCTGTGGCTTATTAGACCAGTTTTGGTAGCTTTACTACTAAAATCACTGTACCAGAATTACCAATGTCAGTACTATTTTCATCTGTGTTTACCACTATCACTGTCATTACCGCCATTCCCCCTTCACTACCACCACAGTCACCGTTATCACTACCATCACACAACCTCTGCCACCATCACCATTATCACACCACCACCACTGGCAGCGTCACCATCATCATCGCCATCACCACTACAAACAACTCCCTAACCACCAGTACTTCCACTGCCATTACGTAAAGGTACCTTTCATATATTCCAGAAAGTGTTCACATTGCACTCCCTAATGCTATTTAAGGAATCATCATTGTGTGTGTGTGTGTGTGTGTGTGTGTGTGTGTGATTTACTTATTTTGAACTTTTTGTTTACTTTAAAAATTTAACTTTCATTATGATGAAAGGAAGTAGCAATGATACAGCAGTGAAAATCCTCTTCCTTTTCTGTCCTCTGTGCTCTTCCCTGCTCCCTTTCAGTGGGGTGCCAGTGTGAGCTTGCTTCCACAGATGGGCTGCACCTGTGAGGTCTGAGCAAACAGTGTTCTCTCTCTCTGCCTCTGTATAAATTCTCTTTTAATACTAATGGGACCACACGGCATGCATTATTTCTAATTCTTTCTTAATACTGTCTCTTAGACCTCGTAGTAAAGGAGTAGACAAGGCGATTCTACAGCCTTCTTTTATAGTTTTCAAATTAAATTTTGGCCTTTACTTATATTGATCCACTCACTCTGTTATTTGAGGTTGTTTGGGCATTTTTATTCTACCTTCTGAAGGACATGTACTTAACAATCATTGATTTTTAGTTTTTCCACATCTTGTATGTAAACAATTATATACATGTATACACACGTGTACACACACACACTTATGTGTGTGTGCACGTGTGTGTATATATACATGGTTATATTTTTATGCCAGCCCACAATAATATGCATTTTTAAATTTTTCACTTAAAATACTTGAAAAAATTTATTCTCCTTTATTCTTTGACTTACTTGGAAGTCTATTTCTTAATTTTCTAAAATAGGGTGTTTTTGTGTTGTCTTTTCAGTATTGATTTTTTGGCTTAATTGCACTGAGTTAGAGAATACATTCTTTAACGTTTATTTCTTAAAATCTCTCTGTACTTACTTTGTATCTCACTATATAATTTCTCACCTCTCTCATGCCCATTTTAAAAGAGTTCCTTGTATATTTATAAACTTGATTTCGCTAGAATTTTTGTGAATTACTTTATTTTGATAATGACTAGTTTTTAGTCTATCAACTCTTTATAGTTGCAGTTTTATGCTTTTATATATTTGTAACTTGTGTTACCTGGTGCAGCAAAATACAATTTGTTTTATTTCCCTGCTTAGATTCAGGTTTTTAAATCATTATAGTGTACCCTCCTTGTTTTCAACTATGCTTTTTATTTAGACATCCATTTTCAATGATATTTAATAGCTCTATAAGAGCCCTCTTCATTTTAAAAAGTTTTCAATCTATTTTTAGGAAACTATTCCTGAATTTTAGACCTTTCTTTTTTCTTTTTGTAATTTAAAATTTTATAATTTAAAATTTATAATTTTAAATGAAATTACAATTCTGTTACATCTTTCTCCCTTTTCCTTTTCTCCTACCAATCCCTGCCACAAAGACTTCCTTGATCTCCCTTAAATTTATAGCCTTTTAAATTGTTGAATACACACACACACACACACACCCCTCAATATATATATACAACCTTGCCAGTTCATATGATATATATATATATATATATATATATATATATATAATATATTATATATCATAATATATATATATATATATATTATATATAGTAAGGGATGACCACTTGGTATTGGATAACCAATGGGGGAAGGGTATGCTTGTCTGAGAAAGGCTTTCCTACTCTCAGCTTCCCTAATTGCCTGTAGTTTTTTTTAAATCTCAGGTTGACGCCCTGTGAGATTTCCCCACTTCGTGTTAACATGTCTATTGGTGTCATCCTTATTCAGGTCTTATTTAGACAGCCTTGTTGATGAGGCTTTATGGCTGTGTGTTGTTTAGGCAACCAGGCTGATGAGATTTCAGGTTGATGAGATTTCACGGGTGTGTAGCTTTTTGTTTCTAGGAGATGCACTCTCACAGCAAACATGTTCTTCTGACAATGAGGATCAGTTCACTCTCTCTTCCATGATGATTCTTAGCCTTAGGCACAGGAGTTGTGCTTCAGATCATCACAGTTAGACTTTCTCGTTAAGGTCTCCATCCATTGCAAAGAGAAGGTTCTTTGATGAGGGGTAAGAATGACACTTATCTGTGGTTATAAGGGTAGACATTTAGAATATAGATAGGAATTATGCTGATTGAGTAAAAATGATGATTATAGGTTCTTCTATAAGACCTAGGACTTCACTGGCCCTGGGTAGTTAGCTGACTGTGTTTTCAATACCAGGAATGATTTTCCTCTAGTTATGTGGATCTTATGTTTAATGACAGAGCTGTTGGTTACTGCAAAATATACAAGTCACTACTGCACCTTTAGAGTTACTGTGCTATGCCAGTCTTTGCTGTAGTTCATAGGTGTCATATGTGGGAAGGAAAATTGCATCATTACATCATTTATAGATGGTTGTGAACCACCATGTGGTTGCTCAGAATTGAACTCAGGACCTCTGGAAGAGCAGACTGTACTCTTAACCACTGAGCCATCTCTCCAGCCCCATAAGCTTCTTTAATTTCTAGTATTTTCTTTTTTCTTATAATTGTGTTTTCATCATGCTTACTCTGCCATGTGTTCTGCATGATGTTTATTCTTTTAAGTTTTCAACATATGAATATGAGTTTGTTTTAAATTTCTCCCTAATAGCCCTGGCATCTCTGCTCTATCTAAATCTTCTCTTTACGCTTGTTCTTGTTTCTTCAAATTATCCCTTTCATCTTTTAACTCATCTTGTAATATTTTTATGAAAGCCAGATATAATATGCTGGAAAGAAGAAACTGAGACAGTCCTTTAGTGTGAGCTTTTGTCCCCCGCCATCTCTAGGTTAGATTATATTTATAATCTTTAGTAGGTGAGGGAGGCAAGAATCTGTTCTGGCATTGTAACAGTGTTAATCACAAACTTGGCAGGTCTAGAATCACTTAGAAGATAAGCCTCCAGGAATACCTCTGAGAAATTACTTAGTTTCTGGACTTGGCTGTGAAGGGCTGTGTTGACTGAGTTAATTGAGATGGAAGATTGTTGAAGGTAGGAGCTGTTAAGAAATGCAGTGGGGGGTGGGGAGGGCTAAGGAGATGGCAATTAAGAGCATCCTTGCTCTTGCAGAGGACCAGGTTTTATTCCCAGCGCCTGCATGACAACTCACAACTGTCTGCAATTTCAGTTCTGGGAGATCTAATGCTTTCTTCTAGCCTCCAAGGATACCATATACACACTGGTGCACATACATACATGTAGGTAAACAGTTATGCACATAAAAGGAAAAGAAGAACACCATGCTTCAATGGTATTAAAAAAATCGCTGCCGCTCTGTCCCATAAAGATATGTGGGGCTTGGTCTACGATTTCCACTGTGAGATCCTAGTAGTCCTGGGCATAAGACTCATGAGTGATTAGCTAAATCTCCAAAGCTGAAGTTTTCACCTTAGCCTCATGCATATTTGACTTCTGTTGCGCAGTTCATTGCAGTTGAATCTTGCTATAGGAACACTGGTTCTGTGGAGGTAAACAGCCCCCAGTCTTCTGTGGCAGGAAGGTATGGTTCTTCACATTCATCCTGTGTTTCTTCTACTACAGCATCCTTCTTCTCTGTGCCTTCAATTCTCTTGTGAATCTAAGATAAGATGTTAATTTTGATTTTGTCCACCTGTTTTCTTCTGAGGATAAAATTAATGACTCCAGTCTCCTTCATTCTGGTTTTGAAACACCTCTCCTCAAGCATTTAATTCCTTTAAGTAATAGACATAAATGTTTGAGGTTTTCATTTCTAAGGCCTTTGACTCCTGAAGTCATCCAGACCCTGTCTCTGCTTCTTGATGTTTGAGTTGGTCTCATCCTTTGTATCAGTTTCTTTATGTGAGCGAGACACTTGGCCACCAGTGCCCAAAGGTACTATTCTTAAAGGCTCTGAAGAGCATCCCTTAGAGCTAACTGGACTTTGTCTTTTTAGGTACCTGGGAAGATGCAATCAGACTTGGCATTTTTGCATGCAAATGTGAGCAGTTTCCACTCACTGTTGAATCCAAGTTTACAGCAGTTTCCCTCTCTTCACACATCCCAGCAGATTTTTCCCTCTCTCCACACATCCCAGCATCCTCCCTACTTGCCCTATTGGAGTTCATGTTAACTTCTAAAGAGCCTGAACACAAAAGTGAAGAGAGTAGCTTTTTTCTGCCTAATGTATATACATGTATGCATATATATGTATATACTTATTTATGCATGCACATATTTGTTGTGTGTATATGTGTGTGTATCCATATGTGAGAATGTGTATGCTCACATGTTTATATAGTTTGTATGAAAGGAGATTGCTCTATAGTATTCTACTTGACTAGTACTTGAGTTTGTCTTTTTATATCTGTAGAACTTATCAGAACTCTAGATGGATTTATAGCTATTTTACCTTGATATTATAAGGGTAAAAGTGGGACCAAATGCCAGCTTGTTCCCCTAAGTCTTAAATCTTTTTCTATTTTAAGCCTAGCAACAACACATCTTTTCAGCTCCTTCATACTTCAAAAATATTCTAACATCTTTCTTGGTCAGACCACAAATCCTCACCTCACCACATCATCTGAGAAGATGTCCCCTGCATGTCTTCAAAGTGTTTCCTGATTCCTCTTTCAGACTTTTGTTCAAAGATCTGAAACATCCACTTTCTTGTGATCACCTCAAAGCTAGCACATACTTACAGAACTAGAGCCACGTCCTAGGAAGCTCAGTCTCCTCAGCTGTCAATTCTGTTGCATTTGCTTTGGTTCTGGTCTTGGTAGTAGAGTGGGGTGCAACTGTGATGTCATCTCAAGCAGCAGATCTCTAGCTGACAAATTCTATATATCTAAGTTATCATTTTCCCCTCTAATTGCAACTTCTATCTTTCAGCCAGTTTGACTCTTTGGGGCAATTTGGGTGAGAAGCAGTCAAGACTGAGGCAAAAGTTCACACCTCTAACCCCAAGGATATATATATATATATATATATATATATATATATATATATATATATAGCAATCTGCCAAAAATTATACAACAGATTGCATCACCATTTACTGAAATTCTATGTCATCCATTTTATACTGACTCATAGCCTCCTAGATGTCCAGCAGAAGCCAGTTTTGTTCGTGTTAGAGATTCTTATCAGTGACATATTGTCTAAGCATAAACTGGCCTGATCAATCCTTGGTTTCCAGTAGACATGAACACTATTTCCTTCAAACCCCTTGCCCACTTACTCACTACTCATTAATTGCTTCCTGCATAGTTTCCTTTTTATGAGGTGGACTCTCTGGAGGCAAAGACATGTCCAATTTTAATTCCTCCTCAGGGATTCATGTGATGATTTAAGGGAGTTTAGGTTGAAATCAGAAGAGAGTTGATATATGAGTGTTAACTGGTGTGGAAAAGTTCTGTCTCAAAGTAGAGTACAACATGGAATTATGGATCATTGGTGTAAATGAAACCCAGATGTGGCCACAGCTAGTTAAGACCAGAACAGCTCATTAGCGAATAAAAGGGAAACTTGGACAAGATATATGGCTACAAGGCAGATGAATTCATAAAACAGCTTGTCAACTTCAATTCATAGAAAGTGAAATGCCAGGAGTATTGGCCAGGGCTACATAGATGCTTAGAGCTAATGGTCCCAGGAGGAAGAGTGTCATACAGGGGCTTTTCAGAGTTCAGAAAGAACTAGAAAAGCCAACCCATGTAAGGTTTCAAATTAATAGTTTATGTATATACTATAATCATCTAAGGTGAATAACTGAGTTGTATCCACCATGGTGTTCCCATCTGAGTGTGTCCACTGAAGAGCTGGTATAGAATGTGTCTCTGAAACATCCAGTCATAGAAGGATGTAGAGACCATTTATTACAAGCTCTTTGTTTTATGGTCACAAATTCAAGGGTAAAATTCCTGCTTGCTTCTCAGGTATGTAGACAAACCCAGCAAAGCAAAGTACCAGCAAAGACAACTGTTTGTTCTTTCTGCTATGAGAGGGATTTTGATAAAGAGTAGGTACAGAATAACTGAAAAGATCAAGGCAGAATTATTCTCCCCTTCACCTCCTCCGAGTTAGGAATCCTTCAGTGAGAAGTGAAGGATAGTCAGTGTTCTCACAGATTCCCTATTGTTCTTTTCCTCCACTGGGATGGATAATAGAGGAGGGACAAGAAGGAAAAGAGAGTGAAGCATTAGGCAAGAAGGAACAGATTTTTATAGCTGTTATCTTTCAGAGAGCCTAGAAAAAAGGGTAGGGCCTTGGCTAGGTATTCCTTGCAGCTTACTCTGTGTGACACTAGAGAAGAGTTATCCATCCAAAAATCAGGTAACAACTGGCAGGAGGTCCTGGCTGCTTTGCTCTGTCAGTACTTTTGTACTGACAGGGTGAACACCACGGTTTTGACATTGGGGAGCAGGGCGACTTCTGAGTTGATACCTTATCTCAGAACCTCCGATTGTCTTTTCATAATCTCATGTGTGAAAATGTTACTTCTCTTGAGGAGCATCATATAGCCAGTCAACATCCCCTTGTGGAAGAAACACTGACCAGGCATTTTTGAAGCCTTAGGGCTCTGTAGTAGGTTTCTGCTGCTGTTTCAACACACTATTCCAAACTTAGCTGCTGTCTTGTAACTGAATCTCAGGTGTTTGTATTCCTTCCTGGAGAAGAATCTGCTTCTGATTCTTGTAGTTTGTTGGCAGTTCCCTGCTGTGTCTACTCTGCCATTCTTCTTTCTTCCAAGTTGTCAGTAGAGGATCATTCTTAGCTTTTAGAGTTACCCTGCATGCTTTGGCTTCTGTCCTATGTCAACAAAACTAGCAATAGAAGTCCAGTCTGCACTCTCCAACCTCTGCTTTCATCTTAATTGCTTGCTTCCCTATGTCATATCTCTTTTACAGACTCCAGCTGCAGACATTGCTCATATTTAAGGGATCAAGTGATTAGGTGGGATACAACAGGATAATCCAGAATAATGTACCTGTTTTAATGTCTGTAGCATTAATTAAATCTGCCTAGTCCCCTTTGCATTGTGATATAATGTAGTAATATTCATGGGCTCTGGAATTTAAGGCTATTATTTGGCTTCTCATCAGCTCAATAGCAGGAGAGGAAAGGAGGAGAGATGAGAGAGTAGACAAGGTCCTGGAACATTGCCTGCAACAAAACTTTAGGAGGACACTACCCAGAATGCAGCATGTGTGGGTCCCATGAGTGGGTAGGAGATAAGGATTAAACCAAAGAGAACAGATGGAGGCAGCAGGGATAGATGACAGCACTACCATCCTACAAGTAGCTAGGCTGTGTTGACAACAGGGAGTCGGGTTGACACCTGGAACATTCAGCTTATCTGAAGAGTGTGTGTGGGTCTCTACCTCCAGAGAGGTAGCTGCAGAACACAAGGTAGGTAGTTCTTGAAGAATGATCTATATCTTCCCAGGCTGTGCCCTCTGGCCTCTCTGTGCTTTGCTGGCAGTTCTGTAGCAGCTACTCTGTTCCTCTGCTTACTAGCAAGAAATATTTTAAAACATTCTCTCATATGCCTATGTTCATGTTGGCTCCCTTTCCAAATTCCACTTCTTTCCAAAGTTATCTTTGGTACCACCCCGTCCCTGGAAGCCAGGATATCAGACTCCCAGCCTGGCATGGTCATGTAAGGGTTAGTATGACATGGTTTCCTGCCTCTGGAACAAAGCCAGCAAGGTGTGGACCTCCATGAGTGTTAATGGTTGCTGTGGGTGTAAGGCTTGTTTGTATAATAGTGTACATATTTTCACATTCCTTCTATAAGGAATGTCTTCTCTGCCAAGGTTAATGACTCCATGATAATCAGAGCTAGCACAAGTCCAGGAGTCAAGGTTGTGTCTCATGTCCCAGCAAAATGGTGAACACTGAGACCTTTGGACAACCTCTAAGGCTGTGGGGAAAAACTCTGAAAACAAGAGCTTGAAAATATATCATTTCTAAACTATGCAAAATACAAGAATACAATATAAATTGAATAAGGAGCTTCACAGATATAAAGGAACAGAGGCAGCTGCAGTATGAGCCAGCTTGTCAGAAAGATACTAAGGAAGGGATACAGAGATTTAGGGTGTGGTGATGTAAGGGCAAGATCCCACCCAGATAAGCTTACTGTTTGTGTTTACAAAGGCAGACAGATTCCTGTGTTCAAGGTCAGCCTGAGACAGAGGGAGTTTAGGTCCAGGCCCAGGCAAGGTAATTTCAGGGCGGGGTCCTACTAAGCTTGCTTAACAAAGGCAGGCAGATTTCTGAATTATTTTGCATTGTTAAAAAAACAAAACAAAACAAAATATGCGCTTGCTGTTGTCTAAGGAGCAAGGAGCTGAGGTCCTGGGATACTGATTCATGGGAAAATCAAAAGGGAACCTGGGGTAAAAAGTGAATTGATATGTAAATAAAAAACTGGGCTTTTGGTCTGCAAGAGATGAGTTATCTAGAGAATGTTTAGAATATAGCAAGTGAGAGCTGCTTGGAGATCTATCTTTAGTAGAACATAGAGAGGGCAATCTTGAAAACTGTCTCTAGCAAAACATAGGCTGCCAGCTTGGATCCACAATTTGACTTTGAGTCACTTGTTTTGCCACTTTCAAACACTGTTTCTCTCAGAACCCCTCTCCAAGCCAAGGCTGGTCCCTGGCAATCAGATCCATGTAGTAGAATGGATTCCAGGAGTGTCTTCTTACACTTGCTCAGCCTGCTTTCACTCCAGCTTTTACTAGGGCAGCTGGCTTTATACAGGTGTAAACTGCCATTCCTTGCTTTCTGCCTTTGTGAGGATGCTGGTGAAATATGTATCTCTACACACCTGAGAAGCAGGCAGGAGTTTTAACCTTGAATTTGTGACCATATTCCAAGGGAGCTTGAGATAAATGGTCTCTACATCCTTCTATGACTGGATGTTTTTGAGGCACATTCTATACCAGCTCTTCAGAGGAACACTAGGAGACTGAAGTTTAACTATTTAAAGCAGTGGTTTTCAGCCTTCCTAATGCTGTGACCCTTTAATACAATCCTCATGCTATGGTGACCCCTGACCATAAAATTATGTTGCTACTTCATAAGTTTAATTTTGCTACTGTTATGAATCATAATGTAACTATCTCATATACAGGATATCTGATATGCAATTCCAAAAAGGTCCTGATCCACAGGTTGAGAACTCTGGTAAAGGGAAGTCAGTTTAACAATATTCTCCTGTGCAGGCTTTTTCCTCTCCGGTTTTAGCCCGCCATCCTCATTACTTGATTTTCATTTCATAAAATTGTTTTCTAGAGAAAATGACTTGCATACAGTTGTGGTTCAGTGGTTTCTAAGGCACATTCTTAGCAGGTGAAGCTGAAGAAATTCTGAGTTAGGATCAAAAGTTTTTAATAAGAAAAAGCCTGACCTCAGACACGAGTTAGAAGTCAGGCCTGGGGGAAAGCCCAAGGCATCTTTCAACATGACACCTGACTCCTAGAGAATCACAGGGCTTCATAACACTCCAGCAAGGGTGGTCCAAGCAAGAATCAAACAGCAGCATAACACTGGGAATCTTAATTGTGTTATAAACAGCTTATATGGGCATCATGAGGAAACTAGGTAGAAAGCTTGTGATGTGTCGATTATTCAAATGAATTAATTGTAGTACTTTGTCCCCTGCCCTTTATTCTTAGGAATAAGCAGGCGGAGCAATAGAGGTGATCCTCACAGATCTTTCATCTGAAGTATATAATTTGAGTGGGGATATAGCTCACTAACAGAACAGTTGCTTAGCATGCACAAAACATTGGAAAAAGTATGTTAGTGTCTGGGGAAAGAGAGGTCTTTAAAAATCCCACAAAGGCCAGGCAACCTAAGGCTGGCATTAAAACAGCTCAGCCTCCATTCCAAGGACCATATAGCCAGAGCCTTAACACCCAAGAACTGTAGTTGTCTTATCTGACATTGGGTATAGTAAAAATTTTGTTCTTGGTGTTATAGGAATCAGATAACAAGATGCATATAAACCTCAGTTAAAAGACATGCACTGAGAATAGGACTTCCCTGGACACTTAGAGCAGTGTTATATGCCCTTGACACTAAAGAATTCAGGGTAATGAAAACACACAAGTTTGTATGTGACTATGTAGAAGGAAAGTCACAAACGGTACAATATGAGGGATTCAGAGAAGAACAAATCAATAATCCTGTTTGGGAAATGATGAGCTGCAGTTTAATTTAGAGGATTAGTAGGCACCGGAAGAAGTAAAATGAAAGGTGCAGAGGAGGCATTGCATGAGAATGTGGAAACACAACTAAAAGCATGCGGTGTAAAAGTGAGAGACAGAACTAAGAAAACCGGAGGCATGTTTGGGACTTGTCAGACTCAGAGTTTCATGAGACCAGTGTGTTATTATCCTATAAGTTGCCTCAATTAGAAGTCAGAGACTTGGGTGAGAGAATGGAACTAGACAGGATTTGGACTAATTTGCATGCCTGCAATTGTTGCTAAGAGAGTGGAAATAGTACTCTGGAGGCAGGTGTGTTGAGGGGAGGTATAATTGGCTCAAGGACAAAAAACCTGTAGAATAGCAATAGGTAACGGTCAGGGAAAGGAAGATGAGCCTGCATGCAAATTTAAACCTTTAGAATTGAGAGATGAAAACACAAAAGTATAATAAATTACAAGTCAGTTATGGATAGATAAGCAGGCGTATGTTTAAAAGTAAGGGTATGAGAATGTTTGGTGAAGTCCATGTCAATGAGAGATGTGGAAAGATGTGCAGGTATTTATGAGAACTTCTTGGGGGAAATTTGCTCTATGATTACATTATCTCTCATTCGAGTTCAAAAGGGACTCGCTGGAGAGCTTGATGCACAAACTGCATCCTTGAGAGAACTACCAACTCCATCTAATTCACAACTACAGAATCACTGAGTGATTGGTCAACTGAAATGGCCAATCCAGGTATTACAGCATTTCTTCCAGGTGTGTACAAACCCTTGCAGGGCATAAAGGTTAATGTGAGAACATAGTGTCATCTGAAAAGTTATTTTGACCAAGAAATCTGTGCTTACCAGCTTGCTATTCCTGCAACAACCCCCTAAAGTAACATTTTGCAAGGAGACAAACTGTTTGTTTCTATGGTCTGGAGATTTCAGTCCATGATCAGTTGACCCCATTGCTTTGAGCCTGTGGGACCCATCCTGGCCAGAGCAAAGCTGCTCAGAATCACAGAAAAGAAATAAAGGGCTTGGAATTCTATCGTTCCCTTTGACTGCACACCACCACTAATGACCTAAAGACCTCCCACAATGAAGTCCCACCTTACCCTACTACTTCCAGTGCTACCAGACGGGGGACCAAGTCTTTAATAAATGGGTCTTTGGGGAGGACCAAACTTTAATGAATGGGTCTTTGGGGAGGACCAAGTCTTTAATGAATGGGTCTTTGCAGGAGGACCAAGTCTTTAATGAATGGGTCTTTGGGGAAGACCAAGTCTTTAATGAATGCATCTTTGGAGAGCACTGCAGATCAAAGCTATAACAAAGCCTTATGCTAAAGAATGTCATGTGTAGGTTTCAGTCAGAAAGCCCACCCTCTTGCCCCAAGCCTGCAGTTTATTCATGAAAGAAGAATTAGCTTTAAATTTCTGCCAGGTTTTGAGATAACAAAACTACTTGAAGACAGAAGCACTCTTTTCTTCCCCTGATCCCATAATGCAACCATATCAGGTTTCAAAATGGCAATTAGGAACAGTAAGGAGAGCAGAAGCCAAGTTCACTTTTGTTCTTGCTGGTACCTTCTTTTCTTCATGCTCTGTTGGTGTGCACAAAGAGTGTACCCTCCTCTCTTGAGAGTTAAAGCCCAATTAATGTTTAAGAATTTATAATTTCTAAATAATTTTTTTGACTGAAAGAATTTTTTTGGTTCTACCTAGTTCCCAGGAGTAACTAACTGTCCAGAGTCTTACCCAGGAATATGCAAAAGACATTTTCCAATGTCAAAATATAAATAGAGAAAGAGATACCAAAAAGTAGACTTGCATTGTACAAGTTTCAAAATTCCAAGTTTTGACATAGGAAGATTCAAAAATTATTTTAAAGGAGAAGCTAAGAAATCACAGAGAGGCAAAAGTCAATGAGGCTGTAGAAGGGGAAGCAAGGGAAGAGCTTAACAACAGAACTGGAACAAGAAACAGGTATTTCCTCTAACCGCGAATCCAGGCTGAATTACCTGTGAGGTCATAGTATTCCCCCACTCCAAATCTATCAGAGATTAGAGGCTTTGAAATATACTAAAATGTGTGGAGAAAATGAGCCCTTCATGGGAGAGAATCTTGCAGCTGCTGTAGGTGCTGTAGGCACTATGGGGAGAAGAGTGAAACCCATATAACAAGACATTTGTTGACCCTTAATGGAGTTTAACTACTGCATATGGACTGGCATGATGGGTCAGAGTCTTGAGAATCTCATTTATGGAATTTGTACACATGCAACACTTTCCCCAATCTTTGATGAGTGCACTGGAGCAATTTTCTCGAGAGGGATTTCCACTTTCATATAAGGGGACTTTTCTACAAGGAAAGCAGGATCCGTGGGGCATAGGACAGAGGGATGATTGTTGCATTGGGCATTTGCCAAATACAATATAGTGAAAGTGCAGAGACAGGTCTGCAGGCTGGATAGATATTCCAAAGTATGAGGACCCAAGATCAGAGCCAGCCCAGGAGCCAAGAAACTCTCAAGTGACCCTAAGAGACGTCAAACAGCCTGTGAAGGAGAGAGATGCTCTTCACTGTGACAAGTTAGCATCAGGAAAATCTACAGATTGTTGCATGCACAGACCCTGATTCTTGCTCAAGGAAAAATACCTTATTTCACCCTCATAATAACTGATGTTGGGAAATTTGATGAAATTAAAGTTGCCCCAAATACCAGATTCAGTTGACATGCATTCTAGATTCAGTCTGTGTTTAAAATCTTAATAGCCTGGCATAGGAAGAGATATTTCCTGAGGACAAATATAATTTACTTTAGTCTCTACTGTCTTTTTACACATGACATCTTGAATATGATATGAACTTACAAAAATAGGAAGAAATAACTTTGGAAGACCCAATAAATGACCAAGATTTAGGAATTAGAAGATGAGAATTTTAAATGAACCATTATAAAGATAAATGATTCAGCAGATAAATTAAAGCATAAAGGAGAACCATGTGGAAATATTAGAAATGAGAAATATAGTATCAGAAATAATCTATTCAGTGATGTGGTCACTAGTAAAAAGTTAGTTTTTGATAATTTTTTTTCAAAACCAAGAAAGGACATCAATTCTAAGAAACCATAGTTCATCAGATCCCAAAAGTAGAATAAAACAAAGTAAATGAAACAAATGCATAATTATCAATCTGAGGAACACAGTATATAAACTGATTTGGGCCAGCAAAATGGCTTAACAGGTAAAGGGGCTTGCCTGGTAAACCTGATGACCTGAGTTCAATCCTTGCAACCCACCCACATGAAGATGGAAGGCAAGAGCCAGCAAAGTTGTCTTCTAATTTCCACACTCAAACTGTGACATACAGTGCCCACGTGGCACATCATAGGGGTGCACACATGTACACACGCCAAACGATAATACTTTTTAAAAAAATCTTAAAATCAGTTAAATAAAAGTGAGGTGTTATACACTATGGAGAGAGCATAAGAATGATGGCTGGCATTGAAAGGATCTGTATTGGTTCAGGACCCCCCAAGATCAAGTTGTCAGCACAGGAGAGTTTTATTTTCCCCAGAGGGACAAAGGTCAGGGAATAAGAGATGAAGACAGGAGATTGAGGATGAGAAAACAAGGGAGAGGGAGCAGGGGTATTTGTCCTAGAGGAACAAAAGACTGCTTCTAGATAGAGAGGAGACAGACATGGCCCATAGGAAAATGGCTGTTTATAATCGTAAAGGGGGAATTCCCGTGTTATGATGAGATGTTTATTTTTAGTTGGGCATTTTAATCAGATGAGCCAAAGGGTGCTTTTGGTTGCTGGACCTAAATACATTGATAGCTGGAGTACATTGATACTAAGGAGTAGCCAGCCTCAGAAGGAGGTAGTGGCCAAAGAAGGGACTAGACCTTGGAGCTATCTTTAGGAATATAATCTAATATTTTTAGCAAGGCAGGGGGAATAGGGAAAGACAGCCTTCCAAAGACATGTTTGCCGTGCTCTGGCTAGCTAGAGTCTCTTCCCACATCTTATCAGAAATAATGAAGAGTACCTGTCTTGGAAATGACAACAACAACAATGCAAACCACACAAAATAAGTGACAAAAAAAAAAAAAAAAAAAGAAGCAAACTATTTTCCTTTAACTCTTTAGTTTGTATCTAATAAAATGATCTTTGTTATTTTCCCAGACAGTTCCAAATAGATAATTCCTCTCTAAAAACATTTGTATTTATTACTAAATTGCAACATTGTTTCCCAAGAAAAGAAAGAACAAGACAACAATGAGTTAATCTGTAAGCACAAAAATCCTTTTATATTTAAATTCTCCTGAAAGGATTTTGACTGTTAGCACACACAAAATGATAACAACTTAGGTTAGTGTGAAGAATTAAACTGCTGTCTTGTGTGTCCTGCAGGATCAGGGCCAAGAACGTCATTAGGATGCAGATCCTAAGAGGGATGGTGCCAAGATACAATGTAAAGTCAGACCAGTACACCACAACCGACAGAGACACAGAGCGGTTAAAGAAAGAGATAGGGGAAAAAATAAGTATTTTTAGCTTGTTGGCATTTTCTTGTTTCTTACTATTAATTAGGAGTTACAAATATAGAAGAGGAGAGGCAACAGAAAATGCTACAATGTTGGGTTGGAAGTGGAGGGCCCGGTGTAAACTCATGGCTTTGTGTCTGTCTAAACATATCCAGGATGATACAGGAATAGAAACAAATGTGCATATGTACACACTTTATAGGTTTACTCATCAAGAAGACATAAAAATCAATGACTTCCAGGAACAATGAACACAGCTAAGTTTTGTTTTTTAAGTGTCACTCTCGATTTAGGGAAATCAGAACTTCTTAAAGAAATATTTGAAATTAGGTCACAGGTCCATAACATCATTATATGACAGAACATAAGATAGTGGTCACGGATTGACTAGGACATCACAGAGATAGAAGAGACTTCTACTTTGAACATCTACTGACTAAATCAGAGATAACTTGAACATCAAAATAAATAATAGTTTCTGACTCATTCCATAAAGAATCTATAATTTCATACTAGTACAAATGATGGAATAAACAAAACTATAAATATTTAAGTAATTATAGGCATTTTTAAAACTCACCTTGTTCTCCCTCACCATTTTGCCATGTGGCACAGGCAAGAATCATCAGTGAATTTTAAGATTAGCAGATTACCATTTGAGTAGGAGCAATGTATTTATGTACTAAGAACACATCTCCCACCCAGTGTTAATTAATAAGTACAAATATATACTAAGTAAGCTTGTAGTCGAGATACCTACTAAAGTTCACTTTAATCGAAGGACCAAAGTTAATAATGTCAGGGTTAGGTTGAGCAGTTTTTCTGGATCTTCTGATATGTTTTATGGAGAAGAATGCAGACTCTCTGTAAATATTACTGTAGAAAACTACAACCAGATGCAAGTGAGATGAAGCATTCATCCTCTCTCAAAGGCCTCCACTAGGTGACTGCCTGTAGTGACAGCAATAGATCTGTTGGCTCCTCTGCTAAATGTTTAGTTATATACAGTAATGGGAAGCTTTGGAGGGTCAGGGCAATGGGGTACCAGGGATCCAGAGCAAGCAAGATTTTGAAAAATCCTTCTTGCTCATCATGCATTCTCGACAACAATTAGGGACTTTTAAAAATGACTATTGAGCTCTTTTGGGACAAAAGACACGTAGAAAAGTCAAAACCCATATTATCACATTAGTACAAAAGTTTTTAATTGTACAAATTGTTTTTTTTGAATACTATAATCATCTTAATTGGAATGAGTTGAATTTTTTCTATTGCCCTGTTAGTTAAATTATTTTGGGTTATTGGTATTATGCTGGTTAGTCTTAATTGTCAATGTGATACAACCTAGAATCATCTGCAAAGAGTCTTAATGAGGAATTATCCAGATCACATTCCCTTGTGGTCATTTAAGTGGGGAGTCATCTTGGTTGTCAATTGACTTAGGAAGAACCAACCCACTGTGGGCAGCGCCATTCTCTAGAAAGAGGGTCCTAAACAACATACAAGCGGAGAAAGCTAGTGTGCTCTAGTTTTGTGTCAACTTGACATAAGCTAGAGTCATTTGGTAAGTGGAAACATCAGTTGAGAAAATGCCACTGCCTTATTGGCCTGTGGGCAAGCCTGTGGCACAATTTCTTGTTAGTATAGGAGGGACCAGATCACTGTGGATAGTGCTAGCTTTGAACTGGCAATCTTGGGTCTCATAAGAAAGCATGTTAAGCAAACCATGAGGAACAAGCCAATAAGCAACATTCTTCCATGGCCTCTGCTTTAATTCCTGCCTTGAGTTATTGTGATGTGGATGTATAAGCTAAATAAATCCTTTTATTTCCAAGTTGCTTTTGGTCATCATGTTTCACCACAATAATAGGACACTTAATGAATACATCCAGCAAGAAAACAGAATGTGTTCATTTCTCTATGCTCTTGACTGTGGATATGATGTGATTAGATGCTTTGAGTTCCTGCCTCAACCTCTGCCCAATTATGGATGGTAACAGGGAGTTATATGCTGAATAAATCCCCTTCCCAGAAGTTGGGTTTTGTTGGGTATTTTATCACAGCAACATTAATGAAACTAGAATAGGTGGTAACTTGGAGCATGTAGCACTAAGGCAGATCCATTTGCAATGGAGGCAGGTCAAAGGCACCCGATAGTCAAGGATCCCTGCAGGAGAAAGCAATAGCATGGAAGTTGAAGATGGAAGGAAAGAAGCTCAACTTAAATTTTTCTGCTCCCTTCCCCCCCCCCCCCCCCCGCCTCGTTGTCTCAGCTATCTGCCTTCACATCCTAAAAGTTCACCCAAGTGGCCACTGTCCTGTGGGAGGAATGTAATTGTCAACCCCTAGAACAGAACTAATGGGCAGTCAGGAGGGTTTCAGGGGAATAATGGTGAAATTTGTGCAGTCATCCATTCCATCAGAGTGCTAACTAAAACCATAATCATCTGGGTGGAGCCAAAGCCCTAGAGATGAATGGGGTTCCAGAAAGCTTGTATAAAAGACTGTAAAGCTGGCTGCTCTCTTGCTTCAGAAACATGATTTACTTAGCTGTCTATCATCCCAAGGCTGGGCCTGAAACAGTAGCGGTCCTAGAATGGGAGTTGGAACATTGAGTTATCAGAAAGTCAGGAGAGCAAAACAAAGCAACAAGAGGCTCTGTAGTCACTGAGTCATGACCCTGTGGCTCAGGAAAAGAAGAGGAGGCTTTTATTGAGAAAGGCAAGAATGGAGAGCAGAGAATGGTAGGAGGCTTCGATCTGTCTTTTAGCTCCATCAACGTCTCTGATCCAGGGAAGAGACTCATGTTACGCTGCTGTACTCTGGTGGGGTTCTCTGCAAACCTATCATCTGCACTGTCAGTGTGATGACAAACACAGAAGCCCATACACAGATCTGATAGCTCCAGCAATGCCATTTGCTAAATGAGAATGTCACAGACACCTTTGTGCTGAAGAGATTCACGTTGAGATCTGAGGACTGAAGAATAAATTCATTTGTCACGTGGGCCAGGGTCAGGGCAACCAGCTCATCAGTTTACTCAGGATATTCCTGCCTTAAGTACCATGTCTTCAATGCGTCCTTCATCCCAGACAAAGCTAGAGAGTTGGCCATTCTCCCAGGAGGACTGCCTCAGTGATTTGTAAAGCCCTTCCAGTCCTCAAATCCCTTTATTCTGATGCTCATAAATGCAAGGCAGTGTTGCTTTCATGAGCTTGGCTTGAAAGGAGAAAATAATGACGGTGGTGATACAGGGTATGGAGGACAGAGAGTTGGCCTGGGAATTGGTGGATCTGCCAATAAACAAGTGTGTGACCTTGGGAAAAAAATCTTTTCTCTTTTAGTCATTTTTCCCCCCAATGTAAGGAATTCATAGGATTCTTTATAAGTCTCCTTCCGACTCGACCATTCTACAGCTGTTTCCTGTGAATTTAAAGTGTCTCATGTGAGCCTTGAGAAGAAGTACTTGCATACCAATTCTTCCCTTACCTGAGTACATCAGGGGAGGGATAGAAAGTAGCCAGCAAGAAAATAAAGTGTGGTAAAAACAGCGGTCAGAGGGTGTATTACAAATCTATTCATTTATCAGTGCAGAAACACCTTTTCAATTCATACAGTCCAAATTCCACCTCTACACCTTCATCTCAGAGAGGAATAGAGACTTGGTCAAGGTGACACAGTCATGGCTGGCAAAGGTCAGAGGCAGGGTTGATGTCTCCAGAGTGTGCTGGCTTCCTGCCTGATGGTGCAGCCTATGACATGACCTGTCCTTAAGGGGAATAGTAGAATCTTTGTCTTTTCCTTTTGAACCAAAGAAGGGACTACTAATGTCTGAAAAAGAAGCGTAAGAGTTGGAGGATAATTTTCAGGCCTCGGCTCTTCTACCAACTCATTGGCATTGTTGACAATATCAGACATGGGTTAAATACAGGAAGACGAAGTCAATGCTACACCTTAAAAATTAATTGTTCAAGTATTCAGTCATTTCAGAGCAATGCACCGTGAAATTATGTTATTCCCTGGAAGAACTTTCATAAAGTTTAACATGCCATGACACATTCTTTTTCCACTGAGGTTTGTTAAAAACTGTCTACCATCTTCAGAGTCCAAGGGTGTGAGTGAACCTTGCTGCAAATGGCTCCAGACTTGTTCATCGGTGTGTTCAGAGCAGCAAATGCTTTCGGGTGGCTGCCGAAGGGACCTTTTCACTAAGCAGCTCCCATCAATGCCCAGCCTGCCTGGTATCCATGGAGGCATGGGTAGAAGAAGTCATTAGTCTTGGTGCTTTTTACTGTTATTCGCACTGGGATAATGAGATTATTAAAATATTTTTTTTCTCTAATGAGTATGAGATAGAATACCTTGGTCTCTAAATGATTTAGTCACAGAGGGAAACACATTACTCTTCCCCTGATTGCTGTCAAATGCTGGAAAATTGGAATATTATACTGATATTTATCGTGATGGGCAATATTTTTCCTGCCTTCTCAGTGTCAAATGAGATGGGGCAAATATTTGTCTGAAAGCGATCTCCTTTACAAGGTTTATAGAAAGGAAGACAGATGAAGATTTAGGATAAAGAATGGGAAGTGGAGGTTAGAAGGACGATAATTGGAGGATGGCTTTTTTGCTGTTTCTTCTTTTTTTCCTCCTTTGATAAAACTCTCTCGTTTTCATTTCCTACAGACTTCTCTTGTGTTAGCTCACCAGTGTTCAGTGCTAATTAGATGCTGTTTAGATTCAGAATAGAAGGTTAATTTCAAGGGAAAACGGGCTGGTGTTGGTCTGAAGGTCATTCAGGGCAGCTGGTTAATTTGTTTCTTGGGAAGGATGGCAGCCTGGAGAGGGAGAATTCCTCACAGGGCACACAAGGTTTTTGTTCTCTCTTATTCTTGAGAACCTATCACCTTTTCTTGCTGGCAGTTTCCAGGACCTGTGCAGACTAATTGGAGGCCTACTACACTGATATTCAATCCAGGTTGGAGATACCTTGGCAGCTGTGCTGGTCATGTCCCACCTGCAAACTCTTCCCCCAAGAAGGTGATGAGCAAATAAAAAGAAAAAAGAAAAGAAGGAAGATGTCTTCCCTGCCATTTCTCTGTGTGATGCTACCATATTCCTATGTCACTAGCAGATAATTTTAGTGTTCTCAGATAGCTTAGTTTTCTTATTGCTATGATAAAATACCCAAAGGAACAAAGGAGGGGAGGATTTAATTTGCCTCATGGCTTGAGGGTCACAGTCCATCATAGCAGAGATGGAAAAAAACCTTGCATGGTGCCTTATTCACATCTCACAAACCAGGAAGCAAAGAGATGTGTCTCAAGCAGGATCAGCCCGTGACCCTCAAGTCCCACCCTAGTGACGTACTTCCTCCAGAAATTCTAACAACAAAAATTCCTACATTTGCCCAAAACAGAACTACCAGTGGGGGACCAAGTGTTCAAACACCTGGGTCTGTGGAGGGCATTTCACGTCTAACCACAGTGTCAACATTGACATTAGCATGTGGATGCTGGAGCTATGACTTTCAGATGTCCTTTGCAGGATTCATTCCAAGGTCGCATTGTACCTACAGACGTTGATGCTCCAATTATGAGGTACAGATTCTGTTAGCTGCATTTGTACTGTTACAGGACTAAGGCCTGCACACTTGTGGTCTAATAAAATCTAACAGCTGTGTTACAGAAGAGACGGGGGTTTCCTGAGAAGGAAATTGACTTGCCTAAGACAACAACACAGTTGAGAGGTGACAGGGTTATGACTTGGTCCCAGAGGAGAATCTAATGAACTTGGCTTGATCCAGGCTGAGCCCTGTACTAAGTCTACAGTGAAGTCATGAATAGCACTTGTCTATTTCCTTGACTGATGTTCTGTCCTGTGTACTATTAGTAGTCATCCTTCTACACCTGTGCAGACCCTTCTTGTGGTTCTCCATGAAGCTCTAAGGCATAAGCCAAAGAACAGATTTTCTTCAGAGACAGACATGCAGACATGGGTATAAGCCGTGGTTCCTCCAGGAAAAGGACATCCAAGAAATAGATACTGAAGACCATGTAAGAATGAATGAGATGCATATTTCTGGGGTATTTATGAACCTAGAAGTTTCTGGATATATTTTATATTTCAGCGTTAAGTCATATGTCATTTTGTATCCCGATGTCTTCTGAGATCAAGAAACTCATCATCTTGTGGACCCCAGAGAAGAAACATACCTTCTTGTTATGTAGGAAGGCACTCAGCCCAGATGATACTCAAACCATAGTTCCTCCCTGAAGTTTTCCTAGCCTGCAAAATTCTGATGTGTATCTCTGAGGTGATGATAATCACCTCGACTTGGTCTATCGGTTGTAAATTAGCTTCAACTAAACTGATTACTGCTAATTGACATGAACCACGTATTTTGTTTAACTTTGTCATACCACTGATGATTTCTAGAATGTCTCACTTGTACTTGAAATTCAATCTATTTGGTTGATATGACTCATGGTCAAAATGCACTACCGATGGGTTTACCCAGTACATGACATTCCTTCGCCGATTCTGACAAAGTCCCTGGTTCCATCTTTTTCCTTCTTTTCCCTTTTTCTGCCAAGCTAGCCCCAGGAAATTCACAAGTTTCTAGGTAATGGTCTTCCCTTTCTTTTCTTATTGCTTTCTCCCTCTTTTTATTACTTTTCCTTGTTTGGGGTTACCAATAGGAACATTACTTAGCCTATTAGTTTGTCTATGAGTAAGAAAATTCTTTATTTTCTGCTGCTCATAATTTATATAACATGGATTACTTAATCTCTGCTTATAAAAATATGTGTTTTTTTCTCTCATACATGAGCTAAGCGACTCTGCAGCAGGCACCAGCTGCTGTGCTGTGGTTCAGCTCAATTCTGATACTTCCCAGGGTCACATCAGATCCCACAAGTTGAGAGGGAAGTGAAAAAATAAGTCATCCCAAGAAAGGATGAACTGGCTTACTAAAACCATGAAAAATTAAACTTCTGGAAGAGCTTTTGCCCTCCCCTATAGCAACAAACCATAAAGATTCTTTGAGAGATGTTCTTCATGTGTGAAGGCTGGGAGCCGTCAGTCACCTGAGACTGGTCTCTGGGTTATGGTGAGCTGAGTAAACACACTCTGATATGACCCTTAGCTTTCTCTGTCTCCCATATCACAACATATATCTCCTAGTAAAGTCCTTAGAACATCCCTTTCCAAAGCTTCCCATGACTTTTGCCAATGTACAAAGCAGAGACACCTTAACCTCGGCCATTTCTCGTGAGGAGCTCTGCTTACTTCTGTGCTTTTCTGTTCTAGATTCTCGTTGTACTAATTCCTAGATCATCCAGATAGCCTACTCTGAGAAGCAAGGAGTACAGATGTCCACACTTACCTTCCTCCAGACATTAGCTTGAGCATCTTCACTTGTGGTTCTAACTACAGATTGGGTTCTCTGGACACTCTCCTTGGTTCTACTACTTTGTTTTAGTGTTTCTTAGATCTCAGGAAAACACATAATTTCTGTCTACTAGTCTGTTACCAAGGATACAGGTAAAAAATCTTTGAATATATTTTGGTTGGTAGAACACTTGTTTGCCTAGTATGCACAAAATCCCGGATTCCATCCTTAGTACCACATAAACTTAGTATAGAAGTGCATGCCTCTGATTTAGCACTGGGGAAGAAGAGGCAAGCAGAACACAGCAAGTTCCACCCTGGGCTACAGGAGACCTAGTCTGCCAACTATAAAACAAAACAAAACAAAAGCAAAGGCTAAAAGTGACCAGCCAAAGGGAAGAGATACGAAGGCTAGGCAGGTAGACTGCAGTAGACTTCTGAGCTCTCCCCGGGTGAGCTTCCATCCAGGACCTACAACTACCTAGAAACTTGCTAAACCCAATCCTTCTGGGTATCTGTGGAGCTGGAGAATGAACATGGTAAACCATTTAACCTTCAGCCCTTCTGTGTTCTTTTCAGGGAAGGAGATGAAGCTCAATATCAAATCCCCATAATCAAGCTTAGGTCTTTGGGGTGACCAGCCCCATCCTAAGCTCCTAGGACTGTTGTCCATCTCAAGCAAATGATTGATATTCATAACACATGAATTTCACTCTGGAGTGTTCAAGGGCTCTAGCTCTGAGCCAGGAAATGGAAGGTTCCAGGAAACCAACTATACACTGTCTACTGTCTCAGTGGTTAGTGGTTGCCATTGCTGCTGAGGACCCTGGAGAAGCTGGGGGCTCAAACCTTAGTTTGCACCTGAATGCAAATGACTTCCTGTGAAGGGGTTGAGGGGAGAGATAAGATATTCTAGTCATGCTCAGTTAGCTTTAAAATTAGTTGCATCTCACCCCTAGTAAAACTACTGATCTATAGCCTATCAATATATTGACAAGGTAAGAAGCAAGAGTTCCAGAGGAGAGGTATGATCTCCAAGAAGGGGGTTGCTAATTGTTCCCTTTTGTTTATTTGCCAGGAAATAATTGCTCTCTTTGGAGTCATTGTTTACTGGAATTTACTATGTGTTTGTGACCTTGGGGGACAGACAGAGGGGATGAAACCCAAATCTCCACTCAGTGAGGATTTCTCAGATGGGAAAAGGCTCTGCTACTTCAGGGCTGGAAGAGGAGGATGGGGAGAATAGAGAAGAAGGAGGAAGAGAAAAAGGAGGAGAAGAAAGAGGAGGAGGAAGAGGATGATGATGACCACAATGATGTTGACACCACCACCACCACCACCACTATCACCACCAACAACAAGAGGGCTGAGCTTCTTATTCTGTCCTGGGGGCTTTCCTGGAATTGGTGGGGCAATAGGTGAAGTGTATGAGGAAATGTCTGTCTACATGCAAGAGTAGGCACCTTGTCCAAGGGAATTAGTATTGTGATTCCAATGGGTAGTGAGCTTCCCCCACTGCACAGCTAGCAGCAAGCATGGGCATGTACAATGGGAATATATATATGACTGAGTTTTCTACATTCTGCTGAGAAAGAAGATTCCAGGTTCTTTATGAGAGTGAACTGTCATTTTTCAAAAACCCCTCAGGAATCCTGTTCTGCCTTGGAATGGGGATAGAAAGTCTCCGGAGCTCATATGCTACCATTTCCTCTTTGGGCATCAACATGGAGACAGGGGGAAGCCTGTAGCTTTTCCAGCTGAAGCACTCTGCAAGAGTCGGCTCAGAACTGGACATCCCATGGTCTCTGCTGGCCACAGCCTTCAGCAGCCTGCCATGCAGGAGGCTGAGGTTGGGGCTGGGATGGGGCAAATTTTCTTACAGGACTGGTGACTGGGGGATGGGGCAATGAACAGCGGACACAGGGAAAGGCTGAACATAGAGGGATGAGTTTCCATCAAAGCAATTTGCCTGGCTTTTTTCTTTATTTCCTTATACATTTTTAAAGCGAATGTATTGCTAGTAAAAGAGCTGGCTGGACAAAGCTTGCCCCTGCTGTGCATGCTGCCTTTTCTATTCTGAATATCTGTGAACCTCTCTAGGCATTTTGTCTCTTGGACATGGACTGGCAGAGAAACTTAGGCAGTGTGAATTCCCAGTTTGCTTTTGCAGGAGGCTTTGCTGGCTTGCTGGCAGCCCTGCCTGGCTAGCTCCAGCCCTGCAGGGCCCAGGCTGCAGGCTTGCAGCACCAGATGGAGAGAGGGAAGGCAGACCCAGTCAGGGTACCCAGGAGGAAAAGCAAAGGCCCAGGAAGAGGGAGCATGTGCAGGGCTTTCTGGACAGGAGCCCAGCCTGGAACAACTCTCCTGATTTGGGGAAAATAAAATCACAAATGAGAATAGCAGGGGGCCAAGAACCAGCTGGAGACAAAGGAGTGTTAGCTTCTAGTGGAGGCTTCGAGACCAGAAAGGCTCTGATGACATGCTCAAAAGTCTGGCCTGCCACAGACAGCTGCCATCCAAGCTTTGGGCCTGGAATATTGTCACAAGCCCAGAAAACTGTGCTGTCTGCCTTATCTGAGATGAAGAAAGACTGATGAGAAAGAAAAGCCTGAGGCTCTCTCCTGCCTCCCAATCTTATAGCCTTCCCTGCCACTCCAGGTTACTTAACCAGGAGGGCCAAGGTCCAGCTCCTTGTCCCCTAGGCAGCCGACAGAAGCAGTAGGAGAAGAAAGAGGGGAGGGGAGAGCTGCTGAGGAGGAAAGGAAACAGGGGGGAAGGAGGAGGAGATGAATGAAGAAGTAGGTTTGGAGGAGGAGAATGTGTAGGCAGAGAGGAGGATAAGATGGAGAGAAGAGGAAGGAGAGACAAACTGCTAAGGATGAGAGAAAAGGAGACGATGAAGAGAGGATCCATAATCTTCTGAGAAGAAGGGTGTAGGAGAAAAAAGTGTAAGAAAGAAGAGGTGCAGGAGGTGAGGAAGAGAAAGAAGGGAAGAGGAGGGAAGAGGGAAGAAGGACACAGAGATAAAAGAGGAGGGAGTGTCAGTCTTGTGGTTTAAGTCATGTAAGTCTCAGAACATTGGCTCCTCATCCACCACCATCCCTGTGACAGCAGCTAAGACAGTCTTTGCAAAGGGCTCTGCAAATTTCAGCCCAGAGGATAAAAATAGAACAGTAGCTTGAGAGGTCCCAGCCTGGCCCTGTTGGGTATATACCATTCTCTGGGTTCATTCTTGAACAACTCATTATAGATCCGCTCAGAGAGGACTGCTCGTCCTGCAGATTGAAGGGCATGTCTGCAGTTAGGAGGACTTTCAGGTCTGCTACTTTACTGCTCAGCATAGGAAGAACCCTCAAACCTTAGCCCCCTAGAAACCAGAAGAGCTTGACCTGCCATTTGACTATTGTTTCGTACTAACTGATTATCATCTCTCTGACCTTTCAGGACATTTCTAAACCTGGATAAAGGTGGGTAGAGCTTGAACAAAGAGCTCTTCTAGGTAAGGGAAGAATAAACCTGTGTTTGAAGTGTATTGTATTATGTGTATGTACACACTCATGTACATATCTGCACACACATGTATGTACACATGAAACAGTTATGCAGAATTTCAAAGATTTGTATATTTTGCAGTAATGTTATTGCATTACTGTGACTCACGATATATAATATAATATCATAAAATATTAATATCGGAATCTTAGTTTTACAGAGGTTTAGAAAAAAGAAGTGTGACTTGTGTAAGTTCATACAAATCCTGAATGACACGAGTAAGATTAACATGTAGTTTTCTCATCTAATAGAATGTTTCATGTTCTTTCTATTATATGGCTCTGATTCTCAGTTACAAGGTGGAAAAATGGGAGCAGGTAGGCTACTAATGAGAGGTTTTCCTTTTTTTCCCATAATGCAGCAGAGGCTACTTTATCTGGCTTGTTTCTCAGATCAGTCACTCTAATTAGAGATTACGAGTCCTCAGTGTTGACATTGTAGAAACAGGATTTTAACCAAGATCTGCAGTACTACCTGGACGTAGTCTGTTCATGACTCTGGGAGAGGGGACTGTGACGTGTATCCAGAATAGAGGAGTCCCTGGTAATCCATACACTTTGCCATCAAGGAGACCTGGCTTTGAACTTTAGATCTAGTGTAAGCTCTGAGAACTGGGATAAGATCCCAGGAACCTCAGTTTCTTAGCTGTCACTATGACACCAACAAGAACCATCTTGTTTACATTTGTAAAGGTGAAGAAAGGATTAAAGGTGGGCCTCCAGCACAGCTTCACACAAAGTGGTCACTAAGTGAGGTAGGCAGACAACCTGTAGATTTTTCTGTTTACATTTTGGCTGTATTCACTTTACGTTGCCAAGGTGGGTGTGATTGGCCAAGATTCACTTAGAACTAATGGCTCATTTAGATCAAGATACTGTCTTTGTAAGAAGAGTTGACGCCCGGAAGAGAAATTTTGAGGACAAAACTAATACTCTAAGGGATGAGTGAGATTCCCTGAGGGCAAACAGCTTTTACAATTCTTACTCTTGGTTCTTCTGTCTCAACTGTACCTGACTTTTGCCACATTAGGGCACATAGCCTCTTATGCTGCTCCCTGCCCTGCTTTCAGGAAAGTGTGAGTCATGTCTTCCCCACCTGGCCCCATCCTGTTAGCTTGAGCAGGGGATTTTCTTTGGCTTTTCCTTCTCCAATGGAACAAAAACAGAGTTGCTCCTGCTGCAGCTGCTGGACTGGAAGAGATCCTCCTGGCATCCTGTGGTGGTTGATCCTGATTGCAAATTTGACTGGGCTTTGAATCAACTAGGAGACAGCCTCCGTCCTTTTCCATTGAGAATTTGCTAAGGAGGAAAGGCCTGTCATAAACACAGGGAGCCTGAAATAAAGGGGTCCCTCTGCCTTTGCTTTTTTTCTATATGAGTATCCTTCCATATCTACTGATGTTATACTAGCTTCTTGGTCTTTCAGCGTGGGCTCCATATAATAACTCTACAGATATCGTCAGGCTCCTATGGTTTAAGTCAGACAGTACTATATAAATTTGAATCTATATGTACATTGTATTGGCTCTGTTCACCCTCTTCTCACCCTAACCTGGATATCATGTGGCTCTTTGTCATAGGGATGCTATCAACAGTCTTTCAGCAAAGACAGAGACCACAGAGGTGATAGCTAGCTTACAGAGGAACATTGCACTGCACATTCTCTTTGCAGGTGTTGTGCAAGGCTGTTAGACTCTGAGAATAATTTCTGTCTCTTTTGGTTATTTTGGACTTTAAATTATTCTTTTGTGTTTCGGTCCTAAAAATAGAATAACATGCTCAACTGTGTCCTTAACCCCTCTACTCTGATACAGCCTCTGCATTTTCTAGGCCTTCTGTATCTGCCCCCTCCATGCATGCGACATCTTGATAATCCTAACATTGGACTGGAGAAATTGAGATGGAATCAACATAATAAAATACTTCTGGACCATGTTAGAATTAGTGATATTTTTCAAGAGTGATCAATTGCATGATTTAGCTCAAGAGCTTAGATTATAAAGAGGGATATAATTAATAGCAAATGTGCCCAGGTATATAAAGACAGATAGGTCCAAGGAATGGGAGCCTCTGTCCATTTCTTCATGCTCCACTGGGAAAGAAGATGTAAGCCCCACGACTCCATCTAAGTGCTTGAGAATAGATGGAATCAAGCTGTCTCTGAATGTTGCCTGTACTGAGAGAAAAGAACTCCTACAGGGAACCAGCAAGCCAGCAACCATCTGGTCTACCTCCATAACCAGGCTGCTCACCGGGTCATTTCCTCCTCTACAAGAGGGCCACTGTGTTTTAGACAGCAAGTGTCTCCCACCAGCTTCTACACTGGAAGTTCCTACCTGTGGTGCTATTTTGGGAAGTTTGGAGGTTTTGAAAATTTTAGGAGGTAGCAGATCTCTGGGGAGTTTCATTGGAGGTTGGACTGTGTTCAGGGTCCTTATTGTCTCTCTCTGTCTCTATCTCTTTGCCCCCCTCATCTCTTGCTTTCTTTCTCCACATCACAGCTGGTCAATCACTAGGTATATAGCTACTACCACCATGATATACCTTACTAGGAGCCAAAGAACATGACTAAAACCTTTGAACCCACAGGCCCAAATAAACCTTTTCTTCTACAAGGTATTTGTGTCATGTACTTTGCAACAGTAACAAGAGGTAAGGGTAGCAAGAGAGCCAATCACAATGATCCCTCCTGCCTACTGAGAAGCAATGGTAAGGCTGTGGCAAACATCAGGAGGTGGACTTGCTTTGAAGATTGGCAGCCTTTTACTCATTCACAGGGAGGTTTAGAATATTTCTGCAGTCAATCTGACTCTTTGAGAACAGGTAGGAGTTGACTTCCTGGAAATGGGTATGGGAGGTTATCAATACAAGGGTCAGGTATAAGCCAGGCACAGAGCTAAATCATTAACTTGGCTGTAGCATGTGATATTTAACCAGAAGCTGGAAACATCGTATCTAAAATATATACTGGGGCAGAACTTGGGAGCAGAGAAGCTTGGCCTTTCTTCCAAATCAGGCACAAGTGGGAACTAGTTCCGGCAGGAATGACAGTCCAGTTAGCTCTGCAGAAAGACAGAGCTGGAAGTACCTGTGCAAAGACCTTTGTTGGAGTTTGGGGGAGGACTGGATAAGAAGCTAAGGCAAAGAAGAAGATGTATACGCACAGGGAATGGTCCCAGCAGGGAAGTGTAGAGAGAAGTCCTGTGCAGAGGTTCTGACTGAATTTGACTGAATGCCCAGAAGCAGATAGGATGAGAACGAGAGTAGGAGCAGGGAAGGGTGGAAGACTTAGAAACTCATCACAGATCAGAGTCTGGTACCTAATGCATCACTTAAAATGGCTAAAAGAAGGAAAGGGGAAGATCTGATGGATCAGGCCATTCTGGAGTACAGAGAGGAAGGCTGCTTGGAGGGCAGTTTGAGAGGCATTTTCTGCCTCTCTTCAAAAGCTTCTAATTATGCCAACGACAGGAAGGTGTGAGGATACTGCTCTATCAACATCCTGAGAATATCCTAGAAACCTTTCTCTTGCCAGAGGCCACTCTAATCCTAGTCAGCCACATTAGCCTCTAGTAATCTGAGAGGCCAGCCTACAACTGATAAAGAATTGCTCTGGAGGATGGACTCAATATTTGGATGTCCTGAGTCCCGCTTCTTTGAGAATACATGTGGTCACCCGGACAGCTGCATTAATAGAAAACTATACTCTTCTTGACTGGAGTAGCCTTCGATATGGAAGAGTGATCAGCACAGGTCTCTCTTCCAGGAAAACCTGACCACAGACTCTCAAGACAGTCACAGAAGGGAGGGAATGAACGGACAGATTGCCAAGCTACACAGCTTTCGGCTTCATTGCTAAAACTCCACCCTGGCTCCCAATAGCAACGGTGCCATCTTTGCTCTGTACCTAAGAGCCATCTTTGCTCTGTGCCTAAGTATTACTTTTACTGTTTGTTTATGTCTGTGCATGTGAATGTTTGTTTTTAAATATCAGACACATGCCTTACGGGAAGTGTATTGGTATTTCAGAAGTCACTGATGTTTTGCGCTATCAGCTGTTAGGGACAGGGGTCAAGCTGAACAACCTGACATAAACAGCACCAGGCTCGCAAACCTGTTTTCAAGTGAGACACCCAAAGGCAATATTCATAGCAAATTTATGAGCTCAAGGCATCTAAATGTGATCCACTTTTAAATCTCATCTTTTCCCTCTGAACCCTTCAATCTAATTAGGCTCACATCAGTATATTATTACAGAGAGTAATCATTCCTTTCTTCTAATAACATTCATGGATAATTTTATTTCTCATTTCCAGCCTCCTCCTCCTCCTGTGGTGTAATTAGTGTCTCTGGCACCTCGTGCCTCTCAGAATGAGCTGCAGCTGCTAATTGCTAATTGAAAAATTAGAAACTCAGTTAGAAAAAGGATCTAATTAAAATGAAATTAGATAAAAATCCCTTCAAACCAGCACCCCCACACTTTTCTTTGTTTTTCTTTTTTCGTTTTTTGCTTTCTTTCTTTTTTTTCCCCCACCACTGTTAGTACTTGCAAAATATGTGCAATTGCTGAAAGCCGATGACCTTTCCAGAGCGGACAGCACAACGCCCTCGATGAAGCAGCAGCTAGGAAAACCGCACAGCAACTGAGCTGAATGTAGGACTTGGGCTTTCTTCCTGATGCGTGTGGATTCCACCTTAGCAATGTTTTTCAGGTCCTCCTGCAAGGATGGGGATATGGTCAGCCTTGTGTGATTCTCCTGAGTTTAGAAGGGCCAGTGTCCGCTTTCATGACAGGAAACTAGGGATCTACTCACTGCTGGAAGCAAATTTGTCTCCACCTTCTTGTACATCGAAACATACAACAGATAACTATCCAGCAAAGATTCAGAGCTAGAAGAAACACAAAAGGAAACCCAGGTCCCTTCTGTCTCCAAAGTATGGGCAATCTGTTGAAAAGCCTAGACAGAGAGGAATAACAGACTAACATAATATGGACCCATGCAAAATAGCGTTTCAGATATGTGGTGTTTACTTCAAGACTGCGATGTTTTAAAGCCTTGAAATACCAAGAACCATGCAAGAACGGGGTACACAAATATGTGGGCAGGCTACAGTGGATCATGGACTCCTTCCATTAAGAGGCAAAACTACAGAGAGCAAGAGAGAGCAGGAAGGCCAGAGAGGGTGGAAGGTGGGGGGACTTACACAGGGGATGGCATTTTAGCCAGAGGAGACATGTTCCAAAAATTCTCATATATAGCAATATGGTGACTTCTGGGAATTTAAGCAGCTGAAAATGTTTGAGGCTTAAGTTTGAAGATACGTGGCTGAAGTTAAAGTTGGGGAAGTTTGGGAGAGCAACCCCATAGGAAGACCAGCAGTCTCAACTGACCTGGACTCCCGAGATCTCTCAGACACTGAGCCACCAACCAAGCAGCATCTAAATGAGGCCCCAGACATTTATACAGCAGAGGACTGCCTGGTCTGGCCTCAGTGAGAGAAGACACACCTAACTGGTTCTCTAGAGACTTGAGGCCCCAGGGAGTGAGGAGGCCTGGTGGGGTGTGGTGAGGGGTAGGGACATTCTCTTGGAGACAGGACAGGAGAGGAGGAATGGGTCGAGGAACTGTGGGAGTGCAGAAGAGGAGAGGGATAATGACTGGACTGTAAAAAAAATTAAAGTTTTTTTTTTTTTAAGTTTAAAAGTGTGAGAGGAGGGCTTAAAATCTGAGGGAAGGTTTGGTTCACATCTTGGGATGCGCACGATCGTAGGTGGAGATTTTGTGTGGCAAGAAAATATTCTAGATAAAAAAAAATACTGTCAGGCATGTGAGTAGTTGAGTTTTGCTTCAGCAGAGGGGAAGCTTAAAAATACAAACAGATGATGCGCTCCGAGAGTGGGCAAAAACCAGGGACAGGATTACTTTAAAAATAAAAATAGGCTTTGAGAGATGACGCTTACCTACTGGTCTGGAAGCTAACACTCAGGGGAAGCCATTCTTTTCCTCAAGAACTCTCAGTCATCAAAAATCAGGAAGATGAGTGAGGAAAACAGCGACTAATGGGACACACTTCCCTGTGTGTGCCCTGGAAGATACTGCTAGGAATCCATTCACTACTAGTTAACTGTATCTAGAAAGCTCCAGTAATTAATTTTCTGCTTTGGAAATGATGGCCCAAACAACTCTGAAATCATTGGTATAAATGTTCTGTTCTCATAATTTACTCCAATCTGAAGCGGTGAATCGGACCAGTGATTTAGAACAAGCTGTGTCTTACGATGCCCTTCTTTATCACCAACTCACACTGCTCAGGCTTCATCTCAGCTTCCAGTTTGTGCAGTGAGGCCTGGCATTTTTGATTAACCTGTATCTTCTACAGTCTTTAAAATGCTCAGGTTTGTTTATGATCAAACACATTGAAGACACGTCGAGTGGATCCCAATGGGTAGAGGCTCAGTAATGTTTCCATAGTGTATGTTTTTTTCATTAATGACACGAGTTCAAATTCCAAAGTATGTCCAGTAAATACTGGCTATTATTTTTATTTTTGTTATTGGCACAGGAATGGGGTGTGGGTGAGAAGGTAGGGAGAGGAGAATGGAAGAAGGGAATGCCTGACCTATTTGTAACATAAACCAGAGCCTGGCTGGATCCAGGCCTCCGTGCTCACCACGAAGCTGATCTTTGCTTGATTTGCTCAATGTGGCTTTTTGTCAATGACGTGACAAGACTCCCTTGCTGGCTCAGTAGAGATAGTTTCATGTATTCCAAGATAGGAAGTGACACACTGGTGATCTCTTTGCTGCTTATAGGAGGAGGCAGATCGAGGGCTTCCATTCCTGTTAGGAACAGACACCTCAGATACACGCACGGGGCTCTCACACTGTGCAGTCCTTGTGGTTCTTCTGCTCCACCATTCAAAAAGTAGTTCCGTCTCTTTCTGGAAAATTGCACGGAAGCAATTCATACTCATATCTCTTCAACTTCTGGGAGGAAACCACTGTCATGGTTTGAATGTGCTTGGCCCAGGGAGTAGCACTATTTGGAGGTGTGGCCTTCTTAGAGTAGATATTTCACTGTGGGTGTGGGCTTTGAGACCCTCATCCTAGCTGCCTGGAAGTCAGTCTTCCACTAGCAGCCTTCAGATGGAGATGTAGAACTCTCAACTCTGCTTGCACTTTCCCTAGTGCTTTGCGCTTGATGATAATGGACTGAATCTCTGAACCTGTAAGCCAGCCCCAGTTAAATGTTGTCCCTTATAAGACTTGCGTTGATCATGGTGTCTGTTCATAGCAGTAAAACCCTAACTAAGACAACCACCATGAGAAAGATTTGTAAAATACTGTTGAAAGAAAGTTGAAGGGGAGTTCCCAGCTCAGGGCAATTTGCTCTGAAGGCAGATTCACTAAAACAGGAGTGTAAGAAATACAACATGCTCAAACTTCAGTGGTGATCAGCACAAGCCTCCTTGGGAAGCAGCCTCAGTAACTGGCCTCTTTGCTAGACCATTTCTCATGGTTTGTTCGGCAGCTCTTTCTCTCTTTTCCCTTACACAGAGCGTCGGTACCCATCAGTACAGAAATACTTCAAGCTGACACACAGGAAAGAAACATCGTTATCATCTCCTCCTGGACTTTTTTCTCCCCTTCCCGTCAAACACTCATCCTAGAAATCAGCCCATGTCCCAGATCTATGCTGTGAAGTGGGAAATGGAAAACTACATCTGTATTTAAAGCATGGTCCTATGGATAGGTCATTTATTCTGTGGTTCAAGTCACCTCTACGTGCACACACTCCAGCTGCTGGCAAGATGGCCAGCTATTGCTATTACCGTTGCCGCAAAGGGATTTTTAGAAAAAGGTGACTGAAGGATTCAAGGTGAAAGCTGCTGTCAGCTGGCTGTTTGCAGACAGAATTCGCTAGGGGATAAGGAAGGACCAGGACTCCAAGTGTGTGATGTAGCTAAGCTTCCATCTCAGAGAGGCAGCCGCTCTAATTATCTGTCATGTCACCTTGCTCTCCAGAGAGATAGATGTTTCCTTCTTTGAGTTTTTAAAAAATCCATTTACAGTCATGGAAGGCCTTTCCCACCCCATCTTTCAGAAATTTTAGGAATCAAAGTATATGTGGTGAAATAGGGAGAGATTTCTTCAAGGACTTTTGAATATGTTAATATTTAAAAGAAGGCAAGGCTGCAGCCATTTCTGCACTGTCTTTCCATGGTGGATGCTGTGAGAGGTGTCCAGCCCTGGTGGGGAGCAGTAGCTCAGGCTAAACCTACACAGGGGGAATGATGGGTGTGTTATTATGTCACACACCAGACTTGACTGGCTTTGCCTGTGGGGCACCAGCATTATTATAATGACATGCATCCATCATACGCAAATACCTTGAATCTAGTTGCATGGTGATGCTGTTATAGAGAAATCAGATTCAACGGAAATGAAGCCATGCCACCAAGGGAGACCTGGCCTGTAGGAGGCACTGAGATTTTCTGATGAGACATAACTGACTCATCAGGGTCTGGGGCCCTCAGCTTTACAAGTTCAGAAAGTCAGTGTTGTCAGTGTCCTCACGTTCACAGAAAAGACCCATCACTACTCACACCGCAGTGCTTAATAGAAGTATATCTATCTGTCTGTCCTTCCTAGCACTGAATGACTGGGGGCCTTGAGGAACCTAGGGCTGGTCAGATTCAAAGTGATAGGGTCCAGGGCCATGCCTTCTTCCTGATAGCACAGCTTGCTGATGGTAAATGGTTACTATCACTGTCTGGCTTTGTGGCTGGCTGTTTGGCTGGAATGGAGGGTGGTGTGGATAGATGGAGGCAGCAAGAAGCATTAGGAGAGACAAGGGTCACAGACAGGGTTATAGCATCCATACTTTTTGCTATCTATTGCTTAGTGCTGTGTGTCCATCTGGTGTTGAGTGATTTTTTTTAAAACACACACACACACACACACACACACACACACACATTTTAGTTGATATGCCTCCAAAAGAAGCCAGGAAAACTGAAAGGTTGTGCCTTCAAATATTACAAACAAGGAAACAGATTTAGAGGAAGGTAAGATGCCCAAGGACACTAGTAAGTAGATGTCAAACAAGTGTTGAATATAAGAATCAGTTCACTACACCCGAGGTACAAAGATAGAACTTCTAATTTAGGATTTTATTTATTTACTTATTTGTTAATTTTTTAGAGTGTGTGTCTGTGTGAACATGTGAGCACTAAAACACATGTGTAGAGGTCAGGGGGAAATTTTAGTCAGTTCTCTTATTCCGTTATATAGGTCCTGGGCATGGAACTCGGGTTGTCAGCTTTGCCAGCAATGACCTTTACTGTCTGAGCCATCCTACTGGCTCAAGGGTGCTGGAGCATCCAAGGAGACACTACAGCTAGATTTTATGGTGGCCAGTATTCTCATAAGTCACATAGAAACCAACTTGTAACCAAAAGTGGTCTATGACCTCAGAATGAAGTGTCTCTAGGGCTTGAAGCTTTTGCATTTCACAGTGCCTCTGTGTGCGTCCATAACAGAGATTGCCCACCAAATAATCAAGCCATTACAACTCCAGAGTTCAACTCCCTAGACGGCACCTAGGCAAGAAGTTATGTTTCTCTGTATCTACTATTCTCTTTGTTCATCTGTTATCCTGACTTCTTCTTGAGGTCAGACTCCATTACAGTCTTCTCTAAGGTCTCTACTCTGGTGTATTATGGGTAGGTGTAGCGGTAAATCTCCTGCCCATAGGGAGTCCATAGAATAAAGACACAAGTCAATAAATATCAAATGAATGCTGCATGCCTAGATTGGGCAGATTTACCATTAAACTACACTATTCCCCGGCTATGAGAGCTCTTAACAACTTGCGGTTTCCTTGGTCAAGGTCTCCTTCGTCTTCTCGCCTTCCACCAATTGCCAACCTCCTCTGCTTCCACCAACTGCCAACTCTCTCTGCTTCCACCAACTGCCAACTCCCCTCACTCCAATGGCTCTCCTGGTCTTATCCTCTTTCCCTGCCTCTGGCTCCTCCCACTCCTCTTCCACTGCCCAATCACTGGCTGTAGCCTTTATTTAACACATTTGATTGGACAGAAGGTTTACAAGATTCACTCCTCCTTCGCAGCCCTTCCCAGGAGTGGAATTACCATGACAACAAGAGGCTAGGGCTATCCACCACAGGTAGGATTTAGGATTACCTATAGTTACCCACACTTCTCCCGTTTTTTTTAGTCCCTGAGGTGTTCCTCAGTGTTTTCTAATGTAGCTCTAGGTGAGTGGTAGAGTGGGAAGAGCCATGGCCTGCTCAGATGGATGGCAGAGTTCCATGGTCTCAGCCTGGTACTTTAGCTCTCTACAATATCCATAGTGACCAGGGTAGTATCATTCACAGAACTACATAGCCATCAAATTAAAGTTGATTTTTTTTTAGTGTGATTTGTCATGACTTTCTGATGTTCTGTGAACCAAATGTACAGGAATAATTTTTAGTCATGAGACTTTTGACAGCTTTCTATGAACTACCCCAAGCCCTCCACCTGTTTCAACTTGTAGGCTTCCAACTGGTCTTCCAGGCTGAATATGTCTCTGTCTCATGACTTAAGGACTTCTTAAACTGGGCACAGATCATATAATCACATCCTTACGTGAAATAAGTAGACACTTACATCTTTTAAACCCACATGTCTATTTAGACATCAGAATGTCAAGACACTTCTGTAGTGTAGATCATCCCGCTGATCAGATCATTAACTGCAAAAGCAAGGGGCTAATGGCAGGGCTTTTCTTCTTGCACCACTGTCTACCCCCCTTTACTCTGCCCCCTGTCAGTGCACAGCCCAGAGCTCACCAGTGCTGGCTTTACACAGGTACGTAGGACTTGCTTTTGCTCCCCCTCATACTTCTATTTTTGGCAAGGCTGTATCACAGTGCTCTCCGGGTGCTTCATTATCCACTTATTTTCTGTTTGATGTGTCCCCTTCTCTGACTAGCAATTTCACTGGTATAGCTCAAAATTACTTTTAACAGTGTCTTTCAACTCATTTAAAATCACCTCCCCTTCATGCTAGACTAGGCTTTCTCCTAAACTAATCTCTGTGGTAGCAAATTAAGGTCAATCTACATTAGATATACCACCAATCAGAGTTTATAATGAGAATCCTTCCACTTATTAGTTTTGTTTTAAATTAAGTGGAATGATAAATGGGAGAGACTCAGAGCACCGAAGACCATGGCTAGAACTCTCCAGGCAAGAGCAGAGAGGGGCTTCGCATGTGGAGTTACCCCTCCAGACATCCCCACACCAGAGTGGCAGAGTAAGCTGCCTTGTAGGGATGAAGCCCGTGGACCTGTTGATAGGTTCTGGAGAGTCCTGTTCCTAACATTAAAGAACTCCAGAACACAAGAGCCAGGCAGAGCTTATACCCTGTATATCTAGATGTTTAAACATTCAGAAGGTAGAAACTCCTAAGTAAATACAATTCTTAATGCATTGGTTATTTTACCCAAGTGACTTCCTGATCACCAGCTAACACTCAGGGTCTTAAACTCAGAATTCTCAGGGTGCCGTTGCCATAGGGCAGCATGGGAGAATGGAAACAGCTGATCCCTGGCCTTGGCCTTCTTTGCACTCCCAGCTCTGATTTGCACAGAACCTTTGAATGCACGCATGTAATGTCATGGTATGTATATCCATTCTTCTTCTGTGTAGACATACTATGCCCGTCATATCTAGGCAGAGTAAGGGCAGGAAAAGTGTCCTCAAGGCTCATGGCTAGAGGAGGGCTATCACTGAGTGTAGGTGTGGTACTGACAGGAGGGTAGAATGACATTTCGGACTCTAGGTAGCATTGCCCCCTTGGCCCATGACCTTATGTTATGGAGTTGAGTGCAGTCAGAGGAGCTGGATAGAAGGGGGAACACGCCAAACTGTAGGATCAAGGTTCAGTCCTCCTGTGTGGAGTCAAAAGGTCACAATGGAACCTCGGTGGAGTTTTGACAGAGACTAAAAGGAGAAGCCGAGCTAATGCCAATCATTGCTTTTCAGCTACTTCCCTCCTAATTTTACTAGGCAGTTTCCATTGTGATAACCATTCTGATTATATTAATAAGCTCTACATATTCTCAGGAATCTCACAAACCACTCTGACTGTGGCAGTTGTAAGTGGACAACATAGTCTGCTGTCCTGGTGGTCTCCACCTCTCTCCTGCATCTCCTTTACCCACCCCTACAACATTGGCAGGGGGACAAAGGGTCGGACAGACTTCAGCCTACTCTAACTTTCATAGATTGTATTTCTGAGACAGAAGCACTGTGCTAGGGAGAACCTGATACCCATGCCACTCCCTCTCTTTGAGAGGTTAAGGTCAGAGGTCAAAGGACTATAAGCCACTGGCCTGTTTCCTTGCTGACTCTCATTCCTTCTGAGCCAGGATAGTACTCAGTGTAGTAAGAAGAAGAGGATTCCAGAGCGACTGACAGGCTGAGAAGCGGTACAGTGCTTACACTGATTGACCATGGGCAATGGGGGACAATCCACTGAGTAATTACTACTCTTCCCAGTTTTAACAAGACTTCTCTCTGTTCTTGGGGGACATTAACTAATCAGGAGTGTGAGAGCTTTCACCTGACTCAGAGGGAGAGGCACAGAGGCAAGCAGTGTACAATCAGGCGCATCAACTGTAATCATGCAAGTCAGTGCAGTTTGACAATCACAGTGGTGACCAGTTTCTACCAGGCTACTCCTGCACCACGATTTGATTATTTTTTTGATCAGTTTTTGGACGGGCTCTCTGGTGTTGTGGGCTTTGTCTTTTGCTTTTGCTTTTCTTTTTCTTTCTTTTTTTTTTTTTTAACTAAACTGAAATGGAGAGCCCCTCCCTCTCAGAATATCCTTAAGGGAACAAAATGGGGCAGCCCATTCCCTGCCCTGCTACTTGACACTGGCCTGACACTCACAGCCAGGTATCTTGTGTGATTCTCCTACTGGATCTGAAAACAAATGTCACCATTGTCACCACAGAACACTTGGTGTCCTTCCCTCAGATTTGGTTTATTGAAATAAGCTGTCATAGAATTCCCTTTACTCCCTGATTACTCTAATCTGGGGTCAGCCATTATACAAAGAAAGCATCTCACTAAAATCCAAATCCCAAGATTTCTGCAAATATGCATTCTCTCTAACTACATTGAGGAATTTAACTGTAGACATGGCACCAAAGATTCTGGTCATGAAGGCTGTCACTTTCTGCCTACCTGACAAGTCTGTTTGCATTTTTTTTTTTTTTTTTTTGATGACTCCAAGAATGGAATGGATGGTTGTGCTGTAAATATGTGCTTAATTTTGTCAGGCAGTTTCAAATTGTTTTCCAAGTGGTTGCTGTACTTTGCAGTCTCAGCCCTACGGTGTAAAGCACAGAAATCCCACCACATCTGTTCCAGCACTTCCTGCTTTCACTCCTTCAGATTTGGCCACCCAGGAGGTATAAACTGGGAGTTATTTGCCATTTTAAATCCATCGCCCTGTTCACTGATGATATTAGCATTTTAATATGTGTTTATGTATTCTCATATCTTTTTGGATTAAATAACTCCCTCCCACTTTAAATTTGGTTGTTTGTCTTTATCGTGCTATAATAACCACTAGAGCTCATTATATTTTGCAGATATTTATCCCTTTCTCAGTTCATTTTCCCCTTAAGAGTATAAAGAACAACCTTTAACAACTTTGTAGTCGCTTAATTACTGATTTTCATCTTGTAGTTTTTCCTCTTTAGTTGTAAGATAGCTGTGCTGGTTAGTTTTGTCAACTGACGTAAACTGAGATTGCTGAGAAGAGGGAAACTCAGCTAAGGAATCACCGCTATCTGATTGGTGTGCAGGCATGTCTGTGAACAGTCTCTTAGTTAAGATTGACATGGGAGGGCCTGGTCCACTGTTGCTGGTGCCATTCCTCGGCAGGTAGGTCTGGGCTACATATAACAGGTAGCTGATAGGCCAAGGAAGGTGAGGTAGAAAGCATCCTTCCTTCCTGGTCTCTGCTTCAGGCCCTGCCCTGACTTCCTTCAGTAAAGGACCATAACTTCCAAGGTTTAATAAACTGTTTCCTTCCATCAAAGCCACAGAAAGCAAACTGGGACAAAGTTGCTACCTGATCATAAAATGTTGCCATGCCAGACCTGACCATGATTTTTGGGGGAGGATTGTGAAAGTTTTTGGAATTTTGGGTTGAAAAAGCCGTCAGGAGCTTGGCGCCTAAGCAGCTATCAGATGGGAGCTTGGAAGAGAACACTGAATGCCTGAAGGCCCAGCTTGTGGTGTTTTAGAAGAAAATGTTGTTTTCTTAACTGAAGGACAAGATTTTCTCCTATTCTATTCCAGAAATCTTCAGTGACTTATTTGTAGTTTACATCACCAATATATTTTACCCATCCATGCCAATTGTAATTGCTGGAGATCTGAAGTGTGTCAATATCACTGACCTTTTCAAGAATCAGTCTGACTCTGATTTTTCCCTGTGATTGTCCCATTCAACATTTCACTTCCTGTCTTTTTATTTTACTTTTGCCACTTTGGAAGTAGTGGTGTGTGTGTGTGTGTGTGTGTGTGTGTGTGTGTGTGTGTGTGTGTGTGTGTATCTGTGTGTGTGTGTGTGTGTGTGTGTTGGGAGGTTTCTTCACTTAGACATTTGGATTGCATATGAGAAGCTTTCCTTTTCTGTATTTAGCCCAAATATTTTGAAGAATTTCTTTATTTATACATTCTAAACTAAATTCTGATTTTTTTGAAATTTTTTTTTACCTCTGTGTTATTTAAACTGTAATTTTATAATTTCTGTTTTCATATAACTGGTAGTTTTCTAGATAGCTTTTTATTAATGTGCATCTTTGTTCTGCTGTAGTTGGAGAGCTCACGGTTTTAACTTTAAATGTACTTGATGCATGTCCCATTGGCTAATATGTGGTTGCTCTGTGAACATATTTGTGTCCACGAAAACAAAGTGCTTTAGTCCTACTGACTGGAGAACTCTATTGCTATTCAGTCATGCTCATGGAGATAGTAGTCTACATGGTGTGTGGAGTGTGTGTGTGTGTGTGTTGTGTCTGTGTGGGAGAGAGTGTGTGTGTGTGTGTGTGTGTGTGTTGTGTCTGTGTGGGAGGGAGTGTGTGTATGTGTGTATGGTGTCTGTGTAGGAGGGAGTGTGTGTGTGTATCTGTGTGTGTGTGGTGCCTGTGTGGGAGGGAGTGTGTGTGTGTGTGTGTGTATCTATGTGTGTGTGTGTGGTGCCTGTGTGGGAGGGAATGTGTGTGTTTGTGTATCTGTGTGTGTGTGGTGTCTATGTGGGAAGGAGTATGTGTGTATGTGTGTATGTAGTGTCTGTGCAGGAGGGAGTGTGTGTATCTGTGTGTGTGTGTGTGTGTGTGTGGTGTCTGTGTGGGAGGGAGTGTGTGTGTGTGTATGTGTGTGTGTGGTGTCTGTAGGAGGGAGTGTGTGTATGTGTGTGTGGTGTCTGTGTGGGAGGGAATGTGTGTGTATGTGTGTGGTGTGTGTAGGAGGGAGTGTGTGTGTGGTTTCTGTGTGGGAGGGAGTGTGTGTGTGTATCTGTGTGTGTGTGTTGTGTCTGTGTGGGAAGGAGTATGTGTGTATGTGTGTGTTGTGCCTGTGTGGGAAGGAGTGTGTGTGTATGTGTGTGTGATGTCTATGTGGGGGGGAGGTGTGTGTCTCTGTGTGCATGTGTATGTGTATAACTATTTTTATCCCTTCCTGAGAACAGTCTTGACATATAATAATACTTGTGGACTATGTCGCTATTCAATATTACTGGTTTTCTTCATGTGCTGTCAGACTGTGGATGCGATATGCATACACATTTAGAATAGTTATGACCTTGACCCCATTACTATTTGGTTGTTCTTTCTTTATCCCTGCCAGTGTTTCTGATTTTAATGTCTACATTAGAATCAGAACTAATGTCTAATGTACATTAGAGTCTGAACTAATTTGGCAATGCAAAATTCATTCTTAGAAGTGTTTCTCTGACATACTTCTGTCATCCAAATTTATTATTTATGTGGTGCTAGAAACAATCCTCACACTGGTTAAATCACTGAGCCACCCAGCCAGTCCTGCTCTTCCACTGTTGAAGTCTGTATCTCAGCAAGGCGTATTTCTTACAGACAGCAAAACTGGGTCTAACTTTTTAAACTGTCACAATTTTTCCTCTTTAACAGAGATGTCTGACTCATTTTCATTCTGCGTCATTACTGTGTGGCTGGTTGCTCTTCTGCCTGTCATGTCTTCTCTGTTCCTGTTTTCCTCTTTTTCTTCTTTTGTGTTCGTTAAATTTAAACACACATTTCACTTAATTCACCTTGAGCTGATGGTCTGTTCATTGTAGAGTTTCAATGTAGTTTCAACACATCACCATCTAGTTAACATTAAAATAACAGTAGGTAACATTTAAAAGAAAGTCAGGTAACATTAGAAGAACACGTGCTACTGCAAGAGCCTCCCCACGCTGCAGCTCCTTTTCCTTGTCTGCAACTTTAGCCACTCATTTTCCATTTATTTATTATCATATGGGTTTACTATTTTATTTTTTGAAATTGCCAATTATCTGCTAAAGATAATATAAAACAAGATAAGATGTTCTCTATATTCATATCTATCATCTGCTGCTCTTGTTCATTTTGTAAACTGAGAAGTGCTTCAAATTTGTAACGTGTATGTGAATTTGTGTATGTGTGTATGTGAACATGCGTTTGTGAATGTTTGATATGTGTGTGTGTGTGGTGCATGGGTATGTGGTATATGATGTGTATATGTGTAGGTGAATATGTATACATGTGTTGAAGGTCTGCTTGTATGCATGTGCACACGTATGAAGACTAGAGGTCAATGTTGAGTGTCTTCCTCCACTGTTTTCCCCTTTGTTTTTGAGGCAGAATCCCCAGTTAGCCTAGAACACATCCATTTGGCTAGACATTCTGACCAACAAGCCTCAGGGACGTTCCTGTTTCCTTGTTTCCAGTGCTGGGATCCTAAGAGTAGGCTATTAGGCCTATTGTTTTAGAGGGGGCTCTCCAGGATCCAACACAAGTCACTTTACTGGATAAGGTATATCCCCAGCCCAAAGATGACTCACTTTTTATATATTTTATCATACATATTAATGACATACAATAAATGATGCCAACTGTGCATTATTTATTTTTATCTTCATGTTTGAGATATACTTTTTCTGGTTATAGAATTCTAAGTTGATCGCCTCTTTCCTTCAATGCTCAAAATGATTTGTCCATCACCCTCATTATTATAATTGTGAGTGTAGTCACTATCTGTACAAATCAGTGACCTACACTGACAGTCCACTAAGACCCCTCTTACTGCAGTCCCTCAGCTCTCTCTTCTCAGCTTATCCTTTTCTTTCATCTTTCACTTAACGTGATAGCTCCATTTACTTTACCATATGAGCTGCAGCCTTTGTAACCTTACCACTTTGCATGGCTGTGAGTTTTTTTCTCTACTTTTTTTTTTTTTTGGGAAGGTTTCTTCTTTATCAAGTTCATGAATTTCGTCATAATGCACCTTGGTGTGCTTTTGTTGATCTGTTAGCATTTCTTTTAGCACATTGCTTGTGTGTATTATGATCTTCAAGTTTGGAAAGTTTTGACTAATATTTTCGAGAATTTCCTGTCTCCATATTTATTTCATATTGATAAACACGGCCATTCTTCTCAAAGATTGTGGGCTTATTTTACAGTTTTCTAATGCTTCAATTGTATGGAATGTTGTGTTGCTGTTTTTTTATGTCAATTTGACACAAGCTAGAGCCATTTGAGAAGAGGGAACCTTAACTGAGGAAATGCCACATTGGCCGAGGGGCAAGCCTGTGGTGCAATATTTTTATTTTTTGGATTATTGTTGTGGAAGGGGCCAGCTCATGGTGGGTGGTGCCACTCCTGGGCTGGATGGTTCTGGGGGAATGCTATAAGAAAGCAGCCTGAGCAAGCCGTGAGGAGCAAGCCAGTAAGCAGCACACTCCTATTGCCTCTGTATCAGTTCCTGTCTCCAGGTTCCTGTTTGCTTAAGCACCTGACTTCCCTCAGTAATAGACAGTTACCTGGATGGGTAAGATGAAGTAAAACCCTTTCCTTGCTAGGTTGCTTCTGGTAATGGTTTCTTATCATGGAAATGGAGACCGTAACTAAGACACATGTGTTGCTGTGTGACTAGGTTCCCTCACCCATCACTATCTCATCTGTTACTGAATACACCATTACCCTGCATTCTGTGTCATCATGCTAAATGAGGGCGACAATACAATTCTGCTTGGTGACTCTCAGAAACATTATTTTGTAAGCAAAACAGGTAACAAAAGGCTATATTTATATTATTCCATTTGTATGAATTCAGGGGAAAGCAGTGGCAGAGAGAAGATGACTTGATTGACGCAGCAGATACAGATGCTGGCAGGAAAGGGTGACAAGGAACTGCAGGGTACTTGAAATGCTCCTTGTCTTGGCTGGGGTGGTGGTCATGTCTGTAAACACTTGTTAAACTCACTGAACTTGACTGACTAGAGTCAGGGGTAAGAAGGGTACAGTTCTTAGTAACATCTCAGTTCAGGTGTATGTGATACATGCTGTAGAGAGAAAGGATAGGCTTACCCAAGTTCTTAGGGAGCTGAGGTAGGCTGAGGACATCTTGTATTTGAAACCAGCCTGGGCTACACAGTAGTTCTAGGCCAACCTGAGCAATGTAATGAGAAAGAAAACAAAACAAAACCAAGAGTTGGAGGGTGTCAGTGACAGAGCGCTTGCCTGATATGTACAGGACCCTGGATTTAGCCTTCCTGTCAGCGCTAAAATAAACAATCCTGACAATCAAAACCAAGCCAACACACACTAGCCTTCTTGTATTTTCTAGAGTCAATTGATAATATTTCTATTCTTTCTGATAAGGTAACCTTCCCCAAGAGTATTGAGTTTAGTAACTTGTGCATTGTATGTCCAGGATTTTTATTTGGAAACATGTGAATGTGTGCACACGTGTGCCAGCACGCGCACGTTGCGCACACACACACACACACACATTCTCCCCCTCTTTCACACACACAGACACACACACATTTTTTCTCTTTCTCCTTTCTCTCTCTCATACTCACATGTACACGCACACACACACATTTTTTCTCAAACACATACACACACATAAACATACACATTCTCTCTCACACACACATGCTCTCTCTCCTATCTCTCTTTGTCTCTCTCACCCACAGAGACACACATTCTCCCTCTCCTCTATCACCCTCTCTCTCATACACACACACACACACACACACACACACACACACACACACACACACACACTTCCATCTCTTTTCATTTTATTCTTGTTGTCTTCTTCCTTTCTGGATGTAAGAAGTATATCAAAGATAGCAACTATAATAACTTTGTGGATAATTCTGTGTCACCTGTCATTTTGAGTTCTATTTCAATTCAATTTTCTCTGGTCCTGGCTCATATTTTTCTACCTCTTTGCACACGTTTGATTGAAAACAGATGTGAATGTTTTGTGTTGGAAGTTGGGTTTTATAGTATTATTTTAAAGATTGCCACAGTTCGGCTTGCTTTTCAGCTATTTCATATTCGTTTGACTTCAGTGAGTCTCTTCTTTTACTTCCCTTGTCAGACTCAGAGCTGTGCTTTGCCCAGGGATGATTCTCCATATTAAGGTGGTTTCATTCCAATGGTGTCTTCACCATTTATTCCAGTATCCCCTGGGACTGGAGTAAATGCCCATCCCTAGCTAAGGCCAGAATGCACATCAGTCTGGATCTTGCTTTGTGAAACATCTCTCCCCAGCTCACCATCATAGTCTTTCTTGCATGGTCATATGTGCTCAGCCAACGGCATTTCCTCAGAGTTCTGAGATTTCTCTGAGGCTACATCTACTATTCTCTTCCTGTGAACTGTAGCTACCATGCCCTCACTGAACACTTGCTTCCATCTCTTCTGTTTGGTGCAACCATTCTGCTCAGTCTGGATTCCATTCCTCTGAGTAGTGCCTGAAACACCAAGGCAAATGAGAACACACCAGAACTGATCCCATTTTGGCAACCAGGTATGATCTCCTCAGTAGCCAAACAATTCTCTGCTGATCCTTCTGCTTGGGTAAGCCTGTCCTTTCTCTCTATGGAGTGAAAAATCTCTTCTCTCTTGCTCATGGCCTTTGCTTACTTGTGGTTTTACCACCTCAAAGCTACTCTTGATTTCTACACATCTTCTCTTTTGTTCTTCTCCTTTGTCTGTTTGATCTTGTGATCGAATTTGACCTAAACGCTTTATACTGAGTTTTAGCATAGTATTCTGGTCAAATGGTTGTTGGAATAAGTCCTCATTCTGGTCCAAGCATTTGTAACATCCTAGCAAGAGCATATAGTACCAAAGTGATGGCCCATAACTAAGAAAGTACTCAGAAATGCTGGTAGGCATTGTGAAAAGGTTCCAGAAGGAACAATCAAAGACACCACATATCTTGTATTGTCTATACAATCAGCAAGTGTTGACTAAATTATTAAATGAGTAGGAAGCTTAATATTTATTCTGCTTTCAGCAGAGCACTCAACCAAACTTTTTCTGTGCTTTTATCACGTGTCTTTTTTGTCTCCGTGTATTTCTATTCTTTTGTTCCTTTGTAAATCAATCTGGAGTTGATAATTACAAGTGGGCAGATCCTTTATTGTTGGATGAAATATGGTGTTTCATCTTCAATAGCATCTTATCTCATGTCAGCTAAGCACCTTATTTCTTATTATCTTGTATAGAAGACATGAGGATTCAATGAGACCTTTTATCTGGTCCCTAGAGTCTCTATATAGGGTATGTTTAAGAACAGCTAGGTATTATGTTTATATTCTCATGATTGGTTCTTTATTTGGGCATATTCCAAACTCCAAAATTACTTTGCAATATTGTTTCTTTCCCAGCAGGTTTTTCTTGTTCCTATAATATTAATGGCCTTAGGGGATAACAAATTGAGTGTCATACACATATTAAAATTTGGTCATTTATGTCTCCCTTTTTACGTGGTTTTTAGTTTTAAAAGAGGAGTTCATTAATCCCCAAGATGTTAAATATATACACCCTTAGCAAACCTGAGCTAAGTGTAGGGCAACTCTACATAGATGTTCATTTAGGAGAAATATTCAGGGAGTTACTATAGCTCATTCCACACTGAACAAATCCAATCAGTGACACCAATGCCAAGTTTAGTGTCTATGGCTCCTAGAGGTCAAGGACCATGGAGGTGCACTGCTTTTCTTAATATAAATCAGCCAGCAAATTTTTAGAAGACAGAGCAACCAAGTTCACAGCATGGAGATTAGAAATGTTTTACAAATAGAAATGATACCTGAAGGTGCCCTCTGTGCCACATCCAACACAGCTCCAGGAATGGACCTGACTGAGTCAGTAAAAGAATGAAGAAAAGACTAACAGATGGAAACATGGACAGAAAGCTGGAATTAGGTATCTGGTTCTTGGCTAGAGAAACCACAGCATCTCAGAAGCTCAGAGTGTTTATTATGTAGAGTTGAAGAGGGAGGTGAGGTGATTGCACACAGCTAAACAAAGAGTCGGGGTTATTGCACTGATAAAAGATGAGGCAGGACTGATGATATACAGCTATACCAAGGGGACAAGTTCAGTTAACTTCAGTAGAAGTCTTTGTAGGGCCATAAATATCCAGGGGATAAAGCTATGGTAGACATTTTTGTGCACATACTGTTAGTATCTACACAAGGGTCAGAAGGGAAGGCCTTACCATTTCTCTCTGAGCCTCACTCTGAGGAGAAGGCTATGTCATTTCATCATGGCCTGATATTCTGGTGTCCTTGACATGACCATGGTTGTCAACAGTACATGCTTATTCATGATTTTACTCACTCAGGGCTTGCATGACTGATACTGTAGGACATGGAGCACTTTCAACATTTCCTGATTGATCTGTGTGTTTATTTTGTAACAGTCAATGATGGGGGTGCCTCGTTGCATAAATATAGAATACTGAATTCCAGAAGGGTGTTCAGGGTCATTCAAAAAGTGTTGGAAATCCCACTCTAATTCCAAGTTAAACTCCATTAATTATTTGTTTCAGATACTCAAGCCAGCAATTCAAACAGTTTTTCTCCAAAGGAAACAAATATTCTAATACCATATATTCCAATAGCACATTAATTTCATGCTTGCCTGATGAGAAGTGATGGTAAGAAAACATTAAGTTTTCTATATTTAAACCACCATGTTTCTAGAAATCAGAAACATTGTATAAGTAGTAAAACAATGCAGTTCATAATGTACAGTAGTCTGGAGTTTGAGCTGAGGTGTTTCGGGTGATGCTGGCTAACATTGTGTAGCCTGACTGCACTCAGAGCACTGACAGAACCAGGTGATGCCACGTGATACACCTACCAGAAACACATCAGATTCATCACACATTGGATTCTAAGTGAATTCTTTTCATTAGTGTTCAGAAATCTTTGCTGTTGTAAGATTTTCCTGACACCCACATTCAAGTACATGACTCATATACTGTTCATGATCCCCAGTTTAAGAAGCTATGTCCTTGAGGAAGTGGGAGTCGCTGAACCGGCCCTTTCCTTCTCATCAGCTGTATGCTGACCAATTTCTGCACCATGGTTAAGATGCAGCAGAGGAGTGAGCATTGAAAAGGAAGAGTTATCAGACACAGCCCAGCTCTTTGTCTTTTACTAGAATCTCTGTAAGCTGGTCATCCTCGTCCCATCCTCAATTACCTCTGTTTGGCCCATCCCTGCACCTACCTGCTTGGGAACATCTTGCTCTCTAGTTATTTTAGCAATGTTTTAGGCTGTGCAGCGAAGCAGAAATATTGCACGCTATGTGGGAACCTGAGGTCAACACAATTTCTTCCCAGGAAAATTATAACCTTTTGTATTGAGATTGGGATTTGGAGGTTAGGGAAAGGGAGAGGAAAAAAGTAACTGGGGTCCTTGAAAGCCCTTATCTTTCCCAGAACACCAGAACAAAGACTGTAAGTTTATTCTTGGCAAGAAAATAGCTTCCCATCTCTCAGGCCCCAAAGAGAATGCAAAGCTTTTCACAAGTCACCCTGTCAGGAGCATTTATGTTGTGTGGCATGTGCTTGGGCTTACAGGTGACTTCTGTGGATTCTGCAATTTCAATCCTGATTCCAGCATGGAGAGCAATGCAGTAGCTACTTCTCTGCTTGCTGTGACAAAGTGTCTGACAAAAGTAACTTGTGAGAAGAAGAAATTAGTCTGGCTCACTGTCTAAGGATGCAGTCCATCCTGATGAGGAAGTCCTGGTTGCAGGAACCTGAGGTAGTTGGCCACATTGCAGCCACAGCCAGGATGGAGAAATGAATGCTTCACCTTTTTATTCTTTTTATTCAGTCTAGGGCCCAGCCCAAAGGACGGTATCACTCAAATTCATGGTGGATCTTTCAGTTTAATATCCTCTGCATAGTCTTCATAGATGTGATCAGAGGCTTGTCTCTTGAGTGATTGCAGATTCCTTCAAGGTGATGGTTTTGACCATTACATGCCATCTTTGGTCCATGTCACAGTCACGTTCCAGGACTGGGTCTTGCATGGGACCAAACTGAACCAAAGCTGTTTCTTGTGGCACTGTGACTATTAGTTGTTTTTCTTGCTGTGGCAAAGTACTTGACAGAATCAACTTAAGGAGGGAACTGCTTATTTCAGCTTACAGTTCAACGTGCATCATGATAGGTAGGTAATGGCTGGAGCATCGGGCAGCTGGTCACGTTACACACACAGTGGGGAAACAGAAAGATAAATGCTGGCACTCAGTTCACATTCCCTTGCTTATTCAGTCTAGAATCCCAGACCACGGGACGATGCCATCCACATTGAGGATGGGTCTTCCCACCTCTGTTAACCTCTCATGGGCATGTCCAGGGCTTTGTTTCCTCACTGATTCTAGAGTCTGTTAAGCTGACAATATATTCTTTCACACTGTGTCTTAAGAGCTCGGGGTTATTTTGGAAAGTTTTTGAGCAAGAGGCATCTGAATTCAAATCCATTCTGTCTCTTACTTTCTTCATGACCTTCGTTTTCCCATTTACAACTTGAAGGTAATGACACCTTGAAGGTTGATATCATTTTAAATGCATATCTGCCGTTAATTGGTTATAGGAGTTTAATTTTCATTAAATGAATGCTGGCTGAATATCAACAGCATCGTTGAAGGAGAGAATACTTCTAAAGGAAGTGGTACCTCGGTTGAGGGAGACACAAGGAAGAGAGGAAGGACTAGCTAAGATTAACAGTCTTTGGGGATGCTGGTGTAGCTGGTGTTAGGAGGATGAAAGGCATTAGGGGCTAGCTCTAAGTACCAGATCTTCTAGGCTATCCAGCTGTGCAGAACCCCTCTTATCATTCCCAGGCTTCTTTTCACTGGTAGCACATCCCTAACCAGAGCTACCTTCAATACATAATCAAGATTAATGGTCTGGGATTACCAGCTTGTTAAAGTGAAGTGTCAGGGTGAAGTTTCCATAGAAATGACCCCTTTCCTTTTGGCGTTGTCAAAGCTTAAACTATATTAACTGGACCTATTCCCTCCCCCCTTTTCTCCCAAAATTCAGTCTCTCTCTCTCTTTCTCTCTCTCTCTCTCTCTCTCTCTCTCTCTCTCTCTCTCTCTCTCTCTCTCTGTCCCTCTCTCTCTCCCCCTCCCTCTCTTTTTATCTACCATCATCCACCTATCATCTATCATTTATCTATCTATCTATCTATCTATCTATCTATCTATCTATCTATCTATCTATCTATTTATCTATCTATCTATCTATTCATCCATCCATGCATCCATCTATCCAGAGATATATTCCCAACCCTTTTTGTGGGTTTTTATTTTGAGACAGAGTTCTCACTAACTTTCCCAGGCTAGTCTTGAACTCACTAGCCCAAGACGACCTGGAACTTTCAATACTCCAATCTCGGTATCCGGAGTAGCTGAGATGATGATTCACCCCACCCTCAGTCATATCTTACTTGCCTGATGGAAAGCACCATTAGTGTGCTATCAATCTAGCATCACATGGAGTCATTTTTGAAGTCAGGAGTTTGTGTGTGGTTTTGGGTTACATCATTCAGTGCTCTGCTTTTCAGTTGTACATGTAACAAGAACCTTTGGTTATCTTAGACATCTACCCACAGTGCATTCGTGTTTTTCCTCTTCACAGCACATGCAGGAATTCTTGTGCCATTTTGCAGATTCTAAAACAGATTCAGTAAAATGAATCATTAAAGCATACACAGAGAGAGTGGAAGAGCTGGGATTAGAACCTAATACTGACTGCCAAATTTGGCTTCTTTCCTCAAACCTTATCAGTTTCTCCAGTGACATGGTGACTCTCCCCAGAGAAACACAAATACTAACATCCAGCACAACCTGTTCCATAGATTTAGAGAATTTTAGGATTCCCTTATGAATTTGGCCCAAACTATGACTTTTTTGGTAGAAGCATGAATATATGTATCAAATTTTGTATCCAATTTTCAGAACTTAACAGAATCCCTAACCTCATCCATAGAGTAGATGCTAGGGATTTCTGACCTAATCCCACCACAGTTCTCCACTAAAGATGAAGCATAGTTGCCAAACAAAAGAATTTCCCATCCAGTTCATTTTCTCACTATAAGCGAGCACTAAGAAAGAGGAGACCTTTGGCTCCTTCAGGCTGGAACCCAGCCCACTTGTGTGATATTTCACAGTAGGAGCACTCACACTCAACTGTGAACTAAGAAATGTAGAGCACTCAAGCAATGAATTCCAGTCAAACTGAGGGGAGGAACAGGCGGTAATTACATAAACACTGATTTCCAGTGCATGGGTGGCTTCTGCCCCTTCAGGTGTTTGTTAGTCCAAGAAGCCTGAGTCTCAGACACCTCATTTACTGAAAGTAGTTTGCACACAGAGGACTTGAGACATCAATATTCCAGGCTCTTTCACACAGACAGATCAATGGCCTGTTCTTATCTGACAGCATCATAGACATTTTTTTCTGGATCGAAGTAGGAAGCGAAGAAATTGCAGGTAGGATTTGCAGCTGGCTGGCATTCATGATTTTATTGAAAGGCTTTACTGTTCCCCATTGCCTGGATCCCCCAAATCTTCAGTCAATTGTCTCGATAGGCATAAAAGAGTAGCAACAGGGCCATGTCACAGTGTGCACTGTCATGAGAGTTGAGTCCTTACCATATTGGAATGTTATCTTCAAGGATTCAAGCAATGTTGTGTTCTTATTAGAAAATATGTAGAAAATCCATGCCATGTTTAAGTCCAAATTCATCCCAGACCTGTTGATGCTCCTCCCAAGGAGGGCCTACACACAAGGGGCAAATGCATGAAGTCACACTGTAACTTGGTTTAATTTCCCAAAAGTACCTCTCAGGGAAAAATCAGTTTTATAAACTTTATTGATTGTGTGCCTGGGACCACGCCAGGCAATGGAGAAATAAGATGAATAAGGCCCATGGCATTCATTTATTCATCCACCCATCTACTCAGATGTCAGGTTTTTTTAAGCAGAATTTTTCCCTGATTCTACACATGCAGAGGAGTAAATACAAATCAAATTAAAGCATTAAAGCCGAGTCTGGTGGCTTACACTGGTAACACCAACATTAGAGAGGCTAAGGCAGTACTGGTAAGAGTTCCAAACCAGCCTAGGCTACACCGTGTATTTCATGTCTGTTTGGGCTACATAGTGAGGTCCTATCCCAGGGCAAACAACTACAGCAACGGCAGCAAAACTTTTGGTAGATGTTTAGGCTGATTCCATTTTCTGGCTTTTGTAAATAAAGCAGCAATGAACATAAGTGAGTGAGTGTCTCAGTAATAGGACAACAGAGTCCTTTGCGAGGATGCCCTGGACTGGTAGAGCTGGGTCACATGGCAGTGCTATTTTAATTGTTTTAGAAATCTCTAAACCAGTTTACTGGTGAATGACTACACACACACACACACACACACACACACACACACACACACACACACACAGAGAGAGAGAGAGAGAGAGAGTGGGGGGGGTTATTCAGATGTAAGGGAAAAGTACAAAATGTGCAAGAAAATGGATGAAAATGGAAAATATATTAAGTCAGGAACTCAGGCCCAGAAAGGCACAAATCACAAGTTCTCTCTCATATGTAGATAGTTACTTCTAATTTTAGATTATGTGTTTAAAGCCAGAAAAGGGCTACTGAGAGGCTGGAAATGCTAACCTGGGGAACACAGGAAACAGATACATTATGAAAATAGAGACAGTGCATCCTGGGGGTATAGATGTTTGCATGGGATGAGGAGTAGAAAGATGGTGGAGTCAGGAGATGATTAACTGGATCTAAGGATGTATGCTAAAGACCCACATGGTGACCTATTATTTTGTAAGGCAACTAAAAACTATATTTAAAAAGGAGTTTGATGGATGCATAGCTTTACTCCTAGAAGCTATAAGTTATGAAATGAAAACACTAGTATCAGGTATGGGCTTCTCTCTTTGTCAGTATGTGGTCAGGAAGATCTTCAAAGGATATAGACTATTGTCAGTGCTGTGGCTTGCTCACCAGAACTAGATAGTAAGACTCTATTGCTGAAGACACTACACACTGTGGTTGCAGGACATAGAGAAATAAAGCTGGAGCTGAGCTGGGAGCTTCCTCCTTGCTGGGTAGCATTCATTGTTCTGAAAGGTGTTGTTCAGTCTGCTGGGGATTGAGTGTGGAAACATCAATGAGCATAACAACTGTGAACCTTGCTATGTATAATGTTGACATGTCAGGCAAGATATGCCATTTGGTGCAATAAGAACATGGTTGTTATAGAAATAACCATACTGCTTTATGCTTGGGCTTGAAGCATACTCCACAGAAGGTAATCTATGCTTTGTACTGTAAACCTGGTCAGAAGCCCATGACTTAGTACATCCTAGGTCCTGAGGAGAACCTTCTACCCTCATTTTGCATAATAGGCATGTTTTTAATGCCTTCAAATAATTGTTTGTGACCATAGACTAATGCAGATTTTAGCCTTGGTCAAAGAATCTTCTCTTTGCAGTAGATATTAGTTAATGTAGAGACTCACAACTAGTTAAAGTGCAGACATCAAATGATATTGAGTGTTCTGCCTTAAAGAAACATCTGTATAGTGTGATGAAATAAGAGGTAATGCTAATAAGGCCGTTCTGTCAGGGTGGCACTGAAGGCTTTATATGATGCTTAGTTTTGGTAGCCAAGGTGCCTTCAGGCCTCTGTGGCCTGAGCACTCATTCTGTCTTGAGGGTATATCTTGAATGTATCATCTCAGGAACTGATGGCATATGCCAACATATAACCCAAACTACCTTAGTCCTGGGTATCCCAGCCTACATGATAGGGAGGAATGAGTTTCTGTGTTTTATAAATTACCTAGACTCTGAAGTTCTAGGATAATAGCCTACATGGGCTAAGAACATGGCTGTGGCCATCACATGCATTCCACAATTGCTAGTGTAAGGATAGAGATTGCAACATTACTCAGTGGCCAGATCAAAAAGAATGTTATATGGTATGAAGTTTGAACTTCATCTTGAAAACCATAGGGAGCAGTTGAAGGATTTTAATGGGGCCGATTTCTATTATCAGTGGACAACACAGTTGGCATGGAGGAGGATATATTGAAAAAGGGGGCAGGCTTTAGAATGGAAGATAAGTTAGAAGTCTTTTTAAAAAACATAATTTAGACAAATTCAAAATAAAGCAGTGATGGCTATATGATATAGAAAGGAGAAATATTAAAAAGAAATGTAAGATGTAAAAGACTTGGCATGGTTATACACAAGCATAAGTCAAAGGGGGCACTATGAGAAGAATGGGGAATGGAGCAATAGTGACCCAGAAGTTGAAAGCACCCAGTGACACCACTTTCAAGAAGGTAAGAAACGAAAGGTACACTAGGCAGAATAGGCAGGAGAAGATGCCGTAAACTGTATTGTGCTGCTATAGACTTAGAAACACTGTATTATAGAGGAGGCTATGAAATGTGTTTAGTTAATGTGGTTACAGGAACACTAAGCAAGAAAGGATGCTCTGATCTGTGTTGAAGTTGTATGGTTGTAGGAACACTAGGAAAGAGAGGTGGCTGTGAACTATGCTGACATAGTGTGTATGTAGGAATACTAAGCGAAAGAGAACACTGTATGCTATTTGTGTTAGTGTGGCTGTAGGGACACTATGTAGGAGAGGATGCCGTAAAGTGTGCTGAGTTACTGTCATTGTAGAAATATTAGGCAAGAGAGGACCTTGTTAGCATCTGAAAGGCTCATGAACCTCCCCCCCCAAGGGGACCCCACTTGAATCTCAGGATGGCGTGCACCCAAAGGACACACGAGAGACCAACTTGCTGCAAGAACACGAAGTAGTTTAATGATGGAACATTCCGGGCCGACACATGTCTCAATGTAGGAGACAGGGGCATCGATCTCGTGGCTCAGGGATTTAGGGATTATATAAGCTCGGGGTGGGGAAAAGGAGAAACTTTCATGAAGGTGCACACAATTGGTTGTTTTCCAATTTCTGAACATCAGCAGGCCTAACCGGTCCATGGAGGCGGGGTGCAGTTCCTGCAGGCTGATGTTTATCTCTCTTATCTTTATGGCTGGCCCATTCCTGGGATGACTCAGCAGCCCTTTGTCCTGTATCTCTGCATTCTTTGTTAACTGACTAACTGGGCCTCTGGTTGTCAAACCCTGAAGGTGCCGGCTTCAGCTACTCAGGTTAGGGAGAAGGAATCTACAGGGCCCGTTTTTGTTAGTTTTTCATGGGACCCATTAAATTTTCTTTTACATCATTATAGGATGCAAGAAAAGAGAGACATCTTGAACTGTATTGCTTTACTGTGATTTAGGAATATTCGGCCACAGAGGATGCTGTAAACTATGCAGAATTAGTGTGGATGCATGAACACTAGGCAAGAGGAATATGTGAACTTTTTGAGGTAATGTGCTCTTAGGAAGACTAGGAAAGAATCTGTTGTAAACTGTCTTGAGTTACTGTGGCTGTAGGAATGTAGCTGCCAGCAGCCACAGTTGAACCGGGTTCACCTGCAAGAGAGGCTGAGAATGGGAGAAGGGCGGGAAGAGATGAAGCCAGGACAAAGTTCTCTGATCGAGACTCAAAGTTTAATGTAAGACTGAAGAATGAAAAATTATAAAAATCATTTTTATAGAATATACACATATATAGATGCTTTTTAAGTTCTTTTAGGGACATGGAAACTTTTCTCTGAAACAAGCCAGGCCAGTTTCAGGAACTGGCTGTAAAGAATGAAAGTCATTCGGGTGGTAAAAACACAATGACAGGGCTGTGGCTCTACGGCTGGAGCTAGTGAGAAATAGTTAATAGATAGTTGACAGGGTAAAGGCAGTGATATGGTAAAACCACATTTTTGAGAAGAATGAGTGTACTGAGTAATTTCCATGGCTATTAACCATTCAGGGTGGGTTTCTCTGGAATGTTTTGATATTCTTATGTTATGTATCCTTGGCAATCCCTCACTCCCTCCTCACTCCCCTGGTTTGCGGTTTTCCTCTTTAAAAGACCCCTTAGCCCACCACTCGAGGTCAAACTGCTCTTGAGAGAGCTCTGGTTTGACCTTGGCCAGCCAACTTCCCTAATGAAGCCTCTGCTGATTGCATCCAGGTATGGTTTCTTGTGATCTTTGGGTGGTCGTGATTTCCTGAGACTTGAGGAAGGGTCTCCCGAGTTTGGGGGTCTTCAAGACCATCAAATAAAAAGGGGAAGACCCCACCCCCACAAGAAGAGTCTCTTCAGCACTTCAGCTCAGCAGCGTGGGTGAGGGGTATACATTTTTAAATCAGGGCCCAGGAGGTGTATCAAGCAAGCTCAGCAGTCAATCAACTCAACTCCTGTGGCAGACTTTGGGTCTCCAATGCAGGCAGATTCCCAGGTCCTTTGTTATTCGGTCTCTAGTGGTAAACAGTGTATTCTGGCCTGCTCAGCCTGACAGGCTGGCAGCCTGGGGGAAGGGTACATAGGAACATAAAGCAAGAAAGAATACTATACTGTGTTGTGTTAGTGTTATGGTATAAACACTAGGTAAGAAAGGATACTGTAAACGGTCTTGATTTGCTTTGATTCTAAGAATGTTGAGAAGAGAGACCACTGTGTACTGCATTGTGTTAGTGTTGTAGAAACTCTAGGCAGGAGTGGCTACTGTGAAGTTTGGTGGGTAAGTGTGGTTAAAGGAATACTAGACAAGAAGATTCTCTGAACTGTTGATAACTCAGTGTGGGTGTAGGAAAATTAGGCAATAGAGGATGCTCTGAAATGTTATTAATTAGTGGTTGTATTAATACCTGGGAAGAGAGGACACTGTTATGTGTGTTGTCTGATGTGGTTGTAAGAACTCTAGGAACGAGAAGATGCAATGCTGTCCATTGAGTTTGTGTCATTCTTGGAACCCTGCAAGGGAGGATGCTATAAACTGTTACTTGTATTAGTGCAATTGTAGGAACATTAAGCACGAAAGAAAGCTATTAATTGTGTTTATTTAGTGTGTTTTTTAGAAACACTTGGCAAGGAATATTGCTGAGAATTGAGTTGAGTCACCGTCATTGTAGGAACACTGCTTAAGAGAGTATGGTATGAACTGTTGAGTTAGGGTCAGTGTGGGAACACTAGGCAAGAGAGGACACTGTGAATTGTGTTGAGTTAATGTGGGTGTAGGAGCACTATGCCAGAAAGGATGCCATGAAGTGTGCTGTATTAATGCAGTTGTAGAACACTTTGTAGGAGCGGCAACTGTGAATTTTGTTAAGCTAGTGTGTCTGGAGTTACACTAACCTGGAAAGGATATTGTGGATAGTACTGTGCTACTGTGGTCGTATCAAAACTTTGCGAGAAAGCTAGCTGTGAACTGCATTGAGTTAGTATGGCTGCAGGAACACTATGCAAGAGAGCACACTGAATTGTATTCAGTTAGTTCATCTGTACGGACATTAGACAGAAAAGTATTCTTTGGACTTCATTGTATTACTGGGGTTGTATCAACACTTTGCAAGAGCTTCAGTTTGTGAACTGCATTGAGTTAGTGTGGTTGTATGAATACTGTTCAAGAGAGAATACTGTGTACTATGTTTAGTTAGTGTGTTTATAGTAACACTAAGAGAAGATGCTGTGAACTCTTGTGTATTGCTGTTATTGTAGCAACACTAGGCTAGAGAGGGCTGTTTGAAATGTGTAGAGTTAGTGTGGTTATAGGAACCATAGGCTAGAGAGAAGTTTGTAAACTGTGTTAGGTTAGTATCTTTGTAGGAACACTAGGGAAGAGAGGATGCTCTGAACTGTGTTGAGTTACTGTTGGTGTAGTAATTCTAGGGACTATAAGGCCACCTGAACTGTGTAGGCATAATGTGTTTAGGACACTATGCATTATTCTGTGAACTGTTTGGTGATCTGTCTTTAGTTACTACAGTTTTAAGAACACTAACAAAGAGGGAACCCTGTGTGTTATATTGTGTTAGCATCCTTGTATAAATACAAGGCAAGCGTGGATACTCTTAAGTGTGTTGCACAAGTGTGGTTGTAGGAACAATAGGCAGAAGAGGACCCTGTAATTTTTGTTGTTTTATTTTGGGCCCCACTTAGTCCCTGGTTTGGGCTTTGTGGACAAATCTGAGCCTGGCTTGAGTTTTGAAACCTATTACTTCCATACCAGGGTGAATCAACAAGACCCATTTGGCCCTGCCTCTGCTCTACTGTTGCTGATGTAGAGCTTTGCCATTGGCCCTGTCAGTCACTTCATACCTTCTGTCACCCTTCCCCACCCCTACGTCATCTCACCCCACCAAAACTCCTCCTCCCTATGCTCTGAGTTTATATAAGTGAGAGGCTGATACATTAAAGTTGAGTTCCTACTTCGGACAAGACACCCGGCTGGATGTGTTTCTTTTGTGCTGTCGACACTTGCCATTCCACTCAGCCTGGAGAGAGATACCTGGTGGGACTGGGTCAACTCTTCTCTCACCTGGACCTGCTGGCAAGGAGCTGACAGTTTTAGTGTGAGTGTAGGAACACAAGTCAAGAAAGAACACTGTGATCTGTATTGGTTGTAGTTGTATATACACTTGGCTAGAGTGGGTACTGTGAACTGTGTTTGGGTTAGGATAGTTTCCTAGGGACACTAGGAAGGAGAAGAGGCAGTGAATTCTGTAAGGGTAATATGGTTATTAGCATACTAAACGAGAGTTTATTTTGCTGTTAGTGTGGGTGTTGGAACACTAAGCAAAAGAATACTTCGACCTGTGATTGGTTAGTATAGTTATAGAAACACTGCGCAAGAGAGGATGCTATGAACTGTGTGATTAGTGTTGTAGGAACACTAAGCAAGAGAGGGTGGTATGTACTGCATTGAGTTACTTTTGTTGTAGGTACTATAGGCAAGATATAGGACAGGGTGAATTCTGTTGAATTAGTGTGGGTGTTAGAACACTAGGCAACAGGGGATGCTGTGTTGAGTTAGTGAGCGGAAACAGTAGTGTAGAAATACTAGGAAGAGAGGGAGGCTCTTAACTAGTATTCATTAGTGTGATTGAACACCAGGGGAGAGGACACTGTCAATTGTGTTGACTGAGTGTGGCTATAGAAACCCTAGGAAAGGGAGGATGCAATACAGTTTGTTGAGTTAGTGTGGTTCTTGAAAAACTGTAAGGCAGGATGCTGTGACCTGTACTATGTTTGTAGAAACAGTAGGCCAGAGAGATTGCTGTGAAATAAGTTGTTTTATTATCATGTAGATACACGATTTAGCAGAGTACAGTGTACTGTACTCTGTACTGAGTTAGTACTCAGTGTACTGAGTTAAAGTGGTTGTAGGAACACTGGGCAAGGTAAGATGCAGTTAACTGTGTTGGATTCAGTTGGTTGTGAAAACATGTGACAGAGGAGACTGTGAACTTCCTTGGGTTAGTGCGGTTGTTGCAAGACTAGGAAAAAAATGACACTATGAGCTGTGTTGTATTAGTGTGGTTTTAGCAACACTAGGGAAGACAAGAACCTGTGAACTGTATTGTATTTGAGTGCTTTTATGTAGGTAAAAGAAGACTTTGTGAACTGTGCTGAGTTAGTCTAGTTGTAGAACACTAGGCCAGTTAACGATGGCTTAGGAACAGTAGGTAGGAAATGACATCGTGAACTATGATAGTTTTTGTAAAACTCTAGTCCGAAGAGAAAGCTATGGAGAGTGTTAATGTGGCAACTGTTTTGTGTGATCTGTTTTGGAGTAGTGTGGTTTCAGAAAGACTAAACAATAAAGAACTCTGTGAACTATCTTGAGTTACTCTGGTTACAGGAACTCTGAATAAGAGAATACTGTGTACTCAGTTATGTGAGTGTTATTTCAGGAACACTAGGCAAGAAAGGACACTGTGAGCTGCCCTAGGTTAGTGTGGCAGTTGCAATACTAGGGAAAAGAAGAGCCTGTGAACTGTGTTGTGTTGGTGTGGTTTTGGGAACTGTAGACAAGACTGGAACCATTATCTATGTTGAATTAGTCTGCTTATAGGAAGGTATGCTGGGTTACTGTGGTTTTGGACCATTATGCAAGAAAAGATGCCATAAACATTGTTTTGTTAATGTGGTATAGAAACACCAAGGGAGAGAGTATGCTATGACCTGTGTTGGGTTAGTATGTTTGAATGAATACTAGGCAAGAGAGAAAGATATGAACTGACACGTATTAGTGTGGGCTTAGGAACTCAAGGCAAGAAAGGATACTGTGAACTATGTTGGTGAGGGTTTAGGAACAGTAGGCAGGAGATGATGCTGTGAACTATGCTGGTTTATTTTAAGGAATACTAAACAAGGTCGATGCTATGAACTTGTTGAAGTACTGTTGCTTTAGGAACACTAGGTAAGAGAAGATGCTATAAACTGTCTTGGGTTAGAGTGCTTAGTGAAAACACTATCCAAAGGAGAACAAATGCTGTGTACTGTGTTGTGTTAGTGTGTTTTTATGAAAACTAAGCAAAAAAAAGACCCTGTGAACTGTGTTCTGTTAGGGTTGTGGCAGCACTAGGGAAGAGAGGGTAATGTGTGCTGCATGAGTTACCGTGGTTGTATGAGCACTAGGTAAGAGATCTTGAAGTGAACTTTGTTGATTTAGTGGGCTTGTAGAAACTGTAGATAAGAGGATCCTCTGAGCTGCATTGAACTATTTGTTTTTAGCAACTCCAGGCAAGATAGGACAGAGTGACTGCTTTGAGTTGGTGTGGCTATGGGAACATTAGGCAAGAGATATCTCTGTGGACTGCCTTGGTTTAGCATGTTTGTAGCAAAACTAGAGAAGAGAAGACACTAAAATATGTTGTATTAGTGTGGGTTTGGAACACTAGACAAGAAAGGACACTGTGAAAGCTGTTGAGTTTATGTGGTTATAGGAACACTAAGATAAAGAGGACTTGTGTTGGGATGGTTATTGTTATATTAGGCAATAATTGCAGCTCTGAATTAATTGGGATAGGGTGGTTGTCGGTACAGTAGGAAAGAAATGATGCTGTGATCTGTGGTGGTTTAAGTGTCTATAGAGACACTAGGCAAAAGAGATGGCTGTGGACTGAGTTCAGTTATTGTCATTGTAGAAATACTATTAAGAGAGTACTGTAGAAACTGTGTTGAGTTGGTGTTACTGGAGAAACACTAGGCAGGAGAGATTCTTGGGACGTGTGTTGGATTAATATGTTTATAGAAACCATAATCAAAAAGAGAGGTTGTTAACGGTGTTGGAGAACACTAAGTAAGAGAGGATGCTGTGAACTGAGTTGAATTAGTAGGATTGCAGAAAAACTAGACAGAAAGGGATACTGCGAACTCTTTTGTGTTACTGTGGTTGTAGGAAGACTTGACTTTGTAAGAGAGGAAGCTGTAAACACATTCACTTAGTGTGTTTCTGTGAACACTGTAGAAGAGGATGTTGTGCACTGTGTTGTTAGTGTACTTGTGGTAATACTGGGTAAGAGAGGATGCTATGAACACAGTAGAGTTAGTTTGCATATAGGATACTTGACAGGAAAGGATACTTTTTATTGTATTGCCATAGTATGGATATAGTAACACAGGGAAGAGAAGACACTGTGAACTGTTTCATTGGTGTTGCTTTTACCACACACTAGGTAAGAGTACACTGTCAACTATGTTGAGATAGTAAGGTTGTAGAAACACTAGGCAAACTAGGATGCTGTAAACAGTGGTTGGTTTGTGTGTATGCAGGAACACTTGGCAAGAGAATACTATGTGAGTTGTTTTGAGTTGGTATGGTTACAGGAACTAGACAAGAGAGGTCTCTGTTATCTGTTGGTTTACTGTAGTTTAGGATGAGTAAGCAAGAGAAGACACTGAATGGTGTATTGGTGTGATTGCAGGGAAACTAGGCAAGAGAGGACACTGGGAAGGTTTTTGGGTTAATGTGGTATAGGAGCACTAGAAAAGTAGGATGTTGTGAACTGTGCTGGGTTAGTGTGGTTAAATGAACACTTGTCAAGAGAGGAAGCTGTAAACTTCATTGTGTTGGTTTGAGTTCAGGGACACTATGCCTTGGATTGCACTGTGAACTATGTGTAGTGAGACTGGGAACACTATGCAATGTAGAGTGAAAAATTATAAAGACCATTTTGTGAAAAATATGCAGGCTTTTTCTTTGCCCTTAGACCTGAGCAGAAAGAGCACAAGTTCCAGAGCGCAGAACTGAAAATAAGATTTCAAGCCTTCACTGCCCTGGAACACATTCCGGGTGGAAGACATTATCCCTGAATCAGAGGACATTTGCCGGATTTCATTCCTCAAGCCTCAGGGAGTAGACCCACCTGTGGGTGGGAAAAGCCCCAAAGCAGGAAGACACATTCCTGACCACAAAAAAAGATTCAAGTCATCTAGGTGGGGCTGTGATTGTAAGAAATATTTAACCTGAAATAGTTGGTAATGACAGGGTAGGGCACAGTGACATGGTAAAACTACATTTTTGAGAAGAATGAGTATGCAGAGTGATTTTCATGTGGCTCTAAATAATTTAGGGTAGGTTCCTCTGAAATGTTCCACTGTTCTTGGTTACCCCCCTCGCCCCTCCGCCCCACCTTGAGGTTTTCCCAGTGTTACAGCCTGCTGATGTTCAAATTTGTAAAACAACCAATTATGTGTACCTGCGAGAAAATTCCTTCCTTTCCCCACCCCATGCTATTAAAAAAAAAAAAAAAATCCTCAGCTTGCTGGCCTTTTGTCAAAATTCTGTTCCTGCGTGGACAAGCAGTTTTGACCGTTGGCTAGCCAACTCTCCCCAATAAACCTCTGCTGATTGCATTCAGGTATGGTTTCTTGTGATTTTTGGGTGGTCATGATTTCCTGAGACTTGAGGAAGGGTCTCCTGAGTTTGGGGGTCTTCAGCAGGAAATGATGCTGTAAAGTGTCTTGGATTGGGGTTTTTTTTTTTTTTTTTTTCTTCTAGAAACTGATACTATAAACTGTTTGAAGTAGTATTCTTAAAAGAACTTAAAAGTAGCTCTTTTAAGTTCTTAAGAACAGTTAAAAGAACTTAACTTAAAGGTAGTATTCTTAAAGGAACACTAGGCCAAATGCTACAGACTGTCTCAACCCACCAGATCCTAAATAATAGCACAGAGACTTACTATAATTTATTAAGTATAGGCCTTAGCTGACTGCCTCTTAGTTAGCTAATCTCACTTAAATTAACATGACTATTCTATTCCATGTCCTGCCATGTGGCCCCTTACCTCTCTCACTCACAATTGGTCCTGGCACCTGCTACTTCTACCTCTGAATCCCCTGCCTCTCAATTTTTTCCACAGTTTCTATCTTTGCCTGGATGTTCCACCTTCCCACTCCTACCCTACTATAGGTTGACTGCTCTTCATTAAACCAATCAGAAAGTGATAAAGAAGAATGTTTACAAACTATGATGCAGGTGTTGAGCAAGTAGACCAACAATGCCAAAGTCTGGACAGTACTCAGCACTCTGCTGGCACAGAAATCAACATTTGAATAATACAAAGAACCTTTATGCAGTACACTAGAAGATTATTCCACCAGCCAGAGAGGATGCTGTGAATGGTTTTGCATTAGTGTGCTTCATGGAAAACTAGCCAAAGGAGAAGACTGTGCTACATTGTGTTAGTGTGGGTTTAGGCCACTGTGACCTGTGTTGGTTCAGTAGTGTTGTGGGGACATTAAGTATGGATACTATGAGCTGTGTGGTTTATGTGGATTAGGTATAAAAGGTAAGAGAGGATGCTATGAACTGTGTTGGGTAAGTGAGGGAATAATAACACTAGGCAAGAAAGAACACTGTGAACTGTGTTGGATTAATGTGTTTGTAGAGAAAAGTATGTAAGAGAGGATGCTGTGGACTACGTTGAGTTACTATCATTGTGTGTACCTTAGACGATGGAGGATCCTGTGAACTGTGTTGAGTTACTATAGGAATCTTGCCAAGAGGAAATGCTGTGAACTGCATGGAGTTTGTGTGGATGTAGGAACACTAGGCAAGAAAAGACACTGTGAACTGAGGTAGTGTGCTTTTAGGAACACTATGCATAAAACGATAGGTATGCTGTGATCTGTCTTAAGTTTGTGAGACTGCAGGAACACTACACAAGAGAAAACACTGTGTCCTACATTGTGTTATTGTAGTTGGAGAATGTGAGAGAGGAAAACACTGAATGAGGTTGAGTTAGAGCGGTTGTAGAAAAACCAGGCAGGAGAGGATGCTGTGAACAATCTTGAATTACTGGGGTTGTACTAGGTATGAGAAGGTAATTTGCGCTGCCTTGATTTACTGTTGTGTAAACAACCAGGTAAGAGGCCATGCTGTGATGTGTGCTATGTGTCCTTGTAGGAACTCTGGTCCAGTGAGGATGCTTTAAACTTTGTTGGATTTATATGGCTATAGGAACACTAGACACAGTAGAATACTTTGCTCCATGTTTAGTTAGCATCATTTAGTCTTTTATGAGGAAGCCTTTGTTTGAGGGTGTTTATGTCTCAAAGAGGAAAAACCCACTTACAAAGGGATTTAACAAGAGATATTCAGTGGGGTGCTGTCTAAGAGGCCATAAAAGACAGAGAAGCCATGCTCAGAGAACAAAGCATAGGAAAGAAGAGTTCATGCATAAAGGAAAGGACTGAGATCTTGGCTGAGAAAGCCAGGGACAAACAATGATCTAGTGTCTTCTATATTCCCCACAATGGCAATTTTACATGTGAGAAGGCTGGGAAGGCACCCAGAGGACTATTGGACCCCATGCTGCGTAGAAGCTGTTAGAGGATCAACCACATGTCATAGAGTCACTAAGGAACCAGAATGCTTTGTACTTAGTGCCCTTGAATTTCAATTTGAGTACAAATGATAATTGTACTCAAATGTCAATGAACAGCTCTAAGTGACAGGTGGCAGAGTGAGCAGCAAGGATGAGAATCCAGGACCACTGTCAGGGGAAATGATGAAACACAAGTGAGCAGGAAGAACTCAGAGACAAAAGATGGGTACATGAGTATTTCTTCTTCCCCTTTGTAGTTTTTAAGCAACAAATATTTCGAGTTACTAGATAAACAGAAATGACTAATGTGTAAAAACTAGGTATCAAGATTATGTCTGGGGCGCCAGATGTATTGTAGTTGTTGGAGGCAAGAGAGGAAACCACTGAGTGAGGTTGAGTTAGAGTGGTTGTTGACAAACCAGGCAGGAGAGGATGCTGTGAACTAGCTTGAATTACTGGAGTTGTAGGTTCAGGTGGTAAGCACTTGTCCAGCATATGCAGGAGCCTAGGCTCTATCCTTGATACTGAACAGAGTCATGTCTAGTTCTGGGAATGAGTGCTAAAGAGATTCAGACTGCGTGGATAACTTGGAGAAAAGCATAGAATTTAGGAAATGAAGATGGATGATGGTACTGAGATAGCTCTAAGAAACTTCCAGAGGATGTGCCTATATTCTGGGTTCTCACTTCTGACCCTCAGAGATGGTGATGGTGATGTTGAGAGTCCTTGCTCCTGAGCTCCTAATAAAGATCCTATGTGTTTGCATTAGAATTGGGTCCTTGGTGGTCTTTTGGGGTCTCTGTGACTTGGGCATAATAGCAATCACTATGTGAGTTTTAGGGGATAAATGTAGGTCATCAGGCTTCCCCAAGTGATCGTGTGGCTAGTGTCATTACCTATTGAGACTTCTTGCCTGCCCTGATATTTCTTCTTGAGCAACCAAGAGGGATCTCTCTCTCTCTCTCTCTCTCTCTCTCTCTCTCTCTCTCTCTCTCTCTCTGTGTGTGTGTGTGTGTGTGAGAGAGAGAGAGAGAGAGAGAGAGTACACGTGTGCACTCATGCATGCACACGTGAGCATTTTGGGTTGCTGTGTCAAATCTCTTACATATAAAGTCAGTCCAAATTTTCAAAAACACTGTTCTAAAATGCCATTTTGGACCACACATTTTGAGGAGAGAAAGAAAAAAAGGAGGCAATTACAGAACAATAGAAGGTAACATGTAACCCAAACTGAAGCGATGAATCACAGACTGTAGGATTTATAGACCCCAAGGAAGGGTAGAAGATCACGATTGGAAGAAATATCAAAATCAGAGTTTAAGAGTACAAATTTCACTCCATTTTTCAGTTGAGGACACAGAGGCTGTTAAAGTTAAATTTACTTGTGTGGGCTGTTCAAGTGTTGGTGCCAGAGTTGGGAAAAAACAACATGGTGGCAAAGCTACGGATGACATCATAATATGTCATTGTGAGCAAAGGTCACTGGTACAATAGTCCTCATTGCTCACAGTGTCCTCAAGCATGCACCCAGTTTAGTGCCTGCGACAGTTCTATGACATAAGTTGTAGATACTGCTCTTTTTCTTTAAAAGGTAGCTATTCAAAATCTGTGTAATTTTATCTGTAAAATTCAATATCTTCTTTGGGGGCAAAGTGCCTCTCCAAAGACATTAAAAGTGTAGGGAAATAAGTGGATAGGACGATTCTTCCAGATCACTGGGTCTGGAGCCAGATGACCTAAGGTTCAATCCCCCTTTTATAATGGTATCTTGATGCTTGGCGAACTTACCGGGCTTTTCTGTATCTCAATTCCTCATTGGCAAAATTGAGGATCATGGATTGGCCCCACAGAAGTCTTGTGAGCATTATATAAGTTAATATGTGAAAATAACAGAAAAGAACTTGACATGTAGTAAACTCTCAATACACGATATCTCTCAGCACCATTTAATTTTCCAGAACTGCTTGTATGTGGTGCCTGGGCTCATGACCCAGGACTCACCAGACAAATAGGCTTCCACTGATGCAGGCTCTTGGAGGTGACAAGACATTTTAGGGTTTAGGTGTGCATTCTCTAGGGACCTAAGATGCCAGATACTCATGGTTCATCAAAGATGGACCTAGTTCAGTGGCTCTCAGTCCACTGACTTGTGTCAAGGAAGATACTCTGAATCTTGTGGGAATATGAAAAACTGAAGCTAAGGTTATTAAGAATGATTAGAGAACAGCCAACTACTGAAGAAAATGGGAAATTAGAAAGAGTTAGTGGAAACTCTTGAGGAAGGCATTCTCAAGGCAGGAAACAGCTCTCATGTTCCTTTGTCCAAAGCTTGTATAGGGCTCTCAGCAAAGCTGGGTAAAGGCTGGGGTATTACTATGAGACTCATTAGCTCTCTAGGCTACTCTGTGCTGCTCCAGGAGAATGATTGAAGCCCACCTCTGTCCACATCTGACCCCAGCTTTGTTAATGACCTTGGATATCTGCTAGCCTTGCTCACTTGCCCGTGTTAGCAGCTACCACCTAGCAGGTTAATTTTTACTAAGCTCTTTCGTTCTCACATTTACTTGGTTATCTTGTAGGTTTATCCTGGTATAAAAGTAACTGTCACAACCACTGAAATATAACTGTAGTCTTTCATGGTTACCTTCTGTCTGCAGGATGGTCTAGAGTCTCTGTCTTAAAATAAATATACGCTTCTTCTTGTTAAGAGCCAGCATTACAGTTTAGTCTGTCTCAGTCAGGTGCATTGGAAGCACAAATTATGAAAGGACAATAGTGTCTTACATCTGTCCCTTCACTGTCCCTCCTATCAGTTGGTTGATTGTCTCATACCCAGCTCTAAGCACCTCATTCATCACCCTTAGGGTTACAGACTTTGCCATGTTGACTCTTAAGTTTCCTTTGAATTGCAGCCTCTATTTTTGACACAACAATGAGAGCAATGTACAGTTTTTAAGCACAGGACTTTCCCCTTACTACCCACAGAGAACTAGCTCCGGCCACCATCATGAAGTAACAGGAAAGAGCAGTAACTGCCAAATAAAAGTCCTTCTAGGTTAGTACCTGGCAGTATCCTCAGCAGCAACCACCATTGTCATCAGGTTCTAAGGACATCACTGTCAGCCTTGGATTGCTGGCACCTCTTAGTCTACTCAAATCCTGCTAGCAAGTGCCTTTTCTCTTTAAATGCTCATCAAGTATCTGCTGCTTCCATATAAGATTCAATAAAGTAAAGGTACAATTTGGGGATCTTAGCAACTGAAGAACTTGTTGAAGTGCAGTGTAGACGCTAGGATTCCAATCTAGGTTCTTCTCATTTTCTAAGTTTGCTTTTGTGTGAAGTGGTACTTTTTAATAGATTCCAGGCTTTTGATATGTAGCCTGAATACAGGAATCGTCTGTATGGACCCCTAACTGGTAGTCTTCTTCTGTGAGCACCCTGTTCCTGCTACCAGAATTGTTGTCCTTCAGTTTTGTCAACTGTGTACCTTTTCTGCTGCTATTATTTTCTTAGACACACACACACACACCATGTACGCATGGGGTAGATAGTGATCAATACCACAGCTGTTGATATACATGGCTGAAAGAGTTTCCTATCTCTGGTGGATCACATTTACCCAAACTAGCTTAAAACCATGAACAGTCACAGCTCAAGATCTCAGAAGTCCAAAATAAAAGGTTTCAATACCATTATTTCCTTCTGGAGCCCTCAGGAAGTCTGCTCTTTGCCTAGCTCCTGATGGTGCCTATGAATCCTGGCATCTTTGTTATCAATCCCCCTGCACCCACACTTTGCCTGCGTGTCTTCTCTTTGTCTGCCTACATTACTTCCTCTTTCTCTCACAGAGCCTAGCATAAGTCAGTAGAGTCCATTCTGAAATGAGTGTGGGATCAAAAATCCTTAGCTCCACATAAAGGCTTGCTCACAAGTATGGGGTTAAACATTGAATAGGTCTTGTTGAGTGATATGAATTAATTCAGCAGTGGTGAGGAGAATTAAAGCATGATGACATATCTTCAGAGTACATATGAGTATAGCTTCACAGGAGAAAACATACTGGGTATATATGAGGCGGAAACATCCAGGACAATGGATAGTTTGCAGCAAGTCAATTGCTGGATGGCTCATGTGATCCTTCTTGGTAGATTACGGACCTATACTGACAGACACCACAACACTCCCTTCCGCTCCACCTTGAGCAGCCTCCCAGGAATGAGCCTCCTGACTCTTTTCCCCATGAGCAGTGTCCACACAGATGGTTTTTAAATTTGTCAATTTACAGCAAAGGTACACTCTTTTCACATTTGATGACTCGTGGGGGGCCAAACTGTTGTGTTTTTTGTCAGCTCTGCTTCTGTGAGTCTCCTGGTCATAAACACTTTTGTTGTTCTATTTATCTTTTTCTTAATTTGCGGTCACGATCCATGCATTTTCTGTGGTCATGGAAGTTATTTTCTTGGAATCTTTCCCAGTGATAATCATTATCCTGACCTTTCCAATAGAGCAGTTTGAGTGTTAAGTCTCATCTATGTGTTTCTGTGTATCTGTATTCCCTGACACGTTTGCAGCATTATCTTTATGTTTTCCTCTTTTATTTAATTCTTAGACATGATACGGCAGTGTGGGTTTACTTTTCCAAGGAATGGCTGATTTCAATTCATTATTGAGTAGTCAATACAGAGTAATGGCAGGCTGCAGACCACGGGACAACCTCTGTCAGCCCCTTTCTTACTGAAACATTGCTGCTTGCTCTGTGTTGTCTGAAGCTGTTCTTCCACTACCATGCCAGACCTGAACAGTTATGATTGAGACCACGGGACCCACAAAGCCTGAACAATTTGCAATCTTGTCCTGGAATAGAAGATCTCTGAGCCCTCCCGTCTTGCTGCCCCCAGTACTTCCTTATGTATTGGGGGAGTCATCCTGTGTAATGATTCCTCTCGAGTTCTACTTTGCTCCACTGAACTGCAAATCCATTCTTGGGTCAATGGCATCCTATATGATGATTGGTTCAGAATCTGTAGTGGTAGCTGATGTGGCAAATGCTTCTTATATTACTCTTTTTTTTTTTTTTTTAATGTCTGCTCTTCTTCAAATCCTGCTTTATTTACAGCCAGCCCTCTGGACTCTGTGTCTGTGGGCTCAACCAACTGTGGATGAAAAAAAATATTTTAAAGTTGTGTCTGTATTGAACATATAAAGATCTGTTTCGTTGTCTTTATTTTCTAAGTAAACACCTATGGTAAGCTCTTTATATAGCAATCTAGAAATGATGTGAAGTCTAGGGCATTTGAAACAAACACTGTGCCATTTTATATAAGGAACATACCTGTCCATAGTCATTGGCATATGCAGAGCATCTTCAGGCCAGTGCAACACTGACACAGGCATTGCAGGATCAACTTTAGACTGTCTTTGTCAGATGCTAAACAAATAAGCACACGAAAGCTCACGTGCTTCTGATCAGAACACGATTTGGAGGCGTGGATCAGAAGAGGACTGATAGGGTCACAGTATTGATGCTGCACCTTCAGAAATGTGACAGGCCTCATCATTTATGTTGGACTGCGGCTTCCTTGAGCAAAGGTTTACGGCTTTCTTCTACAGGTCTTGCATATTTCTTGCTGGACTTGGACATGAGCATTTAATAGATTTTTATTGCTGCTGCATATCAAACAGGGCTAATTCTGTCATTTTGTCTCCTGTATTCTATTGCTGTTTGAGGGGAGTCTGAGGGTTTGACTCCTACCTACCCCTTACTACAGAAGATAAAGCAGGAGGCATTTTTCTCTCTACAGTCCTGACAGCTAGGGAATGGGCATATAATTTAAGCTTGTTCAACAGAATGCTACTAGTAGGGATTTTAAATCAGAATATGGCATAGGGATTATGGGAGAGTTTTAGATACAGCAGTTGCCTGAGAACCAAAGTTTCATTCAGGGGTCCACAGTAAAATTGGAAAACAGGAGAGCAGGTAGCATGTCAGTGAGTTCTTGCGATGTTGGTGGCATTCTGCTTTAGGACTCACTGCTTATGACTTAACTTGGCCCTAGTTCTGCCAGAATCTCTCCTGTCAATCAATTCGTGAAGCCGCACGACACCTTTCCAGTGAGCTTCATTTCTTCCTGAAATCACAAGAATCTGTTTTGTTGTTATTGTTCATTTATTTTATGACTGAAAGTCCACATGGGAACTTAACCTTCATCACTGTTCACAAATGGCTATTTTGAGTGTATAAACAACGTGTTGATTTGTGTATAAGTCTTTGAAGTCAGACCAAAGTGCAGTATTTTTAATTTGTGTTATTCGTGCTTAAAGGATCCTGAAGTTGTAATAGAACAAGATCTCCTGTTACTTGAACACCTAATATGTGACAAGTGTACAATTTCCTAATTACATGTCTGAAATCTTCATAGAAAAGGGATGTTTGCTTTTACAAATGAGACTATGACATCTAAGGGATGGAATATGCCGATGGCTATGTAATGAATCAAGAATGGACTCTGAACTCTGCTTGTTCTGTTACTAAAACATCCTATTCTTTTAGCTCATCAAGCAGATTTTCTAAATAAGCTTGCCTTTTAAATATTTACGTCTGTGGCATATCTCTGAAATATTTATTACCTTTTCTGCAGTGCACCCTGCTAAGGCACCAGAGCTTCACTTTAAACTACCAGTTGTGGCTCAGCATCCTCTTTGTCCTCAGCTGCCTCACACTGGGGACAAGACACTTTTTGTTCCATTGTTCCAAACATGTTACTTTCCCCTTCCTGTTTCCCATTTTACATATTTAAAGTCAGCAGGAACTCTCTGTGGTTTCTCTCCCACCTCTGAACTTGTGCATATCTCAGTTCCACTCATTTGACATCCGATCTTCCACAGCTGTGCAGTTTTATTGGCTTTTAAAGCATGCATCCTCCGCTACCCAGGTGAAAGTACTCCAAATCTAGAAGGCAAAAAATGTACCCTGTTCCCCATCATGTCTCACAGAATCGGTGTTAAATGGTTTGTCCACACTGATTCTAGCGTTCCCATTGATTCAAAAATATCTGAGGTCTTTAAAAGAACTGACCTGCCCTTCTGTGAAAATGATTTCTTGTTCATGTCTTCGAATTGCTTTGGACATGGCGAATATTACTCAAATTCCTAAGGCATGGGTGAGGACCAGCTGATGATTCCAAGTACCATTCTACCTATGTGGAAGGTCCTGGGCAGCACTGCAGCCACGTATAGCACAGGATGGCATGGGAGAGGGTGCATTGGTTCTCCACTGTGCACATGAAGGGGGAAGATACCTTCTAATCTTCATAGAACACCCCACAGCTAAGCAGAGAACCTGAGGAAGGGTCTTGGAGGCAGGATGAGAACAGCTTGTTACTTTGAAGGAAGACACTGCCATCAGTGGTGGCTTTCTTCCTACAAAAATTTTAACTACAACAAAGTGATCTCGTGTCCTCGGAGAATGTTTTATTTACTTAAGCGAAACACTGACAGGTGTGTGAACGGTTGTTGATTCTTGTAAGTCACTGAAGTGTCAAAGCACTTTAAATTTTTTGCTCAGAAGATCTGAGGAGAAAGGTTGGAGCTGCCGATTCTAGCTGATCTCACTCTGGAAGTGAAGAAAAGTCAGCATCCCCAGTCTTCAATCCTTTCCATGTATATTCCCATCCTTGATCTCTCTCTTCAAGCTGGGCATACAGGGGTAACACAAGCACAGACTCACACAGTCTAAGCTCGCTGTGCCCCTAAGTCATCCTTTCAAACTCACTAACACATGGTAGATTTTCTTTTTCAGAAGTTTTTTCGGATCAGGGGGAGGAAATACGATCTCTTCTTTCACAGCAAAAATAGTTTGGTGGCTTAACAAGAGACCTGTATTAGAAAAATAAAACACAAGGCAGACTCTACAAACAACTTCAATGTATTTTGCAAAACAGTCATCTGAGCGCAACTCAATAAATTTAGTTTGAGACTAATAGTACTGTAATCAAAGTGCCATAAAGAGCCTTTTCTCTTCTTCCTCCCAACCCCACACCTCTATCTACAAGGTCTTAACATGCTGGCCAAGCCGGCAACACCATCAACATTGGCTAGAGACCACTGCCTTTACTTCTGGTCCTCTGCTCTGACCTGTTGACCGAACATGAACATTTGACACATCCATTTGAACATGTTCACCATCCACCCTGCTCATATTTCACAGTTTAACTCTGAGGGGTAGTGAGGTCCTTGGTGTTTTTCCAAATCTCCTGTCCAGGGCCAGGTGCCTTCCTGGTGCTCAAGTCACCTTATCTTTACAGAGGTGCTCCTTAAGAAGGGCTGTTCACACAGTGGCCCTGAGTTCTCCAGAGCTTCTTCTACACTCTTTGAGGAGGGGCAGTGCCATACCCTATCATGTCTGGTTTCAAAATACTCCCGAGGGCAGCTGAAGTTCCTACATTGACTTTCTAGCCATTAGCTTCCCCTTTCTGTAGGCTGATATAGTTTAGTTTGTAAACTTGTAATTTTTGCCTTTAATCTGGTTTAGTTTCCAGAAGCACAGGTATCAACATTGTTAGGGATGGTTCCAACCTCAAGTTAATGTGCTGATCAAGTGTCCTGAAGATTTGGTGGCCCACCTTTTCCAGTCAGGAAATCGGGATATGTGGTCTGACAAGGTGAGGGAAGATCTGAAATTGGGACTGACCTAGAAAATCCAGGACACGCAGCTGTCATACATAATGCTTCTGTGTCCTAGATAGCACTGCCATGCCCGAGTCATGTCTGCCTCTGGACAGCTTTATTTGATGTCCGAGATAGCCTGTCTCTTTCTGTTTTGGGTCATCCATTTGGTAAATCTCCATTTCCTTTCAGAGGGATGAAGCCAGTGTTCATTTGACTTGAAGCGTGGGATGACTGACAAGCTGCTTCTTACTCAGCTCTGCCTACTTCTGGAGGTCAAACTGGCTGCACAGAAAGGTGGCTACTTTAGAGACACTGGTCCTCAAGGGAAGCAGCCAAGCCACACCAAAGCTAGGAAGGTGGAAGACTGATATCTGTGCATAAGATCACCCTGGAAACAGCCATCAAGAGATACAGGAAGGAAAAGAATCTTTACACAGTCCTCCGGGAGAAAGGCATGGAAAGAGGTGGGCTGTGCTTGCTCTCCCAGGAAGCACTGAGATCAGGAAGGGTTGGTCCCAGTTTGGAGAAAGCTACAGAGCTCGAGTTCTTGCTTGGCTTTGGGAAAATTTGGGCATGAATATTTTGCTCAGGACCTAAGTAGCCAGAGAAGACAGACCCCTAAAAAGTAGCCCTCTTTCTATTCTAGAGCTCAAGTTTCCTAGTACTGGTGGCTTAGGCATCAGAAAAAAACAAACAAACAAACAAACAAAAAACAAAAAAACATCTTCAGGAGACAGAGTTAGGTTCATATTTTCAGTGTCCAGGTATCAGGAGAGCACCTGCCAGGGGCAATTGCCCTTAGGTGAGTCATAAGGTATGCCCCTACTGAGTCTGACAGAACTGCTGTCCTTGTAAAACGGAATAGAGTGTGGTGATGTCTCTCTTTCTACCTTATGGGGGCATGGTGAAAGGTGGTTGTCTTTAAGCCAGGAAGAGACCTCACCAGGAGCTCGTTCTGCTCAGAAGTTTGCTCTTGGACTTCCAAGCCTCCCAAACTCTGAGAAAGTCACTCCCTGTGTTTTAAGGCACCAGCTGGTGGTGGTGTGTTATGACAGATACTACACACTAAGTTGGAACTTGCCACAGATGTTATTGCTTTTAAGGATGCTGAGAACTTGCAAGATGGATGAACAACAAAGGGGCGACAATCTGTAGTAGTCAGACAGAGTGTGTTTTTATCCTGCCCTGCCACTCACCTGTTCTACAAGATTAGGCAAGTTACCTCTTTCTGTGCTTTGCCTTATCTGAAAATAAAATGAATGTAATAGCTCCAGGATTAAAATACAAAGAGCATAGAGCAGTGGCTAACATGTACAAAGCTCCAGTAAGTGTTTGCTGTTAGTGGTTAATTTTAGTGCTACTATAAGGCAAATGAGAATACAATAGTTTTAATGGATTTATTTTTCAGCTAATTGCAGATCTTGCTGAAGCTCCCTCAAACAACCTGCCTAAGTCTTTATAGAGGGTGTCAAGAACCCCATAGTCAATCAGTCAATTCATGCATCTTTGCAAATTTAGACATAAATATTAATGTGACCTCATTCATACCCACAGGCGGACGAGGCTGTGAATAACAGTGTAGCCTATAATTACAGTTTCCTAACACACCGTGGAACAGAAACTGCCAGCCTCCCACCAAATCCCCAGCCTTCCCCTTTTGTGTAGGCGACTTGGCACCAGGAGAAAGTATAAGCTGTACCCCTTGCAGTCTGGGCCTCTGAGATCTTCCTATGGGGCTCTCTCATGTGCACCTTTTCTAGGCACCAAAGGCATCTGTGAAGACCCGCATAAAGTCTTTAACACATCAGAGCCTGCCTAAGCTGGGTCCTTCATAGTTAGCACTGTTCATCTACCTAGCAAGAAGTGAATTTCTGTGACTCTTAGGCAGTCTGGAGGGCTGTTTGTTGCAGCAGTTAGCTAGTGTGTTTCAAACACTGTGAGACTCTTTTTAAGCAAACAATAAATCTTAGACATTTCCTCAAAGGGGTTATTTACTCACAGTTCCTTCACAGAGCTGCTGCTTTAAAGAAGCAAGACTCATGGGCTTTGGTCAGAAAGTTGTAGAGATGGGTTGGGGGTGGGGCGGTGTTTGTGTTCAGGTGCACATGTGCTTCTAGATATCAGAGGACCACCTTGGGTGTTGTTCCTCAGATGCTGCCCACCATATTTTAAGACAGCAACTCTCATTGTCTTAGAGCTTGCTGAGTAGGCTAGGCTGTCCGGTCAGCTAGCCCTGACACCCTTCTGTCTGCACATCCGTAGTGCTGGAGTTACAATCACACACTGCAGAGCCTAGCTTTTCGTGCAGGGTCTGAGGATTAAACTTGGGTCCTCCTGATTGTACAAGTACTTTACTGACTGGATAGTCCTAGCCCCAGAAAGCATGTTATGTTATCTCTGTCATCTCATATCTTCTCAGCAGGAGTAATCCATGATACAGCCTCAACATGGCAACTGCCAATATGTGTAGAAAACAGCCCCCCTTCTCCCAACATCACCAGCAGCCTAAAGTTGACTTTCAAGTGCTCTGTTGGGGTCATGTGCTAATAAGTCTTCCAGCCTTGGTGCTGTGACTACTTTGAATTTTACCTGACACTTGTAGGTTAAAGAGGGGTGTATACTAGGGGTAAAGGTAGGGGTGGGAGACTAGGAAGGACATCCTGCCTTACAGGCACTGTTGGCCTGAGAGATATTCATGTACTTAGTTTTTCTACAGGCAGGGCTGGCCTCAGTGACATTCTTTCACATCGAGTCTTTCTTTCTCACACTCTTACACACTCTTCTGAGAGTTGCTATTACTGATTTGGCAGTAGGTAGTTTATCACTTAAAGGTTGCATAGCAGAGACATGTAACATTTTCAAAGACAATATATCAAGAAGCACCTGGTCACATCTGTTGGTTCCTGAAGAGGAATCGGGTCAGAGAGGGAACAAGGAAGAGCCCAGAGGACTTTGAGGGGAACCGTAGGAGAAGCCAGAAGAGAAATATTATTCAGTAGTTAGCAAGCAATCATTTGAGGATCAAAATCTGAAATGCCAGCATTCACGACTACATAGACAAAACATGAGAATGAGAAGCAGGCAGAACAGGCGCACAGAATAAAGTCAGAATGGAGGCACAGAATGTACGATCATGTGGAGAGAGCAAAGAAAAGTGGAGAAGAGAAAGATCCAGAACCAGAAAGATCTCAGAACACCACTCTGCAGAAGAATAAGCAGAGGCCTAGAAATGCCTGACAGGGTTACAAAGCGGAGGAGCCACAGAGCCAGACCTGGAGCTGTGACAGCCTAATCAACACTTTTCCTGCCCACAGTCCTCCCAAGGAGTACCTATTCCTTCAGAGATGCAGGAAGAGGAGCGGGCTTGGTTGCTGAGCAGCACCTGACTCTCACACAGAAATAAGCGATCTGTGGATCACAGCAGGGGAAGGCTGGCTGGAAACCACCAAGCCTCAGCCCTTAGCATCAGCACCCGAGCAGGCTTCTGCAGCTTTTTGTCTCTTAAAATTGTGCAGGCTTAGGCCACAGGGCTCTCCGTCAATCCTCCCTTGGCAGGAGGACTTCATAAATGACATTTGATTACGCTCAACACAGCAGCCAGGGGCCGTACAAAAAACTGCAATAAAGACAGCAAACGCTCGCGATCTTCATAAAACATGGATGCCCCAGGGGATAAAATCGAAATCTTAATGTACAGATCCTTGGCCACTAAGGCAAATGACGGCAAAATACGAACAAATTGTGAAGCCAATAATAATAAGCTTCCTGCTCCCGGTGCCCAGAGGCCCCGGGCTCTTCCTCAGCAGCCCTGGGAAGCACAGTTGGCTCTGTAGGGGGCCAGTGCTGGGTGTGTTGGGCCCAGCTGGACCCCTGTGGCGGCTGAAATGGCTTCGTGTTCACCGGAGAGCCAGCCTTCTAACCCTGCCTTTCTCCTGAATAAGTCACAGGCAAATTTAGCCTTCTTAAAACAGGCATCTCTGCCACGGTTACTCTTGAATACAATTTAGAAGTTCAATGCTAGAGCCAAAGGAATTCAGTGACCCCCCACAAGCACACAAAGTAAGACCCAGAGAAACAGAAATATTCCTTCCAAATCGCCCTCCTGTCATTCTTGACCTGGAATCTGGGACTCTGCATGTGCAGTCACAGCTCCCAGGCAGATGCTGTGGAGGGAACTGAGCAATAACTAAAGGAACTAAATATAGACGCTCGCCCCCCTTTTTCCATTTTAGGAGAGTTGCAGCATTTACCTCAGGGGAAAATCTATTTTGTTTAGGAACACACTTTTTTTTCTTTTTTCTTTTTTTTTCTTTTTCTTTTTTCTTTTGGTCATAAAAGGCACAGCCTTGGGTCTCATCTGAAACGGGGACATTGAGTTGTCTGTAAAACTACATCAAGTAGAAGTGCACTCCCTCCAGGGCCAGAGAGGTCGCTTCAATTCATCTGACTGAGGAGAGTGTGCTGATAGACTTTCTCCAGAAATGGGCTCTTGCTTGGCTCACTGTGGCTGGAGGGAGACCATGCTGGGTTGAATGAATGAGGATGGACTGGAGACCCCAGTCAGGAAAATAGCAGTGTGTAATTTCCCTGACAGGAATAACAATATTCTAAGAAGACAATTGTGTCTCTCCATTCAGCCATCAAGCTTTTAAAAGAACGGACCCTAAGGAATTATAATTTCTCTGGAGTCTTACGCTGGGAGAAGAAACAGCCTGAACCCTGGTGTCAGACAGAGGACCAGTTTGACTTCTGGAAAGAAATTCACATGCTGACTTATCCAACTGCTTTCCAGGAGAAATGGGACACCAGAGTCACAGCTTGGCAGGCTCTGCTCAGTTAGGCTTATGTCTTGTCAGGACCCTGAAGGTGGACCTGGAGCTCATGGGATCTTCGTTCCTCTCACCAGTGTGGGCACATTGACTCCATCTCTGTGCCCTGCTTTCACCATTACCTTCTGCTTCACTGCCCAACTCTGCTAATAAGTAAACCCATCTGATGCAGGAGGCTGAGGACCTTTTCTGGGCAGAGTAGCCGATGTTATCCTTGTATTTTTCTGAGTGACCTTTTGAGGAAAGGTTAGTTTCACAACACTGCATCCCATTAACTGTGCGGAGGGAGGAGGAACGCACAGCCTCTGCAGAGAAAAGGAGGACAACTTCTTTTTTTGGCCCTTTCCTTCAAGACTTGCAGTTGGAAATAGCCAGAGGAGGAAATTACTTACCAGGCTTCTGACCAGCAGGCAAATGATCCAGAGAACAAGATCTGACCGGGCAGCGAGGGAACCACGAGGGGCAGATTGGACAATAAGACAGAGTCTGGGGACATTGGATGGAGCCAGGAACATGAATAGAAATTGGGAGAAATAAGAGACCACTCCAGGAAAAGAGAGATTAGGTAAAGATCAAACCTGCCATAGTTGGATGATGGATTAACTGTACTCAATGACATTGTCATTATATTGAGAGGTTCAATCACGTTCATCAAGTCCATTGTTCTGATTGTATGGGACCCTATTTTAAAGCACCATGCTGTCATTTAGCTCCCTTGCACTTCTGCTTCATGGATGCTCATAGCTCACAGTCAGTCAGCAACATAAAGGCAGTGTATCCTCACCTCTGAGCTCCATACCCATGCCTGACGCCAGAGGTGACAGAGATGACCAGAGGTGGCTAAGAGCCGCCATGTCCCTTCTGTCTTTCTCCTTTATGTTTGGAAGTTTGCCACAATAGAAGAGGGCAGTATCTTGTCATCTGGATTTTGAAATGAAGAACACAGAAAATCAGTCAGTGTGAGAAACATAAGAGAATTCATTCTAATGACCAAATGCTGCCACAAGGCAAAAGAAAGTAAGAAATACCACAAAGATTGGGAAGAGGGTCTCAGCCCCTCATAGCGAGGTCTCCAGAGCTTATGGGAAAACACCAATATGTATTTTAAGCTGTGTACACCTTATTTCACTGTTTAAAGGAAAATATCAGGCCTAAACCACAGGGGGCTCTGATGGAGAGAGGGGCCTTGGGTATACATACACTCAATACTGTGACCTTCTCCAGTGTAAACCTCCAAGAGATGAATACTTTATGATCGCTGCTGATGCCGAGATCACTTCATAAATGAATGAATTAGGTTTGGCCACAGTAAATACAAACTGCCTAAAATGCAAGGCAACCAAGGAGAAGCTGGGAGTGGGGGCTTCTGCATAGCTTTGTAAGAAATGAACTACTTCTCATTTGTAGATTATGCAACAAACATTACTTTCTGTGCAGTAGGTTAGTTCTAAAGAGAGAGCAAAAGACTGGGATCTTTAATGGTGGTGTTTTGTCTGCCTGGTGCTGCCTCTGTTTCAGGCAACCCTGGCTTGTTCAGGATGACCGTGAGTCTGATTATTTCCCAGCTATCCTGGTCACATAGGGGAGGTCAAAATGGCACCATTCCAGCCAAAGGAATACCAATGGAAGTCACTAGATGGACCTTCTGGGAAGTGAGGAACTGGAGCAGGTCAGTCAGAGGCTCCTTTGTGGCTTTAGGGAAAAGTTAACCCCATAAAGTATCTGTGAATTTGTTTCCTGGAGCTTAACACTATTCCGAGACCACAGTGATTTTGTATTTCAAGGTGAGTATGGAGAGAATAAAATGAAATACTGAATACTGCATATTCTCTGTGGTCTTACCTGAGGATGCATAGGTAGTAGTGTGTAGACCCTTTGCCTGAGGTAGCCACAAAGGGAAGGCTGCACCCCTGCTCTCTCCTGGCTCAAAGTTGCAGCCAACAACCCATTACTGCTAGAATGATATGATTTATAAAACCCAACAGGGCCTCAAAGCTTAGGCTAGAAACCTTGCTCACTCTCTGAGGACAAATGCCAGCAAAACAGTCACGTTGTTCTGAGTAGCTTCTTAGGCTTTGCTAGATATTTTCATGCTCAGCATGGTAAATGGGATGGGATTCAGAAGACAGAAAGACTGTCCAGTTACCCAGACAAACTGCCACACCGTGGATATATAGGAAGAACAAGGCTTGAGGATATCTGACTATTGAGAAGATCCCACTGCACCTGTATGGATGTTAAGCATTCTTCCTGCAGAACCAGCTTGCTCATCTAGGGAAGTCTTTCTGGTTTCCGACCTTCACCCAGGAGGAAAGGATGCCTGTTAAATTTGACCAACCAGACTCTGTTTAATCAGCAGAAAGGGCGTTTTCCAGGTTCCTGGAAGAACATTTTACAAATGGGTCACAGAGCTTGCTCTCTTAACTTGGTGTCTTATTCCTACCCGGCTCCCTGCCTTTCCTCACCCTACACCCTGTCAAACTGTACATCTCCGCCTGCTTTGTTTTTCACCATTATGGCGTAGGTCCTCTTACCTGTGCATGATACAGGTGATTCATTTTTGCTTTCAGTAACAAAGCATCTCCATGGAGCACCAAAGACAACATCAAACAACTGAAGGGTTAAGGGAGGTACATGACAGTAAGCAGAGTTACGAAAGTTAAAGTGCTGAGGAATTTCTGGACCTGTCAGCACAGTCTGTGTCTGTGAGCTCAGCCCTACGGATGACGAGAAGGCAAATACCTTTTTCCAAATGTGGCAGCAAGGTGACTTTTTTTCAAATGAAGCATATTGGAGATAAAATCAAGCAACCTTTTAATATCCTGCCCTGAGCTCAGTTATTATGACTTGCTTTATACCCAACAGCACCAGAAGTTGTGTCCCTTGGCGAGCTCCCTAATGTTGCTCCCAGACATCTCATTTGTAGAGCTGATGGAGACCCTCTAGAAAGGGCAGCTGCCATGTGAACAACCCTATTCTGCAAGGCCTCCCCTCCCACATTCCACACTCACAAAAGGAATTAAAATTGATTTTCAGGGTTTTGGCAGCCACTGGAGACTGTGGTCCCCCCAGCAGCATCTCCCAGAGATGACATTACTTATCCGAACTGGTCAGTATCAGCAATTGCTCAGATAAATAATTTATATGGGGAACTAATAAAATAATGGAGAAGTTTGGGGATGATAATGAGCCAGTAAGACCAAGGACTCCTGGGAAACGGACAAAGGTGTGTACCTCCTCTGCCTGGGTGTGCTGCTTCCCTTGTCTCTGTTCCCCTGAACCCTTCACCTTGACAAGGCCTTCCTGACTGTACCTTCTATAAACTTTGTATAAATCCTCCCATATCTTAATAACCAGTTTTCCTTATGCCTCTCCGAATGTAATATCTCTCTCCTATATGAATTCTTTGATGAGTTCTAAGACTGCCTTTCTGAGTAAGGCATTTGTTACATTCATTACATTTGTAAGGTCTTTTCTGTGTGAATTCTCTGATGATCTCTCTCTCTCTCTCTGGAGTAATTTGTTTATGTAACATGGTAGTAATTTCTCTACTTATAGATGTGTGAAATTCATGGGTATTTATTTTTGGCATTTTGTAATATTTCCTATTTCAGGATGGCCTTGACCTCATGATTCTCTTCCCTTTACCTCCCAAGTGCTGTGATTACAGGAACTATGCCTCCATCCTTGCCTTTGTTTATTTTTTATGATTCTTGGCCCTTTAAAAAAATCTCTTATTGTTTTGAAACCTGTCTTCTCCCTCGCTTCCTCCTTATCCCTTGTTCTTTTCCTCTCCTCTCTTCTCCTTTAAGATGGAATCTCACTGTATGTAGGCCACACTGGCCTGGCACTCATCACGTACATAGCTGAGGCTAGTCTTGAAGTTACTAACTTACTCTCTTGCTCCATCTTTCTGTTTTCCCAGATTATGGGCACGTGCTGCTATACTAGTTTAGATTATAAGATAATTTGAAGCTGGGGCATGTTGAACTCCAAGTACATGTGTTTGTTGACTCATCTTGGAACAAGACTCCTCTCAAAGAATCATCTTTCTATCCTGTGAGTGCAACAGGAAATCGGGGGTTGGGGGTGGGGGGGGGGGGAGCAGGGTCTAGATACATTGTATTCTTACAGCAAGTTCAAAGGCAAGAATTTATTGTTTCATTTTGAGGGTATGAATAATCTATCTGGTTCCAAAAATTAAAATGAAAATCAGATCAAACAGAAGGAAATTAGTCAAGAACAGGGGAGATTGAACAGCATTTAATTATTGTAGAAATTGTGCTTTCTAGGAGGTCTTTTGTTACAGCTTTTGGTCAGTAGTGTGGCATCAAAGGGACAGAGCCCTAGAGGCTGGAGGCCAGTAATGGCACAGAAGACAGCTGGTTCGAGCACACAGCGAGCCTGGTTTCTCCGTCTGATGTCTTCCTTGGCAGGCTGTCTGAACCCTTGCCTCTTTCCCAGGGGTCTTCTTTGACCAGCAGGGATCTTCACACAGAATCCTCAATTCTTATAAACATTGCTCTGCGGAGTCCTGAGCTGGTTCCCTCCTGGGAAAGTTTCCCATCTTCTTTGCCTATCCTGGAAATCCCAAGGCTTTTGATGAAAGCAGGTTCTCTGATGCCCGGGGTCCTTTTATATCCATCCCAACCCTCTAGACCTACATAAGAGCTCTGCAGCCCTCAGTATAGTGGGGCGTAGATTCCCTTTGGGTACTAGAAGCTCTTACAATGCCATTTGTGTCTGTTGGTATCCAGCTTCAGACAAACAACAGCATCCAAAATGCAGTGAATTGAAAGAAATCTAACAGATTCCTGCTTAGAATCTCAACTGCAGGAAAAAAATAAAGACTGAGATAGTCTTTGGCAATGAAGGCAACAAAATATTAGAGAATTTTACAGTTTCTCCCCTTTTAAGAGACAATAAGGCCTGGAGTTACGGTGACGTGTATGACTGAGAAAAAGGGGGGCATATAACATGTAGTCTAAATGGATTTAAAGGGATCCTGAGGGCAAATAGAATCAACAAGTTCATAGTTCTCTCTCTTCCTCCCTTCTCATCTCTCATTTTCTTCTCCCTCCTCTCCTTCCTCTTCCTTCTCTACTGACATCACACAAGATTTACAACCATCTTAAAATAGGCACCACAGAAAAATTATCGAGGCAGGTCGGGAATAATCACTTCAGTGATATAAGGTGGTTGACATTTCCTAAACAGAGCCAATCTTTCTAGAAAAGAAAAAGTGCATCTTCAGTGACCGGTGGTAATGAGATGTTCTCACCAAGTGTGACCTGACTTAGGCCCAGAGTGCCATTTCCAGAGGAATGAGAGGTTCATACTCTGGTTTGGTTGAGTACCTAAAGTCTGAGTTCTGAGCCACGGGAGCATTCTTTGATGTTCTTTAGTAATTGTTAGAGGAGTCTTTCATATTTCAACATGTTGGGCTTTGTTGGTCAGGCATATATTATTGAATGGGTTCCATATACCAGGCATTTCCTCATACAAAGTATGTTATAAGGGCAAATTTATTTTCAGCTGGTGAGAAAATATTAAGCATAATTAATAGTTCTTCTTCAGGAAAACACTAAATGGTGGGTGACACCAGTACAGCCAGAGAGCCCAGGCAGCCCAGGGTTAGGAGGCTGCGGCAGCTTCTGTGGAGGATTCGGCAGAGGTCTTAGGGGCCTGCAGTTGTGGTCGAGGCTGTGGCCCTGGTCGAGGGTGCAGGGTTCATGGAGGTAAAGCTGAAGACAAGGAGTAGATCCCTATCATTAAGCTGGGGTGCCTGGTTAAGGACATGAAGACCAAGTCCTTGGAGGAGATCTACCTGTTCTTCCTGACCATTAAGGAATCTGAGATTATTGATTTTTTTCCCCCTGGGCACATTTCTGAGGATCATGCCAGTGCAGAAGCAGACTTGGGCTGTCCAGTGATCCATGTTCAAGGCTTTTGTCACTATTGTGGTCTACAATGGTCAAGTTGGCCTTGTTGTTAAGTGCCCCAATAGCCACTGCCATCTGAGGGGCCACCATCTTGGGCACCCATTATCTCTGCTCCTGTGCCAGAGAAGCTACTGATGATGGCCGGTATACATGACTGCTCCACTTCAGCCAGGGGATGCACTGCTACCCTGAGCAACTTTGCCAAGACCAACTTTGATGTCATCTCTAAGACCTACAGCTACCTGACCTCCAACCTCTGGAAAGAGACTCTGTTCACCATGCCCCCTTATCAGGAATTCACTGATCATCTTGTGAAAGCCCACATCAGAGACTGTTCAGAGGACCCAGGCTCCAGCTGTGGCTACCACATAAGTGTTTTTAAGTCTTATGTGACCACCATATAAGACTTAAAACTACATCTGTTATTTTTAAAGTATAATTAATAAAGCATGACTCTAACCCGCTTGAAGGGGTATGAATCTGGAAGGTGATGTGCTACATTGGTTACCTGGGAAAGTGCTTCTTGGTCCACATTTAGCACTGTGGCTGTCTTAGAAGCAACTGAAGGGGATTGGCTGGTAGCTGCACCAAGACTTGCAGATACACACGAGTTTCTAGGCAACAGTACTCAGCCTTCTATTTCCTGGTCATTGTAGGACACAGGAGTGGGGATTGTGGTCTTGTATAGCTAGCTAGAGATTCTATGGTAGAGCAATGGTAGCTGTTAGAGAATGTGTTATCATCCATAACAGTTGGGGGGCTCAAAGTATTTTAGAGGGACTGGAGGACCTTGAAGAAAAAGAAGTCCTCCAATAGTCTTGATACACCGTCAGAAAGAAGAGCAAGAGGAAGATGGTGGTGGCAAAGTCTGGTTCATATGGTGCGACAAGGGGTTTCCCAATGTTCAGACACTGGTTCACTGAGCCTTGGTGGTACACTGCACACAGGTATGTTCTTATTCTGAATGTGAGTCTATGAAAAAAGTAAGAAGATCAATGTCTGCAGGAGGGATAGTTGGCCTGGAGAGGGCAGGTCAGTTCAAGGAAATGACTTGAGGGCTGCTGCAGACTCCCAAGGGCTGCCTAGTATCAAATAGAAATATTTTTCAACAAAAATCTCAATAATTGAATTTTCATGAAAAAAAATTAATTCATTTCCAAGTGTCCTCAAATATTACTATCCTTGACAAAAGTGCTTTAAGGACTGTACAGTACACTTTGTGGGCTATGAGCCACATGTTACAGTATCAGCCCAGGTCTGCAAGTGGCATGGGAAAGGGAGCAGGGCTTGCTTTTGCTACTGTGGTCTTTAGTGCCTTAGAGCACCTGGGACCCCTGTCTCCAATATGTATGGGCACATGGGTGCCCAAGCACCCCCCACCTCTAGCCAGTCAGGCCCTACCCACCCAGCCACACTTCTATTGTCTGAAGTCCTATGAGATATCAGTTTAATAAAAGAGCATCCACAGAATTAATCACCTCCCTGTTTTGGAGGAAAGTTATTCCAGTATTTGATTTCTTTCCAACTTAATCACACACCCCAATACACCCAGACTTCTGTGAGTCAGACTGAGCTTTCTAGTGGTTTCCAGCCTTTTCTTTAGAGCAGCTTCAAGTAGCCATTATTTTCCCCAGTCTGGCATCTCCGAGTGGTTTTACCAAACATGTAGTTAATTAACCCTAATTAATTGGGATTTCAAATGCTTTCCAAGTCTGTGGCAGTGTGATGCTGTCCTCTCTGGCCAATACAAAGATTCAGTGGAAAGTCCTGTATTACCATTAAGAACATAACATTCTTAAAGCAAGTTCTCATAAAGGGTATGACATTGTTCAAAGGGAAAATCAGGAGAAATTGTCTCTATCAAGTGGTACAAAGCAATTTAGAGAATGTTACTTTGTCAAGCCAGCTTTGAGCTAAGTTATCTTTTGTAAGATTTCTTTTTTGCTTTGAACATCTTTTTCCCCCCTAACACTGCCCTACCCCCAATTCTTGTAATAAAATCAATATTTTCTGGAAGAACAGAAACCAGAGCCTTTAGAGGACTCCACCTCCTGTTTGCTGCAAAAACATTAATAAATGTCACTAGCAAAGTTGGGTACCAAGGGAAACAGGATGACCTCATGAATATATTTTCTAAAGAGCTTAAAATGTCCATCTTGTATATTATTTGTTCCTTAAAGAGTCTAAGAGCTATTGATTCCTTCAACTGCTGCAAAAAGCAATTTAAATGCACCAAAGGCTCTCTATATAGATGGACAGAACAGAGCCAGATCAGAGTGGCTTCGTAATGCCTATTTCTCCATGTGCAGAGCCTGGCTGCCGAATGGGTGCCCCTTGGTAGGGTAAATGCTATCACTAGGTCTATTACAGCAAAATAATGGAGAATTAGAACCGCCTTTGCCTAAAGTGGTAGCAGTTTATAGACCTGCTAAGATTTGTCTGCTGATAAAAAGTGATTTAAAGAAATTAATCGACGATCATTGCCTGGCTATTTCCTGGTTCCAAAGCATCAGACATCAGACACTGCTAGCACTGTCTGCACTAACGTGCATTCTGTGTGTTCCAAACTTGCACAAAGCACAGTAACACGAGTAAGAAGCCACAGACAGAGACTCGGGTATTACAGAAGGTTCGACAACATGCCCTTTAGTCATGCTGCTCTCTTCGGCACTACGTATTATATTGGGTTGCATACAAGTATATAATAGATTTTGAGCATATACTAACATACCCTATTACTCCCCCTCACTCCTTCATCTCCCACTGTATCGTTGCCACTGCGGAAGACCTGCTGGATTACCTGTTTTAGCTGCTTGATATTTTCCTCAGCAAGCAAAATGTCCTTTCCTTGACTCCAAAGCCGGCAGGAAGAAGGAAGACTAGTGTTTCCTGATGTGAGTAGCACATGTTTTTTTTTTTTTCAAAGTTGGGCAATTGTCCATCCTACCTCACAGCCTTTGGGACAGAGCAATTTCATCCTTTAGAAATTTTAAGGTGCTTTAATGCAATTCATTCTGACTTTATGGCTGTCATTAGAGAACCAACAAAAACATTTTATTGACTCTTGGCTATTCCTGTTCTTTTGTTTATATTGACACATCTCAACAGTGACACACAACAGAGGCCTGAATTCCCAAGTGATGCAATGAGTCAGACATATTTCATACTGAAGCAGGAGTGATACAGGGCAAAGGGTATATAATCAGGACTGGGAGACCAGCTGGCAACAGTGGAGTAAACTTGGCTAAGATGTAGGCTTTTCTGTGGTTTGGATCAGACTTTATTTTTCCCAAGCTTGTATGTGTTGGGAACTTGTTTCCCAGCAAGGCAGTGCTGATGGGATGGGGGTATCTTTAAGAAGTAGGATCTAGTGGGAAAACGTTGGGTCATTGTGAAGGTTGTCTTCAGGATACACTGTAGACACTTCTTTATCTAGTTTTCGTTTTTGTTGTTGTTGTTGTTGTTTTTGTAATGCCTTGAGGTCATGCTAAACTAATTCTGACATCGTGCCTGAACCATTAAAACTGAGAGCTAATTCATGTAAATCCCAAGACTTGGAGTGTATCTGTATCTGTATCTGTATCTGTATCTGTATCTGTATCTGTATCTGTATCTGTATCTGTATCTATGTATATGTTATCAGAAAAAGACTAATTCAGATATCAGAAAGTTTCAAGTTTTGGGGGATTCTAATAAAATCGTGGGAGCTGTGAACAGGAAAGTTTTCTGTAAAAGATAGGCTAGTCACAAACAAATATCCCAAAATATCACTGGGACTAGTTTCCCACTGGTTCTGTGTGACTTATTTGTGTTCACACAACATCTTTGATCCTGTCTCAGCCCCTTCTTCTAAATTTCTCCCTAAATCTTGTTATTTCTTCTCCTCTCCCAATCTCCAGTCTGGGTGTGAAAATTCTTGTGTGCTAATAACCTCTCTTCAGCAGCCTCCCAGCATATCCTTTACTGATAGGTGTGCTACCTGTTTCTGTAAGCATTACAGAAGCGAGCCTATGACCACTGGATTTTACTCCCCCAAACATGTATGTTTTGTATTTTTAAAAAAGCATCCTGAGCTAGTAGCCAAACGATGTGCTTTATACTCTGGAGTCAGCCTCTGTCAAATGTTAGATTCTTTCACAGTGCCCTTGTTATGTTGCCCTCCGTATTTGCTACAGCTTTGACAGATTCCAAATAGCAGCTGCATACCTCTCACAGGTAATGAAGTCAGGCTGGGCAAAGGTCATGCAGTTTACAAAAGTTCAATGTAGGCACAAGAGAATGCTTCCCTTCCGGATAAGGGCTTCTGATTTTTGTCATTGTGTTTAGCATTCTCACAGACTTCCCCAGCCTATGAAGACTTTATTCCACAGTTGATCAAGTGAGGCAGTAAACTCTACCCACAATCCACAGGCCCTGCCTGCAACCCAGCAAAAATAAAACCAACACATGTGTTACCCTGTCATAGCATTCTAAGGTCATTGGCCTCAACAGGACTGGGACTTTCCATCAAGTCTTCTAATTTACTACAATTCATTAATTCATGAGATCATTTTTGAATACAGATCTTGCCTAGGTCACACGAGTTCCAAAGGGTAACCAAGCTGTATTTCTAAAATGCCAGTGTAATCATGCTCTCTCACTGCCCACGATGCTAATGGCCTCTTCACTTATGAATTCCTGACTCTTGCTTCCAGAAACCACTTATTTCTGGGCAGGAACAACTCCCTCTTGTTTTTGTATGCCTTTATATTCACCACCTTCTGTCCTCCTATTTGTTTCCTCAAGCTCTTCCCTGTCTAGAATGTTCTTTTGCTTATTGTCTGATGACATAACCACAGTCATTCTTCAGTGTCTGGGACAAATGTCACCTCAGTGTGAAGTCCATTGACCCCATTCTCTTAGGACCACATTTGTAACTACATCATGCCTACTTTTCTGTAGCTCTCATTCTCTTCAGTGAAACCTCCTGTCATAGCCAGAGACAAGTCTTATCTGTCTGGGTACGTAAGAGCTTACCTAAATGCTTGACAAGTTCTGATAATTCTTTAGGAGAAGAAAGAATGAGACTCAAGATTGGCAAGCATCAAATCTCGCTAGTTTCAGTTTGCCTTTTTAAGATTCCAGCATTAGCTCCTGTCTCACCTGTGTATCCCTTACATCTGGCAGGCTCCTCCTGTGAGACACCATCTTTCACACTCTGCTCTTTTAAAGAATCCTAAACACATGCCCCTCCTAGCCTTTTCTTTGCAGACGGTTCTAATCGTTCTGATTCATCTTCAGACACTACATTCTGTTGATAATTTTAGTTGTTTTCTCTGGCTCTTGGGAGCATTGCTACTTTATCATTTATAAGATGAGGTGACTGAGGCAGCTTGAAAGGAACGCAGGAATTAGAAGATTCGTGTAGCCGGCGTTTGCTACTTAGTGCTTTCTCCCTTTTATTCACCCTTCTCCACTCTTTTTTTTCCACCCTTTCACCCCCCCAATACTTGATAAGAGGGGAAAGGATATAGAGGGAAAAGGTAGCGATCTCTGAATAATGTCAGGGGACAGAAAGTAGGCAGTGCTATTGTTAAATGACTTCCTGTTGATTAGGGGTACTGAGTTCCTTGGGGCAAGTTTTGGCAGGATATCTAATTTCTTCTTGTTCTTTCTTTTTTTGCACATTACTCCTTAACAAACCACAACCAACAACAACCCACCACACCTTTCAGGACCCTAGCATTTACATACTGTCTGAAAAGTCCCCAGAATTCCAAATGTCACTCAGTTGCCTAAACTATCCGCCGCTAAACCACACTCCTGCTACATAGAGCACCAGGCAAATCATAGTCAGCTGCTGTGGACAACCTGAAGCAGCCCCATATCCCATGCCTGGGATTAAAATGAAAATATATTCTTAGAATATTTCTGTGTTTTTTTTTGTTTTGAAAAGAAACCAAGGGCTGGAAAGATAGCTCAGTGTCTAAGAGCACTGGCTGCTCTTCCAAAGGTCCTTAGTTCAAATCCCAGCAACCACATGGTAGCTCACAATCATTTGTAATGGGATCTGATGCCCTCTTCTGGTGTGTCTGAAGACAGCTAAAGTGTATTCATATAAAGAAAATAAATAAATCTTTAAAAAAGAAACAAAAGTTCCAAAATTGTCACTACAGATTTATGGAGTGTATAAGGATGCAGCAATGCTACTCTCTTACTGCAATGTCTAATAATCAGTCAGTTCCTTTCAAATATAGATGTTTTTCCCAAAGTCACTGCCTTATTCTTGTGTGGAAACATGTCACCATATTTCAGCCTCCCCATTGTTTCTTCTTACAATTTTCAGAAGTGCCTCAGAGGAGGAATGTATCTACAGACATGGGGCTCTAACTAGATATTTTTGCTTCTACTGAATTGGCTAAAATCTTAAATGAGAGTGATCAGGATTCTAAAATCTTGGTGATCCTACTATTAACATTTTTATCACAGAATTCCCATTTATTTCAATCCTTTCACTCCTGGATCTATGCCAATCTCTTGCTTTGAAGAAAAAAAAAGAAAGAAAAGGGATCTCTAATTCAGCAATATTTTAGAAAGAAAAAATATCACTTAGTCTATAATTTAGTCGATGGCTTTTTGGAAGAAGAAATAATTGCAACTCTTAATCCTATTTTACTAAGTTCTAATTTATTCTTTTAGAAACACCACAAGAACCAGGTTGCTGAGCCAAGCTGGATAAAGGCTAGCTCTAGCTGCTGATAGTATCAGAAATACATCTGTCACTAGGAGGGCCAAGAACAAAGAAGCGAGGAGGAAAAGGAAGAACATAGAGGCCTAGCATTTAGAGAGTCTAAGGATGTGTGTGTGTGTGTGTGTGTGTGTGTGTGTGTATGTGTGTATGTATATGGGTGTGTGTTTATGTCTGTGTATGTATATACATATGTATGTATGTGTATGTATGCATGTGTGTATGTATGTATGTGTATACATATGTATGTGTATGTATGTATATACAATGTATGTGTGTGTGTGTGTGTGTGTGTGTATGTGTGCACATAGAGGTGATGAGGGAGACAGATGCCCATGAGAAGAGGCTGATAGAGTAAAGAAGCAGTCCACAGACAGGAAGTAAAGTCTTGGTGGGAAGGAAGTTACTTCAAAAGTGGTTACTTTGATGAGCTAGAACTTCAGTTTTCAAAGGGTCTAGCTTATTTGTATGGATCATTAAACTGATTTCTGAAGGTATATATTCCTTAAGCATGGTTCTCCCCTGGTGAAGCAACTACATACTACCTTTTAGTATTGAACTGAAAAGTCACTTAGCAGATGCCTATAATTTGTAGGTCACTGTGAAGAGAGTGGAGATAAAGAGGATCGGGTTCGTCCTTGTGCTTCACACATACTGAGGGCCTGTGAATCGTACATAGATAGCATGGGTCTCCACCTGTATCCTGTTGGGTTTTAGTGTGCATGGGTTGATGTGTGGGTACCGTGCCCTGCACCCCACAAGGGGCTAGGGTCACTGTTCAAAGAGGCAGAGGCATGGGAAGTTGACTGTGTTCTCCCCACACAGGTGCCTCAGGGGTGAGGAGTGCAGTCTGAGGTCCCTCGGGGGAGCCGGAGCTCTGGGTTGGGGGGTCCCTGGACAAAAAGGCAGCTGGGAACTGGCTGGTTCTCAGGCTCTTGGGCCCTGAAATGCCACTGAGGAGGTGAGTATGGAAGGGCTAAGAATGAAGTGGGGGCATGCAGGCTAGATTTGCCCACAGCCAAAAGGGGCAGGGGGAGAAGCTTTGACTGTGGGGGAGGAGAGTCCTTGCTTGGCTGGGTCATGGCTGGCTTGGCTTACTTGCTTGGGTTGGGTTGTTGGTCTCTGTGGCTGGGAACGAAGAGAGCTCTTCTGGCTCTTATGTGGTAGATTAGGTGGCAGCTCTGTGGATGAAGGCCTGCTCCTGTTCCCCACAGCGGGTCCCAAAGAAGAAAAACAGTTATGGTCTTAAGACATTTATTGTCATGGCTTAAAGTAGATAAAAACTACACCCCAGTGTCTCAGGGTGGGCCTGAGGTTAAATATCTTTTGCAAGGAGGAGGGTCTGGGAAGGAATGTTTAATTGCTACACCCATCTGGCCATTAGGTATCTCATTAATATGGAGATCTGTCTTGAGGGTCCTTGGTCTGTAGTCATGCCCTCTACCTGTGGAGGGGCTAGTGGGCGTTGTCCTACATGACTGAAGGACTCTACTCTATGAAGGTCTGCGGCCTCGTGTCAGGAGCCTGGAGTCTGGAAGTGTGGCTAAACGCAGCTGGTGCTTGACTAGAAACCAGGCTGTCCTCCAGGGGCCTACAATATCCCACATACTGAGGGCCTGTGAGTCAGTCCACACATAGCATAGGCCTCCACCTATATCCCAGACAAATGAAGGCGAAACAAGAACTGGGGCTGTGGGATGGCTCTAAACATCCTTTCTTAGGCCCATGGCTCTTTACAGGTAGTAAGTAGAGCACTGGTTTTCAAACAGCTACCCACAAAGGAGTCAGGAGAAGGCCTCAGCAAGAGGGCCCAGGTCCTCTGTGCCAACTTCAACTAGGCAGTTTCCTTTCTGGCTGACACACACACATTGGAATTCTACAAGTGACACTGTTACTAGAAAGGTTTCATTTCTTTACAAAATTATATGTTCTAATGAAGCAATATAACAAAGCATTGAATGGAGTCCAAGAGAGTTAACTAAGAAACCTCCCTAACAGATCTCACATTTGGAGTCATGGAAGGATCTCAGATACCCACAGATTCTTTGGAGGGAGCAACTTTGGTTTAGGATTCACAAAATCATCAAGAACACGCATAGAATATCAGACTAGGCTCTGTCTACTGTAGACCATACACTCTCCAGAGGAGGCCTTTCCCTTCATGCCTGGCAGCAGCAGATGAGCAAAAGGAAGACGGCTTATTAGTCTCTGTGGAATCTATGAGAAATGAAGCTCAGAGTGGTGAAGACTTTGGCTCAACAGCATGTGGTAAAATAACTGCAAGTTGAGGGAAAATTCCGGGACTTGAAAGCTTGATTATGTCCTGTTGAGTCAAACAAGGACAGCAGTGTTTGCATGCAAGAGCCCGTTTCTTCTGATTCCCAGTCCTCTGCCTAGTGGTGAGGCACAGAGCTCATCACATTCCAAGTCAAGCTGTTGGTAGCCTTGCATTCTGGCAGTTCCCTTTAGTACTATGTGAGAAATGGTTCCCTCACTTCTATCTTGCTTTCGCCTCTTGCCTGAGGAGGTAAGGAGAGTGTTCAGAGCACTGCTGTGTGCCCAAAAGCCCAGGACAAATGATTACAAGAGGCTGGCCACGCTGGGCAAGCTGCTCTACTTCTCTCTTGTTCCCCAACCCCCAACTCCATGGGGTTATTTATGATGTGTGTGTGTGTGGGGGGGGGTCTTTTTTATTTAGAGAAGAAAAAAATCAGCTTTGTATCAGAATAAGAGTGATGATTCAACAGGACTGTTCAGTGCCAAATTACTTCCTGCAATCACATCTTTAACAGTGTTTCTTAAAGTAGCAGAGTTGCAAGCATGCAGTGACATTGCTACCCACAATGCATATCTGCATTGGTAGCCTTGTATTCTGGCAGGTCCCTCTTAGCTCACTCCTAACGTAGCCTAGGATGCCTGTCTTTCCTGTAGTCTTGAATGCTGGCTCGGTGAGCCCAAACTGATCCACAACCAGGGTGTGTGTGTGTGTGTGTGTGTGTGTGTGTGTGTGTGTGTGTGATAGAGAGAGATAGAAAGAGAGAGAGAAAGGAGAGAGAGAGAGAAGTGGGGAGGAGAAGGAGGGAGAGAGGTGGGACTGGTGGTAAGCTAGCGGGTAATGCAATTTTGATTGGATCATTTTTTACACGATATAAATATTAGGGTTTGGGGCAGTGTCATACATCAGAAGATCATCATATTTAAGAATGTAAATAGCATTGAAACATATCTGCTTTAATCCCTTCCTGTCATAGATAAGGAAGCTGAGACTCAAATCAATTCAGTAAGGATTTATTGACTTTTCTGCTGTGTGTAAAGGATTGTGTTCAGCCTATGTGGCCAAATGACTTTTTCAAAGGCTCTCAACTTACTAGGAACAGCAGAATGCTAAATGGCCTCACATTCTTTCAGATCTCCCTGTCACCACTCTAAAATTTGAATGTTGTCATAACTGTCTTGCTATGTAGAAAATGAGGAGGAAAGGACAGACAGACAGACAAAGGGATGAGAAGAGTGTAGCTAGGAGAGGTACACTGCATCTAAGCTGGAGACAGTAAACCAGGGCTGCTGGTGTTTGCTTAGGGTTATGCAAACTTTGATTGCGTTTCCAGTCCCTCCACTTACTGTACAACCTTGGCTCAAGAGTCATTTTCAGATTTATTTTGTTATATAGAAATGTACAATAAATATGCTCAAAGCTTTAAAGAGTACATGCAGATTCATTGATGGTTTATTTTATTCAATGTATGCGTGTATGAGAGAGAGAAAGACAGAGACACACACACACACAGAGTGTGTGTAATGGTTAAACACAGGGTCTAGATTATCTCAATAAGCACTTTACCACTGAGGTTTAGCCATAGCTTAATTTAAAGGTATGGCCCAGGCTTACCTTGAACTCACAATCTTGCCTTGCCCTCTTCAGTATTTGCTTGGGGCATGCATTACTATGGATGGCATTTTCATATGCTTGGATCTCTTGGGCCTTTCTGACTCTGGAAGGACTACTCTCCCCATCTTCCTGCAGCTCCATTCATAGCCCACACACCTATTACCTTTCCTGTTATGCTCCCATGTTTCTGGCTACTATTTCTCTAATGCAACCATCCCATCCACAAGTTCTAGACAATGGGGCCAGTGTCCTTCAGTCCCTAGCCCGCAGAAATTACTTACACTAGCCAATCTTAAGCCGTTTTTCTCTCCTGCTCCCATCCTGTCCAAGAAGCCAAAGTAAAGGTTGTTGCTTGTATCCTCCCATTTCTCTGCTTCCTAACCAGTCATAGTGCCTTTCTCATGTCCATGTAGTCTGTGCTCCTGTCTCTGGAAATCTGTGAGAAACAAGTGCCTCTTCAATGGCAGCTCCCCAGGATGAGTTATCTCAAAACAGCAAAAATAATATGATCTATACTGCAAATCATAGAGTGTTTCACAAAGCACCTCATATGAAAAGGCCCTAGTAACCTTCATATATCACAAGATTCTTATAGAATACTGTGTATGACGTCCCTGTATATCCAGAAATGAGTACTATCTATTTCTGTTTTTCAAGAACCTAATCACAAAACCTTGTCAGAATGAGGTGAAACATGGAATTTTTTTTTTCTCTGACAGGAGGAAGACTTTAAATTAATGGTTCTCAACCTGTGGGGTCACATGTCAGATATCCTGCATATCAGATATTGGTGTTATGATTCCTAACAGTAGCAAAATTACAGGTATGAAGTAGCAATGAAATAATTTATCATTTTGTGGTCACCACAACATGAGGAACTGTATTAAAGGGTTGCAACTTTAGGAACCTTCAGAAATATTGCTTCAATTGATGGAGAAACAAAGACTCAAATATGGCTTTCTGAAAAAAAGTAGAGTCCTGTGCTTTCAGTGGGACCCACCCATGACTTCGGGGTTTACCACGGCCTGTCTGTAGAAGAGGAGACAAAGCATGCTTGGATGCCCTGACACAGTCCCTACCAGCTATCACTTAATGTCTGGGATTCTGTTCATGTGCTACTTGGAGAAAAATATTCATTTCTTTCTTGGCCTCCCGTCTATATTCCATATTCATTTATTTTCAATAAACAGTTTCAGATTCCTTATTTTCCCCCTAAAGCTTACAAATAAATTTTTCTGTCTTGCCTTTCTTGCTACATTTACATAAAAGCCACAATGAAATATTTCTAGCAGTAATAGAAATCTTCAAGAAAACAAAATGTTCCTAGAACCTATGTGGCCTTAACCCTGTGCTAGGGAGCACAGTGCATCAGGCTCACAGGCTTTCAGACTACATGATAAGGTGTGGCGAAAGTACCAGGTATACCAACAAATGCTGAGATTGGGGTAGTTAGGTGCTGACATGAAGTCTTTTATGTTACCTTCTCTTGTAACCATGAAAGTAAATAGAGATTTACTTGCTAACTTTTGAAGACGTTGTATGCATTCTATGAAACTTTACTATCTGGAAATATTAAAAGAATGGGATTTAGGTTAGAGCAAAATATGGCCTCATAGAAAATTTAAACAGCAATGTTTTACAAAGATTACATCTTAATCAGTTGAGTCCTGCATGGCTATGCAAGAGATGAAGTGACATGGTTCCTGTCAGAACAGAGCCAGCAGGGCGTGGTTTCCATGAATGCTTACGTTTGCTGTGGGTGTAAAGCTTGTTTGTATAATAATGTACATATTTTCATGTTCCTTCTTTGAGGAATGTCCTCTCTGCCAAGGTTGATGGTCCTATGATAAGCAGAGACAGCATGAGTCTTAGAGTCAAGGTTGTGTCTCATGCCTCAGCAAAAAGATAAACACTGAGACCTTCAGGAGACCCCTTAAGGCTATGGGAAGGAACTCTGAAAACATGAGTTCTAAAATATATAATTTCCAAACTATGCAAAAATATAAGGATGCAATATGAATTCTATAAGAAGCTTCATGGACATAGAAGAGCAGAGGCAGCTGCACTATGAGCCAGCTTGTCAGAAAGATACAAAGGCAGGCAGATTCCTGAGTTCAAGGTCAGTCTAGGACAGAACAAGGTTAGGCCCAGGTGATAGGAATGGCAATCTCAGAGATCGAGATCTCATCCAGCAAGCTTATTGTTTATGCTTACAAGGGTAGGCAAATCTCTAAATTCATTTGCAAGGCTAAGATTAAAAAGAAAAAAAGAATGTACCTATTGTCTGTGTCTAAGAATCAGGGGGCTGGAGGTCATGGAATGTTGCTTCATGGGAATATCGAGAGGGAACCTGGAGTAAATGACTGAATTGATATGTACATAGAAGACTGAGCCTTTGTGAGAACTGAGCTATTTGGATGAGCTGTCTGGAGTTCTCCAGAGAAACCTACCTTGAACAAGCACAGGCTGTCAGATTGCACCCCATGATTTGACTTTGAGTCATTTTTTGCCACTTTCAAACACCCTTCTCTCAGGGATCCCTCTCCAAGTCAAGGATGGTCCTTGGCACAGTTGGAAATATACAAGACAAGACAAAAGAAAAGATTTCTCCCTTTATCCATCAAAGAGCTAAAGAGCATATTGCATAATATATCCAGCTTACAGTACTAACTCAGGGCACCCCTTTACTTTCAATATATTTTCAGCCTAGTGCTCATTAATAGAAATTAATATTAATAAACTAAATTTGTTACGTTGATAAAAATAGGTTATTTTGTAGTATAGCGTAAATGTGAAAATGCTTGGTACACAAGAGTTTATTTCTTAATGCTTAGAAGTAAGAGAAAGCTTTAATTTATGACCTATTTGATGCATAAACATTTCTGATTTTAGGTTGGCATTCATTTTATCCTGGAAAAGCCAAAAATTTGAGCCTTCTCAGTCCACCCAGTCACAGGAGATGACCACCATGATAGTGCTACCGAGTCAATGTTATGCAAACTCAACTCAACGGGCTTGACCGGTGTCTGCAATATTTCTTGGGCCTCAGGAAAGACAGGAGCAGGAGTCACTGGGTGATTTCTAGCATTCCCATCTTTAGACAAGGTAGGAAGGGTAAATATGGAGGTCCTGAGAAGAGGGATAGAAAATGCTGGCTTCTGATGTGCTGATAAAACACTGTCTAGAACTTCTCAGCTCACTTTTTCTAATTATCCATCTCTCCTTTTTACCCTCCCTCCACCCTCCCTCCAGCCTCCCTTTGTGATGAATTCTTTGTTCTCATTGGAAACATAGCTGCTCCCACCTAAGGCTTGTTCCGTATTCAGCTTGGGCAGGTTCTGAATGCTCTTTTCTATGCTGGGGATCCCTAACGAGGTATACTGAGGAGAGGAGAGGAGAGGAGAGGAGAGGAGAGGAGAGGAGAGGAGAGGAGAGGAGAGGAGAGGAGAGGAGAGGAGAGCAGAGGAGAGCAGAGGAGAGCAGAGGAGAGCAGAGGAGAGCAGAGGAGAGCAGAGGAGAGCAGAGGAGAGCAGAGGAGAGCAGAGGAGAGCAGAGGAGAGCAGAGGAGAGCTGGGCTGACATCTGAGCAGAAAGGCCATATCTCTGGAAATGGCAAGGGACCTGGCCACTAACAGGCTATCTCTCTAAGAGGCAGCCATTGTGGTTGGAAGGAAATGACTATGAGACTTTGGATGAGTATGAGTGGGAACAACTGGCAGAGGCTCTAGGGAGGTGGAGTCAGTGAATTACTACACTTGCCTTTGTTTTGTGGCTGATGGTAGGTGGAACACAGAGCAAGGTGAGCTGCCCTGGACAGTGCAGGAGAGCTTAAGAGATGTGCTCTCACTCCATTTTCTTGATGCACCTCAGGAGAGCGTTCAAACTGTCCTCTATGGGGTAAATATTTTAATACACTCTCCTCATACAGTGAAGATGCGGGGCAGGTTAGTTTCCCACTGTCCTCAAGTAATAAACTTGACCTTTACAACACAAACAAAAATGACACACAAATAATCATTATTTGCTGGCCATCTTTTCTCACATAAGGCAGCATGGCAGAGTCTTTAGATTCTAAATACTTGATTTTAAATCACAGTTCTGCTATTTATTGGTTGCATGAACTTGATCAAATCATCTAACCTATTGGTGTTTTATGACAGACTTTTGCTGAACACACACACACACACACACACACACACACACACGCACACGCACACGCACACGCACACACACAGAGTCTTTACAAGGAACACTAACAGGAATATATATGAAAGGTCACTTATAGGAGTGGGGGTGACTCAGAAGAATTTGTGTCATTGAAAAACTTACCCTAACAAAGGTGACTGTTCACAAAAGCTGAGTCCTTGGAGTTGCCAGCACAACTAGGCAGCTAGACAGGTCCAAGAATCTTTTCTAGGCAACTTGGCAGGTCAGTCTTGAGTCTACTATTTCTATAACTCTGGTTATGGGGTCTTTTGAATCTTGAAAGTTTCAGCTTCCCCAGACATGTGAAATGTATTTACTTCTTGAGTGGCATGAGTCTGTCTCCCTTTGCCTCCTGGAGGGAACATTTCAATTTAGAGGAAACTTTTACAACAGTGTCTGCTTCTGATCGAGGACACTCCTCCTCCTCCTTCAGTTGTGAGAATCAGCACATGTGGCATGCTTGGAATGTGGATGGTGATGATTACATCAATCGCAATGACTATTTTATGAGTTCCTCACATCAATCCTGAAGTTGAAGTTTTAGCCCAATAACATGACTAAGAAACTAGGGATCTGAAACTTCCTTGGGTTCAAGATTCAATGGCTAATAGTTGAGAGAGGTAGGTTAGACCCGGAAGCCCCTCCAAATATCTTAGTGCTATATGATCCTTTAACATGGCAGCTTGCAAAATTCCTTTCCTTGCTGTTATTTTGTGCATAAAATTCTGTTTTTCTGGAATGAGCCCTCTATCTAGTGTCTAACATGCCCTTGAGAATTAGCATCAAAGTAGACCTCATGGAAGAAGTCTTTCTCCTCTGACCTATGCCTCCTCAATGACTGATATATTGTATGAAGCTTGACTTTTAAAAAATATCTATTCCCATAGGAAGCACTGAGCTCTTTGAAGCTGAGTTAGTGTCTTTTAAGACTGTTGGCCGTTAGTGCAGAGACTCAAGATATTAAGAACTCAGAGAAGGGCCGCTGAATGATCCTTATAGCAAGAACCATCAACCTTCCCAATGCCTAAGTGCTCAATTCTTTGAATTTGACTCTCATTTACAGACAACAAGCCTCAACTGTACTCCATACACCAACTGAAGGATCCTCGCAAAGACCACCTCCGTCATGTAGTCAATTATGGTTCTTAGACCTTCCTTGGGACAAATATAAGTTCCATTCTCTGGAGTTGAGGCTCTCAAAATCTATTAAGATAGGTATATGGTTCTTGTGACATATCAAGACTTCTATGCAATGCATTCCTTGTACTTCTCTAAACCTAGAGGTGGGTCTTATTTTTATTCTATCACTAGCACTAACTCGGGTGCACAATTTATAAACTTGCTTTCCTATATATTACGTCTTTGTGCTTTTTGCTAACCCTGGTGTGTTGGTAATCAATTGCATTATTTCATTCCTTCTTGGTTTTCTACAAAAAAAGCACCGTGGTGAAAAGTCCTGATGACAGAATCAACTAGACTTCTGCTGGGGTCTCACCTGGGTCACTTACTAGCTGTATATCTTTAAGTGAGTTAACCCTGTGAATCCCAGGAATCATTAGTAAAAGGACATTTTATCCATGCTAGAGTGAAACTGCGGTTTGACTCCATCCTTGAAGTTTCAGAGATGTTTCAATCTTGCTATAAAATTGAAATGGAAAAGACATAACGCTAATGAAAATGGGAAACGCTACAAATGATTAAATTGTGCAGCACGGAACATTGATCAGGGAACCAAATTGGTTTAATGGAGTGCACTGGAAACATACTTTTTTCCACAAAAATATATTGATGTTAGCATAATTTTACTTAAAATATTTGTAGTTAAAATGCATTTGAAGGTCAACATGGAGTGGAAAGGAGAAAAACAGAGCCCAAAGTTTGATCCCACTTGCTTACTGAGAACAACTTTAAGGCCTTTGCATGCAGTATCATTCAATCAGCACAAAAATCCAGGGTATAGAATTGTCATATGGCCCTATTTTATAGAGGCAAGATAGAACTTGGCTCTACCAAGTTTTGCATTCCTCTTGATATCCTTCTCATCATATTCTATTATCATCTTAGAGCCTCTCTTCTGGCCTCGTATGAGTTTTCAGCCACACCAAATAATTGTTATTTAGATACTGAAACTTCCCAAAGGCCCATGTGTAAAAGACTTACTTCCTTGAGTGGTCCTGTAAGAGGTTGGGCCTTGTGGGGGGTCATTAGGTCATTGAATGTGTACTTCTGAGGGTGCTGTGGGACCCTCATCTCTTCCTCTTGCTCCTTGGCTTAGAAGACAGTTTGTCATATGTTTGTGCCATGAAGTGTTGTCTCTCAAGAGAGCAAAAGCTGTGAGGTGAGTCAATCTTGAGCTAAAACTCCCCTTTTCTCTTCATGTTATTGATACAGGGTGTTTCCCTTTAGTAATCTTAAGTTGACCAATACCAAGTCAAAACTGGTTCCCAAGATCTGCAAGCTGTTGCTCAACTGCTCCCAACTTCTTTGGGTTTGTCCTTCCTTTTCACCTTCTACATTGACTTCTTATGTCTTCTGCACACAGGACAGTCTGCTTGTGTCCTTTTTTGACACTATTTCCAGAATGTTCTTTCTCTACATGGGTTTCTGTTCTTATCTACCTACCCTTTTTTTCAGGTAACAGCTCCACCTTGGCACATTTATTTTTCTCATTTTGACATTTTATATTTCTCCTTTACTGTCTGTGCTTTGTTTGTTTGTTTTTAGCTGAATATAATCTTGTGGGAATTTCTTGGAGGAAAGGGGTTATCTCTATCATGTTCATTGCTTTGTCTTTAGGGACTGGGATAGCATCTGTCACACAGGAGGTGCTTTATGGGTAGTTTTTTTTTTTTAATTAATAAAGAAATAAATGAACAGGAGTTTTTTTTATATACACATCTCTTACTCTGTTTCCAGGCCAAGAAGCCTCATAGGGGACATACTAAACCAGTCAACCAGCACTCCTTCTTTGCTTTACTCTGATTACAAAACTGCACAGTAGTTAGTTACACAGTTGATGAGGTTCTTGATTCACCTTCTCCTTCCAGTTCGTGTTCTGGTTTGGTCTGACCTGCCATATGGAGTTACATAGCTCCTGTCTGTTGACAGAACATCGCGCTGCTCCCATGAGCATCTTTCTAGTGCAACCATGCTTTACTCAGTTAACAGGTTTTGTGTTGGGATTATGAGAGTGATTTCTGAGGCCTGCAGAGCATGTAAGCAACCTGTGCCTCTGGGAGGACTAGGGGCAATTTAGGAGCCTCCCTGAGGGCCTGTCTTTGTTATTGGTCCCTGTGGTGCTGATGTTTGTTGCTTTGCACATTGCAGATCTCATTCCTATTGACAGGATCATGGATGTGGCATGCTCTGTCTCCCAGGTGGAAATTGATCTCAACTGAATAACTAGAAGTTGAGTTTCTCACTGACAAAATCAGCTATCTTTTTTCTGCAGATTAAACAACAAGAACAACAACAAAAGAAACAATAAAAAGGATAATAAATGAGGCATGTCAACTTGTAAGGAAAGAAATAAGAGAAGAGAGAAGAGGAAAGTAAATATCAATTGAAATTATAGAACAATAGTGAAAACAGCACACGATCCTTTATTCTGTGTGAGGTAAAAAAGGAGTAAGAGTTTTAAAAAAGAAAGTGGGTCTTCCTTAGGAGAGGAAGAGGCACAGCAGGATTGGAAGGCACCCAGTGCCCTTCACTTGGATTTTGAAATATTTATTTCTATAAATGAAATTATAAAGAGGGGCAGGAAAGGGACAAATCACAGATTCCCTGAGCAAACACAAGCTGAAGGATCACACTCAGAGAGGGGCTGTAGCTTTTGGGTTCACTGGGTCATTTGCCATCTTTAAGTGAGTCCATTCTGACCTGGCTTACCAGTGGCATTTTCAGTGTGTACTGGGTCACCCCATCCTCTCCACATGCTTAGGCATCTAAAGAAAACACAAAAGCTTTGTATCACAAACCAGCCACTGGCTGGCATCTCCTGTGAAAGAAAGAAAAAAAGATGCAGAGGCCACCCAGGACATGCAGACACAGGAAGAGATGATGTGAAGAGTTAATCAAGAAGTGCAGAAGTGCCAAGAAATAATTTGCTGTATGGTTATAGACATGGATGAAATACCTAGAGAAAGAACCTTCTGGAAATAAGGAAGCAGAAGGAAGAACCAGACAAGGAGTGTCAGTGGGCCAGCTGTGTTAAGCCAGGACAGTCCTGCTGATGAAGATGTCTTTAGTCCTTTAAAATCTTTCGAAGTAAATAACAGAATACATTTTAAAGGCTTTCTGGAAAGCTTCCTGTAAGAGGTTGTGGGGGTAACAAGCATATCTTCTATCTTGGCATGCTTCATTTGAAAAATGCCGAAGGAACACAAGAACCTTATCTCATCCTGTAAGCATCTCATTTGTCATGTGTCTCTACTTCTTCAGCAAGACACAAGCATCAGTGAGATAGGTATTGAATGTGGTACTAGCATAACATACAAGATACTAATGATCATTATTATTCTCATTACTCTGTAGTGATGGGAATCAAACCCTGAGTCTTTTATATGATTGACAAGAACCTGTGAACTACATCACAGTCCTAGAATTGCTTCTAAGTATACACATTTGAATCCAGATCTCCCTAATACTGTTTTTATATTTTGTCTGATTCTTTTATGGGTCATGATTGTTGGGACACGAGATGCTTATTGATCTATGGAATAGGAGACTGGCTAATTCCTGTCTATTTTTGCTTTTGTTGGAGCCCCTATTAAGACCTGCCAAAACATTGCTTCTGCCTTCTCTCTATCTCAATATTCCTGCAAGATCTGTACTTTGTAAAGTCTAACTTTGAACTAGAAAGGAAGCCTGAGAAATGTGTAGTGTGGGCTAATTCCCCTCTTTTGTGTCATGCAGGAATTAAAAAACAAAACAAACAAACAACACAACAACAACAACAGGTGAAAATGTAGTTCCTGAGTAAATAACTCCAGAGAAATATCAGCTACAGGACACTGATGTTTGTGCAGTTAGCTTTGATACAGTTTTGTCGGTCATACAGCAGTTTACTACATGATGATGGTCACTTCCTTCTTGCTACCAGTGATCTAGTCACTCCCTGAATGTATGTTCTTCCAAAAAGTCCTTATGTTGAAATTCAATCCCTATTTATGGTGGTCCTAAGAGTAAGGGCCTTTGTAAAGAGATCACAGATATTTATGTCCGTATTAAAGAGGTTTGAGAGCTCCCTGGCCACCATCTCTTCATTTGTGTGTGGATGCAGCCTTCCCCATCCAAGGGACTAACAACAGGGTGCAACCTCAGAAATGAGAGTCAGCCCCCATCAGGTACCACATCTCCCATCTCCTTGATATTGGATTCTATAACTTCAAAGCTGGAAAAAGTTATTTGCAAGTCATTGTTTAGTACAGCAGTTGGAATAGACTAAGAGTCCCATCTGCATGGGACTAGCAGAATCTCACATCCAACTATGAGGTGGATTTGCTGGGCTCAGCCCGGCTCAGGGGTCTGTTTAACAAGTGGTAGTACAGAAATATAGCTCACTCTGGTGATATTACTGCATGGTCAGTTGACAGAAGGTCTTCCTCTTTGCAACAGCAATGGGAGTCATGCATCTTCCTTTCATACCTGTTCAAAACACTAAATGCCTATTCTTGCTGCTGACAGCTGCTCTAGATGCCTAGAATAAGAACTGAAATTTGTAGTGTGCCTGGCCAAATAGTTTGGAAATAACTAGTGTCCTTTTTAAAACCCTGGGCCATCAAATTAACAAATCCCAAAGTCCATCTCCCTTCATTTTTATGATATGCACAGATACATTTTCTTATTTTTAAATTGATTTAAATAGATGTGGACTTTTTACTCGAGGCTGAAATTATTATAATAGATAAACATATTCAAGCCTATAACTATAATAGTGCCACTGATTTAGTTTTCCTCAGTAAATGTCCCTAATGAAAGATAATGGTGTAGAGTTGCTTCTAACACATTAGAAAGGATATATAGCACATAGAATTTTAGGCAGGTCTGTGTTCTCAGGGTTTATTGTACCCACTACCATGTTTAAAATAATACCATCAAAATAAGTAAAAGATAAAGCTATTGCAACACATTAAGAGACAATGAAATATCACATTGTAATACGCCATAACACAGCTGACTCACAATGAGAGTACCATCAGCCCATGGAAGCCAGCATGTAGGCAGCAGCACCCACTAAAGCTGAGAACAAAGACCCAATCCATTAAAGTCCATAGTTCTAGGGAAGTTCCTTCATATACTGACCTTGCTTTGTGGCTTCTGTAGTTCCACTTTGGACTAACTGTTCTTGCTAACTGAGGTGTGTCAACCCAGGATATGGTGGTTGTGCTTAAAAGCTCACCTTGAGAAAGGCTTGGATTGCACTGGGGTTTTAAACAGCCAGCATCTTTGTAGGTTGACTAACCAAGACCTTCTATTGGATTAAACTCACATCCAAGTAGTCTTATTTGTTGAATAAATAGCTCACAAAAACATTCATCTGGGGAACTATTTATTTACTGAGCTTAATGGATGTGAAGGGTGCTTTCTTTGAGCCTTCTTTGAAATATACAAGGAAGATTTTCTTTTTATTTGCAAAAAATTTTAAACTAAAAAATAATTACATCATTTCCCCTCTCCCTCTCTTTCCTAAAACATATACCCCCTTCACTTTCTCTAAACTTATGATCTTTTTGTCTTTATCATTGTTATATAAGCATATAAATGTATAACTTACTGATTATATAGTATATATGTATATAAATGTATAACTTACTATATCTTACTATATATATTTATATTATATAGAGGGGTATATAAATATGTAGCTTACTGAGTATATATATACATAAATTTATAACTTAGTACATATGTATATGCATATGTATAAGTATATGTATATAAATATATAATTACTAAGCCTAATTAATGTTGTTTGTATCTATGAGTTTAGAACTAATCACTTGGTATTGGATAATCTATTAGGGGACTCATCTCTAGGAAAGACTAATTCTACTTCTTTCAGTAATTATTAATTGCCAGTATCTCTTTATCTAGTGTTGAGATCTTATCTTTCTCCATTATCATGTTCACTGATACTGTCATTATCTGGTCTTATTCAAGCAGCCATATGTTGAGGTATTGTGGGCAAGTGGACAGTGCCACCAGTGGTACCCCAGTGGTACCTGGATACACAGGAGGTTGGGAACCACAGCAACTATCCCAGACCCTTTATTTCCCACTAGAAAATAAAAACCCACAAACTGAGGACTCCAGTAACAGACTGTCCTCTGCCTCACTGAATGGCTAACCGGCAATGGTTCTCTGGACACCCCAGTGGTGAAGACCCTCAGCCCAGTGTGGGTGAAGCTTTTCTATAATTCTCAGGAGCTAGACTCTTGCAGAAAACTTCCTAGTCCTATGGCTCTCATAATCTTTCCATCCTCTATTCTTCAGATCACTGAGCGTTAAGTGTGGGGTTTGCTGTAGATTGATCCACTGGGACTAAGCAAGCATCCGAGAATTAGTTGTTCTCTACAGTTTAACCGGCTCTGGCTTTTTGTAATGGTCTCTGTCTACTGTAAAGAAATGCGTTTTTTGATGAGGGATGAGAGCTACATGTATCTGTAGGTATAAGGATATGTATTTAGCATGCAGTTGGTTATAATGCTGGTTTAGTAAAGTGGTAGCAGTAGGTTCCCCTATAAGATCCAGGACCTCACTAGCCAAGAGTAATTTGCTGTTTCCAGTGTCAGGCGCTATTTCCCTCTATTGAGGTGACCTTAAATTCAATTAGATGCTGTTGATTCCCACCAAGATGTGAGTGCCACTACTGTACCTTAAGCAGTGTCTTTCCATTCTGATCAGTGTTGTGGTTCACAGGTGTCACAAATGGATAAGAGGTTTTCAGGTCAGATACAGTTGTATTGGGAAGAATTTTTTCTTTTGTTTTGTTTTTAAATAGTTCTAGATGACATAGCTCAGATGAAGCTGGCTAAATTTCTATGGAGAAATTTTACACCTAAAATGACAAAGCTTAAAAAATATGTAGGACTTCTTAGAGACTACAGAATTCTTGTCATTGGACTAAAACGCCACCTCAGGCATGTTTGAGAGGAGAGTCGTGTTGTGGGAAAGGATTGAAGATAGTATCTGAGGGCTTTCTATGAGGTAGCATGATTTTACTCTCCTATTCACCTCAGAGCCTAGGAAAGACACAGCTGCCTGTCAGTCTCCTTGAAGATAAATGCCCAACAGGCAGCTTGTCTTCACCACATGAAGTTCAAGTTCAGAGCTGCTACTATTCAGAAATGGTAATCTGTCTTGTAGAGAAACGTGAGTCTTAGATTTTCCACCGGCCCTCCTTAAACCTGATCATCTAACAAGTGCCAAAGAGCAGATGCAGAAACCGGACAAAGCAGCGTCCACAGCTCATGCCTCCCAGCCTGCCTAAAAGTCAGGGTAAGACCAACAGTTCAAATATCTTAAGATGAGTGTTACAGCCAGTAGGTGGAGCTTCTTTGTCTAATGACCTTTCCCATAGAAAGATAGCAAATACAACGGGCTGGCCTCATAAATCATACCTCCAGTGAGCATCCACGCAGCCATTCCCACTGTTTGCATATTCAAATGTCACCCTGATCACGGGAGAAAAGACAAAACACTTTTTTTCCTCTCAAAAATGTCAGCGTGGCTGGATTAGAAAAGATAATTTGGAAGTACTTCTAGACAATAATTACCTCTGGCACCTATCGGCAGTGTACTTAACGAATGGAAAGAGGATTTTTTTTTTAATTTTAAAAAATTATGATTATTACAGTAATTAATCAGCTGCTCCGTGACAGCTTCCTTGAGGGGGAAAAGGCGTCGCAAAGGCCGTTATGTTTCAGTAGGGCGCCTTGTTGATCTCACATCGAGTATGCAAAATATGTCTCGTTATTATTAGCTGCTAAAATGCGGTGGCAGTAGAATTAGCCTCCATTGCCGAAATAGCCAGGAAACTCAGAACCTCACATTTCACAAGTGGAAGAGAGAAAAAAAAAATTCCTAATCCCAAATGTTAGTTGGGAAAAAAATTTTCAGACTTGCTCAGTTGTGGTTGTTAAACTAATCTCTTGCTCTTAATTACATGCAAAAGGTTCCCAGTTCTAATTACAGGCCTTGGGGAAATAGCCCATCTCCCCAAACCAATAACACCTCATGTTCGATTGCAGTCTTTTGTGCTTAATATGCCCTAGATTTCAACTTCCCTGGATGATCTGTGAGTTCTGAGTTTTCCACTTCAGTGCGTGAAGCAGGATTAGAAGCCTCACTTTCCCCAGTGACTCTTTTAAAACACCCCTTGCTACTGCATAAACCCTCTAGCCTCAGACAGCCACATCTGGTGCATTCATCCATACTCTGAAGCTTGGTGCTCTCTATAACTGTGTCAGAACCTCCAAGTCAGGTGTGAAGGCAGCCTGGTGGTGAAGTTCACCGTCTCAGCCTAGAGGTCAGCTGCCTCTAGGTTTGTCTCTCTCAGCAGTCTATGCCACTACAAAGTGACAAGAGCTGGCTGGACGCTTGGTTGCAGACATTTCACACCCAGGAGGAGAGGGTGGAGGATGTTTATCCAAAGCCTTTGGATAAGCAGGGAGCTTGAGACTTAGCAAGGGAGAAAGATGCCCTCCTATCGCAGGGACAGGTGACAGTTTGAGTAATATTCTGCATAGTTTTCTGTACACAACAGAGATGGTGCCATGAAATGTCTCTCTGAACTGGATTATCTTAGACTTGAATTACAAGGTTGCCATCTTTGGTCAAGAGAAGGTGAATAAACAGGAGCCAATGTACTATTCCTGATCTCGAGCCCTTTACTCATTCTGTTAACAGAGTTTTGCTTCATGGATCTCATTATTCACTATTCAATGATATTGTTAAGGTGGGTTCCAGGTATAAAAACCAACTTGTTTTCATTGTGTATATCCACAATACACAGTACTGTGTTACATAAGGACACTTACACACAGGTATACATTGTCTGTCCATTGATCACTGCCTCCATGGCTAACATTAATTGTCAACTAGACCTGTGGGTATGTCTATGGGGGGTTGACTTCATTAAGCTAATGGATGTGGGAAGACCCAGATCACTGGTGGGAGGTCCTGAACTGCAGAAGAGTAGGAAAATCAAGCTGAGCATAAGCAAAGAGGTGAGCACAAATGCATTCATTTCCTTCTACTCCTGACTATAGGTGTTCTAGCTGTTAGAATTTCCTCCCTTGACTTCTCCACAATAATGGACTGTAACCTTTATCCCCTAACTTGCTTTTTGTTAGAGTGTGTTTTATGACAGCAACAGAAATGAAGCTAAACACCCTGTGTCCTTTTTTTCCTCCCATTCTCTAACTCATCCTTGTCCTCTAGACAGTCTTACTTCTACCTTTCCTATCATATGCATATACATGATTATCTATCTATCTATCTATCTATCTATCTATCCATCCATCCATCTATCTATCTATCTATCTATCTATCTATCTATCTATCTATCTATCTTCTTCATTATCATCTATATATATATCATCTATTATCTATCTATCTACTCTCATCTATTTCTATCAATCTATCTATCATCTATCTATCAAAGGTAGATATAGATAAATATATCTTTATAGATATAGATAGAGATAGAAAATGACATTTGTTTTTCTGCTTAATTCATTTAATATGATTACCTCTGGATGTACCCATTTGCTTGCACATGATACAACATCATAACTTGTTCGTAACTTCTTAGACAGTGTCAGAGGTTACGTTGCTGCCCTTTATATGAAGCCACTGCTTATTGTTTTGTACACAGTAGGTGCTCATCTTCAGAAAAATGTATGAGTGATCCCATCCTACTTACCCCTCCTTTTCTTACCCATCTGTGTTCTCATTTGCAGGCCAAGTGCAGGATCTCCCTTCTCTGTTCTCTGCATCAATGGCTTCTGTGCCTACAGCCAGTGCATCCGGGCTATAGACAGTCCCTTGATCATGGACAGTTTACTGATCTACTTCCCTCATAGGTTTAATTTCTTGATGAGTCTTAACTCCATCTGGGAAGGTTCTGTTTGTGGTTTGCCTCTAGAACCCTTAGCATCTGGCATGGGGTTAATTCAAGCAAGCAACAAATGAGTTCAGATTGGCTGCTGTGGACACTGTGGTCTTCTGTAAAGCGTATGGTTGTATACATACATGGGCACTATTGGCCATATTTTATGTTAAAAATTTATTTTGCCAACTTTTAGACAGGCAGTAGATCACATTTGACTGCTAAAATGCATCTGTTCTTTGAGGAGATAGAGTGGCTATGAGTCACAGTGAAATAACACACTAAATAGAGCCAAGAATCTGTGCAGCACAGATCCAAGGTGAGTCAGGAAACAGGCTTGGTTGGGTCAACATCAGTAGCCTAGTAAAGTCTCTGCTTGAAGATCAGTATATTTCTAACTTGTTGCTGGAGTCAATTTTCAAGAGCTAAATATATAGTCAGTTTCTGCCCTAGGTGATTAGAAACAGTGAAAGGGACAATTTAACATTGATTGGGGCACAGGAAACAATTTAAGTCAATAAATACGTAACAAGTGACTAAAACCAGTGACTTAACAAGTGCCTAAAATTCTATTCTTTCGTTCTCAAGAAACAAAAAGAAAGATTTATAAATTTAACTACACAAACATTAAAAACATTTGCATCACAAAATGTAATTTAAAAAAGTAGCATATGCATACCACAGGCTGAGAGTGAATTTTCCTTAACAAAATATTCAATGTTTAAACTTGAGAATGGGACTAAAAACTTGATAGAAAAAATGTAAATAATAATGATGATGGATGATAAGAGACTTGGGTTTCCTCATAGTGAATGACATTAGGAAAAAAAAAAAAAAAAAAAAAACCAAAGCAACAAACGAAAGCAAGCCAGTCCTGAGTGTCGCTTCCCAGCTGTCTGACTGAAATATTGCCAATTGTCCTCTTCTCCTGCCAGCCATTGGGGAAAGGCCTCTCATTTCTTTTGGGGGAAAGTTTAACAGTATCTATCAAATATATGTATCCACCTTTTGACCTATACTGATATCTTCTGAGAAATTGTCCAAATTAGATTAGCTAGCTGGAATATATGTGGGGACATTTCCTTGATTGCTAATTTGAAATAGGAGGGTCTCAGTCCACTGTGGGCAGTACCATCCCTAGGCAGGAGGTTCTGGGGTATATCAGAAAGCTTGCCAAGCAAGCTAGAGGAGGCAAGCCAGTAAGCAGCATTCCCATACGAATTCTGCTTCAGTTCCTGCTTGAGTTTCTGGTTTGACTCCCTTCAATGGTGGATTGTGAAATAGAGCTATAAGCCAAGCCCTTTCTGCCCTAAATGGCTTATAGTCATGTTTATCAGAGCGACAGAAAGCAAACAAGGAGAAGCATCCAGGAGTTTCTGTGTTTGCTGTCCTTTTCATTACAATGAAAGGCATCTCAGTTTAAGGCTGAGAACAGGTTTTTGCCTCAGATCAACTTGGTTATTCTTACCAGTTTTAATTTTTTTCGTATCCTTACATTACTTTGAAATGTAATACATGGTAATATTTTAACAATTTAGAAAATGCATATATTTTAATAGGAGCAAAAAAAAGTCATCTTTAATTCCTCTATCCTGAAATTTGGGCTTATTTCCATCAAACATTTCCCCCATGCTTTTAAAACCTTATTAAGATCATTCTGTATATTAATGTAATTTTTATTCCCTTTTTTTGCTTAAGGATATGATTTTTCCATATCATTAAAAACTCTATGTAAATATCATTTTAATAGCTGTTCCACATTCAACGATATTAGAAATTTCATTTTTAAATTTGACTTCATGCCTAATATCAAAATGAATAATTTTACTTTTGAGGAGTGTTACCTCCTGTCTCCATGGCTTGGTGACACTCGAAGATTCTGTTTAATATGTAACAAAATTGTCTTTCTCTCAAGCTATGGCCTCTATCCAAAATGGAACAGGAATGTTGCTGGATGATTCTAGCATTTTCTAGCATCCTTCCTTTCTTGCAGCTTCTGACACTAATGTATACTTGGTTTTCTAGAGGATAAGCCAGTGATGCCTCTACGATGCCACTAAGGTCAGACACCCTGAGAGACGGGAACAGGCCCTAGTCAGCTGCCTGTCTCTGTCATATAATATGCAGTGATTAGTAATCCATAATTTATGGCTCTAATTAATTCTTCATTTTATCATGGAGAGAGACTCATTCAAGCATACTACCCGACAAGGCTCAGATATCCTGCATCTCTCAACCCTGGATCTCCTTGTTGGGAATTCATTTTTGCAAAGCCCATCAAGCTGGCAGAAGGTCCAAAGTACTAGGAAGGGAGGCCCTCCTTTCTCTCTTGCTCTATCTTTATCTCATGAAGAAACAGACTAACAGTAACCAAAGCCCACCGAGCCCTTTAATGGAGGCCAAATCTCCTTCCAGAAAGGCAGTGAATCCATTTTTCTACAACTTCATAGAAGGTCTTTCTAGAATGTGTCTGGAGCCTGATGAGCCAGTGGTTAGTCCTTGAGCTGAGGAGTCCTGTATGTGAAATCTGCCCTTCTATGTGAATGGTTAAGACTTACTGAATACTAGGGACCAATTGATTTATTATAAGACAGCTCATTGTGGTAGCTGCCACTATGGCTAACCACAGTAGCTGTTCTGAGGGCAGGATCTTGCCTTGTTACCCACTGTATCCCTACACCCTAGAGCATGTACAGTGTTAACAGTGCTGACTGCATGAATTCCCATTTCACAGAGATACTATGTACCGCAGTGAAATACAAATGTTTTCCATCCTGGTTTCATAGTACATATTTTTAACTCTTTCATGAGCTGGAGGGATGGCTCAGTAAATAAAAGAACTCACAGTGCAAATCTGCGAGCTGATGCAATCACTGGAATCCATATAAAGATAGAAAAAGAGAACTAACTTCCACATGTGCACTATGGATCATACACACTCACACACACACACACACACACACACACTCACACATACACACTCACACACACACACACTCACACACTCACACACACACACTCACACACACACACTCACACACTCACACACTCACACACACTCATACACACACACACACACAGACACAGTCACACACTCATACAGTCACACTCACACACTCATACACACACAGCCATACACACCCACACTACTACTACTATTGTTACTACAATTACTACTACTACTATTTTTAAAAGAACATGTCCTTGACATCTTCAGAGGTTTGACTTTATTTTGCCTTTTGCAGAAGGATAAACGGGAAAGGGTTTGAGTCCATGATGCAGTGTGGACACCAGGTGTTAATTACCACAGACACAAAGTCCTTGGAAAGAGACAGGTTTGGCTGGCTGGTGATTGGTAACTGATGTAATGCCTCTATTGTTATAGAAATGATTGTGGCCTGCCCCCAAAGAAAGCTCCCCCCCCCCTCCCTGTTTGGATCCTCCCTGGATTATCTAATCTCCCTTTCTTAGGACAGACTTTTTCAATCTTCAGACACCTTCACCTTGGACATAAGAAAGCAGCCCACCTCTGCAATCACGATTACACACCCCCTTCCTCAGGAGGACACAACCTCCTTCCTCTGGAGGACACACCCTCTTCCTCATGCTTCATCTTTGTTCCTCTTCCCTCTCCATGTGATTTAGTTTCATTTTTCATGAATCTTTAGATTGATAAACATGTTCTCCCCCTCTCCAATCCTGCTGGAGCCTCAGACAGTGGCCTGGATGGACTAGGTGAGAGCAGTACCCGGGGCCATGACTGAGAGAGAGGCATTATTTACATATTTATTAGAAATTCTGTCCTACTGGCAAGAGAAGCTCACTTCTGACTTTAATTCCGATAAGTAAACAACCCCGTTGGCAAGGAAGAGGGGAAAACAAACCAGAATAGTTTGCACAAGATAATACAGTAAGGAGGAACAATGCCCACAATGCAAAATCCATTTGCAGTGGGAAGCAAAAAAAAGAAAGAGAAGTCTTTCTCCAAAGACTAGCCGAAGCTAAACACACCGAAGAAATAATTGAGAAGTAATTCAATTATATTTGGTATCAGTTTCCTCACAGGCCAGTGGAATGACAATTAATCCCTTGGTGCTTTTTAAAATTTTTTTAATACTTTGTGGTTTGCTCAGAATCGCCCTCCGGCCGTTAACCACACTCAGCAATCCTCTTGCTGATTGAGTCTGTCTTCCCATCCTCGTCCATCTTGGCCTGATAACGCCCCACACCGGGGAGCCATTCTCTGAGTTCAACCTTCTCTGACCCTTCTCTCAAGCTGTCCAGCATCTTAACGCTTTGCTTAGGTGCCCTCTTGCTTCCCCTTCATCATATCACATTGCGGGAATGGCAATAGAGGCAACTCAGCATCCTACAACGTCCTCTGAATATCCAGCACTGGGCCCACAGCGTCAGCCCGGTGACAACACAAAATCCTTCTAGTCTCACTATCCCCAGGGGGAAAAAATTACATTTAGGAACATTAAAATGGACTGACTTTAATCCACAATTGCAAAGGGAGCAGGAGATATGACTTAAATCCCACCTGATGTGCTGACCTGAACTTAACCCCGCAGATAAGATCACATTGAATTCTTTGCATTTGTATGGCTTCTTTCTGCCAGGGACTGCAGGGCACTTTATACACATCATTCAGGGACTGCAGGGTGCATTGTACTCGGGAATAAGCTGCACAACCTCTCTTGGGTGCTGTGGTCCAGCTCCCGGATGGGTCCCTCTATAAGAAAACAGGAAGGTGCTGGACAGAAGACTGTTCCAAGCAGCCTTCTGGGTTGCTCAGGTAAAATGTATCAACGCAGGCTATGGAGAAATAGCACTCAACATTAAATTTGTAGAAATCATTATGCATTTAAACTGCAAAGTTATTTTTAAAACACACACACACACACAAATGGCGAGATGAAGCTTTGGTTCTTTGTTGATCCCATGGACCAATTTGCATATGAACTCAAGGACTTGGAAGATAGTGAAGATATTTCTGTTATTAAAGGCTTACCTGTTCTTTCTTGGTCATCCTGGTGTCCAGGAAGGACGTATGTCCTTAATGATGAGATTTTCCCAAAGTATACCACTGGATATAGAAATAGGGGAAATGTATGTTATAAACCAGACAAGTGGGTTTATGGGTGAGACAGGGACACAGAAAGGTAAGTCTCTGTCCAGTGCTGATAGCTGCAGGTAACTCACTAGAGATTATTGGGCAGGTTCAACATGTTCTGAGCATTAATATAACATTCCAAGCAACAGACTGAGTCAGCACTCTCATTAGCTCATGCACGGCATCTGGATAACGTTCCTAAGTTTACCCAGCTTGTTAGCCATATGTCTGGGATTCTGTTGGAGGTGGTTAGACCCTGGCATCTGCACTGAAGGTTCAACAGTGTGTTAATGCACATAAAGCATAAGTCTTGGTTCAGATGGGAGTTATTTTTAAAAATCTTTTTAAAACTCAGACAAGAGAGTCTCCAATGCCTGGAAGGAATTTACTAGAGCTCAGGGCTCCTTTGCTTCAACTGAAGAAGGGAAGTTGCTTGTCTTGTTTAGGAGCATGGGTTCCTGGAGGTCTGCAGTGCTTAGGAGTACAGGGAACTTGTTCTGCTGGACTGACAGCATGCAGAGACTGTGATGCATACATGGACCAGTGGAAAAGACCATCGGACAGGTGAACATGGTACAGTAGGTCAGTGCTAGGAAAGGGAGAAGACCAAGAAGAATGGAGGGCCTGCCTAAGCTCAGTCCTGAAAGAGCAAGACACTGGGTGAAGAAAATGAATTCTGTTTGGTGTGTTCAGTACCATACATGAAGTACGTCACAAGACCAGTTGCCTTAACCTGATATTAAGGAAGGTTTATCTGAGTTGGAAATTATCCGAAACATAAGGCTTTGATACAATGTCACTCCTCAGGATCCCAGGGAAGCCATACCAAGGACCTCACCAATTGCAGCATGAAGTACAAAGAATGGTTCCTGCCCACTGAATGTTTGGGGAGCATTTCTCTGTGAAGAATGCACACAGATCAAGGTATAGAATAATTGCTTTTCAATATGACTTGTCAGTTCACAGGAGTGCTGTGTGGCTTGAGAAAGGGTGCAGTAAAAAAAAAGTCTAGTATGTTTTTACAGGTTTTGGGGTAGTCTCTGTAAATTATGTCATATCTGTGGAAATACTATTCATGCAGTACTACTATCTTGTTTTTCATAGAGCTAACCTAGATTTAAGGGTTATATTGTTATATATTAGCATGAGTTACCTTGATCAAAAAAGATGGTAGAACCCTTCCATGTGAGGTTAAATCCTATGGGATTCGTCATACAGAATGGCAGGATTTCCACTGGTGCTATCTGAAGAAGGAGGTATTTTTGAGAAGAGGACATATGAAAGGGTAAAGAAAAGTAGCCCGTGGGTAGAATACACATGGGCTTGCTCTTTTAAATGTCTGTATCTTTCCAGTAGAAATAGATTTCTTCTTCTTCTTTCTCTTACATTGCAATTCACTTTAGCACATCCCAAGTTGTTTCTGAACCCTATGCAACACTATACATTTTTCTAATCTATGGAATAATGAGGAATCAATAGAAAAAAACCATGCGACCTGTTTCACACCCGATATTCTTCTGAGACCAAGGCGGAACAGACCCATATTTTTGACAGGGGCCATAGCATGAGAGTCAGAGCTCTTAGCCTTGTGGTGTCTGGTAGGGCCAAGTGAGGATAGGGGGTAGAAAGTCACTCATCAGATGGTTGTCTCAAAAGCAGCTTCATTTTCTCTGTCAGCAAAGTCTCCCCCACAGAAGTAGAACCCACAGAATATACACATAGCCATCTTTCCCAATGGTCTCTGTTCTCTCTCCAAGGATGTAATCCCGGGTACCGCTTTACATACTCTGCCCAGTCTCTTTCAAGTTGTTTGTCTCTCTCATTTTCCTCCTTTGTCTTTCATGGCCTTCATATTTATGAAGAAAGTCCATGAGTTTAGAAAAGACTAGATTTACTTGAGATTTTCTCCCAAGTAAGTAGAAGGCATACATCTTGGGAAGGAAATCTGAAGGATGCAATGACCATCTTGTTGATATATCAGAGTGTTTGTTGCTGCTGTGTTTTATGGCTCTAAAGTAGGGAAGCGATTCCGAGAGACCATGTGCCCACCTTGTTACTTTGTTTTACCAGGGTGTGGGTGGTATGTAAATAGGTCTTAGTGCATGAATGTTAATCTTGGTCACTGGCTGAAGATCTAGTCTCTAGGATTCTCCACATGAATAGTATGGTTTCTGGGTTCCTTTTGTAATGTAATAACTATTTTGGCATAATAATTTTGATACTGAAAACCAAAGCTTTTTTAAATGTGATAAAACTTATTCTTTCTGGTGATTAGCTTTATGGCTTTTGATGAAGGTGTGGATGGTTTTGGGGGTGAAGATATCCTGTGTCTGTCACCAGTTTCCTACAAACTAGTTCCATCACCCTTGAAATGTTCTTTCCTCTTTACAGACAATGCTTCCCCATCGTGAAACCTGGGGAAGCCTGGGAGCCACTGTTCTATATTCCTTCTTCGGAGCATTATGTACATGGAATCATTTCACGGGGAGTGTTTTGAATCAAATTCATCAAACTTTGCACAATGGATTTAAAGTTGATCTTTTTGTTTGTTAATCAATAGCTTGTTCCTACTTACTGCTGTGTGGTATTCCGTGGTGGAATGTACCACACTCAGTTTTATCTGCTGACTGAAGGATGTCTGGATTTGTGTTCCAGTTTTTGATGACTTTGGCTGTTCTCACTGAGGAATGTCCTAGGAGAGTTTTTTTAGTTTTAATTTTTGGGGGATTGATAATGAGAAGAAGTGTTGTTGGATTATATGGTAGGCATGGGTTTCATTTTGTAGGAATTCCAAAGCTGCTTTCCCAAGAGTTTGTGATTGTTTGCATTCTCAGCGCCTATGTGCTAGGGTGATGGCTGGTTTTTATCACTTGGTGCAGCCATGTTAAAAAATAAAAGTGATCCATGGGGCTGGAGACATGGCTAGACAGAAAGAGCCTACACTGGTCTTACAGAGATACAGCTCAGTTTCCACCCTTATCAGATCTCACAACAGTCTGCATCTCCAGCTCAAGGAGATCTACTAACTCTGGGCTTCTTGGTTCCCTGCATCCATGTAAATATTTCCCCACACAGACACACATGCATACATATGATTAAAAATAAAATAAAACCTTTAAAATGTGCAGTCTTAATTGTGCATATTACAGCATCTCATGGCAGCTTTAATTTGCATTTCTCCATGACTAAGACATTAAATATCTGTTCTTGGTTTATTTGCCATTCAGAAATCTCCTTTGGTTGAATATGTTTTCAGATCTCTGTTTGAAAGTTGGGATTTTTAAATTTTTTTTTATTGTTGACATTGAAGACTTTTTCATATACCCTAGTTAGAAACAAATTTTCCCAAACTGTTATTTATAAACATTTTCTCTGAGTTGCTGCCTTTTGAAATACAAAATTTTAAATATATATATATTTAATATAGGCTTTCACTGTGCAGACCAGGTGAGCCTTATACTATTCTGATTCTGGTGAACTTCCAGCTTCCTCAGTTAAAGACCATCCTTTTAATTCTAGAGTTATTTTTCCCTAATGCAAGTTTTCACAGATTCTTTTCCCCCTTGGTGAGCCTAAGAGTTTTTACCTTCATATTTTATATTTATGTCTAGAATCTATTTAGAGTTGATGGCACATATGATGTGAGGTGAGAGGTGACATTATTTTTGCTTATTTGCAAGTATTCTGTACTTGTTGAAGACACTATAATTCCTTTGTCAACTGAAATGTGTCCCTTCCTAATCATCTGCATATTTTGTGCCATCTGTTTCCTTTCTCTGTCTTTCATTTTTTTTGTACCCAGGGTTGCTGAGTGTTGTAGCTTTCCAGAAAGTCTAGAGTCAAGAAAAATGTGTCTTCTTCCTTCATGTCTTCTTTCTGAATAATTTTGGCTTTCCTGGTCCCTTTGCTTTCCTCATGTCAGAATCACGGTGGCAATGTTACAAAAGGTGTATGCTTGGCTTTTGTGGAATCCATGGGCTCATCGAGGGAGAATTGTTCCACCAAGTCTTCAAAGCTCTTATCATGGAGTATGCTTCAAGTGTATTTACATCTCTACTTCCCCGTCAGTGTTCTGTGGTTTGAAACACATAGATCATATATGTATATACATTAAGATAAAGATAAGCTTTGTGAGAGAGCGTCATTCTTATTTTCGAATTGGTAATTTCAGCCTGTGACTTTGTCAAGCGCCTTTACTAATTTGAGACTATTTCTATGGACGTCTTTGGGGGAATCTTCTAGGTAGTCAACATCATGCTCTTAAATACACATGGCTTAATTTTTTTATTATATCCTATTTTATTATATCCAAATTTCCAAGGATATCCAAGTGATCAGCAAAGCATTTAAGTTCACCACCCCATCTCTTAGTCAAAGCATCTGGTTTTACTTCTTTGCAGTGTAAAAGAATGACTTCGATTTTTAAAGTGACATTTAAAGTTCATATTACATTTATTTTTATTTGTGTGTGTGTGTGTGTGTGTGTGTGTGTGTGTGTGCACTCATGCTATGTGTGGAAGTCAGAGACCAACTTGTGTTAGTTGATTCTCTCTTAAGTGGCCATGGATCAAACTCAGGACACCATATATCTGCTGATGCATCTCACTGCCCCAAACATGATTTCCTTTCTATTTCTGATGTGCAACTTTTTGTAGTTTTTCTTGCTTTATTGCACTGTTTAGGACTTCCAGAAAACAGCTGGGAGAGAGACTAGATTTGCCCTGGTAGTAGTGGGTTGGGGCAGGGGGTGGGGAGGTGTGTTTTTCCTCCTTCACTGTGACATTTGATGTTCCATGAACACTCACTGGGTAAGAAAATTTTCTTTTATTCCTCATTTTCAAAGGTTTTGTTTTGTTTTGTTTTACCAATAAACAGAGGTTGGATTATTGAACCAACCATTGTTCAATTATTGAATCTTTCTATATGTATTAATGATTACTGGTTTTCATTATTTATTTTTAATGATTTCCAGTCTTACTTTTATTGTATATTTTTGCCAGATTGCCTTAGGTTTGGTTGGCTCTTGCTCCCCCGGTGTTTCAAGGTAAGAGCTTATGCCAGTGATTTGAACTTTCTTCTTTTTGTTTAAAGTATTTTTATGGCATCTAATTACTTGGTGCCTGGGTTTAGGGCATGGCCATATCAGAGCCTGTTTGGAGGTCAGAGGACAATTTATGAGAGTCAAGTTTCTCCGTCTACCATTCATGTACCAGGATCAAACTCAGGATTCGAAGCTTGGCAACTGGTCCCTTTCTCTGTGAAGCCATCTTGTCAGCACTCCTCCTCATTATGGAAGCCACTTTGTACTACTAACAAACTTGCTCATGTAATTGATACTGTGGAAAGATACCCATACTTGAAGGCATTATGTGAAATAATTTTAGACATTTTCTTTTTTTGAGACTCCCTCTTTGACCACAGGTTATTTTGACCCTGCAGTTCACCCACAAGAGTCTGCAGACTCCTGCGACAGACAGGGGAGAGCGTATCTGGCTGCAGCTGTGTGCCTGCCGCCTCCTATTCTCCACTTCTAGTTTAATTCTTCTATGTTCTGAGCATGCACTTGTTATAACGTTTCCTCCCTCTCATCTTGTTGAGATTGATTTGTTGCTCAAATAGGATCTTGCTTAGCAAATATTACGTGTATAAAAGCAAAAGCATAATTTTTCTCTTTGTTGATAAACATTCCAACAGCATTAAGGAGGCCTACTTGATTGACAACTTCACTTTTTATTATTATTATTATTATTATTATTATTATTATTATTATTATTTCCTGATTCTTTCTCTGAATGCACTGTCAGAGGCAGAGAGGGGCATGAGTATCTCCAGCCACCTGTGGCAGTAAGTCTGTTCTTGGCTCCATGTGGGTTTACTATGTGTATTTAGGATTACATTTTTTTAAATCAATAGATAATGTCTCTCTTTATCTTCAGTCTTTAATTTTTGAAGTCTATTTTGCTTGATATTAGGATCACATTTTTCCTCCTTTTGCTAACTAATCTAGATTCATTTTTTAAAATTTATCTAAAATTGATTTCTTGATGGGAGTATATAGTTGAGGGTTACTTTTTTAAGTCAAACTGCTGGACTTGCTGTTTAATTGATGCATTTAAACATTCATATTTAATGTGGTTATTGATGTGGTTGATGAAAAAAATTTTTTTGACACAGGGTCTATCTATTATATAGCTGGCCTGAAACTTGCTATATAGATCAGGCTGACCTCAAAGTCACAGAGGTCCACCTGCCTTTGCCTCTCGAGTGCTGGGAGTAAAGGCATATACCATGTACCATACCATACCTAGCAGATATGGTTATGGATATGCCATCTTACTTTGGCGTGGGACCTGAATGGCCCAGGACTACTGAGGAAGGGTAGAGGAAATCTTCAACCTGATACCTCAGGTGAGGACAGCTGAGTTGGCTTCCTACTCCCTCCCAACCTGACACCATAAAGTTGGCTGCCTCACTATCAACCTTAGTTAGAATTTATTAGCCTTCTCCACCACATACACACACCCTACAGCCCCTGAATATGCAGATGAAGCATCTTTCTGTCCTGGACAATTGTACATGACCACACAAACCTTGCCCATGACCACCTGCCCAGGGTGTAAATAACCCTTTCTCCACCTCATTAAATTGAATCCATTCTCAGGAGCTGTTCCTAGGCATGTGTTCTTTGCTTGACTACTCACCTCTGACCAAGAGCCTGCCTGCACCCATCTGCACCAGGTAAAGCTTCCCTGCCTCCTCCAACCCAGCTCACAATGCAACTAGCCTGGCTATGCACAAGGGAGAGGGAGAAATAGACATGGGCCCTGCACTTGGGTTTGTTTTTGTAGCTTCTTTGGGTTCTCTATTTTTAAAACCTCTTTTCTGGCTTCACATCAAGCAATTTTATAATTCCATTTTACTTCCTTAGTTAGTTTATTATTTATGCCACTAAAAATGTTTCTAGTGGTTACCCTATGGTTTATAACGCATAGGTGTAACTGCATAAAATAAAGATGTGAGATCTGTAAGTCTCTTATTAATGTCATATGCCAGAAATTCTAAACACTTTACTGTGTATGAACTCACTCAGTGTTGTCAGCAACACTGAATGAAGTTGATCCAATTTTAATCCCTGTTATACAGATAAGGAAATTGAAGCAAGAAAGCCATTTCTTGTGGTCATTTTCTAGGAGCAGAAAACTGATCCACCTCATAGCTTTGCTCAGGAGCAGCAATTGTGCTGCTTGAGTGAGCCGGGAAACTTATCACTAGAAATTCTGAGAGCCAAACTCTCAACCTATTACACACTCTCTTTGAGCATGTGTTCAAAAAATACTAAAGGAAGTTAGAAATACAAGACTGTGAATCAGGTAGAGTGTATATGGCCAGAGATTCATAGCCTTCAGAACCTGAGCTGACCCAAGGTGACAGAAGAAACACCATGAATGGAGGAGTCAAGTCAAGTTTTTAGTCCCGTGAATTGTCATATGTTGCTGGGACTTGAGTTTCATCACGTTTACGTGCAGATTTTCAGTGATTCTGTTCTCTTAGAGACTTTACCACAAGGGATAGAATTGTAGGCTAGAGGAAGCAGAAACCAGATAGCTTGTTCCAGCATGCCCATGTATAAACCAACGATGAACTGGGATATTTCACCCAAAATAGCTGTATGGCATTTTTTTTTTCTCAAGAAAATGATAAAGATAATTCCAAGGCACCTCAGGCCATAGGAGCAGAATTTTAAGGGAAGTAGCTCAGGCCAGAGAAGAACTGATTCAGCAAAATGAGCAGCAATGCCACACCCCAATACCTATCAACGACTCAGAACAATTCATTGCTATTGCATAGAAAGGCAAAATGACTACTTAAAAGTCCAATGATGACTAAGCAAAGTAGAAAAGATGAATTAGCAAGTCTGAAAGGTGTCTTTGCAAAGTGCTAAATGACTCAGAAAACCATCACATGATGACTTAGCAAATAACCAGTGAAGACTCAGGAACAGTGACCTCGTGACTCAGCAAGGGCCGTTATGATGACTCAGCACAAAGCCCAGTGGCTTGTATCATACTTTCCCTGTATCACTTCACTTTTCTTTTTTGGATGCTTTCCCAAGTGAACTGTTAACATCTTTTTCCTTCTCTCAAAGCAGCACCATGTTGCTGTTTTTCCCCTACTTATTTTTCATCCAACCGCCTTATATCTCAATTTAATACACATATTCAAATTAGAAAAATTACAAATGAAATCACTAGACTCAATAAATACAATTTGGTACCAGCTAGCTTCCTAAGCTTCTTGGGCTTTGGGGGACTTTAACTAGAGAAAATTCCAGACATGGTAGAGCTCCTAGGGAGCCTCCATATACCCTTGTTCATGCTACTAATGCCCTCTTCCTGTCCATTCTTATTCATCTGTTGGAACCTTGATTCTTCCATGAATAGTCTCAGATACCTACAAAGATCAAAAACTGTTTTGATGTGTCTTTTTTTTTTATAAGAAGAAAGGGTATAGAAAACTTTTAAATGCCCCTTTCTAGTGCCTTTTCTAAGTATGGGCGTTTTAATTTCTTTTAATAAACATTTATTTATTTATTTATTTATTTATTTATAGAATAGCATACAAAGTAATTTGTTTCACATCATTTTCTTTCTATAAATAATATTTTTATTTTCTGGAAAATTTATACGATGTATTTTTATCATATTCCTTATCTCTCTCCAACTCCTCCCAGATATATGCAAACTCCCTTACCCACTTTGTCCAATTTGTGTTGGTCAGATACTCTAGAGTATTGAGCCTGTCCTGAAGCATAGTCAACCATAGAAGCATGTGATATATATCCTGTTTAGAGATGAGCAGGGTTATCAATCATAGGTCCCTGGGTCTAATGCAATAAGTATTTCTCTGATAAGAGTTGAAAGATGCACTGATCTATGGGTGAAGCAATATGTCATTAGGAGTCATTTTAATGCTCTGTTCATTTGGCAGAAGAACAGTAGTGGGTTCTCCTCTAGGGACCATGACCTGTCTAGCTATAGTACAAGGTGTAGGTTCCACCTCACAGAGTAGACCAGAAATTCAATCATAAGTGATTGGTTACCTCTACAATATTTGTGCCGCGTTTGCATCTGAGGTCATATCTTGTCAGTTCAGTCATTATTACAGTTCATAGTGTGCAAAGGTTAATAGCTGGATATGATTCATAATCATTTCTTTCTTTTGGCAGTCGGGAAATGTCTGATCTCATCTAATCATGACATTTTCACACATATGTGTCACTATAGTCTGCTCTTAGCCATTCCCCTAATCCATCTTTGGATTTCCATTGTCTCCCTGGGAACCACCCCCAGCTGGTTCCCATCCTTCTCCTAGACAGTCTTTCCTTGTATATAACCTGTTACTCTATGCTTTTCTTAGCATTTCTTCCTCTCCTTTCATGGATTCCCTTTTTTTTGTTGTTGTTGGTTTGTTTTGTGACTTAGTCCTGCAAAGTGTGAACATTATGAACTCTATGGGAGGGAGGAAGAGAGAGACAGAGAGAGAGACAGAGAGAGAGAGAGGGAGAGGGAGAGGGAGGGAGAGGGAGAGGGAGAGGGGGAGAGAGAGAGAGAGAGAGAGAGAGAGAGAGAGAGAGAGAGAGAGAGAGAGAGACTGCAAAAAGTTGAGTGGGTAGAGACCAGAAGATGAATCTTTGAGGAGTAGGGGGCTGCATTATCAAAATACATACATACATGTCTATCTATCTATCTATCTATTTATCTATCTATCTATCTATCATCTATCTATCTTCATAATGTGTAAGAAAACATGGTATTTGCCATTTGTCTAAACATGACACAACTCTTGTTATATCATTTCCTTACCCATGCTTGGATTTCATTTTTCTTGAAGATTATATTCACACCATTCTTGAATTTTATTATGTTCATTATTTCAGACAAAAATTTCTAATAAAAAAAGAAAGTGGGTGTTTGCAGAGAAGTTAGCCTACATTTCTGTGCTAAACTTTGTAAATCAAGCACGATTAAATCAGTGGTATCATTAATGATTGCATTTTCTGTCACTTTATTTTAAAACTGAAAACTTGGATATAGTCCAAAGCTCTCATTTTGATGATAGGAAAAATAAAGCCCTAAGAAATTAAGCCTTGCTTGATAATGGCAGTTAAATATTGAGCCCATTTTGTAGCTCTCCCTGAGTGCTGTGTCTGTCTTCTGTACGCCTATGCTCATTTGTTTCACTGTGAGCACATCACTGTGACAAGTATATTACATATCCTCGAGTGGTGGCCTCTGTTCTCTTGGCTGAAAATCATTAGCAACTGTTATTACATAGCTTTTGAGTATCAAGTCTTCTTATTTTCATTTTTGTTGCAGACCCTATCTTAGGTCAATCAATCTTCCATAAAGCATAAGAGGCCCCCACAATCTACCTGGTTCTAGCACCTTGACACAGTATGGAACTCTTCTTCCACAGAAACCAGTTGTCTGAACAGTGTGGGCATACCAAGACTTAATTGCATTATCTCTGAGTTGAAGCTTTGTCCTCTGTAGGCCACAAGTCAAGATGTTCTTTCTAAACATATTGTATATCCAGAAACAATCTGCCCAGTCACAGTGATCATCCACACCCAATCCTCACACTGTTGTCCCCTTTCCCGAATCTCTTGCCCTATGACAGAAGCATTCTGTAGACCCCCACAGGATCTTCAGTGGAGAACAACCCTTGCCTTTGCTTTTTCAGCCTCTGGTGTCAGATACTTTGAAAACCTCAAAGCTCACAGTCATCTTTGGTGTCTGCTTACTGACAGGAATGACAGTGCATCACATACTGTGCTGAGTCTGGTACTAGAATAAGCTTGGCCTGAAAAAATATATTAGTTGTCCTTTCTGAAGGTGGTTACAAAGAAAGACCATGGCTCTCAAACTCAAAATTCTTTATTCACAGGGAATTTTGTTGGATAATTTACTTCTTCAAGCTTCTTCTCTCCAATTGTTAAAAAGGTATTCTTTTTCTTCAGGTGAGCTTAATAACAATTATTTCTCAAGTCTTTTGTGAGGGCAAACTTAGATAACACAATGTAAGCATTTAGCAAGTACCTGGCACACAAATCATTAATGTTTAGTTGTTGTGATTATCATTAAGCAATGTCATATTAAAATACAGAAGGAGGGTGACAGTGACCTTCCATTTCAAGTTTAAATATACAATTCTTCAAACAAATTGACATCACAGTGTTATTTATTTGATAAACTCCTTAGGCCACCTGAGTCAAGACTACTCAAAAGAAACTTCTCTTTCTCTGTCAAAGGCTAGAAGTTAACTGTGGTGAGCCATTGGTTCAGTCCTGGGTATGGTCAAGGGAGACTTTAGTTACAGACCAGTTTAGTGAAAGAAAAGAGAAAATTTTTGCAGAGTAAGGGGAGATGTGTATGGAATCTAGGTCCCGAGAAGCTCCAATTATTGGGCTTTGGCTAAGGAGACAGGGATATCAGGGGGCCAAGGGAAGCAATTCCTCAGGAGGCCATGCCTAAGACCTATCCAGCTGAAGCAGAACTTGAGAAGTCAGTCCACTGGGACTTGTCAGGAAGCTTCAAGGAGCCCAAGGGCCAGCTTCAGAGCTGAGGAAAGGTCATGTGCTTCTGGGGTCAAGTGTATAGAGAGGAGGCCTTGGAGGGTGGGGGGAGACTGCCTCTGTTCTGCTGCCTTGCTCATTTCCCAGAGAACCTCAGATTGTAACTAAAGACAGTGATTTCCAATATGCTCACTCAGTGAAGGAGAGCACTGGGAAAGAAACCTGAGTAACAAAATCAGAATAAACAGCATCTCAGCCCATTTCACTAGAGATTAATCACAGATTCCTGAGGAGATATAGGTACGAACTAGTGTCCTGAGTGGAGCCCTGGGCTCTGGGGGACCATCCCAAAGGAGTGAGCTATGTTGAAAGGCCTGATATGTTCCAGCAGGAGCGAGGGCAGGGCAGGTTAGAATGAAGGCAAAGCACATGGGTTGCAGTAAGTTTTCAATTTCTTGTTAAATTTCATTGCACGGGCTTTCTTTCCCTAAGGCCCACTGCTAGAATCAAAACTCTGCTATCATTCCAGACAGAGTGGCTGCAGAGCCTTCACCAGCCTGCCCTATTTCAGGGGAGCATTTATTCCCAGGGATGCTTACCTGAAATGAATGACTACAAAAGTCCCAGCCATAGTACTTCCTATCATTTATGAAACAGAATAAATGCTTTCTAGATGTGAGTTTTCCTATCTCTAAAGTTAATATCCTTAGGTAGATATCCAAGTGAAAACTGATGAATGAATGAAGGGTTTAAGTGAATGAATGACATGGATTTTCTAAGTGTTACTTGGTTTCAAGGATGAAGGAGAGAAGTTTAAACAGAGGACCCTTTCCAGTCGCTGTGATGAACCAAGCAGAAATGGCAGATATCTCTATTGCTGCTCAGTGCTTATTTAGATAGAAAGGAACAAGACGTGGCTGAATTTGGACGCAAGATGGGCATGACAACAAGTCTTTGCCACCACAGTGGATTGGTAAACACGTAGGGCATGTTAGTCACACACTCAGCCGAAGCAGGGACGTGTGTCAAAGCAGAACAAGCCGTGACACAAGAACACCAGGCATCTGGTGAGGGGGGCTTAACAATAAATTACTGTAAACTCCTTTTTGTTCTATAATACTGGAAAGAAGCTGGTTAGTCCTAGCTTAGTCAACTGTGTCCATTAAGATTATAAATAGAAATACTACTCAAAGAGAAAGGAAAATAGAATGGAAATTAACTTCTGAATTAGCAAGAGGGAACACCATGACCAAAAAGCAAGTTGGGGAGGAAAGGGTTTATTTGGCTTACATTTCCATATCACCCTTCATCACTGAAGGAAGTCAGGACAGGAACTCAAACAGGGAGGGAGGAACCTGGGGGCAAGGACTGATGCAGAGTCATAAAGAGGTGCTGCTTACTGACTTGTTCCCCATGGTTTGCTTAGCTTGCTTTCTTAAGAAAGAAAGACTAGCATTAAAATAGAACAGAATTCAGGACTACCATCCCAGGATTGGCTCCACCCACACTGGACTGGGTCCATCCCTATCAATCACTCATTTTAAAAATATCCTACAGCTGGGTTTTATGGAAGTATTTTCTAATTTGAGGTTCTGTCCTTTCAGATCGAGCACAGTTGACCCCTTGTCAAACTGACACACAAACACATCAGTGTTAAGTCACAACCTTTCCTTTTTTTGTTTATCCCCAAGATTGCACATTAATAATGCTACACTAGAAAACATTTTTACAAACCTAAAAATCGCCACAGACTTTACAAATTCAATCTCTTTAAAAATTCAAAGTCTCCTTAACAAACTGAAATCTCTTTTAAAATCCATTCTTTCAACTGTAGACTCCTGTAAATTAATAACTAAAAAAAAAAAAAAAAAGTCAGATACTTCCTGTCTCCGAGAGGGAAATACCAGAGCATAGTCACAGTCACACCAAGGCAATGTCCAATGCCTGGGATCCACTCACGAGCTTCTGAGCTCCTCCAAATGGCTGGCTCACTTCTCCAGCTCCACTCTCTACAGCACACACAGCTTATCTTCGAAGCTGAAGCAGGCTTCACTTCCTTTTGTCACCATTCTTGGTGATCATCCCATAGTACTGGCATCTGCAAAATGCTGGGGTCTTCTATTGAAACCAGGGTATGCCTCTCACAGGGTCTTTTTATGGTACCAAGCCTCACCTATGCATGACGGCTTCAGACCTGGGCCTTCAACTGTTACTGAGGCTGTAGCTTCCCCGATTGGCCTTTCCTTGCCTCTCACGGGGACAAGCTTCATCTGCATTTCATGACCCCTTCATGCTTTCAAAACCAGTACAACCTGGGTGACTCTACTAAGTTTGCCTGCCAGTATGCAGTACAACCTTGGCTGCTTTTGGAATACATCTTCTGTGTGCTTACTCTCAGGAAAAACTTCCCAGAAGATTTCACCTTAATGATGCTAGCTTCTTCTTAATCACCACTAATTTTTTAGCTTCGCCTAAACAGCATCCATTGTCCCAGTAAGACAAAGGTTTTACTTTAGTGGTTCTTGTCTCTTTAATCACAGCTGGTTCTTCAGCTTCAACTGACCAAACACCACAGATTCATCACACAAAAGGCCCGGTAGAGTCTTTGTTTCCCTCTGCAGCTTCACAAGCCAGGCTTCCATTCTCTACATTGTTCTCAACATTCTTATCTTCCAAGATCCTTCAGAACTGGTGATTAAGGGTCATGGAGAGAGGCAGATATTAGAGCTGTCTGGCCAGTACCCTTGCCTACTTGGCCTGTGAGAGAATGTCTTCAATAACAGGGAGTGTGCTGAGGAAGGACACTTAAGGGTGACTTCTGACTTCTGCAGATATGCATTTGTACATTTTCACCCAACCCCCACATACACAAAATAAAAATGCGAACATTCCAGGGACTGTTATATTATGTAGCCCAGACTGACATGGATGCCAACATGTCATTACTGTCCCTCTGCCATACTGGAAACCTGGGACTCCCAATACCTAGGCACAGGGCAAAAGTTCCTGAACAGAACACCAATGTCTTATGCTCTAAGATCAAGAATTGACAAATGGGACCTCATAAAATTGCAAAGCTTCTGTAAGGCAAAAGACAGTGTCAATAAGACAAACAGCAATCAACAGATTGGGAAAAGATCATTACCAATCCTAAATCTGATAGAGGGCTAATATCTAATATATACAAAGAACTCAAGAAATTAGACTCCAGACAACCAAATAACCCTATTAAAAATGGAGTACAGAGCTAAACAAAGAATTCTCAACTGAGGAAATTCAAATGGCCAAGAAGCACCTTAGGAAATGCTCAACTTCCATAGTCATCAGGGAAATGCAAATAAAAACAACCCTGAGATACCACCTCACACCAGTCAGAATGGCTAAGATAAAAAATTCAAGTGATGGTAGATGCTGATGAGGATGTGGAGAAAGAGGAACACTCCTCCATTGTTGGTGGGATTGCAAGCTGGTACAACCACTCTGGAAATCAGTCTGGAGGTTCCTCAGACAATTGGACATAGCACTACCTGAGGACCCAGCTATACCACTCCTGGGCATATACCCAGAAGATGCTCCAACATATAATAAGGACATATGCTCCACTATGTTCATAGCAGCCTTATTTATAATAGCCAGAAGCTGGAAAGAACCCAGATGTCCTTCAACAGAGGAATGGATACAAAAAATGTGGTACATTTACACAATGGAGTACTATTCAGCTATTAAAAATAATGAATTCGAGAAATTCTTAGGTAAATGGATGGAACTAGAAAATGTCATCCTGAGTGAGTTAACCCAATCACAAAGAACACACATGGTATTTACTCACTGATAAGTGGATGTTAGCCCAAAAGCTTGGAATAGCAAAGACTCAACCTACAGACCACATGAAGGTCATGAAGAAGGAAGTCCAAGAGGGGATGCCTCAGTTCTACTTAGAATGAGAAACAAAAATACTCAAGGGAGCAAATATGGAAACAAAACATGGAACAGAAACTGAAGGCAGGGCCATCTGGAGACCATTCCACCTGGGTATCCATCCCATGTACAGTCACCAAAGCTAGACACTGATGTGGATGGCTGGAAGTGCATGCTGTCAAGAACATGATATAGCTGTCGATATAGCTGTCTCCTTAGAGGTCTGCCAGAGACTGACACATTCAGAGGAAGATGCTCACAGCTAATCACTGATATGATAAAGGGTTTCCCAATGGAGAAGTTAGAGAGAAGACTGAAGGAGCAGAAAGGGTTTGCAACCCCAGGAAGAAAGCAACAATACCAACCAACCAGAGCCCCCCCCCCAGGGTCTAAACCACCATCCTGGGAGCACATAGGGAGGGACCCATGACTCCAGCAGTATATGTAGGGGAAGATGGCCTTGTCGGGCATAGGTGGGAGAGGAGATTCTTGGTCCCATGAAAAACGATCACAGAGTGACGGGGGTAATGTGAGGGTGGGGAGGGCATAGTAGGGGCGGGGGTTAAGTGGGGGCCCAGCCTCATAGAAGCATGAGGAGGGGGGATGGGATAGGAGGTTTCTGGGTGGTGGGAGGAAGTGGGGTAAGGGGATAAAATCTGAAATGTAAATATAATATTCAATTTAAAAAAAGATGAAAAAAAGAAAAAAAGGGAAAAAAAGAAAAAAGAAAAAAAGGAAAAAAAGAAAGAAAAAAGGTGATTTAATAACACAAGGGAAGGATTTAGAAATTTAGGAGACAGTTTATGTTAACGAAAACAGCATCATAGAAACAGGAAAATCACACCCTCATAGAAGCAAAAGGAGGGGGGATGGGATAAGGGGTTCCTGGATGGTGCGGGAAATAGGGTAAGGGGATAAAATTTGAAATGTAAATATTATAACCAATTTAAAAAGGGGAAAAAAAGCTGTTAGAACCAACATCTTTAATAAAATGTCAGCCCTCTAAAAAAATTATCTTGGTACTAAAACTTGTTTTGAGAATTGTATATTACAGAATACACAGCCTTAGTATATCTACTTATCAAGCAAACTGAGCAGACCTGCTCGGACCTCCGATGTCCTGGAATTCCATCTGGATGCAGTGAAGACACAGTGTCAGAGGCTTATCAATTTTTCCCCCCACCCCCTTCTAATATCTCAATGCCGGTAATCAGCTTGAAGAAGTTAATGAAGAGTCAGTGCCCCTATTCCCTGGGCTTGGGGACTAAGGTGGTTAATATTGGGCTGTCTTTCTAGGGGAAAGTAGTGGTTTTGTTGGAACAGGGAGGATTAGCTAGGATTTATTACATAGCCATAACCTATTGGTAGAAATCTGTATAATTATTATCAAGATGAAGTTACAATTTCTTAAATAGTACAAAATTTACTTTGACTTCAAATTTAAGGTTTTCATTGGTACGAGCTTCTTATTGATATAAAAGTGAGATAAATATTGATACTCTCATGGGCATTGTGCCTGTATAACACATTTAGGAATACAAGGCTTAGACCCAGTCCTTCTTTAACTTTTTTAACTTATTTGAGATGGTTAGCCTGTGAGTTAAGGGACTATAGTAAATTCATGGCTTTGAGTTTATTGTTAGGGTGTTTTCTATATTTTATTTAGAAATAGCTGAGAGGAGTTAACAGACAACAGTCCAGATTACCTTACATGGATAGTTGGTTTTCAAAACGTCAGAAGTCCACAGAATTGATGTTACAAACATTTCTATGTGGATGTTCATTTTGAGTAGAGACCTGTTTGCTCCTGACAGCTTCCTGTCTTGGATTCTAAGAAGAAATTCAACATCTTTGGAGTTACTCCAGCTGTGAGGAGGCAGCCACTAGGCAAGAATTGCCTCTTTTTATCTACAGACAAATTACTGTCCAGAAAAGGACACACTTGCAGAATAGTCAACTGATTATATCTGCCTAGACAGAGTAATCAGCCCTTAATAATTCTGCATCACTAAGGTCTGTCAGATAATTCTGGGCCAGAAGGCTGAAGATTTGATGCTCCAACATTCCATAATATAGGGACTGTCCAGGTGTTCAGCGATCTCTATAAATTGGCTAAGTTTTAGAAGCTATGCTTTATGCTTCCCATAATTTCAGTTAACTCAGTCATTCTGGATTTCTGACGGGGTTGAAAACCTATAGTCTCATAGCCAATCCTGGCTATTTACCTTGAGAGAAAAGATTTGAGTGGATGGTCTTCAGCTGACATTCATTCTAAAGCCAAGAAAAAAGCCAGGTTCAGAACTAAGTGTGTTAGTTAGGAGAGATGACAGAGTTTCTGGTTAGTCAACAAAATGATGGACTGGGTATTAGGACTATCTTGTACCTCACTGATACAAATAGGCATAATTATGCTCTAATTTTATTTAGAGAGAAAAGTTTTATTTTAACAGGAAGGGTAATATGTAGGAGGAGCTAAGAGGGAAGGAGTACGGAGAGGAAGAGAAGGAGTAAGAAGAGGAGAAGAAGAAGGAGAGGAGAAGCTAGGTGATGAGAGAGAGAAAGAGAGAGAAAGAGGAGGGGGCATGGAGGCAGATGTTCACGTGTGTCCACCAGTCAAAGATAGTTGATATATCTAGGTTGGGTATTGGGTTACACTTCTGATTGAGCAATACCAAACTTATAAAGCCTTTGATTAACATTTTTAAAAAAATTGTATAAAAGTGAAAAGGAAAATGGGGCATGGGATAGGAGTTTTCTAGGGAGGGGAAATGGGGAAAGGGGATGGCATCTGAAATGTAAATAAAATATCCAATTAAAAAAATCCCTCAGGTCTACTCCCCCTGATCTATTTCCTCCAGCAAGACTTCATATCCTAAAAGATCCACGACTCTCCAGAACATCACCACCAGTTGGAGAACAAGTGCTTAAGTACACTAGCCTGTGGGGGGCATTTTACATTCAACCCACAGCACAAGACACCAGATAAATGATCCATAGCCACTGTTCTAGAAAGTGTGTTTTTTCAAATTTGGAAAGAGAGGAAATGTATAGGTTCCCATTTATTTAAAACAGACAATGAGATATATTATGAGTTTGCTCCAGGGCTGTGTTAACTCCTCAGCCCTTTGTTAAAATATAGTATGAAGAAGCAGACACCATCTGGAAGTCTGGGCAGAATACCTCATCTGTTCACTCTATTGATAGTGTTGTGTGTTCACAGAACCAGATGAACAGGAAACAGACACTGGTTGAAGGCTCTGTTAAGAATTATGTGCCCCAGACAGCAAAAGACTGATAATAGATCTGAAGACTCAATATCGATAAGAGATCAATTCCCCCCAATTCAATCTATAGATTCAACAAAATCCCAGCCTACTTTTTAATAAATACTGCTAAAGTGACCATAAATTGTCTCTTGTTACTGAAGGAGCTGAAAGGGTTTGCGGCCTCAATACCAAACTACCAGAGCTTCCAGGGTCTAAACTACCAGCCTAGGAGCACATAGGGAGGAACCAATGGCTCCAGCTGTATATGTAGGGGAGGATGGAATTGTTGGGCATAGGTGGGAGAGGAGGTCCTTGGTCCAGTGAAGGCTGGATGCCCCAGTGTGGGGGAATTCGTGGGTGGAGAGGTAGGAGTGGGAGAGGTGGGTGGGGACACATCCTCATAAGGAAATGTGATGGGTGGTTCCTGGGTGGGGGGAAATGGGGGAAAGGGATCACATCTAAAATGTAAATAAAATATCCAATAAAAAATAAAATAAAAGTCTCTTGTTTGTAGCCTTATGAGAATTATATGTCTTTCTTTTCTCAAGTAAAGATCAGATTACTAGAGCTTCAATTTCCAGCATGAAAACAGAAGCAGCGTGCCTGCTGGGGTTCTTTGGGTTGTAGGAACAGAGTATTACATTCCTGACCCCCACAGTATACAACAGGAAGGGATACCAGATTTAAAATAGTCCATATTTTAGTGGGGTCTATCTATTACTCTTGATCAACACCCTGGGATACTGATAAACACTCACAGTAGAGAAGTGTTTTCTGTACTCAGGTCATACACTAAATGTCTTTTAGTACTCCTGGACCACAATTTGGTAGCAAGAATGAACTTCTGGCTCACATCACAAGTAAGTCTTGAAGACAGGCAGATGTATAGAAGTAGATCAGAGGATCCATTCTGCACTTTATGTAACAAAAAAAGTGGTAATAGTGATTCCTACAAATCCCACTCATCCTCTGTGTTCTTCTGCTGGATTGCTGGCAGAGCTGGTGAACTCAGGTGAATTCACAAAGCTATAAATATTTCTGTTGTGAACAGTTGGATCTACTACCAGATCCTCCTTCATTAATGAAGGAGTTGGCTACCAGCTTCTGGGGACTCAGTGGAAGAGAACTATCATCCAGACACTTCTGTAGGGATCGCGTTGACCCTTAAAGCACACTTTCTCCTGGTCATCTTAGTCAGCTTGCATCGAATGACTGATCTGTTCGGCGATGGAGTATAAAGTCATGGCACCTTAACTGAGAACAGTAATGAAGGACAGCAGCAGCCCTTGTAACCTTTGAAGGATGCTCGGCTTTTTCCATCAAGATGTGAACAGACATCTATTCATGCTGGCGATAAAGCAAAGAAATATTTCTGTCCATATTGAACCAATGGGTTTATTGATGTTAACTTGCAGGAGCATGAGTTGATGGACTGCTTAAGGAAGCTTGGGTGGTACAAAGAAACTGTATCATTGAAAGCTCATTCCAGCATGAACACCTACTCACAAAACCACCGTCATTTGAGTCTCTCCAAGAGTCATCTCTCCCTCAGCACTTGCTTGCTGCTTTGTTGCTACTCCAGGAGGGTGACATGAATCTTGTATATTTCTAGAGCTTCCTGAGGTTTTAGGCATCCTTCTTTTCTCTAGGAAAGAATGTTTCAGTCCAGAGGGAATCCCTGTACAACATGAGGTCATTTAAATATTATCTCTCACCTGCTCATCACTGGTCCAGAGTCTGCTTCTGAGAGTTCAAATTGCAGTATACTGAAGATGCAATGGAAACTGAAAACATAGTTATTGTGGAAATTATATATATATATATATATATATATATATATATATATATATATATTCAAAGTTTTAAGTTCAATGGCTAACATCAAAAGTTAAAACTGTATGAGTCAAAGGTTTTTTTAAACACATTTTAGACATTAGTAGATCAAGAAATGATGTAAGTAGCCTAGATAAAGCTTCAATAGTGTAGTGGTGTCTCAGTTAATATGGCATGACACACTATTATGTCACATGAGTTATATCTCCATAACCATGATGCAGGGAACACCTATGACTTCTTGTACCACTTTAAAATTGATCATATATTAGTTTACAAGAGGTCTCAGAATTCTTCCTGATGTGAAAAATGTGTTACTTTATCATAGCACAATAAAATTACCATAACTGTATGTCTTCCCAAACACATAATCTGTAAAATACTGAATCAGTGATTAAAACATTTTTCCTTATAGAAGGAATCAGGCCAACATAAGACTCTGGAGAAATTTTACAAGAAAATCAGAAACCCCAAATCCTTGTCTGATAACATTTATTCAAACGAGTAGACAAAAGACAGCAACTGCTTATCACAGTACATCAAAATTAGACAGAGTACCAGAAATGAAACTATCTCTCAAGCTTCTTTGTGGTCCAGATGAGTAAATCGCACCATTAGCAAGTGCAGGGGTTCAAATGGTGTTAGTTATGATGAAAGAGAGTCTGTTTACAGGATATAAAGATGAATCAACACTCAAAACCTACACATTAACAGGAGAAGGGAAAAGTGAAGGTGAATGGATACAGAAAAATACTTTGCTAAGAAGTCCATACAACTATAATCACAATATATGATAAAAGAATCTATTTTCAATTAAAATATATGAAAATCCATACAAAACTGGGAATGGTGGTTCACGCCTCTATTCCTAGAACTTTGGAGCCTGAAACAGGAGGATTTCTGTGTGTTCAGTGATATTATAAGACCATACTTCACAAAACAAAAAAATAACAACAAAAATTGATTCATAAACTAAGGGAGAAACACTACCTTGTTAATAGAAATAACTTTAACTTTATGAAGAATGTTACCCAAGCCTGAAACGATCACATACTTTGTGGCCGAATTTCACAGATACACATTAAAGTCAGGACATGACAGTCGATCAAAGCCCCTACCCTATAGCAATTACAGGATGCTCTGATAAATCAAAAACGTGATAAAAATAGACATTAAAATTATTGATATACAGTTTCAAATTAAAGATGTCATCAGTGTTTCATGTAGAATGAAAAAAATCTACAAACTCTTTAGAACTGAAAGTTTAAGAAGTTTGTTTCAAAGGAGATAAATACATAAAAATGATTAGTTTTTTTAAAAATTTAACAGTGATTGGATAATAAAAAAGATTATGTTAAATTGTACCCATTTGTGGGGACAGAGAGATCACTTAGTGTTAAGAGCACTGGCTTCTCTTCCAGAGGACCTGGATTCAATTCCCAGCACCCACACGGCAGTTAACAACTGCTTGCGATTACAGTTCCAGAGGACCCAATACACTCTTCTGGCCTCCAAAGGCACTGCATGCATGTCATACACAGATACATTCAGGCACACATAGATGCACATTAGATAAGTAAGTTAAGTAAGTAAGTAAATATTTTTAAGTAAAAGTTTAAATAGCTCATTCAATATTACATTCAAACTTTCATGATGCCTTGGAGAAATGACCAAAAATATTACTTGGTGCTTATGCAACAAAATTATAAAACTATTTATGTACAAATTAATTTATGACTAAGAAAATTCAATATTATTAGCATATTCTATAAATTTACCTCAAATTTGACCAATAAATTCAATGTGATTCCAATTAAAAAATCTTAAGAAATATTTTTCAGGTAGTTTGATAAAAATTTCAAAAATTTTGACTATGAATACATAATATTTAAGACCAGTTATGACAGGATTGGGAAACATTACTTTTTGGATATTATTTTAAAAGAATGAACATACTAATTCAAGGTGGTAATAATTAGAAGTGTGGTATTTTACAGGGTTAAGATATGTTAATTAGATAGACTTGAAAGATTAGAATTAGAAGCTAGGGTCTTTGGGACCAGGATTTATGAGCAAGGTGGCCTCACATATCAGAACTTCTTGAAATAATTAGTTATCTGTATGGAAACAAAGATAATTAGAGATATCTCTGTATGAAAATAAATTCCAGGTAAATTAAAGGCTTAAATCCAGTCAAAATAGTTTAGAAATACAAGGTAGGTTGACAATTTTATGATTTCCACAACAAAAAAATGTTTAATTACATAGAATAAAAACATAAAAACAAAACCAGTGTAAATTTACATTAAGGTTTAAAACACTTGCCTGACAAATTAACAAAGAAAAGCAATTTTGCAAAATGCTTTGTAGAAATCTATCCAAACTATATACAGAACATTTCTCCCCATGCCAAGAACTGATGGCTATATTAATTGCTTACTATTTATCACTATATGATCTAATTGATGATTGGTCAGTATCTATGTACTTTCTGAATCACTATAATAAAGTTACAAGATACCATTTTAATCTCCATTTTTTTTCTTGAAGAGACTGAACCACAGAGATGTCGTGTAAGCCCAAGTCCACACAATGTATATTTGCCAAATTTATGTTTCTAATTCCTGTCAGCCAGATCCAGAATGATATGTATGTATTTGTGTCTGTCTCTCTATGTCTCAAAGACAGCAGATTTGAACATGTTGAAGTAGAGCAAGCCAGAATTGTTAGTGTGGATGGAAATCCATCCCGCCTTACCCATCACAGTCCCATCAAGATCTGCTTTCTCACCCATCAGGTTAACAAAAGTTGCAGAACTCCTAGAAATGTCAAAGCTTGACCAACAGTTGATGCAAAATAGGAATTAAAGGCCTTGTAATGGGAGTATAGGTTGGCATCCAGACTTTAAAGAAAGAGTTGACGAGAGCTATTAAAATCCACAGTGCTGACTGGTGAACTGCCAACATCATTTCTAAGAAAACAGAGAAATGTATAAGGGCATCTATAAATTTAAGAATATAGAAGCAAAGATTTGAGTAGAGTTAAGGGAATGTGAATGTAAATTATAAAATATTGATACATTGTGATACTCTTTAATAAAAATTAATGAACTAAATATTTTGCAGCTTGGATGTTTCTCTAAGGCTGGACTATTGAACAGAATCAAGATATCCAACCTTTCGCACAGGCTGCCTGCTTCCCAGGATAACCAAAACATTATCAGATTTTTTTTGCAACCTCTTCATTGTGAATAGGTTGAACAGTTCTCAAGCATTGATTTTATAGATGACAATACCATGTTGCAATGTTGGACACACCTTAGTGTAGACTATACACAGAACATGGCATCATTAGTGTAAGCTTCTAGGACATAGAAAACATTATGTCATAGTATGTATATATGCACTCCAAACATAAATACAAGGTACAGACTACTTTCATGAAAATGACTGCTTAGGAAAAGGAGGGCATGTGTTTGGGGGCGCTAAAGAGGGACACAGAGGATCGGAAGTCACATTCTCAATATTGCTTGTAAACGAAGACATATGATGCTCACAAGATGATTTTAGTTCTGGTGGCAGGGGCATAGAAAGATTCTTCTCTGTACATTTCACTCATTTTTAATATAAAGAGAGAACAGAATAAGCTGGCAAGATGATTAGGGAAGACTCCTTAACCACAGGGGACTCATGTCCAGTCATTCTAGCAAGACAACTCCTCCAAACAATAAATATCCAAAGGAGAGTTGTGCTTCCTGCTCATGTAGCTTCTATTGTCCTCTTGTTCCCTTGAGGTATTCTATTGGTGGCATGTCAATCAGTAAAGGCAAGGTATAGAGACCATCCGAGCATCTCATGGAATGGAGGGGAAAGCAGGTCTTTGAAAGAAGAAGCACTTCTAGATCAGAAATAATATTACCCGAAGCCTGATTTCTAGCCTGTAGACCAAATTAGGCCCATAAAGAGAATTTGTTTAACCTGTGATTGTTTTTATTATTTTAAAGAAATGTAACATGTCTGTTTATTATCTGTGAAGTTAGCTGCAACACGACTGACTCCCTTTTCTTTTGTGAGCACTGTTCATCAGTATTCAACCCGACCCTCTTGTATTTGTGCTTGTGAGTCTCACTGTAGAAAACTTGACTTAAAGGGACCTCATAGAAGCTGGCTTTTTGTCCCTGTCATCTCTTGTCACAGCTTCTGCTAGTACTGCCAAGTGGGATTCATCTCTGCGAGGACACATCAACCACAGAACTTGTACCTACTCACAACACAGCTCATTTTTTTTTTTTTATTAATAGGTCTGACTATTAGGAAGCTCTGCTTTGTATGAAGTCAAAATAGGCTTCAAACTTATTCCCACTAAAGCCTGTTAGAGGCTTCTGTAACAAGTGGAACTGCTCACTTGCAAATGTCTGAAGACAGGCACTAATTATGGAACTAACACCTTGCTTCTTCAAAGTACGCCCTTCAGATCTCTTTGTCTTCCTGACTTGTTTGATTACATTCTTGGTTGATTCTGCTGGCTGCCTAGCAGAATGTGTGTGATCCAGGGGAAGGCAAAGGAGAGAGACTACACATTGTCAACCTCAGCACTGCCTGTCTACAACTTCATCATACAGCTACATACATGTGCTTTCCAGGGTTCTCCTGTTTGTATCCAGTTGTCTACCCTCTGCCATGTTCATGTAGTGTTTGGATTCAGTGGCAATATACTCATGTAAATCTCCTTAAACACAGATGAAGTGTAAAATGGTGTTTTTGAGTTGTTTCATATTCTGATTCCTCCATATGAAATATTCCATCAATGGCATCCCTCGGGAACTCTTATTTATTCCTCAAGACCAAATTTCTCTATGGCTATGTGGAGGTTTCCTGGACTTCCACCCTTTTTCTCTTCCTTCTTTACACCAGTCTAAAGTAGTTATCCTCTTCTTTGTGCTTCCTCTCAACCTACCTCTTTCTCATAACTTGCTTGTATTTTTGTCTTTTTCTTCTACATTCTCTTTGAAGGAAGTAACTGTGCCTTTCTTCCTTCCTTCCTTCCTTCCTTCCTTCCTTCCTTCCTTCCTTTCTTTCTCTCTCTCTTTCTTTCTTTTTCTTTCTTTCTGTTTTTCTCTTCTTTCTCTTTTTCTAGCTACAACAGTCAGCACTGTGGCTAGAATTAACATGTACTTAGTGGACATTTGTGAGCCAATGAATTGAGGTGGTCCTGAGACCACTGGGTATTTCACACAGACTGAAGTTGTATGAGGACCAGCTTGAGTTTCCTTGCCTTTGAGCAGGAATTGTTTTCCTTGCTCTCCTAGTAACAAAAACAACTTCCTTTGTCACTGAGATGTTTGCTGAATGAATAAAGAAGATTAAGAGGGACAGGGTGTACTGAGGCTAGCATTCCTGGGCATATTATTATTCTGGCTGCTCATTGTAGAGAAGGGAACAATACACACATACAACGATTAAGTTTATATTCATACATACATGCTGTACACAGCACCATATGAATGTGTAAATAAAGCCCTTGCCTCTGTGCTCTGCAGCTACATACATCTTCTGAATTGCCGTGTGCACCCAGCTCATTTGAAGTCCTACACAATGTGTCTAACCTCCCAGGCAAAGTTTCTTATTCATTTACTTTGCCTCCACCAATGTGTGATTTATTTACAGAAACCACCATGCAGCAAATTAAACATTTGCTCTGCCCAGAGGGAGAATTTCCCAGTATCACAGGATGGACAGGCCCTGTTTTAAAGGATTATATAGGAATAGCGTTCTAGTTCCAAACTTTAAGTCCAACTGTCTTCTGTCCCCCCATCCAGTGGCTGATCAGCCTGGGAGAGGATGAGGAGAGAAACAGCAGAGCCGAGCTTGCTCATGCCCCTTGAGCCTCTCCACCTTCTTCCTCCCTTTATTGTTTCCAATCTTTACCACGCCATGGGGATTTGCTCAGTAACCAATATGATTAACTGGGAGTCTTTTTTTTCCTTTCTTTCTATCTTCTTTCTACTTTTCAAAAGAAAAAAAAAAATAACCCTAAATTTTATTGCTTAAACAACAAATGCCAAACGTTTAGCCATCTGCCCCAACCTCTGGGGTGCTATCCTAGGGACACAAGGAATACATCCCACCCTATCTTCACTCTAATTCTTCAGAATCCCAACTCAAATTAAAGAAACCATAAAATAGCTACAAAGTCAGGGATATATAAATTATTAAATACTGAAGAATTAACATTTTTTTCTGGCTTGCAGATATGTCCCCTCTGAATCATAGCCCCTTCTACTAACAGAAGACAGCTATGGTTGATAAATTCTGAACTGTCAGAGCTTTGATTTCTAGTACTCCAGTGCTTGGCCTCTCAGAGATGTGCTTGGTTGGACAATTACACTGAACAGCTAGGCTTGTGACTGGGTATTTTCCATGTGGTTTCTATATATCCGCTTATAGTCTACATGGTGAACACTTGCTTCAAGACAACAAAAAAGAATGATGAAGAACCTGTCTTCATTCAGTCGGAAGTAGTCGTTGTTTCATGGCGAGTCACTTAGAAGCTGCATACATGTAAACCTGGTTATAGCGAATGAGGGTATGGTAGGGATAGCCCTAGTCTTCCAGCGGACAAAACTGAAGAGTAGCTGGGTTCACAGCATCTGAAGGTGTGTTTTACAGTCCTGTAGCTGGCAGTGGAGTCTGTCTGTGTCTAAGACATCAGTTGGC